>NC_086373.1:73108116-73780616 GCF_036588685.1 Mytilus trossulus | reverse complement strand
CCATTTAAATTGACTACTGTAAAAAAAAAAAGTATCAGTATATTTGTGCAAAGAGGTGGTGGTACTTACCTTTATGATTTTAAATTATATCATGGATATTGTTCCTGTGATTTTGTAATTTCAATTTAAATGAATGTACAATAAGTTATTTTAACTTTTTCAAACCGGACAATATCTAAGATAACAATTATTTACAATATTCAAACTGGTTCTGTTGCCTTGTACATGTTCATGTTTTTTTGTTTATTAAATTTGGGTCTTAGTCGAAACCATAGTTATTCCAGACGTTCCTTATCAGAGGACATTTCTGGCATTTCCTCTGCACTTATTGTATTATTATTACTTCATGACAATGACAAGACTAACAGTAGGGAGTATCATTAATTGATAGAACAAAACAACAATTCGCTGAAGTAATGTTTACAAGATGTCAAAACGAGCCAAAGACCAAAAAATGACAAGGACAGTTAAGCGCCTTTTATGGAGACATAAACTATATTCATTAAAGGCTTTGGGGTTTTTCAATCGTCTTTACTAGCCAAATTTCACAAATTTAAAGTTGTTTACAAAAAAATATATCAAGAATGATGGTTAATTACATTTTTTGGGTAATCAGTTAAACCGCATGGTTCTATTATTACCATACGAAAACACCAGAGTCTTTAAACCGCATGGTTCTATTACAATAAGAAAACACCCGATACGTCGACAATCGAGACATCCCAAAAATATATAGGGGAACATTACACACATGGCGATACGGAACACGATTTGAAATTCATTTGACGATATCTAAACGTTTCGAAATGAAGTGAAAATGTCATGCGCCACGTGGGCGCTTACATTAGTCACTATATGCGCCATTTCTGGTCGATATGCGCTATAGGCGCAGGGCGCACGTCCTTCCCGATCACTGAAGATAAAACTATACGATAATCTCCTTTAAATTAAAAGTATCACACATAAATTGCATTACAGCATCAAATTCCTCTTATTTCAGTAAACATCTGGAATGATAATTGGCTGTCATTTTCAATCCAAGATGGAGGTGAACACATAAGAAAATCCTTTTAGTAGAAGGTAAGTGTATATTAATTCTAACCTGAAGCTAATCTTTGCTTTCTCCTATGTAGTCTTTCTTTCATCTTTCTTTCCTGTTCTTCCTTACTATCTCCAAACAATCTGTCTAAAGTTTCTTGATCTTCCAATGCAGCACCTTAAATATACAATGTTGCATTCTCAATAGGCACTTCACAACTAAACCTTAATATTCAACTTCATTTTGCAAAAGTAAACTTAATTTCCTAATTGTATATGCACAAAACTTCAGCAGAAATCTAAAGATTGGATGATCTAACGCTAGTCTAAGTAATAATTTTACAAATACAAAAAAAATAAAATCCTGGTTAATAGAATTTTATAACATCCCAAAATTGAAAGGACAAGGTTTACTTATGGCTCAAAATGGCTTAAGGAGGCTCGCGGGTATAAAATTTTCAGAAAAAAATCAAACATTTATTTTTCATTACAAACCTTATTAATTACCTTTAGTAGTTGTTACTTTATCATATGGTACAAAAATCGTTCCAAAAACTCAATACATGTTGGCCCAAGGTGACTTTTAAAATGTAGATATCATTGAAAAAGATCCAAATTATCTCCCTTTGGTGCAAAAATGCAATTTTTTAGCATAAAAATTGAAATATCTTTTTTAACTCATCGGTGACCTATATTTTTTATTATTGCTTTCTAATAAGCTGTACGTTAAACTAAATAATTGTAAAATTTAAGCGATTTCTGTAATTTAGATCTTTTTTTTATTTCGATATTACCGCTATTTCTCCTATTAGTTCAACAGAAAAAAATGGACATTAACAAAAATGTATGCTTCTTTCGAAGGCATATTGTGAGCGTAAATGACAGGTGACCCCATTTTTTTATTTCATTTTTCTATTAGGTAAAAAATAAAGTTCATTTAGAGAAAAATTTAGCAAAATCTTATATTAAATAAAAAATTTGATTTAGACCTGCGAGCCCCCTTAAATATCAACTTTATCCTATTTTAAAAGTCTTAATGCTAAATACATCAGTTCTTTTCATAAAAGTACATAACATTCTCCAAAGTAAACCCATTTTGGACATTTTGAAAAAAATATGATGATTTTGTGCAATTTTCAGACTGAAAAGCATTTGAAAAACGCATTGGCTACCACCTACAATCCAAAATATGTTGTAACCAAAAGATTCCAATTTTGATATAGAATTCATCTATATAAAAACTTTTTTTTTTCTTAATAGTATCATCACAAGTATTTCTATGTGATATTTGTAATTTTTTGGCCTGATTTGAAAAAACATTAAAAGTTAGTGCCATTTTTAAATCTTTGTGAACCTTCTCCTTTTAAATGAATTTATATGTAGAAATTACCATTTCCTGGTTCATAAAGTATAAATAAAAGAAGAATATTTCCAAATAGCAAGAGTCAATGTTCTAATTCAAAACTTTAGACGATTAACTAAGCAATTTCCATTTATAAAGCGTCATAACTTGAGAACAGTGAACATGACACCACCCTAATTTGAATTTGATCTGTGTTTGGTAGTACATTCTTATGTAATAAACATTCACTTTTAAAACCAGTTACTTCTGGAAAAGTAAAGTTCTAGTGCTTAAACAGAAAATTCAGCATTTTTAAAATTATTTATAAAGGGACATAACTCAAGAACAGTGAAAGTGACCTTAGATTCAACTTACTCTGTACATGGAAAAACACATTATTCCAAATTGTATCTTATTTGTTGTAATGACTTTTAGTAATGTTGATTTAAGTTACATTTTTTTCTTAACAAGTCTTATAGATTTATAACAGCATCTCACCAATGATATTTGCAACTTCATCATATTTTCCATCCCTTCTAAGTTGTCTTTCCTTAAGCTTTAATTCTGCTAGTTTTTTCTGTCTTTCAAGTTCACTTAACCTATTCCATTCTGTTTCTCCAAGCTTAAAAAATAAAGAGTTTAATCATTTAACATTGGATGGCTTCAATATCTTATATTTATAATTATTCCATTTTAAGATAATGACAGTGTTTAATATCTTACACAGTAACTTTTAATCCCTCGAGTCACAATGTTTTTCCATCTAGAGACATTGTTGAAGAGGGTTTGTTTCTGATGTTGTGATTAATTGTTTCAGGAGCGCTTTTATCATTGAAGTCAAATATAAACATAAAAAGAACTTCTGTAAGCCATTTATGATAGCTATAACTGAAATATAATATATTCATACTCAGTTTTTTAGCCTAGCTGGAACACCGAGACATTTTAGTGAGTAATCTATATGATATAATTTACCTGTTTCATTAGAACCTCAGCCAGTAGTTTGTCCCTGAGTGCATCATATTTTCCATCTAAAGCTTCCAATATTTCTGTTTCTTCATTACTAGAAGAATCACATGTCTCTGATGTCAGAAGGACTATAGCAATGTTTTCTCTCACTTCATTTCTCTTTTCTTCTATTATTTTTGTCTGGAGCTTGATAAAGTCTTGTCCTTCCTATTTATAAGAGATAACTATTGATGATAACTACTATCTGTCTAGTGAATGAATTGGGAAGTAGTTACATAATGCATGAAAACATCTTTGATCTGTAAGCTCTACTTTCTCAAAATTAAGCAATTCATATATTTATATAAGTATAAATACAATATATTTCAATCAAACACACCTTTTTCTATTTTTGTTTGATAAATTTTGAATGGAATGCAAAAGGTGGAGAGCAAAACCTGCATTCAAGTCACAGTACCGACAAAATATTTTTATGGTACAAAATTTAAAAATTATTAATATCAAAACCAAAAACAGATTTTTTGTTGTTGTCACATATAGGCTGTGGAGCCTCATATCAAGCATGATTTTGGAACAGTGTACAATATATTGGTAGTATAACACAGGTTCTTCCTAAACTGGGCTATCTTATATTTTTTGCAAATAAGAAGAATTGTTGCTTATCAAACAGTTCATCATATACATGTATGATTGTTCTATCATAAATATTTATACTGAAATTGATTCAATCATAATAACTTGATAATTATATGTTAATGTCAATAACACTAAAACATAACATATATGATGATTGTCAAAAGTCAATACAACAAGTGAATTGATGATCAATGACTCTTTCCTAAATGTGTATTACCAACCTCTATAAATGATTGAATAACTTTTTCAGCATCACAGTTTTGTTGAGATAAAAGATCAGCCAATAACATTTTATGTAAAATCTCATCATCAACTTCTTCTTTCTGTTCATTGTTAAGACGATGGCGGTAGATCTCCTTCTTAATTATCACACCTTCGCTGTATATTGTGTTAAACTCTCGACTGTTTGGCACTACAAATATACACAGGATTATGTATAACTTTGATGAGTTACTTAACATGATACTTAAAAACTTGTGAATGTTAAGGAAAAATATGAAAACAATTTATTTAGCTTAACAACTATGAAGATAATTAGTTTGAATAATGACATAAAAAAAGGTATGTGAAGCTAACAAAACTTCTGTAATTATAATAAGTTTTCTCTAATTCTATGGAAATTTATCCCTTTTGGAACCCATTGTATAAAAAAATTTAATCAACGTGTGGTTGCTGGTGATCTCAGAAGATCATTGGATGATTTTACGGGGCATGACCTTTTTGGCTAACTGGATGAACCAAAATATGATAACAGGTGTTAACGAAATTGACAACTTCGTGCAATGTGAAAGGCACTTGAAGGGGATTTTCGGTAAACAAAAAAAGAAAATGTCTTTTAAATCATTAGAGAAACAGATTCTTACATAGTTACTCGTGGATTATCTGATTTATCCAATCTCGATAGTTAAATTATAAATTTTAAAGTACTATCCTGTTTAAATGGTTTTACACTAGTTATTTTGGGGGCCCATTATAGCTTGGTGTTTAGTGTGAGCAAAAATACTTCATGTTGAAGACCTTACTTTGACCTATAATGGTTTACTTTTACAAATTGTGACTTAGATGAAGGGTTGTCTTATTGGCACTTACACTACATCTTCATGTATCTATCATATTAATTACTGTGAAGACTTGTACCTGCCAATATTTCCTGTCTTTGGGAATGTAGCTTCCATAACTGATCCTTTCTCTGTTGTTGTGACCAAGACTGTATCTCCATGACAACATCAGGTTTCTGTGGTGATGTCAAAAGCAACAGTAAATATTGTTGTTCATCTTGATGGCTTCTATCTAATAGAACTATAACAGATTCCTACAAAACAGATAAAAACATTGGTAATTAATTAAGGATATTCTAAACTGTTTCATCAAATTGAATACAATAGTTCTGCAACAAAGATTAACAGTCAAATTAGTATACAAACATTGGTACCTATTAAAATGTTTAAACATGCAGCATTTGTTGCACCTGTCCTAAGTCAGGAACCTGTTGTTCAGTGGTTGTCGTTTGTTGATGCTGTTTAACAGTTTTTTTCTCGTTTTTTATATAGATTAGACTGTTGGTTTTCCTATTTGAATTGATTTACACTAGTCATTTTTCCTTTATAGCTTGTTGTTCAATGAAACTAAGGCTTTGTGTTTAAAAAGCCTTAATTTGACCTATAACGGTTTACTTCATACAAATTTTGACATGGATGGAGTGTTGTCTCATTGGCACTCATAATATATCTTTTTATCTCTATTGAAACAATATTCCTATAATACAATGAATCTAGCATATTATTGCGTACACCAAACTTGATTTATTCTCAAGTTTTGTAAGAAATAATCTCAATGTTAGTTTGTATAACTCTGCAATGACAAATGTGATAACCATTAAAATGTGTATCATCAGCTCATATTGAACATCTTTCATGGTATTTCAATTAAACACAATGACATTGTTTTTTTCTGTACATATGTTTATCACATTGCAGTGTATAATAAAGGATGCTCCACCCGTAAAACATTGGTAGCTTTCAGCTGTTTTCGGCTCTTTGGTCAGGTTGTTGTCTCTTTGACATATTCCCAATTTCTATTCTCAATTTTATTTTCCTCTTCAAAAGTACTGCAAAGCCAAATTATAGTCATTAAATTTTGACTTACCATCATGAGATGTTTTCCTGGACCCCTCATTACTTCATCTCTAACATCTTTCTTCTTCAAGAAACGACCTTGCTTGAAGTTTTGCATTGTAGCAATGGAAACCATTTCAATTCGCTGTCTATCATCAACAAGCCTAGGAAATAAACACATCAACATATGACTAAGTAATCTAAGATAATCTATTTAGTGCATACAAGTTGTTTGCACATTTGCTAGGTGATCCATTACTTCCTTATAAGGCATTGTATATATAGAACAACATAGAGGTTTTCACATTTACTTTTGATACCTGTCCATTAATTTGATCGGCTATAAAAACATATTATCTCATTATAACTAGTGATTAAAATTAAAAGTGATGCCTATTATTTCTTCTTAATATATTGTTACAAAAATTTGAAATCTTGAAAGTATCAAATTTTTTTGCAACAATTTTTTACTCTTTTTAAATCAGAAGGTAATTTGTCTTCAATGCACTAAATTTTGTCTTACAGCCAATTAATACCAATTTGAAATATCAAAAACATGCTCAAGGTTCATGAATCAAAACAGCAGTTGAATTTTACTTATATGCTACTGTCGGTACGCCAAATAATAAATCTTACATTAAAATTTCACAAGTTTGCAAAAGAAAGTCAGCTTACATTAATAATATGTAAGGAAAATAGCATATCCTCTACATATCGGACAATAATCTTATACTTATGTTCATTTACTTTGGTTTTCCTGTAGCCTGCTGTCTTTCTGCTAAACCCATCACCATAGCAACAGTGGCAAACCTAAAGTCAAAATGGCTGCCTATAAAAACTTCTCTCTTTAACCTAATGAGATGTATTTGTTGTTCTGCTTCATCCATAAACATGCTACCTGACCCTGCAAGTTATAAAAAAGAAATTAAGGATAACATGTTTGGCCAGTACCTTTTAAAAAATTTAAATAATTCTTGTGCTTCACCTACAATAGTAGATTGGCATTACGTTTTCGGGTCTGTGGGTCTGTTCGTCCCTCTGTTCGTTTGTTCCTTTGGTCGTCTGTCTGTCCCACTTCAGTAAAATTTTTGGTGAAGGTAGTTTTAGATGAAGTTGAAGTCCAATCAATTTGAAACTTATTACACATGTTCCCTATGATATGAATTAAAATTTTTACCCAATTTACATGGTCCATCGAACATAGAAAATGATAGAGTGAGTGGGGCATCCCACTACTATGGACACATTCTTGTTTTACTCGTGTTATCTAGTTTATAAGAAAAAAATCATAACATGAAGAGTTTCCATAACATGCTCGTACTTAACAATATTCAATAAAACTTAAACGTATTTGTACATAAAAATCTGAAGAATAATTCAAAAAAAATTTCCTAAATGTTTAATGCTTAATTATTTTTATCTTCGAGTCATTTTTTTCAACTGATTCTATACAATGTGCAGTTTGGCCACTATCCACGGTTAAGGGGGAGCTTGACTACTTAAAAACTTGTTAAACCTGCCACATTCTAAACATAGAATGTGTCTGTTCCAGGTCAGGAGCCTTTATTCTGGTAATTATCATTGGTTGTTGTCTATCATATTTGGTTTTTATGTTTAATTTTCAATACCTGGGCTTTTGGTTTTTCTCATTTGAATTATTTTTCATTTTTTCATGTCTTGTCCTTTCATAGCTATCTATATGGTAAGAGTCTTTCTCACATGTTTATACACACTTCAATACCTTTAATCATTTGTAAAAGAAGATCAACTTCCCCTTGATTTCTGTGGTGAATTTCTAAAATGGGATTCATCTTGTCTGTTATTTCTTCTTCATTAATTAGGTCATCACCTACAATAGAAAAATAATCTAATGGATTGTTGATTAAAGTTTCCAGAAATAAAATCTTGTTAATTCTTATTTAATACTGAAATCATCTTTCATCTTAAAAATATTTGAATAAAACACATTAGTTTAATTCTTTGTTGACAGAAATTAACGAATCTCAACAATTTCATTCAAATCTGTCCAAATTGCAAAGATGAAAAGAAGTTCAAGATAAATTTTAGAAAATGATTTCACATTATCCAACATGATTCTGACGATACACTTCACTTGTGGCATTCTAAAACTATATAACATTAATAATAGGAATAAAAGTTATAAATCAATTATGACAAAAACATACCCAGTGCTTTTTGTAGAAACTGGTGTCTGTGAATTCCCATTAATGATCTTACTGACTTTTCTAATGTAATTACATCCACTAAACCCTTCAATCCAACATGGTCACCTAAAATAAATCATAATAAGAATATGTGTCAACAGACTATCACAATACACCTTATTGCTATTTGTCCGCCATTACTGGATATCACACAGGTTCCCGTAAAATTTTGACGTCATAAAACAAAACATCTGACGCCACAATGGAAAAGTGATTGTTGAATGCGTCAAAAGGTCAAGTGGCCGGGTCGGCCGACCGAGTAGGGTAATAGCGATAAGGTGTATTGCATATCTTCTACTGTTTAATGATGAATTCGTCATGTATAGAAAACATAAAAAGGTTCATTTCCCCAAAATTTTACTTATATATATATATATATATTATATGATTGATTTTGTCTTTTTTACTTTAATTTAATTTGTAATATGAAATTGTCTATTAGAAATTACTAAACTAATATAAATATCTTAATATTATCAAACTAAATGATGAATTTGAAAAATTCTATTACACAAGTAATTACCTTTCTGTATCATGTCTTTGACTTGCCCTTTTAGATGAGCTTGTTTTACAAGTTTATCTTTCTCAGTCATTTTATCCCATGATTCCTTGCCACATGACTGACATAGACACTCAGATAACAAACTATCCTGTAATCTGGAGTATTTCTTCTCCAATGCCTGAAATATTAAAGATAGAAATTTGATGAGATCTCGCTTAACATGTTCAACAATGTCACACTTTTGCACCTGTTCCAAGTCAGGAGCCTCTGGCCTTTGTTAGTCTTGTGTGTTTTTTAATTTTAGTTCATTTATATGTTTACAAGTTTAGTATGATGTCCATTTTCATTGAGCTAGAATACATTTTTGTTAAGGAGCCAGCTGAAGTGTGCCTCTAGGTGCAGGATTATCTCTGTGTGTTGAAAATCCATTGGTGTCCTTCAGCTGTTTTTTTACTCTTTGGTGGAATTGTTGTCTCTTTGACACATTCTCTATTCTATCAAAACTGACTTTTATGGCTACAAGTGGGCATTAATAATCCGACATCTCTCTGTGCTTAGGTCACAGAATAAAATTTATAAAGTTTACCATGATAAGTTCATCTTCTTTGACAGTATCATCTGTCTGTGTAAGTATGTCAAACACATTGTGAACTGTTCCCTGTTGTCTGGCATCCTTTTCTTCCTCCAGTTTAGTTTCTAACTGTTCTTCAGTCTGAAATACATAAATGATATTTATTTTACTTACTTCTTCTACGGTACCATTATATATTTTATTCATATCAGTTCTACGCTTCAGAAATGATCTAATAGTTGGAAGGTATTCATTCATCTTTTTTGTAAATTACGGCATTTTTTTTATAACAAAGGCACTATTAAGTGCCATAGACCTTTGACACATAAGTATAAAATTAAAAAGATTAGTCTTCATTAACTTTAGTGGACCAAACCTCAGTTAAAGAATGGCTGCAAGAAAGTAGCTCTTTGATGAAAATCTGTAATAATGGGTTTCTGATCTGAGACCTTGAAATAAACATGAAATCAAGCTTCTTTTTTAGTTTTACAATACATTGTACAATACAACTGTGTTAACAGACAAACATGCAAGAACTGGTTCTTTTTAAATAAATGTATGATCTTGTATGTATGCTTCTGATACTTACTACATTTTCTATATTCTGTAACAATTTTGCAAGTTCTCTATCCTGTCTGTCCTGTAAATCTCTCAGTGTTGTCACAGTGACTTCCTCCATTGATGTTCTACCTGATTTCCTGCCAATAGCACTAATTGCTACTGCCTCTTCTAGGATACTTATATAATCCTCTTTGTCACCTGTTAAAACAATTTACTCTCATGTCAATCTTTTAATACGTTTCATATAATTTGGTTGAAGCCAAAGTAAGAGAACACAAATCAATTTTGAGATGTACAGAAGGACAAGGAAAAAATTTAATGCCCCCTCTGCTACATTGTTTTTTCATACACTTTGTAACTTTTTTACAATTTGTCTCACCTGAGTTGGCTAAATCTAATTTCCTCCTTTTTGTCTGAAGTTCTGCTAGTCTTGTCTTCCTCTCGTCAGCAGACATCTCTGAGGCAGCCTCCATTAGCTCTGTGATTGACTCGTCTTGTAAGTACTTCAGTAACTGTTCTCTCTCATCTAGATGTCTCTTCATCACTTCATACAGATAAGCTGTTTGCCATCCAGTTAAATCTCCTAGAAATAAAATTCAAGCTCAGTATCAACTCTAAATTATTGATTGGTGGGATCAATCTTTTTCTGAACTATCAAAAAACTTAAAATTGACGAAAAGAAAGAAAGAGGCCAATGAAAGCCACATTCTGTATGTATGTGCCTGTCCCAAGTCAGGAGCCTGTAAATCAGTGGTTGTCGTTTGTTTATATGTTACTTATTTGTTTTTCATTCATTTTTTGTACATAATTTAAGCCGTTAGTTTTCTCGTTTGAATTGTTTTACATTGTATTTTTGGGGCCTTTTATTGCTGACTATGTGGTATGGGCTTTGCTCAATGCTTAAGGCTGTACAGTGACCTTTGGTTGTTAATGTCTGTGTCATTTTTGTCTCTGGTGGAGAGTTGTCTCATTGGCAATCATACCACATCTTCTTTTTTATATATAAACACTAGAACACACCTGTGATATGCGGGTCCTTGACTGAATTCAAGTATATAACTATGCACGTAAGCCTTATTTTAGTATTGGTAATGTCATCTGATAAAGTCGTGCTGATTATAAGATACACAGTTTTCTCTGCTTTCAAATATTTCTGTTTGAACCCATTGACCTGAAACTTATCAATTATTGGTAATATTCAGTTCCTGGAATTATGTATTTTTTAATCAACAGCATTGTCCAATAAAGTTGAGTTCTTTGATTCACTGTTTTACGTCATGCCCGCTAACAAATTGAAAACTGTACTTATATGCTTATTTTAAGTCCAGATTTTTAGTATTCCTATTGTTATCTTAGAAAGTCTTACTGATTAAAATACTACAAATCATACAATAGGGAACAATTTGACAAATTATTTAATTTAGTAGTGTCAACCCTGTGATTATGATAGCAAAATCAAATACACCGTTTGGTGGTGCGCCTGTCAGATGCAGAATGTACAGATAAGGTAATAGGTAACAGGTGAATATAATTGGTATCAGTATTCGATTCGACCCGGAACTTGTTAATTACTGGCAATATTATAGCGAACCCTATTGAACCTTTCTATAGATTCACCTGCAAGTTACCTGTCCATTTAAACTTTTGGCAGTTCTATTGTCCCATCTAACAAATACAACAGGTATTGTTCTCTGTATAGTTTATTCACCAGGACCTTTAAATTTCTTCTAAGAGAAATATATCACTCATTGATTAATTTACCTGAGTAAAAATTTTATCTGCTAAATTAGATGGAAATAACATGTGTACTATTTATAAAAAACTGTATATGAGTTTGAATGTATTATATTTTCAATCTGTTGAATGTAAACACTGATTCAAACATTAATAAAAGTTGATTCCTAAAAAAAATTAACATTATTCCTATTTCCAAAAAAAAATTGATAAAAAAAACCTAAAAATGTGGATGTTTACATATTAAGGCCTTCTTAAAAGTATTCTATAACTAAACAAAAACTAAAAAATTTGTAAGGGTTCCACGGAACCCAGTGTCTCGCCTACTTTTGCTGTAAATCTCAGGCTCAACAAAAATGAGGAAAAAAATCAATAAAATTATCCCCTTGATACTATCTTATGATTGTAAGAAGCTTCTGTCCAAGTTTGTTAAAAATCTAGGAAAGTTAAATAATGAATGTAATAAATGTTTTGAAAACTTTAACTGCAGACTGTATGTAATGTTAACTGGAAGAAAACCTAAGTCCATTTAAAAGTAAAATACAGAAAAAATGGAGTTATCTTTTTACCAAATTTACTTCTGGATATTATTTTATGATCATAAATAAGCTTCTCAGTCCAAGTTTGGTAAAAACCAAGGATAGTTTAAGAAAGTTATTAAAATTTTAAAAACTTTAACCACAGAGTGAATGTAATGTTTCCCCGCAGAAAAACTAAGTCCATTTAAAAGTAAAATACGGAAAAATGTATATTTTTTTACATAATTTACTTCTGGATACTATCTTATGATCATAAACAAGCTTCAGGCTTAGTTTGGTACAAACCAAGGATAGTTTAAGAAAGTAATTAAAATTTTAAAAACTTTAACCACAGAGTGAATGTAATGTTTCCCCGCAGAAAAACTAAGTCCATTTAAAAGTAAAATACGGAAAAAAATGAATTTATTTTTTTACAAAATTTACTTCTGGATACTATCTTATGATCATAAACAAGCTTCTGTCCAAGTTTGGTACAAATCAAGGATAGTTTAAGAAAGTTATTAAAATTTTAAAAACTTTAACCACAGAGTGAATGTAATGTTTCCCTGCAGAAAAAACTAAGTCCATTTAAAGGTAAAATACTGAAAAATGAAATTTTATTTTTACAAAATTTACTGCTGGATACTATCTTATGATCATAAACAAGCTTCTGTCCACGTTTGGTAGAAATCCAGTATAGTTTAAGAAAGTTATTATAATTTCAAAAACTTTAACCACAGAGTGAATATTTGTGGACGCCGCCGCCGCCGACACCGATGACGACGACACCGATGACGACGGAAAGTAGGATCGCTTAGTCTCGCTTTTTCGACTTAAGTCGAAGGCTCGACAAAAATGCAAATTTTCATATGAACAATACTTTTTATTTTAAAAACAAACTGTTTATGATTAAGTTATTATTTATTTTGAACATATTGAAAAAAATAATATAAATGTTTAATAAACACGAAATCACAGGCATTTTTTTTCTGTGAAACATGTAATTTCTATCAATTTAGCAGATAAATTTTCTACTGAGGTAGATTAATCAATGAGTGATATATTTCTCTTAGAAGAAATTTAAAGGTCTGAGTGAATAAACTATACAGAGAACAATACCTGTTGTATTTGTTAGATGGGACAATAGAACTGCCAAAAGTTTAAATGGACAGGTAACTTGCAGGTGAATCTATAGAAAGGTTCAATAGGGTTCGCTATAATTATGTGGAAAACAAAAGGGTCTGGAGTGGTGTAATTTTTAATTTACACCATTGTCCTATATTAGCTATATATAAAGTTGAATTCTTTGATTTGTCGTTTTTACCTGATGACGGCTGATAAATTGGACCTCATTATTTTAGTGTTATAGATTGCATTTTGCCCTTCAGATTTAAAAAAAAAGATCTCCTGCTTTTCATTATCAATATTTTGGTCAAAATTGTAAGAGTTGTCATGATTACAACAAGCAGTTTCCCCAGTGACCATGTCCAAAAAGTTATGTATGCAAATTATAATAAAATTTGTAAGGGTTCCGCAGAACCCAGTGTCTCGCCTACTTTTGCTGTAAATAGCAGGCTCAACAAAAGTGATGAAAAAATTCAATAAAAATATTCCTCTTTATACTATCTTATGATTGTAAGAAGCTTCTGTGCAAGTTTGGTAAAAATCTAGGATAGTTAATGAATCAAATAAATGTTTTGAAAACTTTAACTGCAGACTGTATGTAATGTTAACTGGAAGAAAATCTAAGTTCATTTAAAAGTAAAATACAGAAAAATGGAGTTATCTTTTTACAAAATTTACTTCTGGATACTATCTTATGATGATAAATAAGCTTCTTTCCAAGTTTGGTACAAACTCAGGATAGTTTAAGAAAGATGTTAAAATTTTAAAAACTTCAACCACAGAGTGAATGTAATGTTTCCCCGCAGAAAAAACTAAGTCCATTTATAAGTAAAATACGGAAAAAATGGAATTATAATTTTACGAAATTTACTGCTGGATACTATCTAATGATCATAAACAAGCTTCTGTCCAAGTTTAGTACAAACCCAGGATAGTTTAAGAAAGTTATTAAAATTCTAAAAACTTTAACCACAGAGTGAATGTTATGTTTCCCCAAAGAAAAAACTAAATGTTATGTTTCCCCAAAGAAAAAACTAAGTCCATTTATAGGTAAAATACGGAAAAAATGGAATTTTATTTTTACAAAATTTACTTCTGGATACTATCTAATGATCATAAACAAGCTTCTGTCTAAGTTTGGTAGAAATCCTGTATAGTTTAAGAAAGTTATTAAAATTTCAAAAACTTTAACCACAGAGTGAATATTTGTGGACGCCGCCGACGCCGGAATTGAGAATCGCTTAGTCTCGCTTTTTCGACTAAAGTCGAAGGCTCGACAAAAACTATCAATATCATGTCATATAGGATTTCATGGTATAACAACAGTCTGCATATAGCCATATGCCTATAGAAAGTTTGTAATTCTTTGAAAATATCAATTCATGACTCATGTGCAGCCACGAAATCTATGAAAATTGGTATCCCACGAATGATAATAAATTTGCAGTATATTAGTTTTCAGATACCTGTCAAAGTTCAAGTCTCCCAAGACAGAGATTGATAGTCAAAAGCTCTACACTCTCTGAAGTAAAGCTATACATATTGTACTATTAATTTTTATTTCAGGCAGATAAAAATCTGATGCATTAATCCTTTATGAGAACTGTTTACCCTGTTTTGTGATTAAGGGTTTATTCTATAACCCTTCTGCATATTTAAAATAATATGTAAGTACATGTATTACCTTTTTCTGGTGTTAATGACTTTTCCTTCTTTTTGGTTGGTTCTTTCTGTTGTAAATTAGCAAATCTAAGTCGAGTTCTCCTCATAGCTAAATCATACTGTCGACTCTGATCTTTTGGATGCCTGTTGATTAAAAAGAAATGCAATCAAAAATTTGAAGAGCTTATTTTGTTTTAAATTTGAAGTACATCTGATAAAGATGTTTGACATTTTTTTAACACTATTGTGTCTACTTCAGTTGATTAAATCTGTTCATGTATTTAAAAATGATCTCAATTGGTCATTAAAGATAAAATTTTAATTTAGTAAATCTATCAAATATGCTATAAAACATCACTTTGCAGATGTTTTTTGCTCAGGTATTTGTCTAAAATGTATGTTGTATTTGGAATGACAGAATTTTGGAATTTCGGACAAGGGTAAAACTATATGGCACCGACAACTTTGTTGCGTGGCCATAATAACGTCTAAAAACTAGCACTACTCCTTTAAAAGAGTCATTTCAAGTTTAACCTTTTGTACCTATGGTGCAGGAGGCGGTGAGATATTGTGCACGAATTGTATGTAAAGTTACTTTCTAACATGTACCATAGCAATTCATAAAACATAACAACCCATTGCCATTGGCCAATTTTTAGTTTACACAAGTACTAAAGGCAGCAATAATCCAGCTCAATTTCTATTTCACAAGTGAACAAATGTGGCAAAACACCACAATGTTTCCCTGATGAGGGAAATGTTAGAGGAGGAAGAATAGCACAGCAGCAGTTGATGAAAGGTAGAGGGAATTTCATGGGAAGAGAAGCCAACTGGAAAACAAATTGTCAATATTTGACTAAAGAAAATTTTAAAATTTCCAGAATGGGTACATAAACAAAATCTTGTTTACAAATTCTAGAATTCCTTTTGATATATTTTGTTTTGGCTATTAAATATTTATTTACTATTACACGTGCTTTATTATTTTTGATAAAATACGCATAAATAAAAATAATATTATAATTTATCGACTTTATTGATTCTCGTGAAATAACATGGGAGATAACTCAAATTTGCTATTATTGAAAAAAATAATACTGGTTTTAATAAGTGATCAGGGCCATATAGTTAAACGACTATACAGTAATTTTTTATATTTAACTCTGAGAATATTTATTTTTTGAGGGATATTTACTGGTTTGGGCTGCTCCATTCGACAGGTTGTGTAGTATTTGGTTGAGATTATAATTGCAAAATTACGATTTAACAAATTAAGAATACAAAGTCGACTCACAGAGATGGAAAATTTATTGAGTTACTAATATTTTCATATATCATATCACTTCTGGTACCTTTTAAATAAGTATCATCTACCAAGACAAAGTTTTGATAATTTGAAAGCAATTTCGGCACCAGATCACCAAAAAACCTATGACTAAAATTGATTGTTAGTATACTAAATTGTGTAAGAATACGATCAATTTTAAGCGTAAGATTTTTTTGAAACGTAAGCCAGCAGAATAATATGAAGTCAATGATATGTCTCACCTGTTTTGAAGAGCTGCTATTAATCTTTCAATTAACCCAACACTGAGAGCTGAAACTTCAAAATCTTCTTCCAATTGTGCACAAAATGTTTCTAGTTTCAGCAGTACAATTTTGAGTCTCTGTGTTTTTACTGGTAATTGTTTGGTACTGGTGGATTTTAACCATATTAACAAGGCTTCCTGTTCATTGTCATATCTTGGTACCAGATCAGCCAAAACATTCATATGAGGGAACTTCTCTGCAGGGGGTTCATCTGCTATAAGGGAACACAGATCATTAATAACATTGTATATTGAAGCTAAGCACTGAAAAGTTACAAATTACTTTGAATTAGTTTTACAACTTTAAACAAAGTCACTTTTTATAGAAAACACTTATTATATATGAGTTTTAAAAATGCTTCAGATGTCAAAAGATAGCAATCCAGCAAGATATATTGACTCTTTTTTTTTTATCTGGAGATCATCATACAAACATCAATTATGACCCAGTGCCCATGGTAGGCTCTGAGTCACCTAATTCATGTGAAGCTGAAATATATGTTATATATACTCTTAGTGTTGGATAAATTGAATGATTATAATAATACCTTGATTTTGTCCAGTTTTTCTCTGTTCCTGTAATCTTTTCTCATATTCGGTCTTTTCTTCACCAATAAGCTGCCTAAGTGAAGGTAATGACTAAAAGTGAAAGTTAATTTGTTTGTTAATTAGAAAGTCTATATTTATAAGTGATCGCAATCATAATAGTTTAACCAAAACAAATTTTATGAATAAACTGATTAAACCTACAATTTATACAGTATGAGGAAAAATACCTTTGATTTTGGTCCAATGAGACTTTCCATATCCTGCAACTGTCCCAACCCTCTTAGTTTTCTTTCTTCCTTTTCCTTTTCTTTTATATGCTTCTTTCTTTCCTTTTCATTAAGTCTAAAAGTAGGAATGCGGTTTTAATATGTATCTGGATTAAAGTAAGATAAAGTTGGTTTTCTGGTTTGAATGGTTTTATACTAGTCCCTTTTTAAGCCCTTTGATGGGGGGTCATTACTCTGTGTTGAAGCACTTCTTAACAACTAAGTCTTTAACTTACAAGAACAAAATATATCAAATATCCTGTTAAATAGCATTTTTCAAAGAACAGCTAATATTCTAAAAGATTAGAAGATTATTTTTTCTATTGATTTAAGTAATTGATTTCTAAGCAGCTTTTAAACTTCTCTTTCCCTTTTTGTTGGTGGGGAAATAAGAGTAACGTATATTTTGAAGGTCTAATTCTGATTGATTGATTGGTGATAACTTTATGCCTTATCAGCACAAAAGGCTATATTGTTGTGTTTGAAATATTGTAAAAACAATTGTTTTTTTTCAAAACAGACAAAAAGTCTTTCAATATACTAAAACTTCAGTTTAAACTCTAAATACTTATTTACAAATAAAAAAATATCAATATATAACAAGAATAAAAATTACGATTGTTTTAAACTAATACAACCAATTCAAACTTAGGAATATATTCCAATTTCTTTAAAAAAAAGAAACAATTGTTTCAACAGGAATAGTATAAGAAGTTCAGTATAGAAAGAATCTATAATAAACTTACTGTTTCCATTCAGTGCCCATCTTATATTCTAATCCCATCCTGAGAATGTTTTTACGTAGGGTATCATACTTAACATCTAAAGCATCTACATAATCTTTGTCCTCTGCTGAGATCTCGATGGTTCCAAGGGCAACAAAAGATATATTATCAAAGTGTTCTTTAATACGCATCTTGTTTTCTTTCTTTATCAAAAATACCACATCAGATTTAACCTATCAAAGACAAAAGTTAATATATCACATTTTATGCTAGCTTTTTCATGTATATTTTTACTTATAAATCATTCAGCAGGTTATGAATTCATAATAATACAATTTTGGTAAAATGAAAGAAAAAGTACTTTATTATATATATGCCAAACTGTTAAAAAAAAACCTGTCAGAGCCAAAATAATTACAATTTGATAGAGATAAATAAGCCAAAAATATAAAAAATACAGCAAAATCAAATAATACAGAATGAAGCTCTCTACCCACTCACAAACCATAAAAGACATAAATTTCAATCACTATAGACAGATCAACTATAGATAGTTCATAATTAAAATTAACAGCAATTATTAACTTACAAAAACTTAGAAACTGTTAAGAGTTGTATTTGGAAGATAACCATATAAATTAAACAAAAACTTATAATGCTTACCTGTTTTGAAACAAATTGTTCCAAACTTGCTTCATATTCTACTTCCTGTCTTTGTATTAGGTCAGCAAGAACACATTCTGCTACCACATTATCTGTTACAATGCTAGCAGTTGGAAGAAGTTCTTCTCTCCTTACTTCACAGTATAGTGCTACAGCTAAAAAATATATTCAAGGACAAATATTACTGAAATGTCGAGACAGCATGATTACTATTCTCTCTTTAGTATTTTGATTTCACCTAGACCTATAAGGTATAATTATTTGTAAACAAGACACATGAATCTTCATTCAATTTGTCAAATTGCAAATGTCAAAATTGATGGTTCCAGCTCTACCAAATTTCCATCTTGCTGTAGATTTCTTTTTTTTGTCTGTACCAATTTTCATGGTTTAATGAAAACTTGCATATTTGTGATATTTAATCTCATGGTTTTGGCAAAGTGTGCATACTTTTAAAAAAAAATTGTAATTCATTGAATATTTAAATTTGTTTTTGTCCCTGAATCCATGAAAATTGAAATCCAACAAATATAATAAATCAACAACAGATGAGGAAAAAAAATTCAAGTTTTGAAGCAAATTTTGGTTTTGTTAACCTACCTTCATTAGATTTGGAGTAAATGTTGCGTGTCATCGGAGTTAGATTGGGACCTACCCTAAGTAAGGATTTGGTGTAAATGTTGAGTGTCATTGGAGTTAGATTTGGACCTACCCTAAGTAAGGATTTGGTGTAAATGTTGCGTGTCATCGGAGTTAGATTGGGACCTACCCTAAGTAAGGATTTGGTGTAAATGTTGAGTGTCATCGGAGTTAGATTGGGACCTACCCTAAGTAAGGATTTGGAGTAAATGTTGAGTGTCATCGGAGTTAGATTGGGACCTACCCTCAATAAGGATTTGGTGTAAATGTTGCGCGTCATCATAGTTAGATTGGGACCTACCCTAAGTAAGGATTTGGTGTAAATGTTGAGTGTAATCGGAGTTAGATTGGGACCTACCCTAAGTAAGGATTTGGTGTAAATGTTGAGTGTCATAGGAGTTAGATTGGGACCTACCCTAAGTAAGGATTTGGTGTAAATGTTGAGTGTTATCGGAGTTAGATTGGGACCTACCCTAAGTAAGGATTTGGTGTAAATGTTGAGTGTCAACAGAGTTAGATTGGGACCTACCCTAAGTAAGGATTTGGTGTAAATGTTGAGTGTCATCGGAGTTAGATTGGGACCTACCCTAAGTAAGGATTTGGTGTAAATGTTGCGTGTCATCGGAGTTAGATTGGGACCTACCCTAAGTAAGGATTTGGTGTAAATGTTGAGTGTCATCGGAGTTAGATTGGGACCTACCCTAAGTAAGGATTTGGAGTAAATGTTGAGTGTCATCGGAGTTAGATTGGGACCTACCCTCAATAAGGATTTGGTGTAAATGTTGCGCGTCATTGGAGTTAGATTGGGACCTACCCTAAGTAAGGATTTGGTGTAAATGTTGAGTGTCATCGGAGTTAGATTGGGACCTACCCTAAGTAAGGATTTGGTGTAAATGTTGCGTGTCATCGGAGTTAGATTGGGACCTACCTTTAGTAAGGATTTGGTGTAAATGTTGAGTGTCATCGGAGTTAGATTGGGACCTACCCTAAGTAAGGATTTGGTGTAAATGTTGAGTGTCATCGGAGTTAGATTGGGACCTACCCTAAGTAAGGATTTGGTGTAAATGTTGAGTGTCAGCGAGTTAGATTGGGACCTACCCTAAGTAAGGATTTGGTGTAAATGTTGAGTGTCATCGGAGTTAGATTGGGACCTACCCTAAGTAAGGATTTGGTGTAAATGTTGAGTGTCATCGGAGTTAGATTGGGACCTACCCTAAGTAAGGATTTGGTGTAAATGTTGAATGTCATCGGAGTTAGATTGGGACCTACCCTAAGTAAGGATTTGGTGTAAATGTTGAGTGTCATAGGAGTTAGATTGGGACCTACCCTAAGTAAGGATTTGGTGTAAATGTTGAGTGTCAACGGAGTTAGATTGGGACCTACCCTAAGTAAGGATTTGGTGTAAATGTTGAGTGTTATCGGAGTTAGATTGGGACCTACCCTAAGTAAGGATTTGATGTAAATGTTGTGTGTCATCGGAGTTAGATTGGGACCTACCCTAAGTAAGGATTTGGTGTAAATGTTGAGTGTCATCGGAGTTAGATTGGGACCTACCCTAAGTAAGGATTTGGTGTAAATGTTGCGTGTCATCGGTGTTAGATTGGGACCTACCCTAAGTAAGGATTTGGTGTAAATGTTGAGTGTCATCGGAGTTAGATTGGGACCTACCCTAAGTAAGGATTTGGTGTAAATGTTGAGTGTCATCGGAGTTAGATTGTGACCTACCCTAAGTAAGGATTTGGTGTAAATGATGAGTGTCATCGGAGTTAGATTGGGACCTACCCTAAGAAAGGATTTGGTGTAAATGTTGAGTGTCATCGGAGTTAGATTGGGACCTACCCTAAGTAAGGATTTGGTGTAAATGTTGCGTGTCATCGGAGTTAGATTGGGACCTACCTTCAGTAAGGATTTGGTGTAAATGTTGAGTGTCATCGGAGTTAGATTGGGACCTACCCTAAGTAAGGATTTGGTGTAAATGTTGCGTGTCATCGGAGTTAGATTGGGACCTACCCTAAGTAAGGATTTGGTGTAAATGTTGTGTGTCATCGGAGTTAGATTAGGACCTACCCTAAGTAAGGATTTGGTGTAAATGTTGCGTGTCATCGGAGTTAGATTGGGACCTACCCTAAGTAAGGATTTGGTGTAAATGTTGAGTGTCATCGGAGTTAGATTGGGACCTACCCTAAGTAAGGATTTGGAGTAAATGTTGAGTGTCATCGGAGTTAGATTGGGACCTACCCTCAATAAGGATTTGGTGTAAATGTTGCGCGTCATCATAGTTAGATTGGGACCTACCCTAAGTAAGGATTTGGTGTAAATGTTGAGTGTAATCGGAGTTAGATTGGGACCTACCCTAAGTAAGGATTTGGTGTAAATGTTGAGTGTCATAGGAGTTAGATTGGGACCTACCCTAAGTAAGGATTTGGTGTAAATGTTGAGTGTTATCGGAGTTAGATTGGGACCTACCCTAAGTAAGGATTTGGTGTAAATGTTGAGTGTCAACAGAGTTAGATTGGGACCTACCCTAAGTAAGGATTTGGTGTAAATGTTGAGTGTCATCGGAGTTAGATTGGGACCTACCCTAAGTAAGGATTTGGTGTAAATGTTGAATGTCATCGGAGTTAGATTGGGACCTACCCTAAGTAAGGATTTGGTGTAAATGTTGAGTGTCATCGGAGTTAGATTGGGACCTACCCTAAGTAAGGATTTGGAGTAAATGTTGAGTGTCATCGGAGTTAGATTGGGACCTACCCTCAATAAGGATTTGGAGTAAATGTTGCGCGTCATCGGAGTTAGATTGGGACCTACCCTAAGTAAGGATTTGGTGTAAATGTTGAGTGTCATCGGAGTTAGATTGGGACCTACCCTAAGTAAGGATTTGGTGTAAATGTTGCGTGTCATCGGAGTAAGATTGGGACCTACCTTCAGTAAGGATTTGGTGTAAATGTTGAGTGTCATCGGAGTTAGATTGGGACCTACCCTAAGTAAGGATTTGGTGTAAATGTTGAGTGTCATCGGAGTTAGATTGGGACCTACCCTAAGTAAGGATTTGGTGTAAATGTTGAGTGTCAGCGAGTTAGATTGGGACCTACCCTAAGTAAGGATTTGGTGTAAATGTTGAGTGTCATCGGAGTTAGATTGGGACCTACCCTAAGTAAGGATTTGGTGTAAATGTTGAGTGTCATCAGAGTTAGAGTGGGACCTACCCTAAGTAAGGATTTGGTGTAAATGTTGAGTGTCATCGGAGTTAGATTGGGACCTACCCTAAGTAAGGATTTGGTGTAAATGTTGAGTGTCATAGGAGTTAGATTGGGACCTACCCTAAGTAAGGATTTGGTGTAAATGTTGAGTGTCAACGGAGTTAGATTGGGACCTACCCTAAGTAAGGATTTGGTGTAAATGTTGAGTGTCATCGGAGTTAGATTGGGACCTACCCTAAGTAAGGATTTGGAGTAAATGTTGAGTGTCATCGGAGTTAGATTGGGACCTACCCTCAATAAGGATTTGGAGTAAATGTTGCGCGTCATCGGAGTTAGATTGGGACCTACCCTAAGTAAGGATTTGGTGTAAATGTTGAGTGTCATCGGAGTTAGATTGGGACCTACCCTAAGTAAGGATTTGGTGTAAATGTTGCGTGTCATCGGAGTAAGATTGGGACCTACCTTCAGTAAGGATTTGATGTAAATGTTGAGTGTCATCGGAGTTAGATTGGGACCTACCCTAAGTAAGGATTTGGTGTAAATGTTGAGTGTCATCGGAGTTAGATTGGGACCTACCCTAAGTAAGGATTTGGTGTAAATGTTGAGTGTCAGCGAGTTAGATTGGGACCTACCCTAAGTAAGGATTTGGTGTAAATGTTGAGTGTCATCGGAGTTAGATTGGGACCTACCCTAAGTAAGGATTTGGTGTAAATGTTGAGTGTCATCAGAGTTAGAGTGGGACCTACCCTAAGTAAGGATTTGGTGTAAATGTTGAGTGTCATCGGAGTTAGATTGGGACCTACCCTAAGTAAGGATTTGGTGTAAATGTTGAGTGTCATAGGAGTTAGATTGGGACCTACCCTAAGTAAGGATTTGGTGTAAATGTTGAGTGTCAACGGAGTTAGATTGGGACCTACCCTAAGTAAGGATTTGGTGTAAATGTTGAGTGTTATCGGAGTTAGATTGGGACCTACCCTAAGTAAGGATTTGATGTAAATGTTGTGTGTCATCGGAGTTAGATTGGGACCTACCCTAAGTAAGGATTTGGTGTAAATGTTGAGTGTCATCGGAGTTAGATTGGGACCTACCCTAAGTAAGGATTTGGTGTAAATGTTGCGTGTCATCGGTGTTAGATCGGGACCTACCCTAAGTAAGGATTTGGTGTAAATGTTGAGTGTCATCGGAGTTAGATTGGGACCTACCCTAAGTAAGGATTTGGTGTAAATGTTGAGTGTCATCGGAGTTAGATTGTGACCTACCCTAAGTAAGGATTTGGTGTAAATGTTGAGTGTCATCGTAGTTAGATGGGGACCTACCCTAAGAAAGGATTTGGTGTAAATGTTGAGTGTCATCGGAGTTAGATTGGGACCTACCCTAAGTAAGGATTTGGTGTAAATGTTGCGTGTCATCGGAGTTAGATTGGGACCTACCTTCAGTAAGGATTTGGTGTAAATGTTGAGTGTCATCGGAGTTAGATTTGGACCTACCCTAAGTAAGGATTTGGTGTAAATGTTGCGTGTCATCGGAGTTAGATTGGGACCTACCCTAAGTAAGGATTTGGTGTAAATGTTGTGTGTCATCGGAGTTAGATTAGGACCTACCCTAAGTAAGGATTTGGTGTAAATGTTGAGTGTCATCTGAGTTAGATTGAGACCTACCCTAAGTAAGGATTTGGTGTAAATGTTGAGTGTCATCGGAGTTAGATTGGGACCTACCCTAAGTAAGGATTTGGTGTAAATGTTGAGTGTCATCGGAGTTAGATTGGGACCTACCCTAAGTAAGGATTTGGTGTAAATGTTGAGTGTCATCGGAGTTAGATTGGGAACTACCCTAAGTAAGGATTTGGTGTAAATGTTGTGTGTCATCGGAGTTAGATTAGGACCTACCCTAAGTAAGGATTTGGTGTAAATGTTGAGTGTCATCTGAGTTAGATTGAGACCTACCCTAAGTAAGGATTTGGTGTAAATGTTGAGTGTCATCGGAGTTAGATTGGGACCTACCCTAAGTAAGGATTTGGTGTAAATGTTGAGTGTCATCGGAGTTAGATTGGGACCTACCCTAAGTAAGGATTTGGTGTAAATGTTGAGTGTCATCGGAGTTAGATTGGGAACTACCCTAAGTAAGGATTTGGTGTAAATGTTGAGTGTCATCGGAGTTAGATTGGGACCTACCCTAAGTAAGGATTTGGTGTAAATGTTGAGTGTCATTGGAGTTAGATTGGGACCTACCCTAAGTAAGGATTTGGTGTAAATGTTGCGTGTCATCGGAGTTAGATTGGGACCTACCCTAAGTAAGGATTTGGTGTAAATGTTGCGTGTCATCGGAGTTAGATTGGGACCTACCCTAAGTAAGGATTTGGTGTAAATGTTGAGTGTCATCGGAGTTAGATTGGGACCTACCCTAAGTAAGGATTTGGTGTAAATGTTGAGTGTCATCGGAGTTAGATTGAGACCTACCTTCAGTAAGGATTTGGTGTAAATGTTGAGTGTCATCTGAGTTGGACTGAGACCAACTGATCTGCTGATTTCTCAGAACTTTTAGTCTCTTCTTTCTCTCCTGACTGCTCATCTGATGAGCTTTCTTCTTTTGTTGTTCACTCTCTCTACCTTGTAACATGTTTATCATTGCCTACAAAAATAAACAGGGTATATACAAAGTACAAATAACAATAAAAACAAAAGCAAGTTTTTTTTCTCTTAATTTTTCATCATAAGATTCATGGAACTTGATAAATTTGTCTGAACTCAAATTGCTACCTGATATACACATCATTAAATAAATAATAAAAGTGTTATGAACAGGTTGAAATGTTTGATTTACTGTGGCACCTCATTTACTCTTTATACATCAGCAAAATTTAGTAGCATTTGGTTTAAATACTCCAATCCATGTACTTAAATTGTGTGTGTCATTTATGTTCATGTTGTCATGGAATATAACTAGTAGTATTTGAGTTATTACATATTTTGTTATGTCTATTGTTTCACATTCATTGTGCTATATTGATGATAGTATCAGGGATCTGTAAAGGCACAAGTCAATCATGTATTTTAATCCATTTAACTAAAATGAACCAAAAACACAAAGAAAGTGCTTAAATGATAAAAAGCTTTATGGAATTATTTATACCTCTCTTTCATAGAAATGTTTCTGTACAATTTCCTTGATAAGATGCTGCTTTAAATCTGTCAAACCCAAATCATCTAATTTGTTGGTGTCGACTAAATCAGCAGGTGTGTGCTGGAGTTTTCTCCCCTTCCTGTCCTCCAACTGAATCTGTGAGAGTTGTTCACTTCTATTCCTGTCCCAATCGTTCCCTCTAAAATAATGAATTCAAATATACATCATAGTGCATTACAGAGCTGAGTATGTCTACTAAAATCTATTTTTTTCTATCCTTAAGACAAGCAGCAATGCATATTTTTCTACAGCCAGCAGGGGTATCAATCTTACCAAAGTCTTTCTAAAAAAATTTTAGGAAATACATTGATATTGATATATATATACATGAATTTTGTTTGTTAAAAATGTACCTTCAGATTTAAGGAAAAAAACATATTCTTGCATCTTGAAACTACTCATGGTAATTAGAACTTGATCACATAGTATGTAATAAATTTACCTAAAAGAAAACAGACAAATAAATATTTGTACTCTTATGACTTTATTATCCCATATCATGCATAACATTTTTCTTACTTGGGTGATCTGTATTGTTGTGGCCTCTCTGCTAATCCTACTGCCATGGCCAAGGCTGGGAAACCCCATTCATCTGTCAGTAACAAGTGTTGTCGTAGTAACCTATAATATTCATTCTCTAAAGCAACAGAAGACATACTGGCTCTAGATTTAACTGCCATCATTGTTTCTTCCTTCTCAAGCTTAAATCTTTCTATCAAGTTAATTAAGGTAGCTCCACATGTTGTATCTCCTGACATTTAAAAGAAACATTTTTCTTGCACTGACCATAAGACATGAATGTAGTTATTGTTGTTTTATAAAACTAAAATAATCAACTCCCTAAATGTTATGAATTTGAAACAAAAATAATTTAATATTAAACAATATACTTCTTGAAAACTTGTCTGCTGTTACCATGTTTTGCTCTTTCCACATATCCCTGATCTTCTGTTGACATATCTTTCTTTACATCTGTAAAAATACTGGTCATGACTCTCTGGTGTTCTGTTCCCATGACTTTTTTACATTTCATTAATCATAGCTTTATAATATTATTCTCAAACGACCTTATTTCCATCTTAAGATTTATAAAGGAGATGTGGTAAAAATGCCAACAAACCACCAAAACTAATGATAATATTTGAAGAGCCTTTTTAAATCTTACCACTTATAACTCCCTGGTACTCTGTCTGTATGGCTTTATCAATGTCCTGTTCTTTCATGCCTTGTTGTCGGAGTGTTTCGCGTTTTTTCTCTGCCTGTTCTTTTCTCTTTAAGTCATATGATTTGACTTCACCCATTAAACCTGTCAGTGTGGCTATAAGGTCCAGACGAGAACCAGATAATCCACCTATTCTATCCTGTAAACTACCTTCTCTACTGTACTGTTTCTCTTCACGACTTAGCTGCTGGAAAATCTCATGTCTGTCACTTTCCATTGCTAAAATTATATACAAAAGTCTGGTCTTAAAGCAAAAAAGTCTGAAAATTTTGTTAGATCAAAATTCGATGCATAAAACATTCTTCTGACTATTGATGTCTAATCTAAAAATTAGTTTAAGACTAAGTAAAGCTTGTTCATATACATATGGAAAATTTGCTTTTTCACAAAGTTCTATTTGTCATATCTAACACTAATCATCTTTTTTCTCACATTAATCTACAGACAATACTGTTATACCTGCAGACATTTTAGCCATTTCCCACAGCAGTTTAGGCTTGAGTTTATCATATTTCTGTGTCATTGCATCATTTACATCACTCATGGTAATTGTATCTTTCGACTTAGTAGATGTTGTGTCGTCGTCTGCTTCCAAACCATCATCAAATAACATCGCTTCAAGTCCTTGTCTGTCCCATCTACAAAATTAAAATCTTCTATCAAGCTTTATCATACAAGTAAATAAATCATAATAATAAACTGCTTCAAATTCAACCGCTAAAGGGGCTTGCTAACCCTGGTGCTATTAAAAAATCAAGGGGGAAAACTCAGTTTTACTGTGACATTTTTTACTATAAATAACAGACAATTCTAGTCTACAATTCAACAATTCAAAGCTGAATGATTTTCTTTAAATTGCAATGACAAAGTCACAATTGTTATTTATGCTTACTTATTTCTTCTTCTCTGTGCATTGTACTGAGCATTATCCAAGTACTCTTGTATTTCTTCTTTGTCGTCCTTCAAACATACAATTAAAATATATGCCGGTACACAAAACTGGGTCAGATAAATACATGTACATATTCTATACATTTGATAAAAGAAGTTTATCTCTTAAAACAATAAAAGTTTCTGTTTTCATGTTGTTAGAGTAGTATCCTTAAAATGTGTCATACACATGTAATTTATTCCTGTATTGAAAAACTTGACAACTCAGTACTGTTATACCATTATAGTGGTATTATCAATAAACTGATTTATCATTAGCATGAATCAATTTCAGGTTTTGTTTCTAAGAAATCAAATAATCAGAATGTGCAAAAATATTTTTGGTTGGTTGCAGAAATAATCTAATGTTTGATGATATTAAATATCAAATATCGTGAAGCCAAATGTAATATCTTTGGTTAGCTTGCTTGTTAACTGAACAGTGAAGTCTTTTGTAAGTTCAGGTAAACTACCTTCCTTTAAGAGTAGACTACTCCAGCAGATAATCAATCTGTCTGTCTGTTGGATTAGGCTACTTCAAAAGGACGGTATACATAGTATACCTGACCTAATAATCACTTCACGGTTCAGCTAACAAGCAAGCTAACCAAAGATTACCTTTAGCTACAAACTCAATGAAATCGGCTGTAAAAGAAATTTAAGATACTGTTACTGAAAAGATATTTAAATGCATAATGATAAGTCATAGTATAAAAGTTATAGTTCCTTGGAAGCTTTACACATGCACTTACAAATGTGAATACGACACACTTATCTTTTAAAACATTTACCTGAATCTGCTTTAACTTATTGATTGTATCACTCTGATGTGTAGATTGCCTTTTGATTAGTTGCTCTTCTTCCTGAGTTATCTGATCTTTGGAAGCTGGTTCACCTGAAGGGTAATTACACAACCACAGTCTTATCTCATCAAAGTAAACTTGTTCACCAGGATCATCTCGGGATTGCAAAAACTCTTTCCATGTATACAATGAGAATCTGTCTCCATGAAACTCTCTAAACATCATCAAGGCATCTTTTAACGAAATTCTGTTTGTTCCTTTATAGTCTAAAGCTTGGAAGTCCCAATAAGCTTGTTCTTCTACTGAACGCCTGCGTTCAATTTCTTCAAGAACAGCTATAAACTGTTGTCTACTGACTCTTCCTGATGATGTAGAACCACATATCTGTGTTATTGCATGTTCAATTTGCTCAACTGATATACTGCTGTGGTAAATTGATTGACAGAATTCTAACACTTGATGTGAGGTGACAAATCCTTTACATGAAGGATCTAAATTACTGAACACTGTCATAAAATCCTGGAGACCCATTCTTTCTTGAGCTTTCCTGCTCTTTATTCTTCAAGATAGTAAATATAAAATATTAAATATGAATTATCATTTTAAGAAATTGCTATTGAAAGACACATTATGGTATTCTTTTTTTATTTTGTAAGGTTTGAAGTTATTAACATCCATGTATAGATTTAAATCATTATTCAAGATCCATGAAAATGAGGTCAAGGTCAGATAAACCCTTTTAACATTCCATACACCAAATGTAGTTGACCTATTCCTCATGCCCCTAATAGTATCTTGAAAGAAGACCTGAATAATTTTGACCAATGAACTATGAAAATGAGGTCACAGACAAATGATATATGCCTGCCAGTCATGTGACAGTGTGAATGCTTTAAAATGGTTCCATACCACAATAAACTGTTGACCAAATTAGTCTCGTGTGTAGACATAATATTCTGAAAAAGACAATCTGATGGACACCAACATTGGTTATCAATTCAGTCACTAAACCATGATCTGGTGGACAGGTCCTGAAGGTGGTTGACAAACTGAGATATCAAGCCATAAATGTAACTTCATATAAATATATATCATTGATCTATCAGTCATAGCAGGCGAAACAATAAGTAAAAACTCCAGTGATGACTATGACATAATTCGCCATTATCTTTTCCAACACATTACAAGAACCTTCACTTTCAGATAGCATAACATACATGTAATTCTACACACTGAACTTCATATATTAGATTGCTGGATAAAATAGATCAAACATTCAGTAAATTTGAGTTTGTAAGAAAAAATTGTCAGCAATTTTTATTTGTTTAAGTCTTTCAAGATGTCATAATTATAAGGACTAATGATGCATGAGGTGACATTGCCTATATTTTAACAATATATTCTGCTTACAAAGAAGCCTTGGTGGCTGAGTGGTCTAAGTAGTTCATCTACTGTATCCTTAGCCTGTCAACACTTATGTTGTGAGTTAAAACCCCACATAGGGCAAGTCTGTTTGGCTCTAATCTTAACCCTTACCACGCTGAATTGTTTTCAGAAAATGTCTAATTTTTCATTTATTTGCAAAAATGTGCAAATTATATGCAAATGAGCTTAGTTTAAACATATATATTTATAGTGAATTGGGAAACAAGTTTTGCAACTTATATTAATCCCTTTTCACTTTGAGGGTGTGAGTTCTGCAAATGAGTGTAGCCCTGTTGCTGTATCATATCAATTCCTTTAAATCTAATGTAGGTGATCACAGGGTGGGGTGGGTGGGCTGTAATTTGCCCCAAAGTGGTACAAAGTGATTTCCAGTAATGGCGGACAAATAGCAATGGTATTGTATGTGACAGATACTGGTACAATTTCTACAGAGCTCATGTTACTAGGGGTTTTTTTTGCACTGACTGTTGTTAGGGTTCATCAATACATGTACATGTTTACAAAATTAGCGGTGTCTTTACATCATGAAATTTTTTTTTTTAGCATAGACAAAACTCAGAGCTCCAGATAAGAATTCATAAATTGGGGTTTTTACCCACCATTTTCTTATGTAATTGGGTGATTAAGTTTTTTAATTGCATTATCAATTCCAATTCACCCCTCATGTTAATATCAAATTGGGATTTCACCACCAAGCTCCTTAATGTATTGGGTTTTTTCATCAACACAATATTGAATATTAAGGCAGTATCAACCCCAGATTTTTGTCCATCTTAAATATGTTTCTTTCTTTGTTTAGCTGTTTTATTTGGTTTAGGGTTAGGGTTATTTGCTAGCTGTTTTATTTGGTTTATTCACTCAGGAGTCATTGTAGGTTTAATTTGTGTCCCATTTCAAACCTACTGCCAGTTTTGAATTTTCTCACAAAAATGGATATGTGTATTCACAGGCACTCGTCTTATACCGTTATATAATAAATTCTGGGACAAGTGCCTGTGTGTGTATTCATTAATTAACCATAAAATGAAAAAAAATAGTATATAAACTCTAATTATACTTTGGTGTTTTATTCAATTTACATAAATCTGGGTTTAGTTGTCTTTTATTAGAACTTTTGGTTTTTGATTCTTTATCATTTCATAATTGATTTGGCCTTTCACTTTTTCCAACTGATTTCGTTTTTGATGAAACCCCATGTTTATTAGCAATGTTCTCGTTAAGATACGCACACACACCCGTGCGTTCGATGGACACTTCCTAAAACACTGGCTGAGTCTTGTTATCATAACTTTCCCTCAGCTTTTCAAAAGAAGCAGACAACATGCTTCTATTCAATATATTTAATGGACATTCACTTTCGTTTTAATTCAATGTAATACATAAATCCCATGCAATGCGAAAAAAATATGATTACATGATACACGCTGATTGGATAAACGCAGAGAAGATCAAAATGTTTTCAAAAACATGTGTACCTATTGAGCAACTGAAAACTCCAACAAGGACCCATTTCAGCTACTTGATGCAAGTATCTATTTTTAGAACGAAAGGAAATTTCCAATTATAAATACTATAAAAATAGATTTATGCGACGACTGTAAACAGATAAGGGTAAATAACGCATACGGTAGCTAATAAAAGGGTTGAGAACTCATGGTTTTGGCATATAATTGGGTTTTCCGTTGAATTGATTGAGTTATTAAACCCTGCAATGGGCAATTGCATTGGGTTTTTTATTATTTGTATTGCGTCATCACGCAATTACGCAGCTTATCTGGAGCTCTGCAAAACTGTTTAATTTTTGATAAAGGCTGACAGCACATTGCTTTTGTACAGTTTTGTCTGAACACCAAGAATCTAAATGGTGAAAACACAGGCATTTTGTCTTAGTGTTTTGTCTGTTGATGGACCTTTTATGTGAAATGTACACATGGATTTTTCTAGCATTCCACTGAGTCCGGTATTCGGACCCATTCCCAATGGCAAAACCCCTATATTTTTCCCAATTTCAGGTGTAAAAATTCCCAAATGTAGTCAAAATTTCATATTTGAAAAGTCCGGATTGAAATCCGCAATTAAGCCTTTCCAAAACTACGCTCTTCCCTTTAAAGGTAAAAAAGCAGGAAATCCTTATCACATGTGCGCTTTAAGAAGCCCCAAATTTTGATAATATAATAAAATATTTGTTAACTTCTTTCCTTTTGTAAACATGTCGTCTCACAATAGTAAATACTATGTGAAGAATTTGAAAAACACCGACGGCAACAAATCCTGTAAAATCTTATCTTTTTTCAAACCAAGAGCTGTAATTGACAATGCCACAACTGCATGTAATGAGTCAGAGGCAGCGTTATCTGAGACTGAATCAATTGAAAGTGTTACCGATGTTATTGATGTTTCTTCCAATGACAATATAATTTCAAATGATGATCTAAACTTGGCCAGAGCTCATTAGAGTCAATTATGAGAATTTGTTTAGAGGGTACCAGTGACAGAGCAGAGTTGTCAGAGGATAAGCTTGATCGTCTTCTTGAGACATTTAAAAACAAAAAGGACAGAAAAATAAAAGTATAAATGACAATGAATCATGTATTGAAGTTTTTCTTTATTTTCACAAAAAAAGATAATTTCTAATGAATATGTATGATACATACTATAACTGACTTCTGGTTTATTTGTAGTTTTCCCAATTTCTATATAAATCGTGTAAAAAAATTCCCAAAAGTGGCCAGGGTCCTTTTTCCAAAAATACCCAGATAAACCCCTGGTACAAAATGTAGATGTTCATTACATCAACATTGTGGGGAACAATTGGTTCAGGGATTTGTAGGGTATAAATCCTTGGTTGGTTCAACATTTTCTACTTGTCATCTTAATCCAGCTGATCATGCAGTCTGCTGGGTGTATTTTCATATTTTGATAGAAGGCTTATGGGCCGGGAAATGCGTCAAAGTAAACATCAAAATAGCCTTCCAGGACATCATAATTATTTGTTTACTGTCATCAACACAGTTTTATTGGCGATCTGGGAAGATGTATGTCGAAAACTATATTTTTTGTTTTCTTACTTCTATAACATTAAATATTGCGTCCTGTTGTGATGTCATTCGCTGCAGCATTTACAGTATAGTTGTGTTAAGACATTTTAGCTCCTAACCCAATTACGTCCGCCATATTTGTATACCTTCGACACCAGATTGCAGCCAATCAAATTTCTTCTTGCAAGTGCCCCGATTGGGTAATCAAATACAAATTCCAGATTATTATGTTAAACGAATTTTAAAAATATTTTTGTTCAAGTAAAATTTCAATTTACTTTTCAGCGCTGTTTATTTTTTTAAGCTACCAAAAACTTCAAGAAAATAGAATTGGAAAATAAATGTTTTGTTTGTACGATAGAGCGTATCCGATTATGTTTTCTGTTTATGAATATACATTGTCTAAAAATAATTAAAGCCTATGTCTCTGGCTTATTCTTATAATTTTCTGGCATTTCCTAAAATAGTTTTTGTCTGTTATTTTCTTTTTTCCTTATTTGATTAAGCAAATGTCTTTTTTAATTAGATCAAAGGGGTGATATTTCGCGGGACTGAAAAATATAATAAAAGGGGGATACTATCAGTCGAAAGAGAGGAGAAAAATTCCAACTTGTTGGACATTCAAACTTTTAATTCGCAAATAATTGACAATGACATGGCTGAAAAGGAAAAGACAAAGTATAAGTTTTACACTTTTCTCGGATTGCCTTTAAGGTCTGAATTTACACTAAATCCATTGTAATTAGTGTACTGATTAATGTTACATTGTTTGATTAGTTTGACATTATTTTTTAAACTTCGGCGGAGTACACTCAAATCGGTACTTTATCAAGTTATTTGCTTGTTTGTTATTTATTTGTATGCTTAGTACTGATCTAATGGACCAAGCCACTTCCAGCTGATTTCGTGAGAGTTTCATGAGTTTATTTAAAAAGTTGCCAGTGATGTCACAACTCTGTTCCGTGTTAGTGAAATGTTGTTCCTTCCCAAGCATGTGACGCATATTATTACAAAACTGTCATTATTCATACGTTTTATCTTAATTTTTTTCTGAGTTTCTCTGATTGACTCCAAGTATAACATTGAAAACTATTCAAACAAAATAATTAGAGTATCACAAGAGTCACTGAACATGAACCTAACAGATAAAACACCTATTGAAAGAGAAGTCATTCGTTTGTTTTAACCAGACAGTTTCAATATAACTTATTATCTGTGGAATCAGAGGAGAACTCAACACTGGATGGGTCATTTCGGAAGATATTCTTATCACCGAGTTTATCTGGAAAGTTCCTCGTTATCTAAATATGTTTCTTGTAAGTTCGAATATATTCTCTGCATTGTGAGTTTTTTCTTGTTGGAATCGAATACGAATACTTTGTTTCTAATAAAACTACAATTACATAGTTATAGCAACATCCATAAATATGATTATAAGGTACAACTTTTACAAGCATGTGTGAACAATACAATGAAATTAACATGGAGGACTGACTTTCACATTTATAACTTTGATTTTACAAAGTTTTTCTAATATTAAAAATTTACATGAAATAAACAGTTGTTCAAACCTAGACCAGCAGTATGTAGGTAAAAAATTATTTCTTTCAAACATAAAAGATCCACAATTCATAATATAATGGTACTCGTCACCAATGTCGTTTGAGTCACAGAGAGGCAGATTCTGTCTTCTCTCGATAAACCCTGCCACCTTTCAGACTCAATCGGAAAGTGGTGACTACCACATCTATATTTGCATAATGTATAAATGAATTTGTAAGGTTATACAGAAAAATATTTTTCCAATTGAAAATTATTTTTAGAAATACGATAGCATAAAGTTTTAGCTGATTTTGCAACAAATGCAAAGCATTCTTGTTGAAACTGGTCTTTGAGTTTTTGCTCAAATATTTTGACACCCATTTATCAGCAAACTGTGCATTCCATATATTGGACATACCACAATTATCAAAAATATTTTTAATATATGATATCCACGTAGAGTCTATTTTGTAATCTGTATCTGGTTTGCAAGAATACAGCTTGTTCTGAGTGAGTCTTTGAATACAGGAAATTCAGCTTTGAGTTATTTTTACCTTTTACTAAAAATATATTATGGGAATGAATACATTAATTTTCAATAAAATCACCATACACTTCACTTCATTCTCATATAACTTTGGTAAATGAACTTTGAATATTTGGATGGAATCACATTCAGTGTGTTAACCAAGACAATCATTAAATAAAAACTCATTAACGATACTACATGTATGCAGGGACTATGCATAATTCTGTTAGACGGGTGTTTCTTCCACAGAAGAATCATCAGCGAAGCGCGAATAAAAAATACATAAAAGTCAATATAATGGTACTTACTTAAAGTGCACTGATAACTCTTAATTCCAAAATATTTCCCTCAAACCTTTTCCTTGTGTATAAAAGTGCTTAAGATTTTATACACTAATATCTATCGTTATATATAGTTGATCCAGTTGGTGTATAAAATCTAAAGATTTTCTACTCTAGAAGTAGATTTTGGAAGTTAAAGTTATCAGTGTACTTAAATAAACTATATAATATAGAATATAAATTTTGAACGAAATTTCAATGAAGAAAATGAGAGCAGGAATGTGAAATCTGCCTTTTTGTCTTTTTCTTTTGTCTTTTTTTGTTTGTTGTAAAGCACATTTGAGACTTGGCATTGTTCGTAGGTATTTTTTGTTATGTTAAAATCCACTCCGACTTCTTAATTTTCACATCGAATCTATATTTTAGGAAATACAGAGCCTTTCCTTTACAATAAGTGAGTTATTCAAAACATTCTTCATTTACTTATCAATAATGAGAAACTTTTCTTCGAATGTGACATGAACATATCACCGGGTTTGTTCTTAATACATGAGCTACCTGACGGGTGCCACATGAGAATCAGAATTTGTTTACCTTTCCAGAGTAACTGGGATCATCCCAATTTTTGGTGTGGCTCAGTCTTTGTTTTTTGTGTTGTGTTTTGTATACTATTTGTCTTTCGCAATGTTTCGTGTTTTGTCATGTCATTGTCAGTTTGTTTTCGACTTGAGTTTTAATCTTTTGTTATCTTTCATTTTTCTTTAAAAAATACTCTTGTTATACTTATACACACGTATACATGTATGATCTAATGTTAGTATACATATATGTTTATATCGTTAAAAGAATATCAACCTTCCTCTAATAATAAACGGTACATCGACAAAATACATACCGACTGTTTATATTTGAGTGAAGCTTTTGATATCCTTTGAAAATATTAGACGTAGAAGATCTTATATTAACATCACTGAAGAAATAATTCACTGATAAAATATTTTGTAATTACAAAGAAGATTAAAAATACAGATTAAGATCATCAGACAGTAAAATTGTCATAAATAAGAAGATCTACTGTCCGAACTGTATTGTCTTTCACAGTAGCATTAATTTCCTCTAGCATGATTGTGTCGTCTTTTGAATTGTTTTCCTCGAGAACGATCACTTCGTTCTGTGATATGTTTTCGTCGTCTGTCGCAGCTGCCGTGCTTTTGACTTCATTGTCATCTTCTGTCTCATTTGTTTTAAATCTATCAACTATTATATCAGAAACTTCCCAAAGTTGTTTGTATTCCTTAATCTTTCGTCGGAATTTACTTTTGAAACTAAGATTATTAGGGTCTACAGTGACGGGTTCTGGATCCTTGAACAAAACCCACCTCAGGATATAAGGTAAAAATCCACCGGCTAAGGTAGCAAACATTTGATTGGTTGCTGATATTCCATATTCATCTCCAAATGCTAAAATAACGATGACAACGAAGAATAAGAAAATGCAGATAAGCATAAATCGTTGTGTTGCGCGAAGTAGGCTAGAAACTAGTGGTCCTGGAACTCCTGCTTGTTCCATGTAACACGTATCAAAGAAAAACTTTGATGTTATGTATGGTGTGTCATTTTTATCTAAAAATAATATCAAGCTATTTATTATCCATTTCAGTTTGTCATGTTCATTCGTCAAAGATACCGGTTTATCGTCTTGACCTTCCATACTATCCAGACTGACTTGGAAGGCCGTATTTCTTTGATCTTCGTGACTTTGCATACTTATTTTCTCGACTTCATCTCTCATTTTGTCTACTAAGAACCCATTCAAGAATTTGTTAAAGGTTAAATATTCTACTGTAACAGTATTAAAACTGTCACGCGCATAAAATCCAAGAAGGAACGCCAACGATAGATATTTCAAGGTGAAAGACGAATTTATTACTATTCCGATAAGCGTGTACATGAAAATTTCGGCTAAGAACACAATACATTCCATAGCTAATAGAACAGCCGATAAAATAGTCAACAAACACGAAAAAATAACTATTACCTGCAATATTTTATTTTTCACTGACAATTTTTCCGGTCGTTCAATTGATTCCTGACTGGTTAAGATATCTATTAGGAAAACTCTATGGATATAACGCCATAGTTGTTTTAATCTTTCCGCAATCCTTTCCGTGAGGCAGTTGCGTCCATATGGCAACAGATATGCTACGAAATAAATAATTAACCTCACCAACACGTTTATTGTGGGGAAACAATAAAACGAAAGCGTTACTATGAATACCGGGACAGCCGGGATATAAAACAGCCAGGCAAACAAAAATCCAAATACGCCACAATGTTTGAATGGATGAAGTAAAATCTGTATCGACCATCCGAACGCACTCGTTTTTGAAATCTCTCGCATATCACGGAAACATTTGCGCAGGACTTTTTTAAGCGTCCGTTTGACTTGCTTGCTAATTATTCCGAAAAGAATTACATCCACAACAAAAATACAGTAACAGGTGACGAAAACTATATGAACTGGAGTGAGATACCACGTGAGATTCCCGGTATAGCTAAGCTTTAAATTACGTTGCGATGCAGCATTTTGTCTACCCAAGCGTTCTGACTGTTCAAATTTGAAATAGACATATAGACGAATGACCCAAATCATCCCTACCAGTACATACAGTAAAAAGTGCATGATTAATTTTAGAATTTTGTACCAGGGATACTCCCGATTAAACGGTTTACATGATCCAAATATGTTACTTTCACAACAGCCCTCCATAGAACGCTTCTTCCGTACTTCACAATCAATTAAAGCTTTATATAAAGATTCGAACAATCCAACGGGTACTCGGTTTGAAGGCATAAGTCGAGCCATTTCAGTTACAATGTTAATTTTACTGACAGTTACGATATATGTAATATCTGTTCCCATACTTTCAACGGTTTTCTTAAACTCGGTCATTTCTTCAAAATATGAGACTGGAAATGAATACGGTTCTTTCAATTTTGCAGACGTTTTCCTAACTGTTAAAATCACTGGTTTTCTTAGCTTGTGTTCATATGATGTTGTCTCAAATTTCTTTTGGTAAAATTTTGATGGAATTAGAAGTGGACTGAACATAACGGCAAAGAAGTTAACTATAAATATACAGACAAATAAAATAGCTAGATATTTATCTGATTTCAATTTTTGACATTCAGTCCGACCACTTAAGGTTTTATGACAACACATGTAATGAAATATCGCCTTACCATTTTCGGGGACTATATGTAAGTTACAAATATGATCCGTTACTTTCAAAATCTCCACAGACACTGAAGCATTGCGATTTTGTGTCTTAAATTTATGTAGTAAGAACTCTCGAAGTGCATCAGATACGACAGTAGCAGTATAGTCTGCCAGACAGGTCATCGGTGTTTGTTTCACAGAAACTTCAATCCTTTCTGTGCCAAGGCTTAAAGAACGCAATGAGAATACCTCATACTGTGGCCGAAGAAGAAGAAGACTCTGTCCATGTCTTCCCGTGGTCAAAACCCATGATACAGGATTGTAAACAGAATCATGGTCCTGTTTAATTAAACTCTCGTTGAAATTATACAAGTTGAAATCAATATAAATTACTTTTGCGCCATCGACAGCCATTTTGTCTATTTTTGTCGCAATATTCGGATCAACTGTTTCGAGAACACAATTTTGTAGAACACCAGTCCTTAGATTTTCCAACTTATCTGTTCTGTCCGGACTGACAGTTTGTGAAATGGACTGTACAATCAGTATACAAAATATTGACAAAATTCCATGAAAATACAAAGAAGCCGCTTGCTTGTTCATTTTGAACACACAACTTTGTAGTATTTTTAAAATCTACGTAATACAATAAAAAAATGTAGTTGTTATACTTGATAACGGATACCATGAAGCTTTAAATTTCCGTTTGCACTTGTATATTGATGAATACTTTCTAACGTTAATTTATGATAACATAACAATAAAACTATAAGTGGACATACACCGTATCAAATGTTTGCTTGTGTACTTACAAGTGTACATGTTAAAGACGCAACATAACTGCATAAGGAAGTAATGAATGAACACGATATCACATTTCCATGCGATTAAAATGAGGGTTTTTCTCAGAATAAAAAAGAAAAGAATACAGAAACCTTCTTTTACGAATTTGTATCTCAATTACAGCACGTATATAAAAGTGTGTAAACATTTTTGTATAAAGGTCTATTCGATATCAGAGGCATCAGGTGTCATTGATATCTTCCTTTTGACACTCCAATAATTTTATCCGTCGACCTAGACGGGACGCGGAAGAAGGGTTTCAATGTTTCAAGGTTGTTGAAATTACTGATATCATTTGAAGAAAGCTGTTGTTATATCTATCATATACGATAACTGATAATACTTTAAAACATGGATTTTCCTTAAATTTGAAAATCGTATTCATTTTTTGAAATCTCCTGCTTATGATTTCATAAACATACAGGTATATTATTTAAGTATAGTAGTTTTGTTTTCTACTAAATCGAAAATTATTTTTTTTAAATTAAACATCTTTTTTAAGGGAAACTAAAATTGTAATAGAAGGTATATCCGCCATTTGGAACTCTTGGTTGTATATCGGACTTCCCTGTGAGCAGCGATCCTCTGTTAAGGAAATCGTGATTGGAAAGACAGTCCATTTAATATCGTATCAAATGGGAGATATATACTCCATGATATGCAGGCGCTGTTGGCATGTTAACAATTGGAAATCAGAAATAATTTCTTTTGTCGTGAAGTTTTGTTCTTATTGACAAGTTTTAGATGTAAATCAAGATGTGAGGCAGACTTAACTGTATCTGTTTTATCTTTAATTTCAAGTTCGATTTGGTAACATATTTTTATATAGATTATAGACCCTATTCTTTATCTCCATAAGTAAACTTTTATACATCGGTGTTAATTTTCTTAGTAATATAACGAAATCCGAGGTCTATATTTTGAATAGATCGATGTGGTAAATGTGTTCAACATCGTCAACAAACTTTGAATTATATAGCTAGAGAACATAATTTTGATACGGCGGAAAGTGAAGTTAAGGGATAACGCCAGCCTCTTTTTCATTCTTCCAAGGACTCTCAGCCTTATGTGAATCAAAAAATCTACAGAAGATCATTGTTGACGGAGGGAAATAGATGACTTGTTTTCACACTCAAGCTGGCTACTAAGAAACTATCCAATCAAACTTCAAATGAAGGACTTTACAAATACAGTCCTCCTATCTTAACTTATTTCAAGAAATTGACCATGAGGGTTGATTGAGAACAACCATCGCGACAAAAGAGATTTTATCAGCTTTCATATTGTAAACTTTACATTTTGTGACCGTTATGGAATATTTGTTTCACTTATGACCATGACTATGTCTACGATCACGTCCTCTTATCATTGGTTGTTTGAACATCCCACCTCTTTTCTTGGTTTGGTCTTTTTGCTACTTTCCTTCATCTGCAACGCTAAAACATTGTCTGTTTTCAGGTAAAATGTTCAAATGTTTCTGGCTATTGTTGAAGATGGTATGTCGACCTCTTGTTGGCTTTGGGTTACAGGCTTGAAAATGATTATTCTAGTAATTTAAAGTTGCTTTTTCTTTGTAAATTTAGCCTCAAACTTTACACACAAAGGAGGATCCTAAAGTTAACTATCACATATATATATATGTGGGTGTATGGTCAGGTGTTTGTTTCTCAGAAACTGAAATACTGATCCGACAATTAAATTCATATGACTTTTCATCGATTTCTTTTTTCATTCTTTGAATTACTTTGTGATTAAGTATATTCATCTGTCCTATATTTCAAAGGACGATTAATTTAAAAACAACTATTGTGCTTCATATGAGAAATTTATGTTAGACAGTTCACAGTACAATAAAAAAAACAATATCATTTCTTGGTATGCAACACGTAACATGCTACATTTATGCAAATTAATTATATCTATTATGGTTATACTACAAATTCGTCATAAATCAAAATATCTACTTTGTCAGTAAATTCATCCTTTATGATTGGCTTAATTTCTTCCAGCATGATATCATTGTCTTTTGATTTAATTTCATCATCAGTTGCATCTTCAATCGTTTTAATACCATTGTCATCCACAACTTTTGTCGGAATCAACTTATTTGGACTACTGACAATTCTAATATCAGAAACTTCCCAGTTCTGTTGATATTCTTCAATTTTTCGTTGAAATTTACTTTTGAAACTCAGATTGTTAGGGTCAACAGTGACAGGTTCTGGTTGCTTAAACAAAACCCACCTCAGTATATAAGGTAAAAACCCACCGGCTAGGGTAGCAAACATTTGATTGGTTGCTGATATTCCATATTCATCTCCAAATGCTAAAATAACAATGACAACGAAGAACAGAAAAACACATATGATAATAAAGCGTTGCATTGCGCGAAGAAGACTGGCTACCAAAGGTCCCGGAACTCCTGCTTGATCCAAATAGCATGTATCAAAGAAAAACTTAGATGTTACGTATGGTGTGTCATTTTTATCCAGAAATAAAACCAACCGATTAATTTTCCATTTAAGTTTGTCATTTGCAACTGTCAGATGAACTGGCTGGTCGTCCCTACCTTCTGTATCATTCAGACTGGCTTGGAAGGCTGTATTTCTTTGATCTACGTCACCTCGCATGCTTATATTTTCTACCTTTTCTCTCATTTTATCCACTAGATATCCATTTAAGAATTTGTTAAAGGCTAAATACTCTACTGTGACGGTAGTAAAACAGTCTCGCGCATAAAACCCAAGGAGAAATACTAAAGATAGATACTTCAGTGTATACGCAGAGTTTATTATTACTCCGATAAGTGTGTACATTACAATTTCAACTATGAACACGATGCATTCCATAGCCAGAAGTACAAACGATGAAATTGTCAACAAACATGCAAAAATTACAATCAGCTGTAAAATTTTGTTTTTTACGGATAGTTTTTCTGGACGTTCGATTGATTCCTGACTTGTTAAAATCTCCATTCGGAAAACTTTGTGTATATAACGCCAAAGTTGAATTGATTTCAGACAACATCTTTCTGTGAGACTATTACGTCCATAAGGTAGAAAATATGCCACGAAGTAAATGACAAGTCTCACAAGGACGTTTATTGTTGGAAAACAGTAAAATGCAACTGTTAAAATAACTATCGGAATAGCGGGAATATAGTAAATCCAGGCAAAGAAGATTCCAAATATACCACAATGCTTAAATGGTTGGAGTAAAATTTGTACAGACCATCCAATAGCACTTCTTTTAGATATTTCACGCATATCTCGAAGACATTTTCGCATGACTCTCTGCAGGGTCTGTTTAACTTGTCCACTAATTATTCCGAATAGAAGTACATCCACAACAAAAATACAGTAGCAGACAATAAAAGTCATGTGAATAGGAGTGAGGTACCACGTAAGATTGCCAGTATAAGTTAGACCTAAATTTCGCTGAGATGCCGCATCTTCTCTATGTTTTCGTTCGGATTCTTCGTATTCAAAAAAGAAATGTAGACGAACAATCCAAACTTTTCCAATCAGTATGTACATAAGAAGTTGCATCAGTGTTCTCAGTATTTTATACCAAGGAAAAACACGATTGCAAGGTTTACAAGGTCCACAAACATTGCTTTCACAACAATCCTTCATCGAAGGTTTCTTTCGGATTTCACAATTAACTAAAGCTGAATGTAAAGATTCGAATAAACCTACGGGTACACGATTTGAAGGAAGAAGTCGGGCCATTTCAGTGACGATGTCAATTTTTCGTACAGATACCGTGTATGTTACATCAGTACATAGACTTTCAATAGTCTTCTTGAACTCGGTCATTTTATCGAAATAAGAAATAGGAAAAGTATGCTTTTCTTCCGACTTTGTAGACGATTTTCTCACTGTCAATGTTACTGGCTCATTAAGTTCGTGTTCATATGAAGTTGTTTCAAATTTCTTTTTGTAGAACTTAGAAGGTATTACCAATGGACTGAACATGACGGCAAAAAAGTTCATCAGAAATATGCAGATAAATAAAATAGTAAGATATCTGTCTGATTTTAATTCTTGACATTCAGTTTGGCCACTTAAGGTTTTATGGCAACAGACATAATAAAATATCGCCTTACTATTACGTGGTGCTATATTAAGATTACAAACATGTTCCGTTTCCTTTAAAGTCTCCATTGTTGCTGACGTGTAAGTACTCGGCGTCTGAAATTTGTGCAATAAGAATTCTCCTAGAGCATCAGATACAACTGTTGCATTATACTGCGTCAGACAGTTCAACGGTATTTGTTTCACAGAAACTTCAATTCTTTCTGTTCCAAGACTAAGGGATGTTAATGAAAATACCTCGTATTGTGGTCGAAGTAAAAGAAGACTCCTTCCGTGCCTGCCTACGGTCCAAACCCAGGATAATGGTCTATAAACAGAGCTTTGCTTCTCTTCATGCAAAGGTCCGGTGAAGTTTTGAAATCTGAAGTAAATATATATAACTTTTGCACCGTCCTCAGCCATTTTATCCACTTTATAAGCAATGTTTTGATCAACAGGTGAAAGAAGACAGCTTCCCGGTAAACCGGTAAATGAATAATCCTCATCCAACTCTTTTGTTGTATTTAGTTTCAATGTTTTTGAAGTTGTTTGTGCAATAAACACACAAAATATCAACAAAATTCCACAATGATAGGAAGCATCCACTTGTTTTATCATGTTGGTCATTCACTTTATCAAAACCAAATGACAAAATAGCCTGTTAATTTGTTTGTTTTATACGGAGTGACCTATAAACGTCGAACTTTGTTGTTGTGCTTTAAATATTACGTGGACGATTAACGGGGTATTTAAAACCATATTTTCTTTTCATAAGTTCTAAATCAACCGTAAAAAAAACCCATAAAATTGGAAATCATTATTTAAATTTAAAGTTTTATATATGACACCATAAATAATGTTGAAAATATATAACTATCATATTTATTTACAAACAACTCTATAAATTGCAACACAATTGTATCCCTTTCCATTAATGTATCATTCAATTTAAAAATAAAAAGCACAAATATTTCCTCATTTAATAATCAGGATAATCAAATCAGTAAACGGTTCGATATAAATATTTTTATCGCTGAGTCGTCGTTTTAGGCGATATAAAAAATTGCAGGTGAGACGTGGACAATAAAGCGGCTTATGTTCATTTTGAATATTCCAAAAAGGGGGAGGGGTTGATTTCACGATATATATATACAAAAATGTAGTATACAATCGACCAAATTGTTTAGTGAAAATTCTAAAAACTCGAAATTACGTTCATTTTCAAATTCTTGAATTAGCCGCTGATAAGAGCTAGTTTTTTTCTGGAAATACATAATGTTAAAGAAAAAAACATTAATATCATGAGTTGAACAGCATGCACTCAAAAAGATTCTCATATAAACATATGCATGTAAGAAATGTATGTTCAAATATATATCTCAATTTCATATACTGAGAGTAAAAAAATGCAACCAAATAAAAACAATTTGGCATATTTTCATGTCATAGGTATTAAAAAAAAATACTATAGGTATTTCAAAAAATGACCTCATACTAATGGTAGAAGTAAAACAAAATATGAACCAGTACAATTAATCAGGTAAAAGGTTGATATTTGGCCATATGAGACACTTTAATTAATTGTATACTCATGTTTTTTCTTCTGTTTCAGTTGACATTTGTTAATCTTGACGCTTTTCAAGAAGAAGATAAATAGTTTTATACGTTTAAACATCTTTCAGTTACATTTGTCACCATGTTTCAAACGTGATATGACGCGAACAGTACTGTTTAGTTTTTGCATGTGGTGTCGTTAAGTATTGTATTGGTCAAAGTAATGGAAATATGTGTAAGAAGATGTGATATCAGTGCCAATGAGACAACTCTCCATCCAACTCACAATATTTGAAAGTAAACCATTTTAGGTCAAAGTGAAATCCAAGTAAAATCCAGTAAAACTAAAATGTGTAATTTAAGATGTATTTCATATTTTTAGGCACTTTAAATCCTATTATTTATGGTAGACCTTCTGAAAATATTTAAAAAAAAACATACATTTTTACAATTTTAAAAAAGTAAGTCGTTAGTACCTGTATACGAATAATAATATTTCTTCGACATTCTTGTTAAAAAAATACTAGACAGTTATATCCACATTCCTTCATTTCTAGTCAATCTACGCCAAAAATAGCCTGACTTAGTACTAATTGCAACCAAAAACTTTGAGTATTTATTTTACTAGTTTAAGGTATTTGTATTCACACTTTTAAAATCGCCATCAATCCACCAAGGCATTTAATAACTTTTTGGAAGAGAAAATTGGATTTCAAAGCAAAAATGTGACAAACTGTAAATAACATGTTCAACACTTTTCTTTCAAAATTCTCACGGATTTTTTTCGTTATTAAGAAATAAACGTTGCTGTCTTCGCTACCAAAAAAAGGCAACAGTAGTATACTGCTGTTTGAAATTCATAAATCGATTGAGGAAAATAACAAATCTGGGTTACAAACTAAAACTGAAGGAAATGTGGAAATGTGGAAATGTGGAAATGTGGAAATAATAGGATTTGTAGTACCAATATAAAAAAGAAGATGTAGTAATATTGCCAATGAGACAACTATCCACAAAAGAACAAAATGACACAAACATTAACAACTATAGAAAACCGTACGGCCTTCAACAATGAACAAAGCCCATACCGCATAGTCAGCTATAAAAGGCCCCGATAAGACAATGTAAAACAATTCAAACAAGAAAATTATCGGCCTTTTTATGTAAAAAAATGAAGCAAAAAAAATATATGTAGCACATAAACAAACGACAGCTACTGAATAGACAGGCTCCTGACTTGGGACAGGCACATACATAAATAATGTGGCGGGGAAAAAAATCGATAATCAATATTATTGTAGTTTTGGGTGAAACAAATCTTTTAATTTCCAAAAGACAGACAATTACTGCTAGTGTAGAAATTAGTCAATGTCTTCTTTCATGCTTTTATTTTCAGTGACATCCTTCATTATTTATTTTCAATTATTATTTTGCCCAGAAAATGAATGGGAGGAGATGATTTTTATAATTGACGTATAATTGTTACTCAAAACGACGAATATAGTTCTATCAAAAATTAATTTGACTTGAACAGTAGTTTCAATGATTCATAGACTTGTGTGACAATATTTCACGCCTTGACTGGCGCTAATACAACATTTCAATCCGGGTAATCTATGATGAGTTTATTATCATGCAGTCTATAAGAACATTACTGTATGAGATTAGAAATTTCTTATTTGATAAATTTCGGATAGCGAACTAGTAAAGATGTCTTTATTCAAAGGTTGAATTATTTTCTGATAAAAAAAAACCCAAAGATAACACTGTTTTATGATTAAGATATGTATATACGACAAAAGTTCACTATTCTTTATGAAAAAGGTTAATGGTCAACTCCTTTTTACTTGTAGCGATATTTGATATATGTTTGTAATTAGTCAACAGTTTATTTACTTGTAACATTTACATTGAGGATTATGTATGGACAGGTGATTTGTTATCAGTCTAGATTATGAAAAAAAAGGAAATACTAGTATAACGTGAGGGTATACAAATTGTACCTTTGAACAATTTTTCATCTACGTCCAGATAAAACCTTCCATTTTGTGTTTATTTTATAGATTTATCTTTATTTACTTTATAGTCCCACCAATTCAATTCTAAATCAATATTAAATCATAGACCACCAAACTACTACTTTTGTAATAAAGAATACCCAAATTGCATCAATGCTTAAATCTACTTCCGTTAAAAAAAGAATAATTGATGTAGTTCGTTTTATAACGTCAAATGTCATAAAGCAAAAAAAGACAATATCACGGCTGGTAATCTACACACGCAGAACATTTGGTTCTGCAATGAAAACCGTGAGAGGATCTTCCGGTTGTGCTTGAGTGGAGTAATTCTCACCGCTTCAAACGGTATATACATTTCTAAATCGTAATTTTCTTATTCAACAGATCAAAATATTGAAAATCGGAGAATGCTATGCTGTGGTGAATACTTTAACGAAGAGATACATGTATAATTTATTATTGTACGTGGAGCTTAACTCCGACAAAATTAGTTGCCGCACGAGAAATTGCATTTAAAAGTGACATTTGTATTCTGAAATGGTTATTTTAACAGACCTTCAAGTTCAAATTTCGTTTGTTTTCGGTCAATTCGTATGAATGTCGTTTTGGGTGGCGTGTACGCTGTCCGGTGTTGATAGACGTCTTATTAAATCTAAAAAGTACATGTTTTCATTATTTTATGCGTGAGGGGATCGGTTCTGATTGAGGACATCGTGAATGCGTGAGGGAACGTGAAATCATATCTTTATATTCAAGCTATGAGTTGTTAAAAGTTACCTAAATTTGGGTAGGTTGTTCATGAAAAAACACATTTGAGTGCATAGATAAAATATGAGAGAAATAAATTGTGGGAAGATAGGTTTTATAATATCTTTTACGGGGATAGAAAAAAGAAAATGTATAGGCCTTTTTGGTTTTTTTTTATTTAAGAAAAAAAATATTCCTATCAACCCAATATATACTTTTTACAAAAATAATTTTCTCCCCTTTATTGTTTATTTCAAAAAAATGATTGTGAAAATACAAATCTTGATGTTTGTTAACACAGCTACTTATGCATAGGTACTATTTCTGTACTAAAAAATGCAGTACTGGAAATTCACTTTTAATATTTAGTACTATTTCTTTACTTTCAAACTATTGTTATATTTAGGGACGAAATCGAAAGATCGATGAAGCATAGAAAAAAACTTAAATCAAATAGTTTTGGGGTGGAAGGGAGGGTTAAAATTCTACAAGTTTTGTATATCTAAAATCCATTTCTACATATATCCCTATTAGTAAATCAATGTTTCCCAAATTAAATTACGAGGGGGGGGGGGGGGGTTAGTGAAAAAACTATGTGAATTAAGTTTTTTATCCTTCATTGAACTTTTGATGTCGTCCCTTAAGTACTTGTATTTAACAGTACTTGATTTGTACTAAATATATTGGTACAGGAATATTATAATATTACATGTTTGAAAATCATAATTTTCAGAGATTTCAAATAGAAAAACTTTCTAAATATTGGAAATGTAACGATAGTAACAAAAAATCTGTAGTACCTAAATTGCATGTACAAATAAAGTACTGTAAAATACATGTACCTAAATATTACAATAATTTTAGAGTAAAAAAATAGTACTGAATATTAAAAGTAGATTTCCAGTACTACAAATTTTTAGTACAGACATTTTGATTTTTACAATAAACCACCAAGTCTTTGTGGGGCAGATTTGGGCAAATAATCGGTTAAGTTATTTGCCCAAATCTGCAAATATTGAGATAGATTTACAATTCATTGGTTAGACTGTTTATTTATATAAAGAAAAGTTCGGCGCAATTGAAAGATGAAATTTAAAAAAATGGTGCAAATGTTATACGCCAAATAATTCACGAATTTTCTTATATGAACTAGCAGTCAAACCATCAAATTGCAAATCTGTCTCAAAAATTTTCAGATTTTGGCAAATAACTAGGCAGATTATTTTCCCAAATTTGCATTTGAAGACAGATTTGCAATTCATAAGTAACACATATAATGACAATTATCTTCCCTAAATTTGTTTCAAAATTCTATCTCATATTTTATTTATGCGCTCAAATGTGTTTTTTCATGAACAATCTAACCAAATTTAGGTAACTTTTAACAACTCATAGCTTTGATATAAATATATAATTTCACGTCCCCTCACGCATTCACGATGTCCTCAATCAGAACCGATCCCCTCACGCATAAAATAATGAAAAAATGTACTTTTTAGATTTAATAAGACGTCTATCAACACCGGACAGCGTACACGCCGGCAAAAACGTCATTCATACGAATTGTCCGGGAAAAAACCCCGTAATTTGATCCTGTAAGTCTGTTAATATAACCATTTCAGAATACAAATGTCACTTTTAAATGCAATTTCTCGTGCGGCAACTAATTTTGTAGGAGTTTAGCTCCACGTACAACAATAAACTATACATGTATCTCTTCGTTAAAGTATTCACCACATCATAGCATTCTCCGATTTTCAATATTTTGATCAGTTGAATAAGAAAATTACGATTTAGAAATGTATATACCGTTTGAAGCGGTGAGAATTACTCCACTCAAGCACAACCGGAAGATCCTCTCACGGTTTTCATTACAGAACCAAATGTTCTGCGTGTGTAGATTACCAGCCGTGAATATATGTATTGTTTTATTTAAATGCAGCCTGATATAACAAATTAATACAAATGAAACATATTTTAAGTCAGCCAGCCTTCACAGGTTTATGATGTACTGTTCTTCTAAATTTTCAATAGTTATCTGTTAAATAGTACATGCTTACTATTCGTTTTTTAAGAAATGGATGCCTGTAACATATTTTAATTGCTTACTTTTTTTTGCCGTAAATTAGGGGTAAATACATCATCTGTGGATATATATTCTATGAACGTTTTGTGCATATTTGATTCTGATATGACGTGCTTCTTTCGATTTATAAATAAACCCATGCTCTAAATCCAATAATTTTTTTTGCACATGCGTATACTACTGTAGAATAATGAATTTTATCAAATTGGCATGCATTAACTGAAAACACTTCTAAACTCTTAAATGATGCACATGTTGATACTAATTCATTTATTATGACTGTAATGCGTTGTATTTCGAAATTGACATATTTAACCTAGGTTTTACGACAACCGTTCATGTCGGCTGTTCAAAACTTCACCCTCTGGAAAATCATAGTGTTTGCCAACAAGAAAGGGAGGTTCATGGAAGAGCCTACACGATCGCTTTTTTTCGTATACACATCGGACATAGAAATTAACTTAATTGTCCTAATGAGAATCGAAATAATTGATGCTATACTTTATTGTAGTTTTAACATGGCTTGGCATTATATTCGTGATATTTTTAGCCCTCACTATCGCTCGGCCAAAAATAATCACGAATATATATTTTATCCATGTTAAAAATACAATAAAATATAGCTTGCATCAATTATTTCTTGAATATATTTAGCTATGTTGAAAAAAGTCCTTCATGTCAAATAATAATAATAATTATCAATTCTTTGTGAAAACTTGTAAGATTTACGCTGCTATTTTGCTAAATGCGTGCTGTTTGCACAGACTCCTTCATGAATTAGAGATCTTATCTTTTTATTTGTAATTTACAGCTTAGACTCAAACATGTACACTTACTCGTAGCTTGTTAGTTGTATCATTGGCAATCACATCGTATTTTCTTTTCCATATATATACAACGAATTTTTAAAACATCTTTTCTTCTATGTAATGGTATATAAGGGAAAATGATTATGGTGAAAAAATGCAATATGTACATATAGAAAAACACATTCGAGGAGGTTTATTTCATTGAATATTATGCCAAATAATGAGAAAAATATATGGCTAACGATCACGTTTTTTGTTTATTTGATATATTTAAATATTATCATCAATACATATTTTGTTAACAGTTTCAGGAACATAAACTTCCATTATATTGGTGAATTGAGATGTGCTGCAAGATAGACGATATAGATTGAAATAAACAATTAAGTTCCCCATAGGCGACAATGGTAGCCTTTTTCGAGATACAGACTTTAGAAAGTTGATTTTCTTAACGAAACCTTGCTAGAATCAAAGAAAAGTTACTAGGACAGTATTTTTTGGTCTAAAATATATAGGGTCGCGTTGCTTTTCTTAGCGTATTTTGTACTTATCTCCCATGCCTATCAATTTTGCCCTTAAAAATACGGGTCTTGTCCTAGCGTTGAAAAGTCATCTCAGTGCCTTTAGGGCTACGGAATAATTTTTATTTTGCCTTTTGTATAAAGCAGAGTGCACGAAGTCTCTAAAAATAAAAAATAACGGGAGCACATATCGACCAATCAGGATTCGCCATACTCTTAATTCTGAATACCATGTTATGCTCATAAAATGGCTGCGCCCATAAAATCTAATGGTGTATTGTAACCTATAATATGGAAGTGACAACGAATAAGATGGAGTAGACATTAGTAAACACATTAATACATGAATACCATTTTAATCAGTGAACCCTCATTTTATGAACTTATTTGATAATTTTACATGTTTTTTAAGTTATATATTAAACAGTCAAATATTAAATTATACTAGTTTACAAGTAATATAGTAAAATGCAATACAGATTCTTAAATACTATACTTTTTAGGTTTGCTATTGAATAAAAATGTTAGACAAATGAATTAAATTACAATTACATTTAAAACAGTCGAATGTGTTTAATGCAAGGCTATGTAGAATATTATTCATTCGAAGCGTGTCTGATGATATATACTCCGGAGTATAAATCTAGATAAAATTTAAAATCTGAAAATTGACTTGACAAAACTTATCCCTGCATTTAACACGCCTTGTAACCAGTTTTGTTTTTTAGTCTCATCTCGGATATTTTGAATTTCTTGTATTAATTTTTGTTCTCTTTCTTTATATTGTTTTCTTAGGTCATCATCTATTTCTTTTCTCATTTCCTGTTGCATTTTCAGTATTTCTTTTTCTTTTTCCTTTTTGTTCTCCTCTATCTGTTTTTGCAGTTCTAGTTCTGCCTTTTGGTAATCTTTATTTGTGTAATGTGACCCTCCATTTTCTCTCACCATTTTTTCGACCATTCCTAGGAGTCTTTGCACTTGGCTGTCGGCGCTGGTTTCTTTCAAGGTATTGTCAAACTCAATGAATCGATTCCCGCATTTACTTAAAAATTCTCTCAAGGGGGGCGTAAGAGAGTCAATGAATCCTTCCATACCTGGATCAAGAGAGTTCTCTGTCCTATCACGTTTCCAATCGTCGAATCGCGTGAATAAAACAATAACATACTTTGTTAAGTTTTCACCAAAATGGGAACAAAAATGTTTTACTGTCTCCACATCTTCATTTGTAAAACGACCAATGGGAACGCATAGAATTATTGCATGCGGGCCTTCACATGTAAGCCATATGCACTTCTTTATTTCCTGTTGAACATTTTCATTATCATTCCTGTTGTCAAACACTCCTGGGGTGTCTACCAAGCTAATCTTTTTGCCAAATCTATGTGCATTTCTCAGTTGACAAGTAGTTGTCAGGGACATCGCACCGCTTCCAAAAGGGAATATCTTCTGCCCTAAAATTGTGTTCCCAGTCTTACTTTTACCATTTCCAGTTTTCCCAATCAGGACCATTCGTAATTCGTTTTCTGGAGCTTCTGCCATTTCTTTTCTGAAATTAAAAAAAGAAGATTAATAGCACTTAAGATTGTTAAAACCTGAAGAAGTAAAATCGTTATACTTTCCTTCGCAAAGCTGAGTTATCCCTTCCAGAGTATGTACCTTTATCAATAGACTCAGGCTATCCAAATCATGTTTTTGTAAGCAGCTGTTATTTGTTAGTATGTCATTTGTTTCGCGGGAGTCTGTGTGATCTGCTGAACCGTTCTGTATGTTTTGGGTTTCCATTTACCCTTTTACGTATTACATTACTGGAAGGACGTTGTTTTTTTGCAAAATTGGTGTGACTCAATTCATGTATATGAATGGTCTAGGCAGTGTTGTCTCGATATCCAAATAGCATAAGTTCGAATATCGGCGACGGAATAAAAACAAATGCTTCTACAAATTTGCAGATTTTATATAGTTATGTTGATTTTTCGAGTAGTTATGTATATTATACTATAGATATACTATAAGTCTCAATTGAAAAAAACGTTCAAATCATTCTATGATTTCCATGGATAACAATCGCAATGTGTATAGATGTGCATGAAAACATAATCTGTTAGAGGGGTATATTCATAGCACATGGAACTTTTTCCAAAAGACAAAAAAAGTGAGAAAAAAGTATAGTGTAACAAAACACCTTTGACCAGCAGTACGAACAACGGATGTTCTTTTGAAACAATGTTTACTGCCATGGTTAAGAGATATATATAAATATAAGAGAAAACCAAATGTAACAAAATGGATTTCAATTTTCAATTTAATACCAAACAGAAAATAATAAACTTGCGGAAAAAATGGTTTACCACAAACAAAAGGTGCAAATATTGGTACACCATATCCAGATTGGTACAATACATGTCTCTTTGTGTATGTTCTGAATCGAAACGGCATTTGGAAAGCCATTTAAATAACCTCAATTTAGCAGGTTTAGGATAAACTCTTGAATTTTTAAGAGTCGAAATATGTTCATGTGACACTATGTGTGTGTTTGTACATGCTACTTCTTGGGATGATATATAGTTTAATTAAATATATAAAAGTGAAAGTTTCAATGATCAATTTGAAGATACACTATACCTTTGATAAAGCAACGCCTTGAATAACCTCCAAGTGTTTAACACATACGTTATTTATACAGATATATAAGGATTTTCCTCAAAGAGAAAGCAAAATCCCATCAATTATTTTAATAAATTCTATTTATAGAATCCAGAAAATCCATATGGGTTAATATATTATGGCTATATATAAAACTTTCCCCAGTGAGTGACAACGGTAGAAAGAAAAGTAGAACCCAATATTCCATATGACTTATAAATAGTATATGGGATTTTTAAAAGTAATGGGATAAATAATACATGCTTAGTTTTGATAAAAACGTATTTGAATACTCGATGAGCTTGAATCAAGATAAGTGAATCAAACTTAACGAATTATTTAATTCCTTTAATGAAAAATACCAGAGAGTACTTAATTCTAGACTCTGGAAAATCCAGAAAGTCAATATATCATGGTTAAATTTAAATCTTGCATTAAAGTATAATTTTCTAAAAAAAGAAAAGAAAAGTAGATCTCTCATGTACTTTTACGTAGGACTTATCAAAAACATTCGGGGAGTACTCAAATTGATGAAATGCATGATTAATTATCATAAAACGTACTTAAATACAAACGTAAATTATGAGTTTGAAGTGAATCAAAATTTTGAAAAAAAACCATTTGCGACTTCTATCGCTCCCTTCTAAGTATCACAGCCTAATGTGTTTATCCTCAGGTTTTGACAAAACCATGGCTTATTTAAAACAGATCTCCTGATTACGAATACCAGAAATAGTATAAAACATACATTTTGATACTTTTTGAAAGTTTTGAGTGTTTAATAATCCAAAACTAAATATAGATAACATCGTTACACAAAGCCACAAATCTTTTTGAGGTAAACTATGGTTTCGGAATGCAAACTAATTCATTTACGTAAGCGAGGTCTTTACGTGATTTATTTTACAAAAAAAGTGAAAATTTGCAATTTTGTATCATGATGCCTTCAACAGCAACATGTAACGTGTTGAATGACATTTAATATTTCCATGAATACCTTTATATATTCAGCTGGAAGTATAACAAATACAGGGGAAATATGTCGTACCTCTTTCAAATAATCGTCAATGTCAGTAAAGTGTAAACACAGCAATGGTACCAATTATACTGTTTGATAATTAAATCAATTCAGAATGTTGAAAGCGTTGATTTCCAATTGAATTTGGAGAACAAAGAGTTACTTGATCGAATTCATCACGTTTGTTTTATGCCGTAATTTTGAAATGTATGATTACAAAACTTGGCAGTATAAGCTAGAACTTCAAGAACCTTTTTGTACCACACAATGCTGATTGTAACAATATTTTTTTTTTCAGATAACTAATATATAACTGTTATATTTGAATAATCGGACTTTCGATCTGTGTTTTTTTGTTGTTGTTGCATAAATGGGGCTTTTACTTTATGACATTATCTGCTAGTATAAAGAACCATGTTTTTACTGTTGACCATTCTCTAGAATCAAAGGACCGACTGTTTAAAAGTTACGTTAAGATGTACAAGCATGATACAATTATCCAAAATCTAGCTATTTCCTACAACTTGCACCATACACAATTTTTTGTGTTACCGGATGGACGTTGTTACATAAAGCATACAATAGTTTGGCCTAGGAAGGGGTCAACTAAGACATTTAAAATGACAAATATAACACATCCTACATAAGCTTACAAAAATGAAGATGTCAACAAACTTAATAACTTGATAACTATTAACACCACTGGGTCGATGCCACTGCTGGTGGACGTTTCGTCCCCGAGGGTATCACCAGCCCAGTAGTCAACACTTCGGTGCTGACATGAATTTCAATAATGTGGTCATTTTTATAAATTTCCTATTAAAAAAACTGTGAATTTTTCGAAAAACTAAGGATTTTCTTATTATAGGCATAGATTACCTAGCCGTTTTTGGCACAACTTTTTAGAATTTTGGATCCTCAATGCTCTTCAACTTTGTACTTGTTTGGTTTTATAGATATTTCGATTTGAGCGTCACTGATGAGTCTTATGTAGACGAAAAGCGCGTTTGGCGTACTAAATTAAAATCCTGGTACCTTTGATAACTATAAATAAACTGGCATTATTACCAAAATACATTTCCAAAAATGTATATGAACATCTCACAAATATCTTAATAAAAAGCTTAAGGTGTTGAAAGGGGATGGAGGATGAGAAAGTTTATGGTGGGTTCGTGTTGCTTATTCTGTTGTTTTCTATGTTGTGTCATGCGTTCTATTGTTTGTTTGTTTGTCTTTTTCAGTTTTAGCCAGGCGTTGTCAGTTTATATTCGATCTATGAGTTTGACTGTACCTCTGGTATCTTTCATCCCTCTTTCATGAAATCCCAAAATAAAAATCTTGTTTACAAAACCTGAGATCTGTAGATAACCTAGGATATGTTCTAAGATATATAGTGAAGAAACTAACCAATGGTTATCCAGTCAAATAATCGAAATGCAGGGTTTATCCAAAGGGTAAGAACATATTTGTTTAGTTTGTAACACGGATTTTATTTCGCTCAATTGATTTATGACTTTTGACTTCTGTACCCATATTTTGACAATTTTATTTATTGTGACTGTTTAGTTAACGCATCGTTGTAAATCTAATGGAATTTGATGAGACTGTTATCAAAATGAGAGGGTTAGCGCTATAAAACCAGGGTTAATCCACCATTTTCCACATTTAAAAATGCATGTACCAAGTCAGGAATATGACAGTTCTTGTCATTTGTTTTTAATGTGTTTTGTTATTTGATTTTGCCATGTGATTATAGACTTCCCAAATTGATTTTCCTCTGAGTTCAGTATTTTTGTGATTTTACTTTACACTACTGTAGCCTTTATTTAAACTAGGGGAAAACATCCACATTTCTTAAGGCGGAATAGGAAAATAGTATTCAAATCCTGGACAGCAGCCATATGTTTAATTTTGATTTAACAAGGCTTCAGTGCACCGGAATTTAAACTTATTGAGTTATCAAACAAAATAGAATTGGACAACACACTACAAAAACAGGTCACATCCGTTACCGTTGGGCAAAAGAAAAGTGGTTGATGGGTCACGAGAAGACATGCTATGAGCTAATGTAATTGAAAGGTCAAAGTCAACATGGTCATTACCTTTAGTAGTAGTAAATAGCTCAAACAGGATATGAGTAAACTTTAGAAAAACGCAATGAGGTACACCCACGAATCTCTTTTCATTCAGCTCTGCTTGATTACATACTAGCCTCTAATGATAGCGTTTGCTAGCATTACAACTTTTAAGATTTCAAGAGAGGCTACTGGCAGGTCCAATTGGAGCCGTTAGTAACGAACGTTGTGTATATTTCACAACTTGTTCCAAATGCCAGTCGCATTTAAAATTTCAGCGAACTTGATCAATCTATAACTGATGAATTAGTAAGTTCGGGATTTCGTAACAAAAAATTAATTGAAACCTTCACCAGGCTATTTTATAGATACAAAATTCGGTTGAAAAAAAGGATTGGCAATACACATAAGGTTATGCTTTTCTCAGGCTGTTTATGACGTTTTTACACTAATTCCGTTTGATAGATATTGATTCATACTTGAGCTTGAGAGAACATGATTTATGTATTTGTTGAAATTGCATTTGAACTAGCTGCGATTTCTTGCATTTCGCTGCTGTGTTTCTATTATTTTTATGTCAGGTGTGTAGTGTCTCGTACTTTTATGTTTAGTTGCATCAATGGCAACTGATGATTACAATTCTCCATATACTTTGTTGTTACCTCACTGTCCCACGTAAGAGGAGTGTTGAGCGCTCACAAAGATGTTTAACCCGCCATAGTCTGTAGTAAATTGTTTTGTTATAAATTTTGCGGATTGTCTTTCTATTTGAATGGTTTAACATTTGTCATTACAGAGTCTTTTATAGCTGACTATATGAGTATGGAATTTTTTATCAATGATAGGTCATACGATTGCCTATTATTGCTTACATCCACTTCATTTGAAATCTAGTTGGTAATTGTCTTATCGGAAATCATACCACATCTTCTTAATTATAAATGTTAATAGGAAACGAGATTTTCCTCTGACTATTAAGGGCAGAGATTTTTCATATTTTAATTCTATACTGTAAAATTCTAACTATGACTCATTAAAGTTTCACTTATGAACTTTTGATATGTATTCAATTCTTTTTTTGGCGAATAAGTCCCTAAATTTTCACTTTTGTTTTAAAGAGGGGAACATATACATGCATGCATATCATGTGAAAAATAAGATCTTTTTGATCATTGTATGACAAAGTTTTAATTCAAAAACCTAAATATTCTACAGCTTATCAAATGACGAAGTGAAACGTCTAAGCTTTAAACATGTATTACCAAAAATAAACCGAACTCAAATTTTGCAAGGTTAATTAGAAAAATGGAAAGTCCTACCAAATCAAATGTTCGACTAAATCAAACAACGGAACGAACGGATTTTTTTTTAACATATTCCTGACTTGATGCAGTCTTTTTCTTAATAAAATTTTGGTTATATTGGTGTCTTAAACTTCAACTTGTATGGCATGGGAAGAATTTGGTTAGTAACACAAAAAGACATAATTTGTCAACGTGACAATAATTTTGAAAGTGTGTAAAAAGACACAGATGATTTGAATATTCGAACAAACATGAATAAATCTGTCAAAGACTTCAATTACAAAAAATAATCAGTTATTCATCAATATTTTGTTTAACTATACCACAAGGAAAAAATCGAAAGTGGTTTTTGCAGCTTTGATTATTTTAGGGTTAAGTCTCTTGTCATTCCTTACCTTTATTCTCTACTATCATGAAATGATAAATACGAAAATTAGGATTAACCATTTTACCAAAACATGTTCTCAAAATATGTCACCATAATATCTTAATCACAAATACTACTAAAAAATATTTAGCAAGACATCTTCTAAATGAAAATTAAGTAAAATAAACTCAATTTTTTCTTTCAAGTATGCGTTTTCTAACTTTTAAAAAAATTATATATCTGTATTCTATTGTTTACAAATATAGAGTTTTATTCATTCTAATTGTGATAGCAATATTTAGATAGATCTATTGAATTGAACAATTGTTTCTGTGACGACTTCGGCGAGCTTGAGCTTCAGCTTCAGCTGCTTGAGCTTGAGCTTGAAGTTTCTGAGCTTGTAATTTTTGAATTGCGACTTCGTGTTCACGCTTCAATTCTTCTTCCCTCTTCCTTCTTATATTTTCTTCCCTCATTTGTATGTCTCTTATTCCTTGTTTTCGTCTGTTTTTTTCCTCTTCTATTACTTTCTTTTCTGCGTTTTCATAATCGGAGTTAGTATAATGAGTTCCTCCGTTTTCCCTTACAGTGCGTTCGACTAAAGCAATCAGATCCTTTACTTGTTGATCTGCAGATGGCCCTTTGAGAGTATTGTCAAAGGCGATGTATCGGTTATTACATTGTCCAAGGAATGACTTCAGTTCAGTTGATAACGAGCTGATATATCCATTTATACTTTGACATGCTTGTGGATCATCTTCGTTGTCGCGTTTCCAGTCATCAAAACGCGTAAATAGTACGATGACATATTTCATCAACTGCTCTCCAAAATGTTTGATGAAAAAGTCAACAGTTTGTATGTCTTCTTGTGTAAACCGAGTTATAGGAACACATAATATAATTGCATGCGGCCCTGGCAGAGTAAGAGATATGCAATTTTTAATTTCGGAAAGTACATTCGCATTATCTGTTCTGGTATCGAATAGTCCTGGTGTGTCAACTAGACTGATTTCTTTTCCAAATCTATTAGTGTTTTCTTTCTGACACTTTATTGTGACAGAACCGCTTTGACATCTTGAGTTGAACAATTGTCGACCTATTACAGTATTTCCAGTTTTGCTTTTTCCATTTCCTGTTTTGCCAATTAGAACCAATCTGAATTTACTGAAATTTGTCATTTTCCTGTTTCAACATAAAATTTTATATATAATTATTTATGTCATGTTGGGTAAATTATTCGCCTACAATTCTGATCGTATTTTATAAAAAACAAACCTTTACCTGACCGTTGAATTGTTAGTGGTTGTTATTGTTGTGGTGTATAATATGTTGCACGGTTATTTTCTTTTACTTATATTGAATTTAATTGTGCGCCACGAATAAATGCGAAAATGTCTTACATGTGGTATAAGATAAAATTATATGTGAAACCTGTAGCTCATCTTCAACTTTCTTAACTCTACAAGCCTGTTGTTTCAAATATTGTTTACATATGCTGGAAAAAAGTTAGTATCTCAATCCATACAGCGAAATAATCCATATTTACTACATGTATAAACATATACATATATGGTTTTGTTTTGTGTTTCTTCTATCGTCTTTACCAGCCAAATGTACGTTACGATTCAGTCCTTTGATCTTGACCCTTTGATAGCGAAGATGTACGTTTATAAGCTAACGACTATATACAATAAAATTGAGAATGGAAATGGGGAATGTGTCAAAGAGACAACAACCCGACCAAATAAAAAACAGCAGTTGATCGACTAGTAGAAGTATTTGGTTTGTCCTGGGATCTGTAGAACTAGTATGGTATACGCAAAGTTTGAAAAAATCTATAATAATAATAAATAAAAAATAAAAACTCGGTGAAAGATGCGCATTATACATTTTAGATAGCTTGAAAAATCGTTGCAAGAATTATTTAAGGAATGACTGTAATATTTTTTCTGTCTATGAAGAAATAACATAAAAAAATATGGTGCACACTGAATAACGCGCGTAGCGGGTTATTTAACAGTGTGCACCACATTTTTTTATGTTATTTTGATATTATTATTTATATAATATATTTATATAATTATCTAACATATAAAAACATACCTCAAATATAGTTTAACACTACCGTGAAGTCAACGTGTTTGAATATCCAAGTTTGTTTTAAGGTCTGGATATATAATACTTTTATGACGCTCTGTGGAATTTTCCTTTCCAATAATATCTATTTTAAATGTAATGCAAATTGTCTATTTATAGAATATGGAAAATTACATTGTATGATTCTGTAATATTATTAAGAAAATGGTATTATTATGAAATGCTAGCGATTCGTAACAGATTTAGGTCTGTATCAAACGAGATAAAATTTATGACTTTTCTTCATCATATTTCAATATTTTCATTTGACGAAAGGTAAAAAAAAAAGGCAATTTCTACCGTGGCGTCGTTTCATCCTTTTCCTTATCAAACATCAAGTTAGTACATTAAATAATTGTACGATATAACTTATATAGATATCAAATCATAGTACAAGTTGATTTTTTAGAGATTATTTCTATAGTCAGTATGTTTGACTAAGTTTTACTATATCACAAGTGTACGCGTACTTTCTTGTTAAAAAAAATCCTTTAAGCTAATATTTTCAAAATCGTGATCATGGTAAGAATGTACATTGAAAGGTAAATAGTAATAACTGATTGTTACAAAAAACAAACATTAAAAGATACCAAACCATTTAACAACTGTTAATGAACTGTTTAAATTAACAAATGGGAATATATGGAAAACGTGTACTTTTACGTGCTCTTTGTTGATTATCAATGTCACGATTCATTTAATTTCGGCAGCAAACTCTAAAGTTTTAAAATAAGCTCATATATTTGTCGATAATAAGTCACTGGTATAGATTCGTATTAAATGGTTAAAAATACGTACACACAAGACGTGTTTGGTTTTTTTTTTTGCCGCATGACAACAAACTTTTCGTTTTGAATACTCGGAGTTTGGTATTTTTTGCTATTTCACTTTGTAAGTCTATCAGCAGGCATTGGTTCAATGATCCCAATAAAAAAATAATAACAATATATGAACAAATTTTCATACAAAATTGAGAATGGAAATAGGGAATGTGTCAAAGAGACAACAATTTGATCAAAGGACAGAAAACAACCGAAAGACAACCAATACATATTTAAGTATTTCGTATGACAAATATAAAAACAAGATATTAAAATCAAAAGTCAGAATGGCCTGGGTTTTTTTTTATATCAAGTGGTAATACTACAAAAAAATATACATTCATTATTATATTTTAAGCATGTATTAAAAAAAACCACTATATTTTGCATGAAATACAATTCATATACAAATAATTTTATTGGCACAAACTCATTAAACAATAAATGGTTAAGACCTATGGTATTACATATAACTATAATAAATGACATGGTATCTAATGAAAGGTTCCATGATAACAAACCATGCTATAATGAAAAGTTACATATATATGTATCTGATGTATCATATAAGTTCACTATTTCTTATGTTCAGACACTCTGATATTAAATATTGACAAGCCGACATTTCAATATAAACAGATCACAATTGAGAGAAAACAATATGTATAGAATAGGGACACTGTAGCATATAACCTGTGTTTGATACAACATACAGCATCTCAAGATCAAAACACACTCAACTCGGGTGTCTGTATATGCAAAAGGACAGTGTCTGGTTTTCGTTGGTAAAAGAAATCATGCAAATTTTTGAATTAAATGGAAATAAATATGCACGCAATACATATAATATTTTTTTCCTACAACGTTACCGAACATACATAATCAGCAAATGATAAAAAGAACACGGTATAAATCTTGTGTTCGAAACGCTTAATTTCTGTATTTACTTTCATCTGGTAAGTTTTAAACCAAACATTTGAAAGTCAATAATATTTGTTTAATAACTGAAACAGTTGAAGAACTATGTGACTAAAAAGGACATAAAAAAATACCGAAAATAGTCTAAGATTAATTTAGCCTATGGAGTTGATTTTATTTTTTCTTTATAATTTCAAAATTAATTAACACAGGCAGGTTATCGTCTCACAGCTGGGAAAAAACCAAACAAACTACACGTTATAAATTTCATGCATCCGAAACTTTCAAAGATTTTAACTTCCTTCTCGAAGATCTGATAAAAAAAACTAAATTTCTACACAAGGAATTAAGTGCTTGCACATAGTGTTGTTTTCAATTCGCTTGATGAGTTTGAGGTTTTGATTTTGCCATTTGCCTAAGAACTTTTCGTTTTGAATTTTCTTTTGAAATCGGTATGTTTGTTAATTTACTTTTTGCTATAAAGCATATTCGTTTTTTAAAGATCTGCTTGTAAAACTACATTGTAATTTATAAAATGGTTTTCGCGAAAAGATAAATTAAACAATTGTTTTTGGTTTTTATTTATGTCATGCGTCCGACACGCTTTTCTGGATTTATTTTCATCGGGCACGGCTCAAAGACGAATATTTGAAAGCCACGGATGTACAAACTTTGAAAGACAGAAAGTGTTAAAGAGCTATAACGCGGAGACTTTTGGAAAATGTATTGCCTAAAATCAGACATGGAAAAATCAATATGTTATTTTTAGCATTTTCTTTCTCACCAATTTGGCTAAAAATAAGAAGTTTAAATATAGAATTTTAAATTACTGGTTAAAAATACGAATGCAAATTCCACCCACATTTGGTATTTAAATGCAGTTTGTTTATACTTTATTCCAGGTCTATAGAAGCATAAAGTTAGGCTGAGAGTATAAAAAGTCCTGAATAATAGTTAAAAATACGTATTATACAGAGGTAAGTCTTTTTCTTAACGAAAATATATATTTTGGTTTTAATGCAAAATACTTTTTATTGAAAACAGTTGATTTTACGTTGAATTAATGAATTATGGTATCATTTTTAGCTCCATCATTATATATATGTAAGGTTACTAATAATATTTATTACGAATGTTTAAATCTGACTGTATAACATCCATAACGGTATGCCCAGATCTATATCGCACTGAGTCTATTTATAAAGGCTGTGAATGAATTAAGCATACAATTCTGATTTTGACTCATTAAAAATTTTATCTTTGAAACATGATTTATCTATGAGTTGAAATTATTTACTTGAACTTACTTCCAAGTTTGTATACTTGCATGAGAAACATGACGACTGCCATATGTGGAGCATAATCTGCTTACCCATACGGAGCACCTAAGATCACTCACAGTTTTGGTGGGGTTCATGTTGCTAAGTCTTTAGTGTTCTTCGTTGTGTTTTGATAACTGATTGTTTGTGTTTTAGCCGTGGTGTTGTCAGTTTATTTTCGATGTATTAGTTTGAATTACCATCTGGTCTCTTCCTTCCGTCTTTTCCCGTAGATGCGAGTAGATTCAGATCTGTATCATGAGATTTTTATATATTTTGAGTTTTTTGTGTGTACTTTGTTCTCATTTGATAATTCGTGTATTTCCCATTTAATTTTGGTAGTTTGATCTTATTTTCTGACCCAATCCTGAAGCTGTACTCCAGTGGTTGTCGTTTCAACATAAATTCTTATTATACAATAAGATTTCTCGTTTGGGATATTCAAATTTATCACAACGGGTTCTTTTAAGGTAACTATGAGGTATAGATTTTACTTATTGTTGAAGACTGACCCTATGGTGATATATAGTTGTCTACATCCTATTGTGGACAGTTTTTTAATTGGAAGTCATAACACAGCTCCTTATGTTTATTACTATGGTATCATTTCTGCAAATCATCTAGTTATTACATTATTTCTTATTTCTTTATATTCCATTTCAGATATAGAGATATTGAAAATGGCACAACTACCTTTTGAAAACGTGCACTTAGCACCAAAAGATGAAATGCGTATAGTGTTACTTGGAAAAACAGGTAATGGAAAAAGCAAAACAGGAAACACAATTTTAGGAAAGAAAGAATTCAAATCTGCATGCAGTGGTCAGTCAATGACAGCAATATGCGATTTAGGGGTGGTAAAGAGATTCGGAAGGACTTTGAACGTTGTAGATACGCCAGGAGTGTTTGATACAAGGAAAGATAATGATAACACTCAAAAGGCAATAGAAGGTTTCATTCATCTAACAACGCCAGGCCCACATGCTTTCATCATATGTGTGCAAATGTGGCGTTTTACTGGAGAAGACGTAGCTACTGTCGATCATTTTGTAAGCCATTTCGGTGAACCATTGATGCGGTATGTTATAGTCTTGTTTACCAGATTTGATGACTATAAACGTGTTATGGAAGATCAAGGTATAGAAATAGGTCATGATGGCGAAATTATTGACAACTTTATAAAAACACTGACAGATGTTCCCAGAAATTTTCTTCAAAAATGCAACAATCGGCACATTGCATTCGATAATACTTTAAAAGGTAATGAATCAGATGAGCAAGTCAGAAGATTAATAAATCTTATTGAGAAAATGGATAAGGATAATGGAGGATCCCATTATACAAATGATGATTACAGGAAGGCCGAGAAAATTCTCCAGGATAAAATTGCAGAAGAGAAGGCACAAAAAGAGCGAGAAAGGCTTGCATTGCAGCAAAGAATACGAAACGAAACAGACGCAGAGTTGCGGAAGGAATACCAACAAAGAGAGAACAAAATTATAGATGAAATTAATAACATTCGCAATGAAATTAGGCGCGCACGATCAAAAAAAGATTGTACTATCCTATAATAAACGATTAGTAACTAACAAGCTTAAAAATCAGACTTTATACATTGAAACGTGGACTATAGTTTATACATGAAGTGTTGCATTTTTCTTTAAAATTTTCACATATTGTAACAAAGGAGTATTGATGTTAAGATATAAAAATGAATAAAATATGTGAATGTCAAAAATAAAATAGGAAACTGCCTTTGGTGTATTTTCATTCCTTTTTATTTTATACAACCGGAACCAACCCTGGCCACAACTCATCGTCGGGGTATCCAGTTGTGAACGATGATCCCACCTGCCAGCTGACATTGAAGATTGTCGGTGTAAAATGTATTCTTTTTTATTATCTGGAATCCAATATAGATATAGGGAAAAATTGAATGATCAAACTGTATGCATCAAATCTGTCAGACAACCGTTCTTATAGCAGTAATTGTCCCTTAAAGACGAATTCAAATATTTTCAATGTTGCCTCTTAAACTGAAACAGTAATTGCTCCATAATGACGATTTCAAATAAAAAACTCAGGATAGCAACAAAATATTACCAAGATCAGAACTAGCTAATCGTTTCTATATGAGGTGAAATCATATAATAACATTTAATGCTTTCCAATATTGTATGTTTTAAAACTAAGTCGCTTTGTTATCACTTTTTGACTATATCAATTCTGTATACAGTTATGTCTTCCATAGATTTGATTATCAACAGTAAAAAAAGTTAAAAATAATTCCTTTAATGTATATCTATTGAAACAATCTGCATTTATTTACCATAAAATATTGCAAAAAGAGGGGTGAAACTGTCACTTATCCCCCCAAAATTTGGATCAAACTAGAATTTCAATGCCTATGAGTGATACCTTTTTAGAAACTGTTGATATTCCTAATGATCAAGTAAAAAATTGGTGTCTTTCGCCTCATTTTTCCGTAAAATTTAATCACAAAAGTGGAAAAAAACATAATAATAATTGACGAACCAATGTATGGCATGGTATGTAGATAAAGGAAAATGTGGTGTGAGTGCCAATGAGACAACTCTCCATTCTAATAATAATTTTAAAAAGTAAACCATTATAGGTCAATGTACGGCCTTCAACACGGAGCCTTGGCTCACACCGAACAACAAGCTATAAAAAGGCCCACAATTACTAGTGTAAAACCATTTATGTAGATCCCGTCAGTATGATATTTGTCTATTATATGTCATTATGATATATTTCTATTATGAATTACTATATACGTTGAACCACAAACGTCCAAATCATTCAATGGCGTAGTGGAATTAACAATTGTTGGATTCTCATAAATTCTATGTATAACTTTTGAGAACTAGTTTGAATATCGGTCTATTTCTGTAATTTATTCTTACATACTTTGGATTTTTTAACCCTGTATGCGTACATTGCCTATGTAAATTTTAAAATTGTGTGTATGCACATTGAACGACAAATTAATGTGACGTATATAATTTTTCTGACGTCAGACACTCAAATCAATCCATGTGTTCGTAGATACTAGATGTTTTTGTGTCCTGTTAAATTGTTCCTTTTAAAAGTTTTGGATTCTCATAAATTCTATGTATAACTTTTGGACTAGTTTGAATCTCGGTCTATTTCTGAAATTTTTTCTTACATACTTTGGATTTTTTAACCCTGTATGCGTACATTGCCTATGTAAATTTTAAAATTGTTTGTATGCACATTGAACGACAAATTTATGTGACGTATATAATTTTTTTGACGTCAGACACTCAAATCAATCCATGTGTTCGTAGATAGTAGATGTTTTTGTGTCCTGTTAAATTGTTCCTTTTAAAAGTTTTGGATTCTCATAAATTCTATGTATAACTTTTGGACTAGTTTGAATCTCGGTCTATTTCTGTAATTTATTCTTACATACTTTTGATTTTATAACCCTGTATGCGTACATTGCCTATGTAAATTTTAAAATTGTTTGTATGCACATTGAACGACAAATTTATGTGACGTATATAATTTTTCTGACGTCAGACACTCAAATCAATTCAACAACAAATGGAAGTTTTTAACGACCTTGACTGGCTAAACAGCCCTTGCACGGTCGGCCCTGGCTTGCGCCTTTTTGGGCATTAAATAATTTATATTTTTACCATGTGGTAATTTAAATAATTTAGAATAATAAGAAAGTTTAATAAAAACAAAAAATTTGAAAAGCAAAAATTTGGATAAATAAATGAATAAAAAAAGTAAAAGTTTTAAGATTAAGTAAAAAATAAAATAATAAAAAGTAATAAAAGAATATAAAAATAAATATAATAAGATAATATAGCAATAATTTTGTATAAAAATAAAAATAAAATAAAACAAAATAAATAAATTATTATTAAACACGGAGCCACCGGAAGTAGGAACAGGAGGAAAGCTTGGCCAAGCAAACAGCAGTGAACGGCAGCAACGTTGTCCTGGTACACCAGCAGCCAAGTAAAGAGCGGATAATTTTGATGTGCCAAATTGTGTATGTGAATTTTTATGCCAAATATTATGTATAAACCACAATAAGCCTAAATTTGTGAATGTGAGTTTTGCAAAAATATTTAGTGGGATGTTTTATATGTACTAGAAAAAAGAAAAGTGAAATAAAATAAAATAAAATAAATAAAAAACCAAAGGGTGTATGTAAATTTTGACTGCTTTGTGCTAGCCTATCGTAGTTGCAGGACTTTAGAGTGCTAGTACACTGGAACACTTATCCGCAGGAAGACAGTGCCCCACGCTAATTAAAACTGGATTAGTGCAAACCAGATCTTGCGAAGTACCATTTTTTAAGTCTTAGATTTGACTTGCGGCTTAATGACAGGAAAAAATTATATAATGACCAAAAGTAGAAACAAAAATAATTTAGGGTGCCGCGAATTTGGAAAAAAAAACCAAAGGTTATCGTGCGTTCTTGTTTAGTTAGCATAATTCTAATAGTTTAATTAACTTATCCCTACATTCTTTTTATTTAATTTTAAATATGTTAAGTTATTTTAAATGATTAATTTTTATTATTTTTTTTTTTTTTTTTTTTTTTTTTTTAAATCATATTTAATTTGGATTTTATTTGTCTTAAAGATTTAGTTTTTACTGCCGGTTATGGCCTGACTCCATTTCTGAGTCACTGACCGGATAACTCTTGCAGTATGTTTTGCCCCTTTAATGATGCTGTGGTAAGTCGTCTTGAAGATCCATCTGTACTGCCGGTTATGGCCTGACTCCATTTCTGAGTCACTGACCCCGGATAACTCTTGCAGAGTAGTTGGTCTTCTTAACGATCTTTTCTAGTAAGTACGTACTGTATTTGTATTGAAGATTTGATTTTTACTGCCGGTTACGGCCTGACTCCATTTCTGAGTCACTGACCTGGATAACTCTTGCAGTTTGTTTGCCTATTTAATGATGTTGTGGTAAGTCGTCTTGAAGAGCCTTCTGTACTGCCGGTTATGGCCTGACTCCATTTCTGAGTCACTGACCCCGGATAACTCTTGCAGCGTAGCTGGTCTTCTTAACGGTCTTTTCTTTAGTACGTACTGTATTTGAAGTGAAGATTTAGTTTTTGACTGCCGGTTACGGCCTGACTCCATTTCTGAGTCACTGACCCGGATAACTCTTGCAGTGTATTTTAATTATTTTATTTCTATGACTGTTTTTTTTTTTTTATATATATTCTTATATAAATTTATGATAATCAATTTCTGTTAAATATTGTACCAAGCACGACCAGACATATTGTTGTTTGTCTTTAGGAGGATCTAGTAATATTTCATCAATAAATCAATTCATGTGTTCGTAGATAGTAGATGTTTTTGTGTCCTGTTAAATTGTTCCTTTAAAAATTGTTATACGATGATGACTGATGTACCCATATTTTGACTATTTTATTATTTGTGACTGTTTATTTAATGCATCATGTAAATGTAGCGGAATTTGATGAGACTGTTATTAAAGTGAGAGGGTTAGCGCTATAGAACCAGGTTTAATCCACCATTTTCTACATTTGAAAATGCCTGTACCAAGTCAGGAATATGACAGTTCTTGTCCATTCGTTTTTGATGCGTTTTGTTTTTTGATTTTGCCATGTGATTATGGACTTTCCAAATTGATTTTCCTCTGAGTTCACTATTTTTGTGATTTTACTTTTTAAACGGGAAAAACCAACGGTCTAATCTATATAAAAAAAAAGAAAAACGAGAAACTTGTATAAATTACATAAACAAACGACAACTACTGTACATCAGATTCCTGACTAAGGACAGGTGCAAACATTTGCAACGGGATTAAACGTTTAAATGGTACAAAACCTTCTCCCTTTTTCTGAAACAATAGCATAAAGCATCGCAACGTAGAAATGTAGAAAAACACACGCTTAAATATCAATTGGCAGGCATAACTCAATCAAAAAACGTAAATTAATACACTATGAACGAATAAATTTGATCTGCGATATCTGAATACAAATGCACAGTTAATTAATTATTAGGGACAAACATTCAATCCAAAAAGCAAACACACATGTCCAAACAAAGCCATGGCAAGACACCACTGCGAAATATTTAACCCTTCAAAAATAATCACTTTTGACCAAAAATAACGTTTTTTATAATACAGGTAAATCTTTAAGTTTATACAAATGAAGTAAGACGAAGTGAAAATAAGAAGATATTCAAAATAATCAAAGCTGCTATATAGACAAGATACATATTAATATAAAATAACAAAAAAGCATTATAAACAGTATCAACAGGTCGAATTAACAAGAAATTACGATTTGAGAGTACTTGCAGTTACTGATAGCTAGTTAAAGCCAAAAACAATTAATAATAAAATCATGCATCAGAGACTAAAATCAACTAAAACACATCCCAGGGATTTAGTTTTTTAACGTCATGAACATGGTATGGATATGCAAATACAGACTTTTTTTTTAACAGAAAACACCCTATATTACATACATAAAATAATCTAAATGGTCATATAAACCTAATAAGAAGGCTTTTTAATCCTCAGGTTCCAAAAATGAATTTTATTCCACACTAGCTCTCATCTTTTAAAAAATCCACGAAACTACACACCTTACTGTGGAATGCTACCTTACACCAAACATGTTTTTTTCCAGGTTTTAATAATAGAAAGACGTATCTGATTTCGAAAGTGTTTGTATTGACGCCAATGACAGAACAAATAGTACCGTTTTCCCTGTACATATAATATTGGTACGATATAATTTAACGTGTTGTTTTCAATATATTATATATTTTATATAGATATCAACATCATGGTGCCAGTTGATCTTGAGTAGATTTTAATAGATTATTTCTATAGAGTCATAATTCAAACAAAAAATTAACATATTTTATATACTTGAATGGCTAAGTTTTACTGTAAAACAATTGTACCGAAAATCTTTTATATTATCGATCGTAATCGTGATGAAGAATGTGCTCTGGAAGGTAAAACTGATTCTAAAAACAAACATGTCTATAGTTGTTAATTTCTGTGGCATTTGGTCTATAGCCTGGGATCCCGGTCCGATATCTAGCTGCGCGTCGTATACTGACAAGATTAGCCAAGAACCAGGCTATTTGGTCTATTGTGGAGAGTTGTCTTATTGTCAATCATGCCACATCTTTTTTATATTTAAAGGAACCGAACCTTTTAACAACTGTTAATGCAATAGTCAAAGTGACAAGAAAGAATGTATAGAAAAGGTGAAAGACTATCATGGCTCTATTAATTCACTTGATTTTTACGTGCTCTTGGTTATCAGTGTCACTTCGGTAACACACTCTAAGGTTACTTAATAAGCTTGCGATCTACAATCACAGAATTTTAAAATCATTTGTCGATAATTCGTTATAGATGCGTAATAAATGCATAAAAGACTTAATTAAGATATGCATGCATTGGTTGAATAATTCCAATAAAGTTATAATAACAAGAAACTCGTTTTATATGAAATATAAAATTGGGAATGGAAATGGTGAATGTGTCAAAGAAACAACTATGCGACCAAAAGGTAGAAAACAACCGAAAGCTAACCAATATGTATTTACTAAAAGTATTTCGCCTGGGAAATATAAATACATGATACTAAAATCAAAAGAATGGCATGTTCTATAATATCTAGCGGTAATACTACCAAATAATATACATTCAGTGTACCATAAATAATTAAGCAAAAACTCGATCAAGTCACTCACAAACAAATAAAAGTCCGAAGTAGTTTATAATATGTTTGTGAGTGACTTTGTCCAGTTTATACACCAATTAGTTCCTTTCAAACGCCTTTTAATCCATGTATTTTTTTAAAATGGGAGATAAGGAATATATTTTCCCTACTGGTAACCTAAATCACACATAAATTGTGTATTTGTGTCATTGAAAAAAACTGGCGCATGAATATATTTGTTGGTTAACGCAAAAATATAAACTCCATGAAATGTCCTAAAAAAAAAAACTACAAAATCTCTTATTATCATTCAAACAAATGTGTTTGTGTTTACTATTTAATTCAACCATTATCGTGCTGTGAAAATGATTTTGTTAACGTCAATGTTATTTTCGCCGCTATCTTGTTTACATTGGTCACGAAAAAAGTTTGGCCAACGTAGTCTATCGAAAAATAAACAACGTCAAGATCAACTACCGGAAGTCCTCTCAGCGATCATTCATATCAACGTATTCCCTAATATGCGAATTCTATTAGAATTATTTATCCGTAACGCTCAAAGCCGAATATTTGAGTGCCAAGGATGTATATAAGAACCGATACATTTGACGGGATAAATGCCTATAACTGACTGAAAATAGCAAAATCAAACTATAGTTAACTTTGTCGAACGGAGTTGAAACCTTATTTCTTGATAATTCAAAATTTATTCATTAACAATTTTAGAAAGTTTTTTTTTTAATTATTGTCGTGCCGAAGTAATGAGAAATGATCAGATGACACACCCAAATGACTTGTGATCCACCATCAGAAGTACCAACCCAGTGTAAAAATACAACAAGTCATAAATTTCATGCGTTCGAATGACTTAAATAAAATAAAATCAAAACTGGATAAAGTCCTTCGAATCGAAACTAACCGATAAATAAGGTTATATAATATATGTTCCTTTGTAAACGTACGTTGAATACCGAGAAATAAAATTACGGTTCAAGTTAATGAGGTTGGTTTGAGTTCTACTTGACAAATTGCAAATGTGTCATTTATGAACATATGGTATCAGTTTCAATGTTATAGGATTGAGCCAAATAGTAGGAAATAACATAAAAACAATTAAATAATATCATGTTTTTGCAAATGTGTACTTTTTAACAATAACAATTAAATTGTATCATGTTATTACAAATGTGTACTTTTTAACAATAACAATTAAAATGTATCATGTTATTGCAAATGTGTACTTTTTGACAATAACAATTTTAAAATGGTATCATGTTATTGCACCATGTGTACGTTTTGACAATGAAAGTCTTTTGAATGATGCTTGAGACCAAAAGTTTAGAAAAATCTTAAACAAACAGAAGCAAAAGTATAACAAAATCAGTACAACGATTCTCAGACTTGCAATTGATTAAGGGTATACATTTCTTAGTTTTATTCCAGCAATTTTGCGTAATTGAGTTTGGCGGGTACAACATTTAAAAAAAACAAAACAATTTGCATTCCGAGTTGGCAGCGAAAAAAATATTATCGTACAGGTTATGTAGAGGTCGATGTTATTTTAAGCCATTTTCAATTTTCCAAATTATTATTTGAAAATTTTCTGTCAATCGATAATCTGGAAAATTTAATTTCCAAATTAAGCATGGAAAATCGAACATAATTCAAATTTTCAAAATCATTCTTTTAAAAATTTGCAATTTTGCAAAAAATGAAATCGATTTTTCCATAAGGTATACAAGCAGTTTAAATATAGCAACTCGAAAGGTTTAAATATAGCAGTTCAAAATCCAACTTTGTCAATAAAGTTAAAAATACGAATGTGAATTCCAACCAAATATGCTATTTAAATACAGCTTGATAACACATTGACAAGTATTGTAATTTGGAGCATAGAAATAACGGAAAGTTGTTAAAACTGTTTAAAGTGCTATACAGCGGTAAGTCTTTTTCGAAATATTATAATTATTTTGATTCAATCTATTTTTTATTTAAAAAGACAGGTGGCTGGCCGGTTGACGTTCAATTTATGATTAATGGTATAATTTTCAGTCCTATACTTACATACTTATATGCAGTTAGAAATATATTTAAATAACACATAGCTGATCGAGAGGGTGTAAGAGCAGATTGGTACCCAGAGAAAACATTGTCAAACCATGCAAAGTGGCGCTACCGATCTAATTTTGGTAGTTTGTTCTTATGTTGAGATGTTGCACCAATATTTCAATCCTGAACCTGTACTCCATTATTATTCTTTATTATGTCAAAGGTTTTATCGTTTGAATTGTTCGTTTTTATTATGCCAGGTTTTTTTAAGCTTACTTTGAGGTATGGGTTTTGCTTTTTGTTGAACACAATACGGTGATATATATAGATACTTACATCCTATAGTGGACGGGTGTTTCATTGGAAGTTAAACCACAGCTCTAGAGAACTATTTCTGTAATTTTTCTTGTTATTAGTCATTTCTTAATTTTTAATTTTTTTTCTTCAGATAAATACTTTTTAAAATGGCACAATCACCATTTGAAAACGTGCACTTAGCACCAAAAGATGAAATGCGTATAGTGTTACTTGGAAAGACAGGTAATGGAAAAAGTAAAACTGGAAACACAATTTTAGGAAAGAAAGAATTCAAATCTGCATGCAGTGGTCAGTCAATGACAGCAATATGCGATTTAGGGGTGGCAAAGAGATTCGGAAGGACTTTGAACGTTGTAGATACGCCAGGAGTGTTTGATACAAGGAAAGATAATGATAACACTCAAAAGGCAATAGAAGGTTTCATTCATCTAACAACGCCAGGCCCACATGCTTTCATCTTATGTGTGCAAATGGGGCGTTTTACTGGAGAAGACGTAGCTACTGTCGATCATTTTGTAAGCCATTTCGGTGAACCATTGATGCGGTATGTTATAGTCTTGTTTACCAGATTTGATGACTATAAACGTGATATGGAAGATCAAGGTATAGAAATAGGCCATGATGGCGAAAATATTGACAACTTTATAAAAACACTGACAGATGTTCCCAGAAATTTTCTTCAAAAATGCAACAATCGGCACATTGCATTCGATAATACTTTAAAAGGTAATGAATCAGATGAGCAAGTCAGAAGATTAATAAATCTTATTGAGAAAATGGATAAGGATAATGGAGGATCCCATTATACAAATGATGATTACAGGAAGGCAGAGAAAATTCTCCAGGATAAAATTGCAGAAGAGAAGGCACAAAAAGAGCGAGAAAGGCTTGCATTGCAACAAAGAATACGAAACGAAACAGACGCAGAGTTGCGGAAGGAATACCAACAAAGAGAGAAAAAAATTATAGATGAAATTAATAACATTCGCAATGAAATTAGGCGCGCACGATCAAAAAAAGATTGTACTATCCTATAATAAACGATTAGTAACTAACAAGCTTAAAAATCAGACTTTATACATTGAAACGTGGACTATAGTTTTTACATGAAGTGTTTTTTATCACATAACAAAAAAGTATTGATGTTAAGATATAAAAAAATTAATAAAATATGTGAATGTCACAAATAAGACAAGAAACTGCCTTTGGTGTATTTTCATTCCTTTTTATTTTATACAACCGGAACCAACCCTGGCCACAACTCATCGTCGGGGTATCCAGTTGTGAACGATGATCCCACCTGCCACCTGACTTTGAGGATTGTCGGTGTAAAATGTATTCTTTTTTATTATCTGAAATCCAATATAGATATAGGGAATAATTGAATGATCAAACTGTATGCATCAAATATGTCAAACAACCGTTCTTATAGCAGTAATTGTCCCTTAATGACGAATTCCAATATTTTCAATGTTGCTTCTTAAACTGAAACAGTAATTGTCCCATAATGACGAATTCAAATATTTTCAATGTTGACTCTTAAACTGAAACTATAACTCAGGATAGCAACAAAATATTACCAAGATCAGAACTAGCTAATAGTTTCTATATAAGGTGAAATCATATAATAAAATTTAATGCTTTCCAATATTGTATGTTTTAAAACTAAGTCGCTTTGTTATCTCTTTTTGACAATATCAATTCTGTATACAGTTATGTCTTCCATAGATTTGATTTTCAACAGTAAAAAAAGTAAAAAATAATTCCTTTAATGTATATCTATTGAAACAATCTGCATTTATTTACCATAAAATATTGCAAAAAGAGGGGTGAATCTGTCACATATCCCCCCAAAATTTGGATCAAATTAGAATTTCAATCTTATGAGTGATACCTTTTTAGAAACTGTTGATATTCCTAATGATCAAGTAAAAAATTGGTGTCTTTCGCCTCATTTTTCCGTAAAATTTAATCACAAAGTTCGTGCCACACAAAAGTGGAAAAAAAACATAACAATAATTGACGAACCAATGTAAGGCATGGTATGTAGATATAGGAAAATGTGGTGTGAGTGCCAATGAGACAACTCTCCATCCAAATAATAATTTAAAAAAGTAAACCATTATAGGTCAATGTACGGCCTTCAACACGGAGCCTTGGCTCACACCGAACAACAAGCTATAAAAAGGCCCACAATTACTAGTGTAAAACCATTTAAACGGGAAAACCAACGGTCTAATCTATATTAAAAAAAACGAAAAACGAGAAACTTGTATAAATTACATAAACAAACGACAACTACTGTACATCAGATTCCTGACTTAGGACAGGTGCAAACATTTGCAGCGGGATTAAACGTTTAAATGGTACCAAACCTTCTCCCTTTTTCTGAAAAAATAGCATAAAGCATCGCAACGTAGAAACGTAGAAAAACACACGCTTAAATATCAATTGGCAGGCATAACTCAATCAAAAAACGTAAATTAATACACTATAACGAATAAATTTGATCTGCGTTATCTGAATACAAATGCACAGTTAATTAAATATTAGGGACAAACATTCAATCCAAAAAGCAAACAAACATGTCCAAACAAAGCCATGGCAAGACACCACTGCGAAATATTTAACCCTTCAAAAATAATCACTTTTGACAAAAAATAACGGTTTTTATAATACAGGTAAATCTTGAAGTTTATACAAATGAAGTAAAACGAAGTGAAAATAAGAAAATATTCAAAATAATCAAAGCTGGTATATAGACAAGATACATATTGATATAAAATAACAAAAAAGCATTATAAACAGTACAGTATCAACAGGTCGAATTAACAAGAAATTACGATTTGAGAGTACTTGCAGTTACTGATAGCTAGTTAAAGCCAAAAACAATTAATAATAAAATCATGCATCAGAGACTAAAATCAACTAAAACACATCCCAGGGATTTAAATTTTTAACGTCATGAACATGGTATGGATATGCAAATACAGACTTTTTTTTAACAGAAAACACCCTATATTACATACATAAAATAATCTAAATGGTCATATAAACCTAATAAGAAGGCTTTTTAATCCTCAGGTTCCAAAAATGAATTTTATTCCACACTAGCTCTCATCTTTTAAAAAATCCACGAAACTACACACCTTACTATGGAATGCTACCTTACACCAAACATGTTTTTTTTCAGGTTTTAATAATAGAAAGACGTATCTGATTTCGAAAGTGTTTGTATTGACGCCAATGACAGAACAAATAGTACCGTTTTCCCTGTACATATAATATTGGTACGATATAATTTAACGTGTTGTTTTCAATATATTATATAATTTATATAGATATCAACATCATGGTGCCAGTTGGTCTTGAGTAGATTTTTATAGATTATTTCTATAGAGTCATAATTCAAACAAAAAATTTACATATTTTATATACTTGAATGGCTAAGTTTTACTGTAAAACAATTGTACCGAATTTTCTTACAACACGCGAAAATCTTTTATATTATCGATCGTAATCGTGATGAAGAATGTGCTCTGGAAGGTAAAACTGATTCTAAAAACAAACATGTCTATAGTTGTTAATTTCTGTGGCATTTGGTCTATAGCCTGGGATCCTGTCCCGATATCTAGCTGCGCGTCGTATACTGACAAGATTAGCCAGGACCCCAGGCTATTTGGTCTATTGTGGAGAGTTGTCTTATTGTCAATCATGCCACATCTTTTTTATATTTAAAGGAACCGAACCTTTTAACAACTGTTAATGCAATAGTCAGAGTGACAAGAAAGAATGTATAGAAAAGGTGAAAGACTATCATGGCTCTATTAATTCACTTGATTTTTACGTGCTCTTGGTTATCAGTGTCACTTCGGTAACACACTCTAAGGTTACTTAATAAGCTTGCGATCTACAATCACAGAATTTTAAAATCATTTGTCGATAATTCGTTATAGATGCGTAATAAATGCATACAAGACTTAATTAAGATATGCATGCATTGGTTGAATAATTCCAATAAAGTTATAATAACAAGAAACTCGTTTCATATGAAATATAAAATTGGGAATGGAAATGGTGAATGTGTCAAAGAAACAACTATGCGACCAAAGGGTAGAAAACAACAGAAAGCTAACCAATATGTATTTACTAAAAGTATTTCGCCTGGGAAATATAAATACATGATACTAAAATCAAAAGAATGGCATGTTCTATAATATCTAGCGGTAATACTACCAAATAATATACATTCAGTGTACCATAAATAGTTAAGCAAAAACTCGATCAAGTCACTCACAAACAAATAAAAGTCCGAAGTAGTTTATGATATGTTTGTGAGTGACTTTGTCCAGTTTATACACCAATTAGTTCCTTTCAAACGCCGTTTAATCCATGTATTTTTTTAAAATGGGAGATAAGGAATATATTTTCCCTACTGGTAACCTAAATCACACATAAATTGTGTATTTGTGTCATTGAAAAAACCTGGCGCATGAATATATTTGTTGGTTAACGCAAAAATATAGACTCCATGAAATGTCCTATCTGATAAAAAAAAACTACAAAATCTCTTATTATCATTCAAACAAATGTGTTTGTGTTTACTATTTAAGGGGGCTCCTGGGTATAAAGGATTTTTTTTTTCTAATATAGGATTTCGCTATATTTTTTCATAAATGATCTTTATCATATACTTAAAAGAAAAATGAAATAAAAAAATGGGGTCACCGTTCATTTAAGCTAAAATCTGCCTCTGGAAGAAGCATACATTTTTGTCAATGTCATTTTTTTCTGTTGAACTAATAGGAGAAAAAGAAGAAATATTGAAATAAAAAAATAACCTAATATAAGAAATCGCTTAAATGTTACAATTATTTAGTTTATGTACAGCTTATTTGAAATCAATAATAAAAAATATAGGTCACCGATGAGTTAAAAAAGATATTTCAAAGTTAAGGCCAAAAAATGGCATGTTTGCACCAAAGGGAGATAATTTGGAGCTTTTTCAATTTTTAAAGTCATCTGGGGCCAAACCAAATCATTTTTGTGGGTTGTTTTTTGTACCATATCATAAAGTAACAACTAACAGTGTAATAAATTTATTCGCCGCTATCTTGTTTACATAGGTCACGAAAAAAGTTTGGCCAACGTAGTCTATCGAAAAAATAAAATGAAATGTCCTATCTGATAAAAAAAAAACTACAAAATCTCTTATTATCATTCAAACAAATGTGTTTGTGTTTACTATTTAATTCAACCATTATCGTGCTGTGAAAATGATTTTGTTAACGTCAATGTTATTTTCGCCGCTATCTTGTTTACATTGGTCACGAAAAAAGTTTGGCCAACGTAGTCTATCGAAAAATAAACAACGTCAAGATCAACTACCGGAAGTCCTCTCAGCGATCAATCATATCAACGTATTCCCTAATATGCAAATTATATTAGAATTATTTATCCGTAACGCTCAAAGCCGAATATTTGAGTGCCAAGGATGTATATAAGAACCGATACAGTTGACGGGATAAATGCCTATAACTGACTGAAAATAGCAAAATCAAACTATAGTTAACTTTGTCGAACGGAGTTGAAACCTTATTTCTTGATAATTCAAAATTTATTCATTAACAATTTTAGAAAGTTTTTTTTTAAATTATTGTCGTGCCGAAGTAATGAGAACTGATCAGATGACACACCCAAATGACTTGTGATCCACCATCAGAAGTACCAACCCAGTGTAAAAATACAACAAGTCATAAATTTCATGCGTACGAATGACTTAAATAAAATAAAATCAAAACTGGATAAAGTCCTTCGAATCGAAACTAACCGATAAATAAGGTTATATAATATATGTTCCTTTGTAAACGTACGTTGAATACCGAGAACTAAAATTACGGTTCAAGTTAATGAGGTTGGTTTGAGTTCTACTTGACAAATTGCAAATGTGTCATTTATGAACATATGGTATCAGTTTCAAAAATATCATAAAAACAATTAAATAATATCATGTTTTTGCAAATGTGTACTTTTTAACAATAACAATAAAATTGTATCATGTTATTACAAATGTGTACTTTTTAACAATAACAATTAAAATGTATCATGTTATTGCAAATGTGTACTTTTTGACAATAACAATTTTAAAATGGTATCATGTTATTGCACCATGTGTACGTTTTGACAATGAAAGTCTTTTGAATGATGCTTGAGACCAAAAGTTTAGAAAAATCTTAATCAAACAGAAGCAAAAGTATAACAAAATCAGTACAACGATTCTCAGACTTGCAATTGATTAAGGGTATACATTTCTTAGTTTTAATCCAGCAATTTTGCGTAATTGAGTTTGGCGGGTTCAAAATTAAAAAAAAAAACAATTTGCATTCCGAGTTGGCAGCGAAAAAAATATTATCGTACAGGTAATGTAGAGGTCGATGTTATTTTAAGCCATTTTCAATTTTCCAAATGATTATTTGAAAATTTTCTGTCAATCGGTAATCTGGAAAATTTAATTTCCAAATTAAGCATGGAAAATCGAACATATTTCAAATTTCAAAATCATTCTTTTAAAAATTTGCAATTTTGCAAAAAATGAAATCGATTTTTCCATAAGGTATACAAAGCAGTTTAAATATAGCAACTCGAAAGGTTTAAATATAGCAGTTCAAAATCCAACTTTGTCAATAAAGTTAAAAATACGAATGTGAATTCCAACCAAATATGCTATTTAAATACAACTTGATAACACATTGACAAGTATTGTAATTTGGAGCATAGAAATAACGGAAAGTTGTTAAAACTGTTTAAAGTGCTATACAGCGGTAAGTCTTTTTCGAAATATTATAATTATTTTGATTCAATCTATTTTTTATTTAAAAAAACAGGTGGGTGGCCGGTTGACGTTCAATTTATTATTAATGGTATAATTTTCAGTCCTATACTTACATACTTATATGCAGTTAGAAATATATTTAAATAACACATAGCTGATCGAGAGGGGGTAAGAGCAGATTGGTACCCAGAGAAAACATTGTCACACCATGCAAAGTGGCGCTACCGATCTAATTTTGGTAGTTTGTTCTTATGTTGAGATGTTGCACCAATATTTCAATCCTGAACCTGTACTCCATTATTATTCTTTATTATGTCAAAGGTTTTATCGTTTGAATTGTTCGTTTTTATTATGCCAGGTTTTTTTAAGCTTACTTTGAGGTATGGGTTTTGCTTTTTGTTGAACACAATACGGTGATATATATAGATACTTACATCCTATAGTGGACGGGTGTTTCATTGGAAGTTAAACCACAGCTCTAGAGAACTATTTCTGTAATTTTTCTTGTTATTAGTCATTTCTTTATTTTTAAATTTTTTTTTCAGATAAATACTTTTTAAAATGGCACAATCACCATTTGAAAACGTGCACTTAGCACCAAAAGATGAAATGCGTATAGTGTTACTTGGAAAGACAGGTAATGGAAAAAGTAAAACTGGAAACACAATTTTAGGAAAGAAAGAATTCAAATCTGCATGCAGTGGTCAGTCAATGACAGCAATATGCGATTTAGGGGTGGCAAAGAGATTCGGAAGGACTTTGAACGTTGTAGATACGCCAGGAGTGTTTGATACAAGGAAAGATAATGATAACACTCAAAAGGCAATAGAAGGTTTCATTCATCTAACAACGCCAGGCCCACATGCTTTCATCTTATGTGTGCAAATGGGGCGTTTTACTGAAGAAGACGTAGCTACTGTCGATCATTTTGTAAGCCATTTCGGTGAACCATTGATGCGGTATGTTATAGTCTTGTTTACCAGATTTGATGACTATAAACGTGATATGGAAGATCAAGGTATAGAAATAGGCCATGATGGCGAAAATATTGACAACTTTATAAAAACACTGACAGATGTTCCCAGAAATTTTCTTCAAAAATGCAACAATCGGCACATTGCATTCGATAATACTTTAAAAGGTAATGAATCAGATGAGCAAGTCAGAAGATTAATAAATCTTATTGAGAAAATGGATAAGGATAATGGAGGATCCCATTATACAAATGATGATTACAGGAAGGCAGAGAAAATTCTCCAGGATAAAATTGCAGAAGAGAAGGCACAAAAAGAGCGAGAAAGGCTTGCATTGCAACAAAGAATACGAAACGAAACAGACGCAGAGTTGCGGAAGGAATACCAACAAAGAGAGAAAAAAATTATAGATGAAATTAATAACATTCGCAATGAAATTAGGCACGCACGATCAAAAAAAGATTGTACTATCCTATAATAAACGATTAGTAACTAATAAGCTAAAAAATCAGACTTTATACATTAATACGTGGACTATAGTATATACATGAAGTGTTGCATTTTTTTTTTAATTTTCACATAACAAAAGAGTATTGATGTTAAGATATAAAAAAAAATAATAAAAAATGTGAATGTCACAAATAAGACAAGAAACTGCCTTTGGTGTATTTTCATTCCTTTTTATTTTATACAACCGGAACCAACCCTGGCCACAACTCATCGTCGGGGTATCCAGTTGTGAACGATGATCCCACCTGCCACCTGACATTGAGGATTGTCGGTGTAAAATGTATTCTTTTTTATTATCTGAAATCCAATATAGATATAGGGAATAATTGAATGATCAAACTGTATGCATCAAATATGTCAAACAACCGTTCTTATAGCAGTAATTGTCCCTTAATGACGAATTCAAATATTTTCAATGTTGCTTCTTAAACTGAAACAGTAATTGTCCCTTAATGACGAATTCAAATATTTTCAATGTTGACTCTTAAACTGAAACTATAACTCAGGATAGCAACAAAATATTACCAAGATCAGAACTAGCTAATAGTTTCTATATAAGGTGAAATCATATAATAAAATTTAATGCTTTCCAATATTGTATGTTTTAAAACTAAGTCGCTTTGTTATCACTTTTTGACAATATCAATTCTGTATACAGTTATGTCTTCCATAGATTTGATTATCAACAGTAAAAAAAGTGAAAAATAATTCCTTTAATGTGTATCTATGGAAACAATCTGCATTGATTTACCATAAAATATTGCAAAAAAGAGGGGTGAAACTGTCACTTATCCCCCCAAAATTTGGATCAAACTAGAATTTCAATGCCTATGAGTGGTACCTTTTTTTTGTTATCACTTTTTGACTATATCAATTATGTATACAGTTATGCAGGCGAAATATGGGGTGCACATTAAGCCCAAGCCATAGAAGATCATAGAATACACATGAATGAGTAAGAATATACTTGTTGCAAATTGTCTTCTATCAATGTTATGATTTATCAAGTACTCAGTAATTAAGTAGATTAATTGCCCTTTATTTTCACAAGAAATGCTTAATTCTCCAAACTGTATATTGAAAAATTTAAAATGTTACTATGTTGTGTCATGTGTACTATTGTTTGTCTGTTTGTCTTTTTCATTTTTAGCCATGGCGTTGTCAGTTTATTTTCGATCATATGGAGTATGAGAGAGCCGGTTTGACTGTGCCTCTGGTATCTTTCGTCCCTCTTTTGTTTATTAGAGAGATTTCAAAATACATAAATAAATAACTGCAAATAAAATTAATAATAAAAAAAAAATAATAAACGTTTTCCCATTCAAATAAAAATAGTCTCAAATCTGTGAGACTTTACAGAGTACTACAGACTATGATCAATAATCGGATACTGTTGAAGTCACCAGATCAGCTTCTTCAGGAGGAACTACTCCTAACAGAGAGAATATCAGAATAACAACCTGTAATATAGAGGGAGTGAGATCAAATACATCTTTTCTCCAGCTCCTATCTCAAGATTCACACATTGTATGCCTGCAAGAACATTTTCTTTGGGATTGCCAAGCAAATATACTACACTCAATTCTCCATGACCCCTCATACTAGTTGCCATGACACAAACGAACCGTTATCAGGCTTTAAACTTCCTAAGTCGTGCAGGAGTATCTATCTTGTGGCCAAAACAATGGAACAGCCAAATTCAAAAGCTTCCTGATAGAAAATGAGAGGGTGATAGCTATTCTGATTTCATCAGACGTGGACGTATGTTTGATAAACGTCTATATGCCAACTATGGACAAATACTCGTCTTACGAATATGGAAAATGTCTCGATCTAATTCATAACATAGCAACAAAATATCTGAATACCGTAATGCTATTATACTTTGCGGGGATCTGAATGGGACAATTCTACAAACCAGAAATAATAAGCATGATCAAACAAGGAATTCATTCAAGAACTTAACCTTACTGCTGATAAAGATAAACCTGACAGACAAACATTCTTTTACCATTCAGGACAATCATGTTCCCTAATAGATTATATCTTCTCATCTAAAGATAATCTGTTTAAAACGTATACAATATGGAATAATTCATCCTCAAATGTTTCAGCAGCATCAGTAACGACTAACAGTATCATACCCACTGGTGTAACCAAAGCCAATAAAGAAATGCAAACAGTTCAAAAGCTTCAATGGGACCAGACCGATCTCCCTCTATAAATAGAATCTGTTCAGAATGAAATTTCAAAGCTGCCACTCACTCAAAAACCATCCAACAGTATCCAAAATGTCACAAAAGCCTTACTTACAGTCTCAAACAAAGCAGTACCAACAAAACCCATTTAACTGAAAGGTCCAAAATGGAAGGCATCACCTAGAGTAAAAAAAAAACATCTAAAAAATTGCGAACAGCTATACTCAAAATGGAAATCCGAAGGCAAACAATTAAGCAGACCATCTATTCAGGAAAAAATAAAAGCAGAAAAGAAAAATCTCCGCAGTCAGCAAAGAAAGGAACATGCTGAAGATAGATTGTATTTATATCAGCAAATTATGGATAATCCATCCACAGACCTTTTCTACAAATTAATACAGGAATAGATCCAAACCTAGAACAATTAAATTCAACAGGTATAGACATAGAGGGTGAATAAGAATTTAATCCTGCTATACAGAGAAACGCATTTGCAAAGTACTATGAAGATCTTAGTATCCCAAAAGAATCAAAATTTGATAACTCATATTTGGAACTATGCCAAATAAGGCAGCATCTTGTGGAAGAAGTTCTATATAACCAACAAACAAATATAGAACCATACAAAGAAGATGACATCTCCAAAGCTATAGACAATCTAAACAGTGGCAAATCACCTGATGAGTACGGACTATGTGCAGAACATCTAAAACTTGCTAAAGAAACTGTCACACCGACGCTTACAAAGATATTTAATAACATACTCATTAACAGAACTGGCCCAATATTGAATTCAAGTCCGGAATTCTAACTCCAGAACGTAAAAAGGAAAAAAATCAATGCCTATTTTCCAGCTATACAGAAATCACTGTAACCCCTGTAATCTATAAACTCCATGAACTCTGTATCATTGGCAAACTCAGTATTACTCCTAACACTGATCTACAATTTGGATTTACAGAAGGGCTATGTCCACTAATAGCTAGTATCATTATATCAGAATCAATGCAAAATGTGAACCGGGAAAAAACAACACTCTCTATCTGGCTACTGTTGATGTCCAATCTGCCTTTGATGCAGTCCAGCATCTGATACTCCATGACAAAATGCTAGATAGGAATATACCCCCAGATCTAAGGTTTGTCATTTTAAAAGATCTATACTCTGGCCTTACATCTAAAGTCAAATGGCAAGGCTAACTTAGTGACAGCTTCAATATACTCCAAGGAGTTAGGCAGGTTGGAATATTGTCAAATCATCATTAAATTTTGTAGAGTATCGTGGAAAGTTTGGCTTCTTGTCTTACCCCTTGTCTCTGAATAAATTGATCTGACAAAGTATTGTCCCATTTCACTTTAACTGCTACGTTTTTTGTACATATTTCTAAGCAAAATTCAAATATTGCCAGTTATGCCGTCATGGTACAGTTTTTTATTGAAGAGAATCTCATGGTCTAATTTGTCAAATGCTTTCTGAGCATCAAATGTCAGGAGAACAAGTTGTGCAAGTATTTCTTTGTAAAAATCTGCGTGTGACTTTGGTTTACAATGAAGCGGCTGCATTGATTGAGTGACGATGATTTTTCAGTAAATCCACGTGGTCAATGTATAGCGCACCACCACTGGATTTTACCTTGATGTAATATATTTTGTCCCTGTTTCTTCCCCCTTTTTTTAATATTTTAATATTACCCGATAAGGGGTGTCCCTTATAATAGGAAGCTCATACGAAGAAAAGAGAGAAGAAAGAAGTCAATTTCCGATTCCTTTTTGCATTTTATATATTTCTGCACAAAAAATGATGACGTGAACACAACACATAAACCAAACCTATGAAAAATCATGCCTACAAATGCTTCAAAAAGACTTTATACACAAACCCCGGATCCAACGAGTGAAGTAATGCAAGAATAAGTCAATAATGACATAAATAGATCTTAACGCAGTTCATTTTAATCCTAATGGCATTGGTTTGTCATTTTAGAATGGTATTATGGTCAAATCATACATGCAAGTCCAAATGGTTAGGGTATCTGTATCTGTATCTGTATCCTATGAATTTCTGCCAATATAGGCACACCTCCGTTATATGGAGTAAAACAATAAAAATAGTTCCACCACCGCAACAGTATAGAATATCAATCCATCAATATATATACACTATGAGGATTATGTACACAGTTCACAGTTTTTGATATTTATTTATCCTTTTATATGTAAAAGATAAAAATTGTCTTTATACTAATAAAATTCTATTTATAAAACTTAATATTAAGCCTAGGCGATCTGCAAAAACCCTATTTGACCTATCTAACTGACTTTAAAGTTCATCTTTCTCCTGCTACTTATCAAGTCCATTTTTGAGAGTATTTCGTACCTCTTATTATGTAATTTATAAATTAATTGTCTACACAGAGGTTCAATTCTATAGCTAATATCTTTTCTGACTCAGCACTGCAAGCATAGTGGAATGGATTAATAATTAGTTGCAAAATGTCTAGCTGACTATTAGAATGTTGCAAAGCAGGAAGCTCACTACATTTATATATAATGTTTTTCAAAATTGGTGTACGAAATTGGTCAAGTGCTCTACAACACAGCAAGAAATGTGAAAGTGATTCTTCTGCTTGGTCACATAATTTACAAGTTGGATCAACGTTGTTTTGATTGTAAGCTGCTCTATTCGTTTGTAGAATGTAGGTTCCAGTTGCAATTTTTATTCTTATTGGAATTCTATTGATGTCTCTTTGATTAGCACTATTCGCTAAGGCCAAAGGATGAATTTTCCCAACTTTCCCAACCAAAATAAAGATGTTGGAATGTATTTCAAGCTTGAGTAATACATTATTTCTTCATTAATTCTTGTTGTCCAATATTTATGTACTGCTGTGGTAGTCAATTTCTTCCATTTTCCTTTTGACATATCAATATATAAAGTAGTGATAATGGGTTTTCTAGACTATATTTGATACATATCTTTTTCATGTCTATAAACCAGCTGTTACTATCAAAGCTCTTAATCTGTAGTTGTCTTTCTGCTAGCTTCCACTCAGATGAATTTTTATTTGATCTTGCAATATTTCCAAACAATGAGAGGATTTTTAAGTGTATTTCTGCTTCTATAGGTAGTAAACCAGATATTAAGTATACAGCAGGGTCAGCCACATTATCAGGTCCGTTCGCGCCCAATTTACTTTCGCACCCTACACGTTCGCACCTCGCACGTTCGCACCCAAGGTCCGTTCGCACTCTACACGTTCGCGCCCAATTTTAATTCAAATTCCAGTTGAATATTTGGAAAATCATGATTGTTGTTTTTAATTGCTTTGCTGTAAAAACTGAATGTATTTATAGCTTGGTATGAGTAAAAGATTAAATATTTTAAATGAAAACTCAAAAGATAATTGTTTTTAACAGCTTGGTCCCTTTGATCTGAAACAATGAAATAATAAAATTAGCAATACACTGTTGTATAAACCAAAACATGATAAAATCTATTCAACGCACAGAAAAAAACATAGTCAGAATCTCACTTCATTTTGAAACAAGTCAACGAAACAAAGTTATAGGCAATACACTAAACATAACATGATTAAGTGTTATTCAACACAAAATAAAACGTTGACAGACTCACATTAATTAGAAAGGAATATTATTATTTTTAACAATACACTCTCAAAAACATGATTAAGATTTATTAAACACATAAAAAATGCTGTCTCGCTTTATTTTGAGACATTGAAATCAATTATATTTTTTAAGAACACTACTTGCCAAAACTTGATTACAAAGTTATTAAACACAAAATCAATTAGAATTGGGCGCGAACATGTAGGGTGCGAACAGACTTTGGGTGCGAACATGTGGGGTGGGAAAGTGAAAGGTGGCGAATGTGAATGGGCGCGAACAGACCCGGATTCTGTAATTCAATGGTTAGGACCTCTTGCAAGGCTATATTAATTCTACAATGGAGGCATTCCAGAAAGAAGAAAAAATAGCCCTACAAGACGTCATAATTATTTGGACTAGTCTGATGATATGTTTTGTTCTGTCATCTTAATATGTGCTATGACTATGCTAGTCCAAATAATTATGACGTCTTGAAAGGCTATTATATTTTTTTTCCTAGACGCCTTACTTCGACGAAGTAAGGCGTCAAAGAAAAAAAATTATGATAGCCTTTCAAGACATCATAATTATTTGGACTATGACTATGCATGCTTTTTCAATGGAAATTGTGAAATCAAATGCATTCTTATTTGCATGAACACATTAAGACAAGGGGAGTGTCTTCTTACCACTGAATACCACAGAACCCTCAAAATGTACCATAGGACTTCGAAATTTTGATACTTCAGACATTTATTTTGTAACAAAACCGGAGCAATAAGGCTGTAGTGTTAAACTATAAATGTGTAACCCTTAGTGTGTTGCTAAATGTATCAGTTTGTTCCAGGGATGGGGTAATCGTAATCTGTAATCGTAATCGATTGTAATTGATTACATTTTTTCAAGTAATTAACAGTAATCTGTAATCGAAGACATTTTTGATTACATGTAATCGTAATTTAATCGATTACAGCAAAAATTTTGATGTAATCATCGATTACTTTCCGATTACATTTCGGTTACTTTAGTAAAATAGTTTGATGAAATATAACCTATTCAGAGGAAAATATGTATGTTATCACTTTGTAGTACAGATAAAAAATTATGCATCAACAATACTTGAGAGTTAAGCAACTGCCTATTTCTATCTATTGTCTCAAACTGCATTATGAGTAACCAGATCACCTTCCTGAATTTACTTTATATCTAGCTTTTGAAACAGATGGATGTATTTGCTTGTCAATAATTCAAGAGCTTTAATATTTAAATAAGAAAATAGATTTGAAATAATAAAATAGATCTTAAATAAGAAATGTGTTTGTCTTTCGTTAAGTTTTATACTACATTTTTAGCTCACCTGGCCCAAAGGGCCATGTGAGCTTTTCTCATCACTTAGCGTCCGGCGTCGTTAACTTTTACAAAAATCTTCTCCTCTGAAACTACTTAGCCAAATTAGACCAAACTTGACCACAATCATCATTGGGGTATCTAGTTTAAAAAATGTGTGGCGTGACCCGCCAAGCCAATCAAGATGGCAGAGATGCAAACACTTTTTTTTCCCTGTCTGACATAAGGGCCTACATGGTACCAAGTTTTGCCAGACCCATCACATTTCTGCCGGACCTCTATTTTCACTCAAAAATCAAATGAGACCTGCTTACAAATTTTCTCAGCCATGACATATTTCCTAAACTTATCAACTATGTTTAATAGACCTCCTTCCTGAAGAAAGAATTTCTAAAACCAGAAACATGAAGGAAATACGCAGAAGGGTTTGGGGTGTGATGGACATGGTATGAAAAGACTATCACTGGGCAGAAATACTGGTTCTTGAAGTTAGAAAAAGCGAGGGAACAGGAAATTTACCTTTATTTGAGATGATCACAAATTTATTAACAAAATACTCTACCAGGACAGACAGGGAATTAAGTTTTGGGGGACCCAAGAAGACTAGAATATTGCCAGCCATCAGGTCCTGCACAGCAACAAGTTTTGCCTGACCTGCAGAAATTCTGCCCCTCAGGTCTGACAGGGCTGACGATTAGTTGCATCTCTGAGATGGCCGCCATGGCTAAAAATAGAACATAGGGGTGAAATGCAGTTTTTGGCTTATAACTCAAAAATCAAAGCATTTAGAGCAAATCTGACATGGGGTCAAATTGTTTATCAGGTCTAGATCTATCTGCCATGAAATTTGCAGATGGATCAGACTACCCACTGTTAGGTTGCTGCCCCTGAATTAGTCATTTTAAGGAAATTTTGCTGTTTTTAGCTCACCTAGGCTGGCCCAAAGGGCCAAGTGAGCTTTTCTCATCACTTGGCGTCCGTCGTCTGTCGTCTTCCGTCATCTGTCGTCTTCCGTCGTCCGTCGTCGCCTGTCGTCGTTGACTTTTACAAAAATCTTCTCCTCTGAAACTACTGGGCCATATTAAACTAAACTTGGCCACACTCATCATTGGGGTATCTAGTTTAAAAAATGTGTGGCGTGACCCGTCAAACCAACCAAGATGGTCGCCATGGCTAAAAATAGAACATAGGGGTAAAGTGCAGTTTTTGGCTTATAACTCAAAAACCAAAGCATTTAAAGCAAATCTGACATGGGTTTAATTGTTCATCAGGTCTAGATCTATCTGTCCTGAAATTTTCAGATGAATTGGACAACCGGTTATTGGGTTACTGCCCCTGAATTGGTAATTTTAAGGGAATTTTGTCAGTTTTCGCTTATTATCTTGAATATGATTATAGATAGAGATAAACAGTAAACAGCAATAATGTTCAGCAAAGTAAGATTTACAAATAAGTCAACATGACCAAAATGGTCAATTGACCCCCTTAGGAGTTATTGTCCTTTATAGTCAATTTTTAACGATTTTCATAAAATTTGTAAACATTTTCCACTGAAACTACCAGGCCAAGTTCAATATAGATAGAGATAATTGTAGCAAAAAGAATGTTAAGTAAAGTAAGATTTTCAAACACATCACCATCACCAAAACATAATTTTGAAATCATGAATCCATCTGCTTCCTTTGTTTGATATTCACATAGACCAAGGTGAGCGACACAGGCTCTTTAGAGCCTCTTGTTTGTTATTATTATTATTATCAGCAAAGTAAGATTTAGAAATAAGTCAACATGACCAAAATGGTCAATTGACCCCATAAGGAGTTATTGTCCTTTATAGTCAATTTTTAACAATTTTCATAAAATTTGTAAATTTTAACTAACATTTTCGACTGAAACTTTTAGGCCAAGTTCAATATAGATAGAAATAATTGTAAGCAGCAAGATTTTTCAGTAAAGTAAGATGTACAAACACATCACCAAAACACAATTTTGTCATGAATTCCAATGCCTCCTTTGTTTAATATTCACATAGACCAAGGTGAGCGACACAGGCTCTTTGGAGCCTCTAGTTTTATATTTCCTTTATAAAAATTATAATAACTATGCTAAAATATTTTTTTTAAGAGTAAAACAAAAAGCTAACATAAGTACAGTAAGAAAGCTAAATTTTTGAAAAACAATTAGTTATGAATATGTTATTATTGCAATGCGATGACATCTTTCATTTATGTTGAAAGTCAAAATTTCAAGATTTTTTAATTATTTCTAATCTTCATCAAGAGATTTGATCTAAAAAAAAAACAGCTATTAACTTATATTTTAGAAACATTGCTTTGAATGATGCTTTTTTTTCATATCTTAAAGGGGCACTAGCTGTCAAATTCATGGTCACCGATTTGACTCAAATTCTCATATTTGATTTATAACAATGTAAAACATTTATCCAAACTACCAAAAGTCTAAAATAAACAGTATACAGAGCATGGTATAGATGATATGTAGATTCGTTTCGTGTGTATGTTAGTCCAGACCCCATCTAATTAACTATTGCTTTGACCTCAGATGACCATATAAGCGATGTAAACATAAATAACAATATGAATAGATTAAACCGACATGTGCAATTGGATTTTTATAGGTCTGTTTGATTTTATCTTATAGATTAACAATTTTTATGTCTCATTGTTTTTAACCGTATAAGAATGATTTTTTATAGATCGAATCAGTAATCAAATGCTTTACCGTAGTTTCACTTTCATTGTTGACATTCTTTTTCTTTAAATAACCTGTACACGTATAATGCATGCATTGTCAATCTCTAGCAAGGTGTTAAATTAAAGTTCACATGAATAAGAATTTAATAAGGTTGGCTAATTCACTTGCAAGTGAAACAGTAGTTATCAATGTTGTTTCATCGCTTAATTTGACAATATTAAACCATTTTGGCTGCTAAAAGCGAATTATTATTTCACTATTTCACTTTCATTATTGATTGAACAAAAAAAAAATATAATTTAAGATTTTTTATATATCTCGTAGCTAGTGCCCCTTTAATTTCCACTATACAAATGTTAAGCAATATAATTGTGTTTTACTCCTGTTATTTTTTGTTGAAATGTATGTAATTGATAGTAATCGAAAAGTAATGTAATTACTTTTGATAAAGTAATCGATTGTAATTGATTACATTTTTAAAATTTGAGTAATCGATTATTAATCAGTTGCACAAAAATCCTTCATGTAATCGATTATTATCAGTAATCGTGCCCATCCCTGGTTTGTTCGTTATAAAGTTCCAGTTAATCTAAATGCATACATAATTTGGTAAAAATCTGAGGAATTGTCAAATAATTGAAGAATGGTCCAAATTAAATGAAACTTTAAGATACTATAACTCATAATTCGAAAGCCTGAAGTCCATCTTAAAAAATTCCAAATGGCTATCGTTGCCATGCAGTCAGAAACCAGGTTGAAATAGAACAAAAGAATCGAAGCTCTCTATTAGAGAAGGCGATAAATGTTTACTGTATTGTTTACTATAGTGACAAATTTTTTTTAAAGTTAATAGAAACAAACAAAACTGCAATTTTCTTCTCAATTACGAGGTGTTTTATTTCAAAAACACCATTTGCATAAGTTTTCAATTTATCTAGTACATAATTAAGCAGAACAATTAGATATCAAGTCAACGACATGGGTATCTTTCAAGTTGGATGACAAAAATGCATAACCTCCGATTTTTTTGAAAAAATTACCACGGACGGAAAACATTTCAATCTATTAGTTCAGTTATTTTCGTGTCAGCCCTTCCATTATGTGACTGAAGAAAAAAATCCGAAAAATAGGTAACAATTGTATCCAAAAGAGAAAATCGAGTGCACCTTTTTATGTTAGGGCGTGTTTGAGTTGAGTATTTTGTCTTGATATCGTTCAAAGTAAGAATATTTCATACATCGTCTCGCTTCAGATTCTATCATTTTTATATATTAAAGCTACAGGTTGACTTTATAACACAAAAAAATAACAGTACTAAAAGATGAAATATATGGGTCAAGTGAAATACCTATCTAATTAGTCACAAAAACAGGGAAGGTGTGTTCGAATAGCTATTTTTTCACTGAAAGTACTTGACGACAGTCTTACAAGTTGGATGATGAAAATGCATATCTTCGAAAAAATTCTAATTTTTGTGTGTGATAACTAGGGTTTATAGTCATCAACCACTAAAATAATCTAGTCTGCCCTTCCACGAAATATTTAATTAAGATTTTTTTTAAATGTTTATGATTTTTCGAAAATTCCACCTGACAACCGATCAGACAATAGTTTTAAGTTGAATCAATGCAGACAAGATCATTAACTGATGCTCATTTGCTAGTTGATACATTTGTCTTTTAAAATATAAGTGACATATATATGGATCTTATTGGTGCAATGTGGATAAATTTATGTTTCCAAGAGCAAAATTGGTAACGCGTCATCGCTACAATGGCTTCCATTTTTACGATTGTGAAAATGAACTGCCGTAATGGGGAGATAATTTTGACGAAGTAAGATCCTGACTGCATGAAAACGGTCCAAACCTAATAAAAACGAAAATAATTCCTTAATTAATTCATAGTTAATCAACTCTTGAAAACCTACCCCTGCATAACAATAGAATGAACTGTAGAATTCATTGCCGTTGGAATTTTTTAGACTGCTGCTGTTACCATGGATATAATAAGTGTGTCTTTTAATTGTCAAAAGTTTAAGTTAGATGACTGTTATTAGAGTCTTCTCACGAACAGTAGGTTGTATGTGTATCTTCTTCAATTATTTGACAATTTTCAGATTTTTACCAAATTATGTATGCATTTAGATTAACTGGAACTTTATAATGAACAAACTGATATATGTAGCATTTACATATATAGCTTCTATAGTTTTTAGTCCAAAATTAATGTTGACCTTTATAGCAAGTTAATTCACCTGTACAATTAAAGTTCCATGATGTAATTAGATTAAACATAAAAAATGACCTTACTACAACAATTAATACCATCAATAAATTGTATGATTGAAGTGATGCAGATACACTATGGAACACCTTCAAAAACGATCTCAAATCAATAGCGTCAAATGTACCTCACAAAATGCTCTCATACAAGCATAGACTACCGTGGATAAACAACAACCGTAGGAACTTCTTAACAAGAAAAACAAGTGTTATATAAACAGAAATAAAAATCCTTCTAAATACAAGAAACTAAAACAAACAGTACAAAAAGAACAAAGGGAGGCCTACTGGAACTACATAGAACAAATTATTTGTGATTTACCAATCAATGAACCGGACCAACATCAGTCCACAAACACAAAACCAAAAAAGCTATTTCAGTTCATCAAAAGAACTAGAAATGATAATACGGGAATTGCGCCTCTGAAAAAAGAAGGTATACTTGTTACAGACACTACTGAAAAAGCAGACATTCTTAACCAACAATTTAAGTCAGTATTTACTAAGGAACCACCATCTAATATTCCTGATAAGGGTCCAAGCCCATACACAAAAATGCCAGAAATAAACATCACTACACCAAGTGTGGAAAAATTGTTACATAAACTAAATCCACACAAAGCAGGTGGTCCAGATAACATCAGTGGATGTGTATTAAAAGAACTAAAAGCACAAATAGCACCTATCCTTACCACCATATTTACCAAATCTCTGGAATCGGGAAAAACACCAAAAATAGATAAAGGAAGATGTGGTGTGAGTGCCAATGAGACAACTCTCCATCCAAATATCAATTTAAAAATTAAACCATTATAGGTTAAAGTACGGCCTTCAACACGGAGCCTTGGCTCACACCGAACAACAAGCTATAAGGGGCCCCAAAATTACTAGTGTAAAACCATTCAAACGGGAAAACCAACGGTCTAATCTATATAAACAAAACGAGAAACGAGAAACACGTATATATTACATAAACAAACAACAACTACTGTACATCAGATTCCTGACTTAGGACAGGTGCAAACAACATGCAATTGTTGCATTAGCATTTAAAAAGGGCAACCGATACAAGGCTGAAAATTATAGACCATTTCACTCACTTGTATTTGTTGTAAATTGATGGAGCATATACCGTAGTGACAAGTTACATCTGTCAGATATTAACTATTTAGACGCAAATAACATACTCTACAACCTCCCTACATGGTTTCCGAAAATCGAGATCATGTGAATAACAACTAATTCAATTTATACAAGAACTTCATAACAACAGCAGCAAATAATACAAACAGACCTCATTATTATGGATTTTGCCAAGGCCTTCGATAAGGTTCCCCAAAAACATCTACTCTACAAACTAAAATACTATGGCATTCAAGGTAACACTCGAAAATAGATTCAGGCTTTCTTATCAGACCGTACACAAACAGTGGTAATAGACAGAATAACCTCAAATACAGCACCAGTAACATCAGGTGTCCCCCAAGGAACTGTCCTTGGGCCTATACTCTTTTTAATTTACATTAACGATTTTCCAGAATACCTCGAACACAGCAAATTACGACTCTTTTTTCGCTGATAATAGTATTATATACCAAGAAATTTCATGTCAACAAGACTGCACAAATTTACAAAAAGAGCTTAATGCAGCAGCTAAATGGGAGGCTGATTGACTCATGCATTCCATTCAGGAAAATGCACTATCTTAACCATCACACAAAAAAGAAACCATTTAAACACGATTACATCCTACATAACCATATTTTAGAATTAGTAACATCTGCAAGATATCTCTGCATAACCCTACAGTCTAACTTAAAATGGAACTATCAAATGCAAATACCGGTAAATCTCTTGGCTTTCTGAGGCGAAACTTATTTTTTTTTTACTAACACCAATATCAAATCCCATGCTTATCAATCAATAGGGAGACCAAAACTTGAATATGCCTGTAGTGTATATATGGGATCCACACACAGCAGAATATAAAAATAAGCTAGTAATGGTACAGAAGCGTGCGGCCTGATACGTATGTTACAACACCACTAGTGTTACATCCATGTTAAACGAACTACAATGGCCCTCACTCACTGAGCGCCGCCTCAAAACCAGAATTATCATGTTCTACAAGGTCATTCATGGACTCATTGCAATCCCATCACTAGTCCTCATACCATCAGATACTAGAACAAGAAAATTACATACTCAAACGCCAAATATCCACCTCTAAATACAGCTACAAATGGTCATTCTTTCCACAAACAATCATCCAATGGAACTTGTTACCACAAGTTGTGGTAGCATGTCAAATCATTAAAACCTAAAGAGATCAGTTGACACCAACTGTTCTCCACGACATAATTTAATTCTATAGATAACAATCTACATATTTTTTAATCACTTGTTGTTTTCTTTCATGTAAATATCACCAAGTATTCTACAAATTTAAAGATAAATTTTTGTTGATATTTTTAATCATATACGCCGCACATGCTTCGCAATCTTCAATATTAATGAAACTGTAATTGTATATCAGAAGAAGAAACAATTTTGACACTTTTTGTAATCCTCAATCAAGCCAATTAAAATGCCATTTATATTTTCACACAGGTCTGAAACATCAAATACACGTAATTGAATTACCTTATTCAATCAGGTGGCAATTAAAAAAATAGAATGTTGATAGCAGTCTTCTGGTTCTAATTATCATGATTATTGTTTAATAATTCCAAAAATACATCTTTTACCATCATCATAGTTGAAAAGTTAAAATTAGTCTTGTAAGGGACATAACTCAGCTAAGTATTTTTTTTACCTACATGTGTATATAAGTAAATAAAATTCACTTGTATAAGTAACCTACAAATTGGAATATATAAGTATATAAAAATTACTTGTACAAGTAGTACCCCTAACTTTATGAATTGTCCTTTTTGTAACTAAGAAGATTGCTGTTAGCTGTCTTATTTGCTCTTTACTAAATGTTGTGATATTTAGGAGTTTTCAATTTTTCTTAGGCCGAGTTCACTTGAAACTCTTCAATCGACTTCAGAGTTAATAGATTATTACGTAGAGTTGATATTCGGAACTCTAGAGTAAGGCCACGACCAAGCATAACAAAATAAAATATTCTCATTGGTTTGATGTCATTCAAGAGTTTCTCGAGTTTAACCCTGGCTCGGCAAGGGTTAGAACAAGGGTCAGAGGGGTTAACTCGAGTGGTTTAACTTAAATCGTTTTATTGAAACCCGAGTAAGTAAAGTTAACTCGAGATTTTCAAGTGAACTCAGCCTTATTGAATTCTTGTTAACAAGTTTTTATTATGTTTAGTAACAACAGCAATTTCTTAGAAAATAATAATTTAAAAGAAAACCATTAAGTTTGAATTTATTTTTGTTTAGCCTATACAAACAGCAACTGTAGTGATTATACATCCTGGCTCATTAAATCTCAGACTTGGGAGGGCCTCAGACACATATCCAGTAACCATACCTCACTGTATAGCAAGGAGAACTACTTATCAGAAAACAGAACCATGGATTAACAGACCAGAATGTCAGGTAAAAACATAAACTGTAAATATGTTTATTTGTTTAGGAGTACTAACTGATGCTTTTGTATATGTATATAATATTCATTGACATTGTGGTCCATGTGCAGACTTGTGTAGCTAGATTACTTTTGTTGTGAAAACATATCTTCCCAAAAATGGCATAATTTAAAAAGTGATCATGTGTCACCAATACGGTATAAGAATATTGGGAATAAATTTCATATCATGCCTTGAACAAAATTGATAGTTAAAAGCTTCATTGAAGACAAAAAATATACAATGATAGTTTAATAAAAATGGTTTTTATGCCCCATCTACGATAGTAGGGGAGCATTATGTTTTCTGGTCCGTTCATCTGTTCGTCCGTTTGTCCGTCTGTCACGCTTCAGGTTAAAGTTTTTGGTCAAGGTAGTTTTTGATGAAGTTGTTCGTCCATTCGTCTGTTTGTCCGTCTGTTCGTCTGTCCCGCTTCAGGTTAAAGTTTTTGGTCAAGGTAGTTTTTGATAAAGTTGAAGTCCAATCGACTTCAAACTTGGTACACATGTTACCTATGATATGATCTTTCTAATTTTAATGCCAAATTATAAATTTTTACCCCAATGTCCCGGTCCACTGAACATGGAAAATGATAGTGCGAGTGGGACATTCGTGTACTGAGAATACATTCTTGTTTTATTGTATTTAATGATCGACCAATGTAGATCTAATTTTAGCACAGTGATGTAAAGGCATTACAGAAGTATGGACTGAAACAGTCTGAGGAAGCTGTGGCCTCCAGACCAACATCTACTGGAGAATATAGACAACCAACTTCACAAAAACTGGTCAGATATTCTAGAACATTCAATTTTAGTTATAGTTTATGATTAATTATTCAACATGGATAGAATGATCTTACACTGCCATAAACATAATCATTGCTATGTTACATGGAAAATAAGTTATTAGAATGTTAAATGTTAAAAGTAAACACACAATATTTAAAAAATAATTCATGGGGGCTTGAATATATGGTGATTTTACCACAGCTTGGCCTTTTATGACAAATATTTTAAAACATTGGCATAAATGGACAACCCGTGGTAAAATCATGATATATTCAAGGCACAAATAAAGAGTCTAATGCAGATATGAGCACGCTGATGTGCACGTTTTGAATGATGCAATGCCAATTTTAACAGATTATGTCAGAACATCAAATTAATATCGATTTTAATTCAATGTCAATCATTGGGATGGCCATCTGACTACCATAATTGCCTTTTGTGACTTTGTCTTAGGAATTAAAATTCGGATCAGATATAAAATGTCCGGCTGGCTCAGAAAAATTTTGGAAGCCCTGATTCAAGCCCCCATGAATTATTTTGATTCTAATAGGACAAATACAGTATTTCTTTTGGATCAAAGCTCTCTAGGGGTGGCGGCAAATATTTGCAGTTCTCATAAATAAATGCACTATTTAATTGGCATAAAAGAACGGAGCAAACTGAATTAGAGACATGCTTTTACCATTAAGTATTTAGATAGTTTTGGAAGGATTTAACTGATAATTTACTTATATGTCTTATAAGTATAAAAAAAATGGCTTATACCACATTTTAGTACCGTTTGTTTACGTTTCCTTGTTGTGATGATTTATGGTTTCACAAGCGTGTATTTTTTAGTAAAATGTGTATATTCTTTCGTCATTGTTATATGAGGTTGGGTACCTCATTCACAAAAAAGCATATAGAGTGGGAATATGATGGGAACAGCGGAGGCAATATATCCATATTTTACTAGGGTACTCAAAGTGTTTGAAGGACTTCAAGTTAGAATAAACTATAATCTCGTACAATTCTTAATTTTAAATAATTTGAAAATGAATAAAAGAGATGTATGCATTTTATTACTCATCAACAACACAATACAATAAAACACCAAAAAAGCCGTTGAAAAGACTACATATGACTGTCCTATTTATCAAGCTCAAATTTGAGTCTAGACTGATAGCAGTTTTTTTTTTTACTGAAAAACATAGATCTGTCATCAAAACCAAATTGATATAAGATAATTTTAACAATTCAAAGTTTAATTCTGATGCTTAGAAATTTGTCCGAATAATGGAAATCACAGAATAAAACCAAAGCTAAATATATAGGATAAGAAACTCTAAAATATATTGTTTTTACAATCTTTCATAATGTGTAAACTGTATTCTTATTTATATTTTTAAAATGTAAATATAAGAAGATATCAGATTTGATAAGATTAATAGAATAAAGATGGACAACATAGTGCAGGTGGTGCTCAGTGCTTCATTTGTCACTGTTAACTATTAAGCATTATATTTTATAGTTGAAAAATAATTATGCCCTTGATTTTTATATTGTAGATATACAGTTATAATAATAATGCAAGAGGCCAAGTTACTGATGTAGTATGTCCTCAAAAATGGTCAGACACCAAGCAAACACCATTTCTGATTGGAGAAGAGGTCAGGATTTTTTGTTTTGTTGATAATATATTATTTTCCTTCAGAAATTCCTTTTTTGCAACAGAAATTTTGTTTGGAAATTTCATATTTACAAGCAACAAGTTAGCATCATAGACCTCACATACTGAATTCTAATTAACAACAGAGTGAAGGTCACTACATACAATGATTTTCCAGACATATTGTATTGGTAGATACCAAGGCCAGATACTTTCACTTGTGAATTTTACCATTAAAAAAGGTGGTACCCAACACCTGAACTAAAACTAATTTGGCTCTTTTAATTTACTTAAAATTTTGACAAAGTATTTACTTTGGCCCTTTGACAAAAATATAAAAATTTCAAAAAATTTGAACCAACCGTTGAATCAGAAAAATTACACTGGTTATATAGCAGTCTGACCAAAACTTATTTTGATCCTTGAGAAGCTCAATATTCTCTTAACAACACAACGTCATTAAAATGTTCTGCTGATTTTACAGAGTTATCTCCCTGTAGTGTTAGGTACCACCTTAAGAGTGTTTATTTTTCATATATTAATTGATTAACAAGTAAAGAAGAATACCTTCAAAATAAAAAAAAAATCTTCTGAGAATTGAAAAGGTAAAGTTTATTCACCTAGAATTTTTTAGAGTAAAATGAAATTGTACACAGTTGTTGATTGAGAAAAGCTACCATTTTACTCTCACTTTTTATCTACTGAAGGAATAGATCTACTGCTTTGTTTCAACAAATATTGTTTTATTTAAATTTAACATTATAAAATTATAGATATTTCAGTTGTTTTAAAATTGAATTTGTATGTATATTGGATAGGATATAATATCATCTAGTCTGATCATCTATTTGTCAAGCAAGTCCTTGTTTGTTTTCTAGTGACCTTTAGAAAACCATAAGTGTATTGTCAAACAGACATGTAATTGGTTCTTTACATACCACAGCTTTAATATATACAAATTTTAAATGGCGTATAAAATTCATCAAAGTATACTTGTTAAGTCAGCTCAACCTAACTTTCATAACTGACTTTACAATGATCAATCTTTTAATTCTATCAGGCACTGCATATAAAACCAAGTGATAAATTTAGAATTCACTGGCCAATGAGAAGAGGGCGTTTAAACTTACATGATGGACCAGGGGGCACTTTGACAGCTGTGATGGAAGACTTGGAAACTCTTTGGTCTGCTGCTATACAGACTTATCTTGATATTCCTATTAAAGATCTTAAGGTAAATAGAATGTAAGATGGAATCATCTTTTACCATTTTAGAAAAGATAGATTTATATATAATTAATTTTCCCTTCCGGAATTTTTTCTCGTTATATTAAATAGAAATACTGTAAGAAGATGTGGTATTAGTGCCAAAGAGACAACTCCCCATTCAAGTCACAATGTGTTAAAAGTTAACCATTTTAGGTCTAAGTTCCTCCTTCAACATCAAGCCTTTGCAAATCTTACATATGTCATATAAGATGTGATCAATATTTTTGTGCAGAATGGAAATGATTTATGTGGGAGGAATAGCTAGACAAAAAACAAACCGTTAAATGTCTTGGACAGATAACTTTCACTGATTTAACTTATTTTATCTCTTGAAATAATATATGACTATTTTTGAATCAGCTTCTTTTTTATTCTCAGCGATATACACTATATAACCCCACTGGTGAAAAGGGGACACACTTTCATATGTTATCCTTAAAAGGATATCAACCCGAGACTGCATTTTAAGATTACAGTATTGTTTTATTTCATATTTTTATTTGAATATACATGTGTATATCTTTTAAGCTGTACTTGTATATACCGGTAGTTGATATTTATTCTTAAATGAATTTTTCCTTTTACCTTTATTGTGTTAATTTCTTAATCTACAGTAAAACCGTAATTTGACATTTTGATACAATGCTATTTGAGAAATGATCAGTTGTTGAAAATGCACACTTTTCCTAAACCCCATTTATTTTATGTTCCAGATATACAAAGTGTTACTGCTTGTACCAGATGTGTTTGTACATAACCATGTTAAACACATGACAGACATACTATTAAATAAACTTGGATTTGGTGCAGCTATTGTTATACAGGTATGACATCATTTAGTCACAAAATGGTGACTTTAATAAGCAATTTATGCGTGCAAATCTAAAACCTTTAACAACACAAATCTAAATATTTATTTAGATTTGGAACTCCAACTATCCATGTGTACTAACTTATATGATAATTTACAGGAGTCTGTGTGTGCTACATTTGGTGCTGGTGTAGGAAGTGCATGTGTTGTTGATATAGGAGACCAAAAAGTCAGTGTGTGTTGTGTGGAAGATGGAAATTCTACATTAAAAACAAGGTAAAAATTTATGACATTTTTAATAATCATTTATGGGTATGGGGATGTGTCATGTAGGAATAAAAAAACTGCAGTGACAAAAACAAAATTACTTTAATTAATGATAAGTTTTTATTGTTTAAAATTTCCATGACTTAAACTATATAAAATTTTAGTGTTGTTGTCTTTTGTGGTGACATTTTTTCATTTATTTTAAGGATGATTGCTTGTCTTGTTTTGAAATTGTTGTTCGATTTTCGGAATGCTCTGGTTTTATCCATTTGAATGCCTTAAAATAAATTGACCATTGACCCCCATTTTTAGCTCACCTGGCCCAATCTTTAACATGTATAATGATAAGCCATCAGTGAAAGTCATATAAAGTTTTGATTTTTTTTTAATAGTTTTTGAGAACTTAAACTTGTCAATGATATTTAGCTACGAAAAGTCAAGAGAGAACATTATCCCTCCAAAATTTCAATGGCTTATATTTCAAAAACAAGCACATTGACCTATATATTATTTTTGCTCTTAGGATCCCTTTATATATCCCCTATCAATATATACTAGTGTTTTGAAAAGCTTATCATTTTGAAACTGAGAAGCAAATTCCCCTTATAAGACAACTGTGAATATCTAGTGGAATCCACTGGTTTTTACCCTACCACACCACTTCAGGTGTTGGTTTACTTGATAGAAAGTGTTTAATTATATACTAAAAACAAATTCCTAACCTTCTAATAAATTATTATTAGTTTTACCCTGTAATATTTTGATTTAAACTGACCTTTATATACCATAGAATTACAATGGAATATGGTGGGAGTGATGTCACTCGATGTTTTCATTGGCTGCTTCAGAGGTCAGGGTTCAGTCCAAAGGAAATAGACCTGAATAAAGTAACAGATTGTAACATAATGCAGGAAATGAAAGAATCCTACTGTCATTTAGACCAGGTAAAATTTATTTCTGATCTCAAAATTAGTTCTCTTTGAAGGGAGATGGAATATTGAATGATTACAAGTAAGAGGCAGTAAATAGATAAGTTTAGAATATGTGAATCAGATAATATCCTTGTAAAAGTTTTTCCTCATTCCAAGCCTTCTTGGAATTTATCTCCCTCAAGAAAGTTTCAACTTTGTGGTTGAGGTTGTGTATTATTTGATGCACACCATGCTTTGTTAATGTGCAGTGGCATATTGGGATTTTAATTGAAATGATCATTTCAGTGAATTATATAATTTAAACGGTTGAGGATATTTATACCTATGCAATAAATGTTTCTGTCCTATATTGGTTTTTGTTAATTTTCCACTGAGGTTATTAAGGTATGAAAATATATATTTCTGAACCTTTTTCTAGCAATGATACCATGCTAAAGGATCAATCAATTGATTTAAATATATAAAGTGTCCAGACTAGGAAACCAAAAGAGTCTGTTTAGAACAATGTAAGGTTTGATGATAATTTGGCTGTAATTTTAGTGTATGGTTTACATATTGACATATGAAGAAAAATTTAAAATATTTAACGATTTGTTTACAGGTTTTATTTTGTATTTGTAGGATAAAACTGGTATATCAGATCATTCACTGTTAATAAGGAAACCTCAGCAACACATAGTGAAATATCCTGTTAAATTAGGTGATGAGGCTATCGTAGCACCAATGTCATTGTTTCATCCAGAACTGCTAGGTATTATGGGACCACAACTTGTAAGAACCCAGGGACGTTGTACTGGTGACCCTGAAGATCCCCATGATGAGTTTTATCTTCAGATGACCTCAAGGGAGGTAAGAACTTGGACTGTCTTCTCAAGTTATTTTATGTAGAAAATTTTTCGATTAAGAATTTGTAGACAGAAAAAATTGCTGATATTTCCTATTTTAGAATCACATCTTTGGTTTTATTTTTTAAAAAATCCACATTTTTCTTTGATTGCTTATCCATTTCTATGTTTTAAAAAGTTAAAGAGAGCAATGCTAGAAGATAAAAGTTTCAAAGGATACAAATACAGGTCATTAATTTTAGGTTATTGTACAAATACATGGTTATTAAAAATGGATTTATTAACTGTAGAGTCAGATTGAATTTTTATAAAATTGCAGGCATTTGTTGATTTACAGTGGGTTTTTTTAAATTTTTATAAAAAGTTGAACATGAATATTGAATACACATGTGGTCAATGTAAGGACATGTATATGGTAGCATTCTGGCTGAATTATAAAATTATCATACAATGATAATTTATAAAAGAACCCTTTTGTTTTACAGGCCAAACTTTCCAAGAAAAAGGACACAACAGAATCAAAAGACAATTCTGAACTGAATGTAATGGATGACTCTCAGCATCAGACTCAGATGGACGATGACTCTAATGATGCACCAGACACGTTAAATGTGACAGACACAGTGAAAAGTGGGAGGAGGGGCGAGGAAGAGGAGACTGATGTAGATACAGAAACTGTTTTACAATTAATGGGAATAGACCAAGCTATACTCAAAAGTATAGAAAGATGTGGTATGTAATTAGTGTGGTTAAAAATAAAGCAGAGAGAAATATTTTAAATGAAGATTTTCAAAGCTCTTTGCATAGTGATTGCTCTTTCTCACTATTTAAAACTTATAAACTAGGCAAGCATTCTAACTAAAGTTTTGGGCAAGTGATCTGAGTATTCATGTTGTATATACATGTTGTTTTTTTTTGCATTGTAGTTTATAAAAATTGCCATTTCAAGGTCATTTAGCAAATTAATGCAGATAGCTGCAAAGTAACAAGCAATAATGTTTCTTTGGTTTCAATGACATATTAATACTGATCTTAAATTGCAATCTTTTGCTTAGCCTGGGGATGCACTATAATGAAGAATAAGTACTATGGAATCCTCTTCCCAAAGGATTGCATCCTCTAATAAACAAGATGATTAGCATTACTGTAAAAACAAATTATTTGTTGAACAACTAAAGATGCTAGCATATTGTAATTTGTTATGCCTCCTATTCTTGTTAATCAATTAGATTTCTTTTGTTTAAAATCTTAACTAATATATGAACCAAATTATCAGGATGATTTCAAACATATGCATAAAAGCTAGATGGACAATACAGGATTCTTCCAGCCTCAGATTTATATTTTAATACACTGTAAGTTTGGAAGGTGGTAAAAGAAATCATAGAACACTTTTAAATTAATTTATATTTATTTAAGAATTGAATGCTTCTTTTTGTAATTTCATTGGGGTGTTAAAGCGTTGATGTGAAGTACGTTTTCTTAACATGTGCGCAAGGTCGACGCTTTTACAACCCTATGAAGTTACAAAAAGAAGCATTCAATACATAACACTACTTTTTTAAGCTAGGATCATGAAAACACGAATTTTATATTTTTTTAATTAATTCACTTGTGCACTTTATTGTGGGACCTCCTGTTATCATGAATGATAAGTTTTATTGAGTAATGCAATTGCTTAAGGAATAACATGTGATGTGCAGTTAGCCAATCAGAATAACCTATTATAATGAAACATACATGTAATGTAATTATTTCTGAATATTTGTATGTATTTTTTTAAGGCAATGATGAGATAAAGAAGAAAATGTACAGTTGTATAGTAGTTGTCGGAGGAGGTTTAAAGTTTGAAGGTGCACAACAGTGGTTACAGTACAAAGTGTGGGTAGGAATGCCACCACAGTATAGACTGATGTTAGAAACCATGGATGTCATCACTAGGCCTAAGGTATGTCTTATATAGAGCAGATAATACTTTATAGGTTAAGGCTAATACAACAACAAAAAAGACACTCCAGGAGTCCTCATAGAAATATTTCTTCCAACCCCAAACGGTAAATGGTCAAGACACAGAGCACTGTAAATTTAAAATTGTTCATAGCTCTTTTTTGAGTAAACTTATTTGCTTGAAGATCATATGCTACATCTGTGCATCGAAGAACATGGCTGTTGATTTGTTTCTTTAATTTGGATGATCATCCTATTAGTTCTATTGTATTGCATTGCTGTTTACCCAAATCAATGTCATATTGCATGTAATAAGTTTGGATTGAAGAAAATTAAGACTTTGAAAATCAACTTTTAAAAATGTTTGACCTCTTTATTCTCAGAAATTGAGTTATGCCTGTCGACATAATTTAAAGATATCACCTGAATTGAAAACATCAAATGTTCACTTTTAGGGTTAAGAAATTTTTCTTAGTTTGGTGTACGGTATTTCAATGTTGCAATCAGATAACAAGCTGTTTACTATAATGTTGACATGACAAGTATTTTGTCTTATTCCAGGACATGGATCCAACATTTACCTGTTGGAAAGGTGCTGCAGTTCTAGCTTGTCTCGATACAGCACAGGAATTGTGGATTAGACAGAAAGAATGGAAACAGTTCAGTGTACGAATGTTGAGGGAAAGAGCCCCATTTACATGGTGAAAGTCTTGATGACTGAAATAGATACATGCATTTGGATTATAAATCAGTTGAGTCCTACTCCAGTTAAAAACTGTTGGAACATTTAATCCAGACAGCTATGCTTGCGTTGACCAAGTAATATAAGATGGAAGAACTTGAAATGTTTTGGAATTAATACAGTTTATAATACTACGCACTATGCAGTGCTAAAGGATGGAATCCACAGGTCTGGAATGTAATAAATATGTAATGATGTTTACTTCTTGTTTTGTTTATACTCTTTACATATTTTTCTTTTAATTCACCTGGTCAACATACTCCACACAGGTAAAAAAGTTGATGCTCCCTCTGCAATTGTAGGGCCATGTTTCCTTCTATACAAGTGGATCAGTTTATCTGGTTGTTCATCCCTCCTAGATCAGATTTTTGGTCAAGGTAATTTACCATGAAGTTTTGTTAACATCTTGATACTTAGAACACATATAAATAAGAAGATATGGTACTTCCAGCGAGTAAACTCTCCATCCATGTCACAATGTATAAAAAGTAAACCATTATTAATCAAAGCATGGCCTTTAACACTCACTTATTTTGAGTATAGAATAGAGCCCGACTAATTGAAATAAAGGTAATAATTAATTTCAAAATGGCATATCTTTACCAAATTAGCAATTCAGTCTCTTAGGAGCTTCTTGATCTGAATTAGGACATAATTGCTATCAACATGTCCAGGATATTTTCATAATTTTTTACCCAGTACAATATTATACAGAATGATTTTACAATTGTGAGCTGTCCAGCAAGGTTGAGTTTTCTGGGATCTGTAGGCCACCTTCTTTTTACCAATACTTTATTTTTTTAGTTGAATGAACTGAATAGTTTCAGTCACACTTTTCTCAAAATCTATGAAAATAGAATTACTTCCTTTGGTCAGCAAATTGACAATACTGATTTGTAATGTGTGAACAATGAAAATACCACCTTCTTTCATCAAATATTTTGAGGTTTTAGCTTGTTAAATTATATGAATAGAATAACACCTTTTTATGGTATACATATTTCTATCTGTCATCTGACCTTGGTAGATAACTTTCATCTTGGCTTCAATCATCATTAAAGATGCTTTAATATACATGTTATATCTCAATCAATTGCAAGTAAGGAGTAACTAATGTAAACACTAGCCAATCAAAACTGAGGTTGTGAGTTCCAACTCCACCTGTGTGGGTGCACTCGACTCAAATCTTAATTGACAAGGATTGTCAATTTTCCTATCCAAGGTCATGAATTTCCCCCCAGACTCCGGCTTCCTTCAACAATACAAGAGTGCACACGCTAAAATGTCTCGCCTTCTTTACTAATCATTGATATTATGTTGATAGTCCTAAGCATAAAGCTTTATTGAAAACTGTCACATAAACTTAACATTAACCAAGATAACTAAACAAAGACCAATGAACCACGAAAATGAGGTCAAGGTCAGATGAACCATGCCAGGCAGACATGTACAGCTAACAATGCTTCCATACAACAAATATAGTTGACCTATTACTTATAGTTTAAGAAAAATAGACCAAAACACAAAACTTAACTCTGAGCAATGAACAGTGAAAATGAGGTGGAGGTCAAATAAAACCTGTGCGACTGACATATAGAACATAAAATATTTCCATACACCAAATATAGTTGACCTATGGCATATAGTATTAGATAAAAAGACCAAAACTAAATTTTTTTAACTTTGATCACTCAACCATGAAAATGAAGTCAAGATCAGATGACATCTGCCCGCTAGACATGCACACCTTACAATCATCCCATACAACAAATATAGTAGACCTATTGCATAAAGTATGAGAAAAACAGACCAAAACACAAAAACTTAACTATAACCACTGAACCATGAAAATGAGGTCAAGGTCAGATGACACCTGCCAGTTGGACATGTACACCTTAGTCCTTCCATACACCGAATATACTAGCCCTATTGCTTATCGTATCTGAGATATGGACTTGACCACCAAAACTTAACCTTGTTCACTGAGCCATGAAATGAGGTCGAGGTCAAGTGAAAACTGTCTGACGGGCATGAGGACCTTGCAAGGTACACACATACCAAATATAATTATCCAATATAAACCTATAAGAGATAATTCAACATTACAAAAAATCAGAACTTTTTTTTCAAGTGGTCACTGAACCATGAAAATGAGTTCAAGGACATTTGACATGTGACTGACAGAAACTTCGTATCATGAGGCATCTATATACAAAGTATGAAGCATCCAGGTCTTCCACCTTCTAAAATATAAAGCTTTTAAAAAGTAAGCTAACCCCGCCGCTGGATCACTATCCCGATGTCGAGCTTTCTGGCAAGGCTTCCAAAACGGTCATATATGCCGGTCATTTGTATAATGTCCGGTAAAAGACCGGCTGGGCAAAGCATGAAACGGTGAGTTTCTGCAACAAAAGTTGAAGGCTCAACAAAAAACAAGCCCCACTAAATAGCCCAAAAGTGCTGCATAAAAGTGGCATTAAAACACTTAATCAAACCCAGTATTGGTCCTTAGTAATGATGGATGTTGCTCGTTTTGAAAACTTAATACGCACTTTCAGTCACCAATTACATATAAAGTGTAGTTCCAGGTTTAAAAAGTTTTAGAGAAAATGGAACTTTGCACATAATTTAATTTTTATTCTATTTAGCACTGTCTGTAGATGAGAGCTCTTTAAGTATAACAACAGATTTCATAACTCTTTAGGGTTTCCAAGCTTGAGGGAGTGTTGGCAACCCACAAACATAACCAACCTTGCCACATTATATTTGTGTCTGCCCCAAGTTATGAGCCTGTAATTCTATGGAGTAAAACACAAAATCAGATCAGATAAATTTCATTTATTTTTCAGATACTCCATCTTTGGCCAAACAAAATATATTTCTATTAAGAATTACATAACTGGAACTTCTCATGTAAGCATTTTTGCAATAAAGAATATTCATGAAAAGTAAAAGTACTTACTGGCTATGACTGGATATCTCCAATTAATGATTACCATATCAATAAATATCTTTAAAACATTTTCTTAATGGAGATTTTATATTCTCTTGTCAGTAATTGTACAATTAAACAGATCCTTTTGGTTTTCCAATTTTGTTCATGCAATATCAAAAACAAATATTTATAATAATATAGTGAACTTGCTTGCTTCTTTATGGAACTCTTGAACAGACACATTTATTTTCTTGGCCTAACTTTACATAACAGTAAGATGACAATATGATGACTAGCACCAATACAACAAAATGACGAAAAATACAATGAGTTTTACATGCAAAAGTTGCTCTTAGTCATGCATGTTATTTCTTTAATACATAATAAGAGTTTTATGGCATTGCATCTTTTTGATATTTTGAAAAGTGCTATTTTAAAAAATCTTTAATGAATTATAATACATAATACTACAATTTCCTATTTCTAAAATAAATTTAATGGTCACTTGTCAATTTTCTAATAAAAAACTAAAATTCATTAAAAATAAACCAAGTCATTCACTTAGAAAAAAAAATGTTCCAATGTTTTTGAATATTAGAATCTAAAGCAAGAATAAGGAATATTTATAACGAACTTAGGTCATAAACCAACATGTATAATCAAAAATTTACAACAGATATCAATAATTTCCCTTTTATTTTAACATCAGATTTACATATATAACAATAAAAGAACTTATTTCAATGTCTGTGTTCTAATTATATGAAATATGGGTAGCTTTCACACAGATAGAATAAGAGCATATGACATCCAGTATGTACAATATAAATGCAGCTGTATAACAATATTAAATGTTTTAACTTGGAATACAATAAAAGGTCAGCAAATGCTATTCCTTTTATAATATTTAAACAAATGTGGGGATATTCAAAAATTAAAAGGTCAATATATCTTAAAGATTTTCAATGTTAGGTTTTCTAAATTATGCCATCCATGACTAATTTATAATAAAATTATGTAAGTTGAATATTTTGATATTGAAGAACATTTACATGTGACAAATCTGATGAAAACATAATCAACACAGTGTTTGTCATTCCTGGACTAGTATTATGTAGAATGGATTTTTTTATGAACACAATAAAGGTTATTCCTTTGAGGAATATGTGTTTAATTATGCCTCTTTAAACAATGAATTATTACAATATGCTGCCTTTCTCATCTGTGGTAGTTGATCAATATTCTGTCTTCTGAAAATATAGAAATAAAAAGGAAAACTTATAATAAATTCTACAAAAAGATTCTATAATTTTTCAGTGTTATCCAATCTTAAAAGTATCTGATAAATTATTCAAGTTATGTTTTCTTTTTATCATTCAGAGAACATTTAAAGATGTTTATTAAAACAGTCTTCATTTACTGAGGTAGCACTCTCAGTCTCAAGTTTATCTTGCATATAAATGGTTGTCACTTCAGGTCTCCTTCCTTTAAATGTTTTTTTTTATGCTTCAACTATAAAACATGATGCATGTCAATTTAATGTTATTTTACATTGTATCTTTCAGTTCGATATACAAAACTCATTAGGGTAACCAATGCTGATGTTCATAAAAAATCTACATAGCACAGTAATATAATATAAATATATATAATAAATGAATTTCAGTAATTCAGTACTTACAAAGAGATTCAAATGGGACTGTTCTAGTTATATTAAGTGTATCTTTTAGCATCAGATCCCTTAATGCCCATAATGCATTAGAAACATTGCCATGGTAACCTGCACCTTGAGCTAACCAGCTGGCTGGCATTCGGCTTTCATCAGTTTTGGTATTTTCTGGAGTTGCTGTTAAATTCTTCTCCCAATCCCCAACATTTGGTTTATCAGCATGTAATCCTTCAATATACCTGTAAAACAAAGAATTGTTCTAAATATCTAAATACATCACTACTTTTACCTTATATTGAAGAAATAATCAGTGAACCATGTAATCTAACTGGTTACTTTGACAGTACCTTCATAAGTAGATACCTAATTGTGTGGATTGCTGACAAAAAAAAAGTTTTATGTTCATGGAATTGAACAAATTCAGTAAAATAAATATTTTGATATTAAAATGTCTTAGTATTGATGAACCATAAACTTTGGACCCCCGAAATTTGTTATCTATAGTCATATATGAACAAGCATACTATTTCAATTGCCAGATTTGTCAAGTTGGCTCAAGTATGTGTATATTTTACTATCAGGGACACTTTTGTAAACAACTTGATTAATTTTGGTAAGGTAATCAATGCTAATTAATATAAAATATCTTACCTCAAATATGCCTCTGAATGTAGAAGTCTCTGTGTCCTTGGTGGGACGCTGACAAACACAGGTGATGGAGGCTTTGGAGGGGGTAATGGTACAGGTCCTAAGAATAAAACAGACAATTTGAAAATGTAGGGATTTCATTTTATAAACAGAAACGTCAACAAATTCTGTTAACCATGCAATTCTGGAGCAAATACTCACATAACATTGTCAGGTCTTTATGGAACCAATTTATTTATTTTGTTCGACAATTCATAAAATCAAAAACTTGGTAACTACATTGAAAATTATTTTTTATGCCCCACCTACAATAGAAGAGGGGCATTATGTTTTCTGGTCTGTACGTCCATTCATCCGTTTGTTCCGCTTCAGGTTAAAGTTTTTGGTCAAGGTAGTTTTTGATGAAGTTGAAGTCCAATCAACTTGAAACTTATTACATATGTTCCTTATGATATGATCTTTTTATGCAAAATTAGAGTTTTTACCCCAATTTCACGGTCCATTGAACATAGAAAATTAAAGTGCAAGTGGCCCGGGCATTTACTCGGGACATATTCTTGTTTTGTTTAAAAAAAAAAAAGAAAAGAAAAAAAGGATAGGTTGTAAATGTACCTTGTATAAGAATATCAGAATATTTGTAGTTTATTAATTTCAGTTAAGTTTTGTAACATTTTATTGGTTTTACTTTTGAATCGAGTGTCAAATTTTTTTATGTTACTACTTCATTATTTAATCTGGCAGATTACATGCTCTGCATTGTTCCATGCAATGTTGAAAAAGATTGTCATGTTGTTAAATGTTTATTCCTTTTATCAGACCACTCACTCTTATGTAAATCAGTATTAAACAAAAGATAACTAAGATAAGAGAGATCCCTGGATTACAGTTTTAGACACAATCTTTCTTAGCAAGAGATATGTCAGGACTATTCTTAGGTTTAGTTTGACACATACTGTTAGCAAAGGAAAAAGTCAGAATTATTCTATAGGAAACTGTTTAGATGTTATTAGAAAAACAATTTATATGCATTATATTCAAAACATTATTACATCAAAACAACAATCTAGCAATACCATACATGCATACCTATAATAACTTGGATTTGAAATAAAAACCAAAACCAGCACTAATACTTGCTTGATGAAATTTGAATTATAAAACTAGATGTGTCTGTACAACACAAATGCCCTCTCCTGAGACTTATTGAAATTTTCAGACTTATCATCTGCGGTAATTTCAACAATTCATAGATTTAGACAATTTGCTTGCAGTCAATTCAGAACTGTTCAGATCCTTTTCAGACCATTCATTATGATGTTGATGCGACTGAACAGATCGTCATTGACAGCAAGGATGGAGTATCAACACTTCTAGTCTAGACATAATAAATCTGACTTCAATTTATAACAGGTTCTGTAATCCAAAAGTATTACTTTCACCATCTTTTGTAAAAGGTAAGAACATATTATAGCTGAGGAAACTGTGGAAAGATTAATTAAAATATTCATACTATCAAATAATTTTTACAAAAGTGAAAAATTGGCTCAACAAGAATCTGTAATTTAACACTGAGCCAAAAACAGTTGTTCTTTTGTATTAAAAAAATGTGCCTTCCTTTTGCTGTGATCATTGAAATAAATCTTTACAATTTTGTATAATAATATTTAACAAAGTCTTAGCTAAAATTGAACCTGATTGGATACAGAGGTAACAGAGAAGACACATGGTATTCTTAAAAACATGGTAAGACATATTAATAACCCAATAATTCCACAGTTCCTACTATTCATACATATACATTGACTTCAGTCATACCTGCAATAGACTGTGGAGGCACATTAGCATGCGGTTGTGCATGAGGGTGGGGAGCATACTGAGGGGAGGGACTGTAACCTCCTTGTCCCATAGGTCTCATTCCAGGAAAACCTTGTTGCTGGTATGGAGACATAAATCTCTGATTGGGTGGTGTTGCTCCTCTCTGCATTGGATGATATCCATTTGTATAACCTTTATTTAGGGTGAAACAACAGAAAGCAAATGAACCATGCAAGCAAAAATAAAAATCCGCAACAAGAAGCTACGGGATGTCATGCTTAAAAAGTTACAACAATATAAACATGCTTTCATTACATCAGATTTGATGTCAAATATTTTAAATACTTAACTTGCACATTTAATTTATTTTATAAAGGTTTTTGGAGTAGCTGTGTTTGTGTTTTGGGATAATTAGAAACTGTTTTAAAGTTTTTTTAATTAAAAGATTTAGATATATGCATAAACCAAAATAATAGAAAATTCTTTTTTGAGTTGTACACCCTACACATTTGAATCAAAATTGTGAGTTATATATCAACATTGTGACTTTGTTTAACAAATTTCAAAAGTGCTGAGGCCTAACACCCAATTTCATGTGCAGACTATGGAAACATTTGGTGTACCATTTGAAAAAAATCATCAGAAACGACTGGACATTGTTGAATATTCGTGGTCAGATCAGATATGAAGTGCAGTTGTTAGCATATTAAGTAAATGTTCTGTTTCAAGAAGAGATGCTCTTTTATTTTGAACATGTTTCAATAAAGGTTAAATGAAGTGCTTAGAATTCTTCCATATTTAAAATCTTAGATTTCAAATACAAATGGTTGCAGCCCCTATTAATTAATCTGAAAATTTTTAAAATAAAAAGCTTTTTTTTGGTTTTGCCAAAGCAGAGTATATCAATCCACTCAACCATATTATAGGAAATGAAATATCATTTGAAAAAATAAATAGAAACTAAGGCATTGTACATTTATCTAATGAACAATATAACCCAAATTTTTTTGTTTCAATACTCAATCCCAAGTAACCTTATGCTGTATTTATCAAGACTTAACAAAGTTTTGGACTACCATGTAGTTGTCATTTTACATGTCTAGTTAATACAAAATGCTCTATATTTACAACTTGTTCCATACATTTATTGACCAATTTTCTAGTAAGTAGCTAAATCTTTTACATATCATCAACAGCATTTAGGCAATATTTCACAGGTGAAACTCCTGGTGATCTAAGGGAAATGTAAGTCTAAATTTTTATTCAAAAGCATGTCTCCAACACTGCATATTGTTCAGATTACAGATTCAGAGAACTGTAAAGGGGACACCACAAACATTCATACTTGATCTGTGTTTTTCATAGTAAGAAGCATAACATTTGGTTGAAAGAGTGTAAACATGTTACTTTCAAAACTCCAAAGGCAAATATCATTTCCCTTACTAAATATAAGAATAATATTATTCTCTTGTATTGAATTAAACAGTATTGATAAACCAGTTATAAATGAGTCATATTAATACCAGTTTCTTAGGCTGGAAACAAACACAATTTTCGAGGTGCAAATTTACATTGAACAAGACAAACAATATTGACACAGTTAGATATATACCTTGAGCTGGTGTGGAAGGTCTAGATATCGAGGGAGACATCTTTGATAGATCTCCCCATGGACTCTGTTGTTGCTGTTGTTGCTGCTGCTGTTGTGAAAGACTCTCATTGAAGGCACGTTCAGCTTCTTGCTGCTTAGCCACTTGTTCCTCTGCTATTTTCTTGGCTCTACCTTCATACATTTGTTTCTCATCAAGACTTAAATTTCTCCACTAAAAGTTGAATACAGTAAAAAGAAATCATATAGCATGCAAAGTTAAACAATTTTTAGATAAGGTAAATCCTTTTTTTTTTTTTTCTTAAAAATCTTACATTTATTGTTTAACTACTTTTGCCCAACAACAGTAAAGAATGATAACTTTGATAAATTTTTTGTTCTTGATTTCTTTTAAAATCTTCTTTTTAACATCAACTAAGATTCATTCTTAAACAATTTTTGTTCTTGATTTCCTTTAAAATCTTCTTTTTAACATCAACTAAGATTCACTCTTAATGTTTAAGTAGTTTTAAGGCTTCCAGAAACTTGTTACCTCAGGCCTGACACACTTCAAATAATCCTTAATAAGAACTTTTGCATCCCAAGAATTTTAACTCTATCACTTATTGTTTAATGTTAAATAATACAATATTACAATGGGAAAGAAAAAAATTCTTCTGCATTTTATCATCCATTAGCTCTGTGATTAATCAGTAAGGTGCAAGATTTCTAAAAAAATCTTGCTGAACAATGCAATGTCATGCAGACAGTCCATTCTGATTTTTTATACTCTACTTCATTTTTGAAAAGGATTTAGTAAAATAAAATATTGAATCAACGGTGATTAGATCGAATGACTCTACAGAGGAACACCTTTACAGCAGATTAGTTATGAGTTATTCATTTTACTTTTACTAAACTTTTTAACCTGTTAGGTTAATTATGGGATATTATAAGAAAGAGACAATGAAAGAACAGATCAAACTTTTTATATGATTTTTTTTTTAGTTTCTTTATTTCTTTTTTTTTTCCCCTTATTTTTTTTTTTTAACAAGGAATGACTTTGAATGGCAAGTGGTGTAATCAAATCAAAAGACTGGTTTATAAATAGTTAAAAGTAATCTATAAATTCTCAAAATCTGTACCTTTAACTTCACACAATAATTGTTCGGATTTCTGTTGAAGGATATTAATTTATTTATTTAATTATGAAATCTAAATTTAAAAAAAAAAACAGGAAATTCATGCTAATTTTTTTTCAGTATCCATGAAGATATTATCCTTTTCTCCAGGTGCAAAGAAAGGTTTTTTAATATTGGAAACAATAACGACTTATGTTTATATTTTCACACAATGCATTTATAGCTTTTGATGAAATCAGATAATGAATTCAGCATTAGATGGTTTATTATGATAATTAAATATTGTAAATTTACTATCTCAATTTATTATCAATCAGTTATTCAAAGTATTTCCTAATGTAACTAAATATGTATAGAATATGTAACATGCAAAAGCTATTAAATATGAAAATGATGCTAACAAAAATTAAAAATAATGAAATATTCTTAAAATTAGCATATAACTTGCATGCCTCTGGGTTTTTAGAATAGCGCGATGTAGTTTCTCAACTTTTTTTGGTTTAACTTTCAATTAAGGTGAATAAAACAGTGGTTTTTTTAAAACTTTTTAACAATAATCATGCTTTTAATAGCTCACCTATTCAAATTAATAATGAAATTGTACACATTACAGACATTAATGTAATTACTTCAGCATAATCAAATTCAAACCATAAAGTAATGTTTAAAATTAGAACTTCGCATTGATAAAAAAATCTTGCAGACGTTTTTAAATTGTATTTGTTTATACATGACATATAAGTTAGCACATAACACATTTACATCTATCTATTCTAGGTTAAAAACAAAATTCAAAATGCAGGGAATGTAAATACACAAAATATTTTGGGAGCTACTATACATATATACAGTACACAATATACATCTACATGGACAAAACATAACAACATGTCAGCACATAAACAAATAAATGTATATAATAAAACTTTTTCAAAGAGGACACCAGTAGCGCTATTTTCTCATGAAGTGTTTAAGACCCATTGTTGTCCTTGGGCTGTTTTATGCTCTTCGACTCATTCCCTGTTTACGTTCTCAATTTTATTTTGATTCACCTATGATATCTTCTGATCACACTTTATGATGATGAGTGTTGGGTTGATGAGCAATAAACCAATGTCATTTGAAAGGCAAATAAACCATTTGCTTGTCCTCATTTAATAAGCTTCTAGAACTTTTACCCTTCTGCCAAAATATTGTGACGGAAATGAATAAAACTTTTAATTGTGCTCTCATGTCAAAAGTTCATTAAAATTAACACCTAGCTTATTTCATAATTCTGGGAAAAAATTATTCTTAAATAAGCAGATATTGTTTAAATCATTTCCTGTATTGTTGTAATCTTTGATTCTTAGTATGTAACAAAATGTGATCTTAACTGACAACTTGACTTTAGAAATGCAGACAAGACTATATTCACTTTACCTTAAACAAGTAACACAGTTTTGTTATCCCTAATTGTTAAATCTTATTTATAGATAGTACCAGTTTTATATTAAATCAAAGAAAAATGTAAGATTGGGCTATGATTACTATAGAAAATATATACAAGTAACTTTCTTGAGGTTAAAGGTCAATAAAGACTTCCTTACTTATGTAAAACCATTTATCAAGTTATTTAGATATTTTTACCTTTTCTCCCACCATACGACTCATTTCACCAAAAGATATTGATTGATTTTTCTGTTGAGTCTGTCGGCGAAAGTCCTTTGAAAACAATATATAACCGCTAGGTACTCGTGGCTTTCTATCCTACAAAATTTATATAAATCAAAACAAAATGCAACATAAAAATAATGTTACTAAGGTCCATTTAGGAAACATTAAACATATGTAATGGTCATAGAGAGTTTCTTAGTTTTACTTTTGTTTTCCTATATGGACCTTTGTCATGCATCATGCACAGTTAAACACGAGGCAACTTGGCTACATGCCACATTTTACCTTTGTCCCCACAATACGACTGATGTCCCCAAAGGAACAATCAGGATTATCATGCTGTATTTGTTTTCTTATTACTCCAGAATATACAATATATCCACTGATCTGTCTCCTCATTCCTGGTTTGGCCTAAAATATCAAAACTGCTATAATACTGAACATTTTTATTCCATTCCTTTTTAAATTATAAAAAAAAATTACATAAAAAAAAAAAAAAATCCTATTTCCTTGAATTCAAGTGCCTTCACTGCACTTCTGTGAACATACAAATCTATTTTGTAAACTCTAAAAATAGTGTTCAGGGATTAAAGTTTAGAAGACGTGAAGTTTAAATAAATAGTAAAGAAATAATAAATGAAAGTGTCTCATATAAAACTTTCAGTTGATATCAACAACTAATGCTCCTATAGGTTTACACCCAAAAGCATCCTATTAGCTGATTCTTTTGCAGACGTGGGTCAAATTTCATGAGAAAGTAATTAATTACTTGTTGATTACTGTTGCAATATAAACTGTATCATTCAAATAAAATGTAAACCATCAAGAATGAGATTCCCTGTTCTCCATAACATGGAAAAGGCAATGTAAATATTAACTTACAAGTACATTTTATTCAAAATATGCTCATATTCTTTGTTTTTTCTATTCACTTACACATAACATTAAATTAATCTACTTAGTGATCAATTCCATGCAATTACATTTACATTTGTAATTACCCCAGATCTGTTCTTTTGTACTACCTTTTTACTAGAAGATGACATTTGTTGTTTTTCTGGCTGTGGAGTAAACGATTCGAATACAGAACTAATACTGGTATCCATGGATCGACTGTCCTCATCGATGAACGACTCCTGCTCAACAAAAGAAGTGTTGGTATCTTCATTTACTTTCATCAACAAAGGAGAAGGCTCCTGAAAATCAAGACATGAAGCAGGTTAAAGCATAAGCTAGCAAACTTGGTGTTAGTGACAAAAAACAGTAACAGCACAACACTTACAGAAAATGTATAACATTTAAAAAAACTTTAAAGGAACAAGACTCCAATCTTGATCTTCTCTAGGCACTCTGGCTTCCTCCACCAATTAAAAGTGGCTGCCATAAAATAGCCCAAATGTGGCACTTAAAAGTGGCGTTAAAACACCAACAACAATCAATCAATCAATCAATCACTGACCATTATTCACTCACATCACCAAAATGTTTTATGAAAATCTGTCAAATTCCAATGGATCAAGCAAGCATCAGGCATTTGGAAAATTTAAAACGTTAAACTTGAGATAATACCAAATGTAACAACTATAAGCTAAAACTGATAATTCATTTGGAAAAAATGTTTAGTGATTTAATTTTTTTTTTCATCAATGCAAAAATTGATCTTGAGATTAAGAAAAAACAAGAATGTGTCCAAAGTACACGATGCCCCACTTGCACTATCGTTTTCCATATTCAATGGACCGTGAAATTGGGTAAAAAATCTAACTTGGCATTTAAATAAGAAAGATCTTACCATAGAGAACATGTGTTTCAAGTTGATTGGACTTCAACTTCATCAAAAACTACCTTGACCAAAAACTTTAACCTGAAACTCCCACTTTCATTTTCTATGCTCAGTGAACCATGGAATTAAGGTCAAAAGTCTAATTTGGCTTTATAATTCGAAAGATCATATCATAAGCAACAAGTATACTAAGTTTGAAGTTGATTGGACTTCAGCTTCATCAAAAACTACCTTGACTAAAAACTTTAACCTGAAGTGGGATGAATGGACAGATGAACGGACAGATGAATGCACAGACCAGAAAACATAATGCCACTCTACTATCGTAGGTGGGGCATAAAAAACTTCACTTAAACGGATATAATAACTATCTGGTTTTTAATTTCTGCCCCCAAATTTCTTATTCAGGGACAGTGTATTGACATAACTGGATCGGGTACATAAAATTAACTATATACTGTGGATTCATTAATATTCGTTGGATACCAATTTTCGTGGATTTGTGGGTACAAAGGAACCACAAATTTAAATGTTCAACAAATTTTCCAAAGAAATGTATGCTGACTTTGCCAAAACAATGAAATCAAATATCCACGAAAATAAAAGTTTTCCTCAATACACGAAAAGTGATGCTCAGTAAATAAATGAATCCACATTATCACTAGTATTTAACACAAGTAAAAAACAAAACAATAATAAACAATACTGTATCAAAGTATACTCTCAATTACAGAAAGTAGGTTCTAAAGACTAAACCTTGTGATTCAAAATCATACTGTCCTATACTCTCTATACACTTCTGTTTATAGGATTATTTGAGTCTATCAAATGATTTTCATAGATAGGTTTTGCATATGTCTATGTAATAGGCAATAGAACATTGTAATTCCAGAAACACTTTAATTTGTGTTTCCCACAAAAATTGGTAACCAACAAATAATTATAAATCCACTATAAAAGAAATCAATATCATACCTTCTTTCTATGTAAACAAATAATGTCTTATCAACGAAATAAAATGTTATTAATGTCATGCTTAAAATGGAATAAATGACTAACTAAACATAAAAACATAAAGGACTGTACATTATGAGTAATGAAACATAAAGCTAAAGTTGGCAAAATAAAGCAAGAATGATCGAGAGCCATTACAGAAATATTTTATCTCAGACTTTGTAAAACTTTTTAAACATGGATATCTGTATATTCACTAAAATGGCATTTTTTGTAATATTGTGTAGGATAAAAGAGTCAAAGAAGTAACAAAATGCTTTATTTTTAATATAATACAAAGAAAAAGTTGGTTTTTTTTGCAATCTTTTCCTAAATCTTGAAATTTTTTATAGTTGAATTTTTTTTTAAATTACAAATTTAAAAAAAATGACACAAAGCAGCACAAGTATTTTATGGTGATGATCTGTAATAACTCTAATACATAAACAATGAAAAAGCAACAGACAGATCCCTACTGTAGTTTTGATTCCATAAAGTTGACTAGAATTTATCTGGAAATACACATGCAATAATGTACATTGTCAATAACTAACTAGGTATGTTTATGAAGATATGAAACTGAATATAAGGATTATTATAAATACCGCATTCTACATAAATAAGCAATTCCCTTTCTATTTTTTATATTCAAATTATGTCATGGAACATAGTTGGCAATTCTCATTTTCCTAGATTTAACCATTACTGTTTCCTTTTCAACACAACTTCTCTCCGAGAATGTAGACATCTTGCTGTTGATATCGTAGTATTATCTACAAATCATTTTTCCCTACCATTTTTCATAAAGATGATCTAAAAAGGCATCCATACATGATAGCAAATTTCAGAATGCCTGTCATCTCATTTTTAAAGGGAACAGCTACTTTAGATTTTTGACATTCAATTTCTTTATATAGGAAACTTTTATTAACAATTTTTAATTTATTGATTTTAAGTGACATATTTTAAAAGATCTTTTATGTATTCAAAAGTTCAATATTTTGTAGACATGTTTGAACACTGTAAAACACAATTTGCAAGTGTCTTTATTTATTGGTTGTGATATCTATTATGCATATTTTCTATCTTACAAGTGTTTTAATGACCCTCTGAAGCCTCGATAATCTGTACATTCTTCATTTTTCACTCAAAATTTAAAACAAAATTGAAACGTTTTTGAAGGCTAAAATTTTCAATGGAAAACCCTATTTATAACTAACTATTAGAAAAGTCCATTAAGATTGTGTCAACAGTTTACGGTAGGTGAAATAAATGTAGTGATTTAAAACTGTGCAATCTTGTTGCAGTGAATAAACACCTTTTACTTTTATGTAAAGTTTGACCAATTGCTTTTAATCCATGCAAACTATTTTTACATTTCTGCACATTTATAATGTCACACTAAAATAATCTGAGGTCACACAAACACTAAGAAAAGCATTTCTTTTGATGTGATATAATTACTGTTACAAATTTAGTTATAACCCCTCCAAATACCACTACATTTACTGCAGAAATGTTAAAATACATATTCTGAAAACTTAAATTCTGGAAAAAAACCAGCAGCATCATATTGGAAATAAATTTTCTTTTTGTTAATGTGACCTTGACCTTAAAGTTCATATAAAACTTACCTTTTGTAGAGTAAGAGGTTTTTTGAAGAAGTAAAGTTCATCATCCGTAACCAATGGTGACAGGGTGTATTTCTGGAAAATTACATTCATAGGTAATTCAATCATTTCAAATTACAGAATAACTTGCTACAAGGGCACTGCTTGTGAAAACATGATCAGAGGAAGACCATAATTATTAAAAGATAATTGAGATTTCTTCAAATACATTTGTTTACCAGGATAAAAATATCAATGTTTAACGACTGTGTACAATTACAATTTAGTACAAACAATAGTGTTTGTGATTTCTTTGGATAAAACTAGGATATATTTGTGCATTTTATATGATTGCAAAAATTAGCAGAGTTAACAAGTGTTACAGCATATAAATTAACCATTTTAGATGATGTGTAAATAAGAAGCTATTTAGTTTTTTTTTAAATAAACAAAAATAATCTATCTACCAGAACTTGATATCATTGTAACTTTACATTATCAATCTGCATAAGGACAATGAGCATGTCCTTTTAAAAATATTTACACACAGCCACAATTTTTTATAAAAAATACTTGTAAGATCATATACCTTCAATCCTTTTCCTAATTTTTTTATAGTTTTTTCTGGTTCTAGATATTTGGACTCACAAACATATACATCATCTTCAGGAATATCTCCAATACGACCTGAAAAACAAAACAATGAAATGATTAATACTCATTACTTATTGAATCTGATAAAAGAAAGAATGCGTCCATCACATTTCCAGGTGAAGATAACTTGAAATCGAAAAATCAAAACCTTAATTTGTCAGATAATTAAAAAGTTGTCATCAAAATATACAAGTGCTCTATAAGTTTCAAGTTTATGTAACCACAATTTCGTGTACATTAAAACTAAAACTTGAAGTGATACAGGAAAGATGGATGAACAAACATACAGACAAGGTAATATTATGCCCACCTTCTATTGTTAAACCAAACAAATAAAACTGTAAAACAATTATTTTTTAGTAACACGATAGGGTGTTTTTTTATTTGGTTGACATATTTGTTTGCAGGGGTGACCTTCATATACATTTTTTAAACAATTCACTCAAGAATAATTGTGGCCAAATTTGGTTATAATTGTGCCAGTAGTTTCAGAGAAGATTTTTTGTAAAAGTTGTGAACTACGACAGACATAGATACTAAGTGATAGCAATAGATCACACTGGCCCTTTGGACCAGGTGAGCTAAATACTGTAACAAATAACTTACTGGTATAGTAATCCTTGATGTGAAGCACTGAACATTTTCCTTCAATATTATTCATTGATAATGTTTCTTCTGTTGTTGTCAAGAAAATTTCCTTCTTGTAAAACAGACGAGTTGGTGAATGTTCAATATCAACAGGAAATACAAAACATGTACTGTTAATAATGGGTTCCCCACTGTAAAAAATCATGTTGAGTAAGACTTATTAAATCCACAGTATTTAAAATTAAACTACACAAATCATGAAAGGAGAATGGTCATTGTTTTCAAAGGAATTAGATACTTTTCTACAAAACTAAGAATGTCATCATTGTTTGCTTTGAATTTTTTTAATAAATTTTGAAACAATTAGTGAAAACATATTTCATTAAACATATTTGTGATTGCTCTTTTTTTTGTCTCCTCTTCATTATCATAAACTGTCAAAGATGATTATCAAACTGAATTATTTTCAGCAACAAATCAATGTGCTTCAAAAAATTAGAACATGAGGTAAACTATCATATGAAACAATAGACAACTTTCAATGGATTTCTGTCAAAAACTTTGGTTTTAGTGAACGTCACTCGTGTGTTTAGGTGCGTCATGACATCTGTTTCAATATTGAGCGAGTGGTTGAAAAACTATAAAGCTATATTGTACAAATTATTTGGCAAATTAAATTCTTATAATTGACAATCTGCACCGCTGTCATTAGGAATTTGTGATTAAGTACCTACTGAACAAAGTTTATTTCCAGTTTATCCTACACAAAGACGATCACTAAGACGCTTGATAAACGTTTATAGGGCAGGGATACAGGCAGGCCCCTCTATCTGGTAAAAGACGTCACAAAGGCGCTTATAATTGACGAGTTTTTTCAGATGATGGATGAACTCGAAAGTGGTCTATTTCCTCCTTTTCTCATAAGAAGTTAAAAAAATAATCTAATGATTATTTAACTTACACTTGATTTGACCAAATCTTATCTATTCTACTAATAACAGGTCTGTCTTTGGCTGATCTAGCATAAACACAGTCACCAATTTTAAATGAACCAGCTTTACAGGTCAACTGTTCAAAGTAGGTCAAACCTTCTTCCCCTACTATATTTTCTATACGAACATCCTGCAAGAAAAAAATAAATTGGTTGTCCTTTGTTACTGTGTTACATTTTGGTTTTTCATTCATTATTTTGTACATCAGTATTTTTTTTTTTTTCGTTTGAATTGTTTTACATTTCAGGGCGTTTTATAGCTGACAATGCTGAATAAGCTTTCCTCATTGTTGAAGGCCGTACTGTGTCCTACTGTTAATTTATGTTTCATTTGGTCTCTTGTGAAGAGTTGTCTTGTTGGCAATTATACCATATTTTCTTTTCCATATTAACATATACTTCATATGTTTAGGACGTACAAAATAAATTAAACTAGAGGCTCTAAAGAGCCTGTGTCGCTCACCTTGGTCTATGTGCATATTAAACAAAGGACACAAATGGATTCATGACAAAATTGTATTTTGGTGATGGTGATGTGTTTGAAGTTCTTACTTTACTGAACGTTCTTGCTTCTTACAATTATATCTATAATGAACCTTGCCCATTAGTAACAGAGAAAAATATTTGGTAAAAATTTACATAAATTTACCGAATTAATGAAAATTGTTAAAAATTGACTATAAAGGGCAATAACTCCTTAAGGGGTCAATTGACCATTTAGGTCATGTTGACTTATTTGTAGATCTTACTTTGCTGAACATTATTGCTGTTTACAGTTTATCTCTATCTATAATAGTATTCAAGATAATAACCAAAAACGGCAAAATTTCTTTAAAAATTACCAATTGGAGGGCAGCAAGCCAACAACCGATTGTCCAATTCATCTGAAAATTTCAGGGCAGATAGATATTGACCTGATAAACATTTTTATCCAATGTCAAATTTCCTCAAAATGCTTTGGTTTTTGAGTTATAAGCCAAAAACTGCATTTTACCCCTATATTCTATTTTTAGCCGTGGCGGCCATCTTGGTTGGTTGACCGGGTCACGCCACACATTTTTTAAACTAGATACCCCAAAGATGATTGTGGCCAAGTTTGGATTAATTTGGCTCAGTAGTTTCAGAGGAGAAGATTTTTGTAAAAGATTACTTAGATTTATGAAAAATGGTTAAAAATTGACTATAAAGGGCAATAACTCCTAAAGGGGTCAACTGACCATTTCGGTCATGTTGACTTATTTGTAAATCTAACTTTGCTGAACATTATTACTGTTTACAGTTTATCTCTATCTATAATAATATTCAAGATAATAACCAAAAACAGCAAAATTTCCTCAAAATTACCAATTCAGGGGCAGCAACCCAACAACAGGTTAACCGATTCATCTGAAAATTTCAGGGCAGATAGATCTTGACCTGATAAACATTTTTACCCCCATGTCAGATTTCCTCTAAATGGTTTGGTTTTTGAGTTATAAGCCAAAAACTGCATTTTACCCCTATGTTCTATTTTTAGCCGTGGCGGCCATCTTGGTTGGATGACCAGGTCACGCCACACATTTTTTAAACTAGATACCCCAATGATGATTGTGGCCAAGTTTGGTTTGATTTGGCCCAGTAGTTTCAGAGGAGAAGATTTTTGTAAAAGTTAACGAAGACGGACGACGACGACGGACGACGACGACGGACGCCGGACGCCAAGTGATGAGAAAAGCTCACTTGGCCCTGCGGGCCAGGTGAGCTAAAAAAGGTTGGAATGCATTAAGTTATATAACATTTGATATTTGACATAGAAAAATTGCAGATGAATTTGGCTATTTGGTTTAGGTTTCCTTTTTATGGTATAGCTCTGATTCTATGCATTCTGGTTTTCAAATTATAGTTTTTTCCTGATGGAGGAGAAAAACTCTTAAGACCCGCAAAATTATCTACTGGTATTTTCATTTAATCTTTGAATATTAAGATATGTGTTAATTTAACTAAATTTAACAAAAAACAGACTGCAAATGGACATAGAAATATAAAATTTTATAATTTCCTCTAATCCTTAAATGTTCAGATGTTGTCTGCACTTTGGTCGGGTTGTTGACTCTTTGACATAGTCACCATTTCCATTCTCAATTTTTTAACAAATAAACCCCCCAAAAATGCATAAAAATTATCCTCCAGTCCTGTTACAATGTACCTACCAGTCTGACTTTGTCCAGGACACTATTGTCTCCATCGTCAGCTTCATCTTTCTCTTTGTCAACAAATACAGAAGCTACTCTGATAGGTACCAGGGGAACCTCCCTAGGTATTAACATCACTTGGTCATTCCTTGGAACTGGCCAAATCTACAAATAAATGTACTGAAGTAAGTATAAGATTATTTTATCAACCTGTGGCAACAGTGGCAGGTTATAGAGGTATTTCTCATTGTTAGTAATATCAAACTGAAAATAATTATATAAAAAAACCTTAAATTGTGATCAACAGAAACTTCTCTTTATAAGATAAGATCTGAATTTTACTTTTACCTTTATCTTCTTAAAACCTCTGAGTCTTGACGAGTATCTTGATTCACACACATATACATCTTTATCTGAAAATCCCTGAAAATATATGTATATTATATAATGTCTAAGTTGTTGAGTTCTTAATTTTTCATACCTTTTCTCCATTATAATTTGTAACAACCCTTAAAACAAGAATTTAAACTTGAATCTCTTTAAGTCACTTTTTGTAACTTTTGCTGCAGATGATAAAAAAATGTTCTTTCAATTATTTTGTTTAGATATATTTGAAATACACATGTAACTGTCACTTGAAGAATACATACAAAAATAAATAAATGGTGTTATTCAAAAAGGAAACAGAAAGTTTAAGATAATGTATCATAGTATTACTAGGACTGACATACCTCAGGTTTCATTTTGAAGTACTCCTTGACATGCATGACAAAACATCGACCTATGACCTGTGTTAATGGTACGTTTGTGTACACATCACTCTTGAATACTTCCTGTAATAAGAACGACATGCATTGTACATTGAAACTGTTAAAAGTCTGATTTTGTCTCTAAACCTATCTGGTATATAGAATAAGTCTTTATTTTGGGTTCTTGCAAATGAGTTCCTTATCATCAAAAGATCATTTTTTTTGCTATAAAATGGTACCAGTTGGTTAGTTCTTTGTATCATAATGATAATCAAGAACATAACACCCACTCCAATATTACAATAAATGAATCTTGATTTTTATTTTTTTTTTTTGGTGTTTTTATGCCCCTTTTAAGCACCGCATTTAGGCTATTTCATGGCGGCCAGTTCATATTGGTGGATGAAGCCAGAGTGCCCAGAAAAATCATAACCTTCGATAGGAAAACTGACAATCCTACTCAATTAAGATTTGAGTCCAGTGCACTCACAAGAGCGGGGTTTGAACTCACAACTTCAGTGTTGACTGGCTAGTGATTACAGTAGTAACTACTTAGACCACTCAGCCACCGAGGCACCTAAATGAATCTTGTATGGAACCTTTATAATCAAAGAAAATATCTATAAGAAGAAGTCATACTAACCTTCTCTAGAAATTTTCTGGTAGCAGAATGAAAGGTTTCATTTGGACGATAAAACCAGAAGCCATACAATGTTTGTACACCAGCACTGTCCACAAATAATTTCTCAATACACAGAATATGTGGTTCCTGGACTTCTTCTCTGAAAAACATATGGTATTCATCAGATTAAAGCTAAATGCATTACAATTGTTTACAGTAAGGAGACTGATCTGAAGAAAAAAGCTTGGTGTTTGAGTTTAAAAAACACATAAAAAAACTAAGGCAAAAGAAATTTTTCTCTAAGTTACAACTGAATATTCAAATAAAAAATATTTTTAAAAACTAAAGCTATCAAATTCAAAAAACAAAACTTTTAACAGTAATCAAAGGTTTACTCTGATCTGAATATTATTTTCTTGTACAAGAGTGTCTTTAAATAATTCAAATGAATACAAAAGAAGCAATGAGAAGTCCTGAGAGCCTGAATCGCTCACCTTTCAAACAATAACTTGTATTGCTGATCATTTTTATTGTTTAAAGTTTCAATCTATAGTTTTTAACATAATGCCAAAAAGCCCCAAAAGGTTTAACTATCCATTAGAGGCAATAACTCCTACTGTTTTGTTCAAATAAACAGTACTGAGTCTGAAGATCACTAAATTTTTAACATTTTTGCCTAATCTGTGTACTATTATCTATACCTGGTGTTTTTTTTGATACAATAAATAGGGATGTCTTGGTTGTAGTTTACTTTGGTTAATTTGGTGCCTCAGATGAAGTGCAAAAATTATTCACACAAAAATAAAATATGGATGGTCATTATGTGATTTTCAAATCAGGAGTGGAAGATTATGGGCAATGATATTCATTTAAAAATAAAATTAGCCCAAACACATAAACCAAATTAATGAGTGAAAAAAAACACACTAATTATATAATAAGTAGGATCAACACATCAAATCAAAAGTGTAATTATACCTTTTAATGATTAGAAAAATAGAAAAAATATTATAATTTTTGAATGATTGAAATAGGGGTAAAAAAGCTCTAGCTGCAGTTCTATTTTAAGGGCATACGATACAGTTACAGGGAAGGTAATGACGTTGCTAACGTAATTTGTTATTTTCGCGACGTCAAACTATGACATATCGGGAAAAGATGCATTTTTCGACTGATTTTTATCATTCAAACTGATTTAATTTGAAAACGAGTTCATGGACCCCTATGTTTCAAAACGGCATTTGGTTTCATTTTGCAGGGAGATTATGTGACCCAAATTTTATAAAACTGTAAATAGAGGATTTTTTTTAATTGTGATAAACATGCAGTAAAAATTTACGTTTTTTCCTCAATTCATGAACATTTGATAAATATGAGTTATTTCTGAATAAAAAATTGCTTATTTTTTAAGATAATTATAAAATACAGAAATTACCGATTATTTAACAAAAAACAATTTGTTTTTATCTTTTATAACAAAAAAGTTATGTCTTTCTTTCGAAAAAGAAATTACGGCCACAAATCTGAATTTCGAGCAAATATACAAAATTTCGACCTCATTTTACTCAAAAAGTAGCACATGAAAGTATATTTTTTATTACATATTTGATTTAATCAGGTGAAAAATAGCATATACGCAAATTTTCATGAACTTGTAAATACAGGATCTAAACTGTATCGTATGCCCTTAATTAACATGTCATCGAAAGAAACAACTTTCGAAAAATTTACAACTTGGACATGATTTGTTTTTGAACATGGTTGATTCAATAACCTGTGATTTTAGTATTTGACACATTTTTCACCTTCATTGTAATTCAATTAGACTTTTGATATCTTGAGAGCAAAATTTTCCCCACATATATACTGCCAAATTGGATTTGAATGTTACTATTTAAGATAATTTAACACCTATCAATAAAGTATAGTGTAAATTCCCTAATTATTCTGTTTAAAACATGATTTTAAAATTTATTTAAAAACAAAAACTAAAAAGTTGGCTTATAAGAGCCTGATTCGCTCACCTGTTATTATTTTGCTATTTTTAAGTTCTACTTATCTGCTATAGGTTTCTAGGTGAAGAGATGTATATGAGAAAAGTAATGCATTTGGCCTCATGTTCTATGTTTAGCCTTTGCCACCAGGAAATGTTGACTGACCAGAATAAACAACACAAACTTTAATCAGTAGAGTTATACAAGATCTTTAATAAAGTTTTAAGACGACAGACCAAGATGGATGCCAAGTGATAACAGAGTATATGACTCCTGCTTAGGAGCACCCCAAAATCTGATTAAAACACTATCTAAGAATATATCCTCCACCAGTGTTAATAAATAGAACAAGATTGCAGGTGATGTTCTGATTAGCATATGTACACCTCTTTTACTCATACATTGCAACTCATCATTGCTTAGATGATAACTAAATATGAAATAATTCTGTTTACTAACCTTGAAGAAAGTGTGACAAAAATGTTTAAGTATTAGCATGTCTGACAGTTCCTAAAGAAGGCTCATTACAAGTTATGACTTTTAAGCTGCCGATTAAATATAAAGAGATAAGTGTGACCATAATAACTGATTGACAGACAGACCACAGACCCTAATATGAACAAACTGAAGAACAAGTAGAATGCATAATAACACTACTGATACTCTTTCAGATCCTGTATAAATTTAAACTATCAGGGAACTTTTAAAACAAGTTTGATTAAACTATGTATATTTAACTGCAAAAAGTTCAGAAAACAACTCTTACTTAGAATATCTATCTAGAAACTTAAACTTATCAGAACTCAATAGTATGGCACTTGATACTTCTGAACTGCAAATTTAAACCTTGCATACTGACAGGAAAAAGTTATTACATGAATTAATTTAACAGTCATAATAGTTTCTTGCAACATTCTGAATACACTTTGAGACAAAATTTATGTTTTTTTTAATTTTTATATAAAAATAATAAATAATTAATAAATATGCTATGAATATTACTCTTTGAGTAATGATTTGGTACATGTATAGGTGAAAAAAAATGCAAATAATAGTTTGTTGGCAAGGATATAATAATAATATATTGACCTGATTTCTGTTCATACTGCAGGACATGCATGACCTGTATTTTCACTTTCAGAGGTTGTTAGGTACATCAAATATGGACAATAAATTAAACTAGAATTGGCTCAAAGAGCCAAAATTTGACACATCAAAATTTAACCACTACTGTTTGGTGAAAAAGACAAAAACATCCTGATGTGTAGTATTTAATAATGACTGACATGTAACCAATATATTCATTTTTTAGCCATGTTGGCAGAGAGGGGACCATTAGACACAATGATTAAACTCAATACACTAAGAATGAAGTGGCTATCTTAATTTTTTTCCGGAGTAGTCAACTAGTTTTTAACAGACAACAGACGCCAAGTGATGGCAACAGCTCCATCTGGCCCTCTGGGCCTGGCAATATAATAAACACCATGCAAATTATGAAATAATAAAGCGATGGGACTTACCTGTATATACTTGTAGATTTTCTCTTCAAACCAGATCTATCCAAACATTAAAATCCTTTTATAATCCAATGTATGGCCAAAATCAGTGGCCAAAATAGCAAACTTTAAAAGGGCTAACCAGAAAAATGATTTTTTTAAGGTACGAAGAACTAATAATCCTTATTATATAAAAGAATCTGAGAGTTTTATAGATTTCTAAAAAAAAATTACATAGAGGGGTTTTGAGTTTAAACTCTTACTTTGCATAGCCTTTATTATAAAAAAAATCAGTGTATCTTAAATAAAAGAATCATCTTATTTCAATATACATGTGGTTTTTTTTAGAATCCAGAAGAGAATCACTCCCCCAACTACTTATTTTTCATTCTATTTTGGGCCTTACCTTGGTTCAATGTACACTGTATCACCAATATGAAATGTTTGCTCTTTGTACTTGAAAAAATCTTCACTACTGACCTATATAACATAAAATATAAGTCATATCATTTACATGCATTTGTAAATAAGAATGTGTCCATAGGACACAGATGCCCCATTCACAATATCATTTTCTATGTTCAGTTATTAGACGTGAAATTGGGGTAAAAATATAATTTAGCATTTAAATTAGAAAGATCATACCATAGGGAACATGTATACTGAGTTTGAAGTTGATTGGACTTCAACTTCATTTCAAAAAACTACCTTGACCAAAAACTTTAACCTGAAGTGGGACAAAGAGACGAAAAGACAGACAAACAAACGAATGGACACACGGACCAGAAAACAAAATGCCTCTCTACTATTGTAGGTGGGACATTAAAAGTCAGTTAAGTAAAATTTCTTATGGTAGTTGTGATCATCAACCAGAATTCCGAAAGGGGGCAAAAAGTTGTATTTCGAGAATCTAAATCTTAAAGGTTAATTTAAAGTTTCTGAATACTATTTGTTAAGCAATTGTGTAAGTAACTGTAAATAGTTTGTCATATGTTGGCAGTAGTAATCATTCAAAACATTATGGGCATCAATAATTGATTTCCCTTAAGTTTGGCTTGGATCCTTAGATTTGTTTTTAAGAGTTTTTATTGAATGATTTGTCAAATTCATCATTTAATTTAACAGTGGCATCCATATAATGGACATTCAAAATATCACAATAACTATCAAAAGAAATAATGTTCCAAAATTTTGAGAATTATCATAAGGTTCCTTAGATTCAAAACAGATTATTCCTACTGAAGTAGAATCAAACATTACTGTATTTTGAAGTTGTCTTTCTTCTGACTCTCTTTTAGCCTTTTCTGTTCCCTCTTTCTCTAGAAGCATTTTCCTGTTTCTTTCAGCATCAAGGGCTGCCTGTAGGTGGCGCTCTGTGTAACTTAAAGCTGGAGTCAACAAGATCTCTCCATTCTTACATATCTCATCTCTTTTCTTTATAAAGAAATGCTGCATTTCCACTGCATCTTCATAAAGCTGAACAAATAAACCATCAAATAATACAAAATTATGAACAGCAGATATGTGTATATGTACATTTACCTTTTCTTTGTTTATGTGTGCTACAAGCCAATCTGATTTTTATAGTTTGTTCTAATGTTGTGCTTTTACACCACTGTCTTCAGTAAGGGGAAGGTTGAGCCCTCTCAAACATGTTTGGCCAACCCATATTTATTGTCTTGAGTCAAGGGCCTGTAATTCAGTGGTTGTTGCAAGTTGCTGTCTATCATATTTTTGTTTGTTTGCTGTATCAGCATAGATTGGCTTCTTGTTTGTTTGTCATTTAGTCAAGTCAGGGCTCTTTATAGCTTAATATGTAGTACAGGTTTTTATTTTGACTTATCCTACAAAATGTAAAATAAACCTCTATTGTTGCCAGGCATATTTAATATCAAAACTTCACATGCATTTGCTGTCATCATGTTCTGTATTTAAATTCAATGATGTATAACAGTAATAATATGGAAAATATCTTAAAACATTGGGTGTCCATAGTTACAATGCCCATGGTAAGTGAACAGTGGAATCAAATTCCAAGACCTTATTTTTCGTACATGGTTAAAGGGTCTTTAACCATGTACGAAAATATTTAAGAAATCATCCAAGTTGCAATTTTGTACAAAGTTTACCTGTGAATCAGTTCTACAGAGTCGTCTCGCTCTCTCAAAGACTAAGAACATATCCTCCTGAAACTTGTCCATTCTTCTGTATCTTCCCTGTTGTAAAAAAATATCATTTAGAATATCATCTTCATATTTCAATAAATGTATAAAACAAGAACACTAATTCTTTAATCATGCAGATAATCTTTATCCGCTCTTCAGCATGTTGACATGAGTTTTTTTAAATGACTGACTACAACAAATAAGTTAAATTGCATAATACAGTACATTCCGGTTATTTGCATAGCCTATTTGTCAGACGAAATTATGCAATAAAGCGGAGTATGCTTATATCCGAAATGCCAAAATACGGAGTCAAATAACATCGATAGTGCAGATCAGTAAAGGAAATCCTGAAGAAAGATGAACGTCCATAATCCACTTACAACATATTGAATTATTATTTATTCTAATAAAAGTTATTTGTCTAGTGTCATGCATTTTATTTCATTGTTTATTCTTTCAATAAAGTTTATAAACACATTTAGTTTTAGTTTATTTATGTACCGACTTTTCCTTTACCCGAGATACGAAAATAAAATTGTTCTAAAAATAGATTTGTTTCTATGACACGGATGTACTAATTATATTGTTACGCTTTGATTAAAACAAACTGTTGAACAATGCTACACAGTTTATAATCATTTGATACAATAAATGTGTAATGAACTGCCTTTAATATGCAGTATTTACCGATTGCACAGTGATGTAACACTGTTACTTTAACCTCGTTAGTTTTGGATATGCAAAGCAGTTAACAGGTAATGGGGCCCTGCACGGGTTATTTGCTGGACACAAGTGTTAAAAGTGAGACAATATAATAATTTTAAGTTAATGTTCTTTTCAAAAAATATTTAAAATGAAAGATTAATGTTGAAATTCTTCAACCATATATAAATGCCCTGTAATATTTTACATATCGAATGTAGATCAGCCCTTGCCAAATTACGAGATTGCACATTGGGATAATGATCGATCATTAGCAGGCGTTATTGTTTTAAAAATGCACCCAAAATGTTATCTATGAACAATGTTTGAAATGCAATCAATAATTAACACCTTTTGAGATATAAGATCATAGAATGGTTGTGTTTTTACAACAATCAGCTGATTGACATTTTTATGACCTCGAGGCTTAAAATAGAATATGGGAAACTTTACCTGTGTACACAACGAGGCCTTTTTTATATTCATATAAACACGAAAGTAACTGTTTTAAAACTTTATTTAAATATCACAGAAGTAAATGTGAAATAATAAAAAAAATATGATGCATTCAAGAAAAATATACTTACCAAATTACCGGTTTCCGGTCAAAAATCTCGTCAGTTTTAACTAAGCATATCTAGCTGGCGATTATTTTCTATGCAATTAACCGAAATGCCACTTGTGGGGCTATGCATATAACCGTACAATTTAACATTAGATGAATGGGAAATGGTTTTGTGCAGGAGAAAAGTATGCAATTAACCGAATTATGCTATTAAGCGGTATGCAATTAAGTGGAATCTACTGTATTATCACTTTTGCAATATCTATATCCATATATATGATAAAAGATTTATGATTAGTTTTTAACTACTTTTCTTTTAATAAGTTTTGAGAACCAATAAGTTGTTTCCTTGGTTAGTTCAGATCATATCAAAGGATGGCTAAACACTATAACATTAGTAATACCTTCTGATCCAAACAACAGGATTAATTTCTTTTAATCTAACTTATGCAACAGAATACCTACCCTGTCAATGTTCCTTTTGATTTGATCAAATGATAATGGTTTCCTGAAAGTAGAAATAATTGTCAATACTAATAACAATGCTTGTTTGGGCCAGTCATAAGACACATATCTATAGAATTTAATAATTTATTAGAAAACTCCTATGAACTAAAATTCAAGTCAAAATTGTTAAGTTTTTAAACCCATCATCCTTTATATTATATCAAATTACAAGTTTTATTTGCCTTGAATACAACCTAAAAAACAAAAGTTACCCTTTCTTAAAATAACTCTTTGGATAAAAATCTGTATATATTAAATTGATAAGAGCTTATTGAAGTAAGGACAAAACAATGTGATTTTTTCAGAGGGAGGAGTTTTGAATAGCCAGCATAAAAATAAGGACATAACAGACTGGTTTTTATGTTTTTTTCTGACATTAGAATTTCGTTCTAGAACCATTCACTTTTATATCTAAAGTATGCCAATTGATTAATATTGGAACACACAGAAATGATACAGTTTAATATCTCGACTTACTCTGTAAGTTTAGATGTCTCTAAATCTTCCTCTGGGTCTCTCTCAGGTAACTCAGAGAATGAATCACTCAAACATCGTCCTTCTTCATCCTGTTATTACAAATTATAGTACAAATGTAAATAATGTCAAAATTCAAACATAATTTGAACATTTAGTTGTGTACATATATAAATTTATTTCTTGCAAATGCTCAGAATGTGTGTTTAATTTGTTATCACATGTAGGGAAAGAGATAAGCTCTTTGCATCTTAAAGACCACTTTAAACAACTCTAAAAAGCTATAGGTGACCTGTTGCACAGCAATATCTCTCATCATATTCAGCATGCCCCCATTATATAGTGGTATATAATGCAATAATTGCTAAACCAGAAAGAAACTCGAACTCATTCATTAACTATTTATGGTAGGACTATATGTCAAGTTTTTAATCAGTTGGTTCATATATAAGTTAAGAACATTTCAAAAATAAACAAGGGTTATACTCTTAGATATTGAGCAGTAGTCATATATAGCCATAGATTAATATATAAATGTTATTACCTGATAATTATATGTAGATATAAACAGGTTAGTTGTGAGCTCCTGGATAATGTGTCTTACATCAGGTATTTCACATGATCCTTCCTCTGTTAACTCCATTTTCTTCTCAAGACATACTCTTTGTAAAGTCAATGCATCCTAAAATTAAATTGGACAGACAACTTGTTTTATAATGCATCTCAATTTGATGTAATTACACTTGTTTGCTTTGATGAATAAGGTAAATACACTGCAATTAAAAAAATTGTAGATTTGTTTCAAATATTTTGAAGATTGTTTATATTACTCCATATTTCTTGTTACTTAAGAGAAATTTTCATAATAAAAATCATATCTATAGATGCTTATAAAATATTCCCACGAAGAAATGTTTGAGTGATGATATTCAAGGTTCAAGAAGTATCCTTCTCCTGATTCTCCTTGATGTGGATTGTTTTATTGCTGGACAGCGGTTGCATTTAGCTACATTACCCCTTTTGAGTATCTTATATCTTGTAAATGATTGAATCTGTCTCATTTTGTTGTTGCTGAGTTTCTGTATCACTGACAGATACCCACATCGCCTTTTTTTAATTATCTTGTGAGTGAATCATGTTTATTATGTTGTAACTGCGCCGCTCTCACACTGATACCCACAACCCCCTTTTTCATTTTACCTTGTAAATAAGTGAATCAGGTTCATTATATTTAGAAGCATTATCAAACATCTGTACAAAGTCAGCCACCATATCTTCTACTGATTCATACTGATTTAACAGTAACTTCTGTTGTATCCTCTGCATATCTATTGGCTTCTTTATAATCTCAAAATAATCTGGATATTCCTATAAACAACAGAAAACATAAACAATAACTTCGGTTGTATCCTCTGCATATCTGTAGGCTTCTTTATAATCTCAAAATAATCTGGATATTCCTATAAACAACAGAAAACATAAACAATAACTTCGGTTGTATCCTCTGCATATCTATTGGCTTCTTTATAATCTCAAAATAATCTGGATATTCCTATAAACAACAGAAAACATAAACAATAACTTCGGTTGTATCCTCTGCATATCTGTAGGCTTCTTTATAATCTCAAAATAATCTGGAAATTCCTATAAACAACAGAAAACATAAACAATAACTTCGGTTGTATCCTCTGCATATCTGTAGGCTTCTTTATAATCTCAAAATAGTCAGGATATTCCTATACACACCAGGAACCAATAACAGTATGAAACCTTCATTTTGTTTTGTTTTTCTATCCAACTCTCCTTACTTTCATATTGATCTTTCTTTCTTTTGTAAGTTAGAAATATTGTCAACAATCTACTTATACTTTTCAGATGTAGTTTAAAGAATGTCATTGACAACGAAAACATACTTTCCAGAAATTGCTTTGAAATTATGTGGCGACAAGCTACTCAAACTTTCCAGCAAAAATTTAAGAAATAGAGACATAAAAATTCAGGAATGATGGAAACAATCTACTGGCCTATCAAAAGTATTTCAAATTAAGTTAGCTGATGAGGACAATCAAGTCCTCACATTTAATATATGCAATATGTGTTTATTATTGTATTTTATTATACAAAATTTATTTGTACAGGCTATGGAAGCTTGAGAAAAACCAACAATGTATAATTTTTGAAACTGTGTTTTAAAAATACAGCCTAAAAGTTACAAACCTAAAAGGTCAAGTTACAATGTGTCTTGTCGTGAATATAGGCCAAGAGACTTTTTATCATTTTCTTATGTAATTGTTTCCCGTACTTTTGCGCACACTATTGTTAATGTAACGTAACGTTATTGTTACGTATATCTATCATCTTACGATCATAAAGCATCTAAAATTGCAAGACGTTATTTTTCTTACACAACAAAAGTGATATGTCTTAATCAAATAATGCTTTGAAGCTATTTTCCTGTATTGACCTAGCTCCCATGAAAAATTTTGGCAAGACTATTGAGTGCCTGTTCATATTTACAATTTTTTGTTTTATGCGACACTTTTTTTTGTGCAGGAACAAAGACAAGGGGTACAATCAAAATCATGTGATGGATATACACACACCGGAAGTAACAGTCTAGCAGACCGCTTGAAAGGTAAGTAGTCGTATTTACTTGTTTATATCAATAAAATTTAATAAATAAGGTAGTGCACGGAATGTTGGATACTATCTAGTTTTGAAATACACAATTATCCTTGCTGGAAAGCGTGCAGTTAATGCTAACACTTCGACACAGTTCCAAAATTTCACCAGATAACTGTGTCCAAGAGTTTGCAATAACTGCACGCTTTCTAGCAAAAACAATTGTGTATTTTAAAACTACATACTATCCGACATTCTGTGTGCCAACTTATTAATCAAAATTTAATAGATATAAACAAGATATTGCAACTACAAACCTTTCAAGCGGCGAGTTTGACTGTAACTTCCGGTGTGTGTATATCCATCACGTGATTTTGATTGTACCCCTTGAAAGAAATGAATACAAAAATTTCTCTGATCAAAGAGATTAGAAGTCTAGAGTTTTCTTTGTGGTGATGTGTTTATCAAATCAATAGACATCAAATATCTATTTATTCTAATTCATATTTTAGTGGCAATTTAAAGAATGACAAGGACAATGTACTTACACTTTTCAATGGTAGTTTTAGGAATGGTGTAGATAATGTTCTTCCATGAACATCTGAAAAGTTGTTGATAGCATCATACAGTCTTTGTAGTTTACTTGGGATATTTTTGGCTTCAACTCTGCTGAAAAATGGTAATTAGAAAAATGGATGTTAGAAATAAAACTATTGCTTGATATTTTCAATTTGATGATAGCTTACTTATTGTTGCTATGATCTTCACTTATACTTTTCCCCCAAACAACATTGAACAAAGAACATGTACAGTAGGAATAATATTTGATAAGCTGTTAATATATTTGATTGTACATAGGATTGGTTCTTTAACAACTGCAACATATTTGAAAGAAAAGATTAATATTAGAAATTTCACATATAGCATTCTAACACTTTCATATCAAAAATCCAAAATTTTCTATCAGACATTTCTAGATTTGGATTTTATAATTTCAATATTAAATTTTCATGTACATTGTATGAAAATAAAGAAAAGCATACTTCAAATCATACAAGACCCTAAAAATTCAACATCAGAGAACTTTTTAGAATCGTACACAAACCTTTTACTGAGTGCTTTCCTGGCCTCGTTAGTCTGGCAGATATTTTTCCATTTTAATTTCAAGGCCTTCTGTAATGTGTTAGCATCATTATAAACCAATGATCCCTCCTCATTGTAACGACGAGCATTGTTAAACATCAATTCAAAATCTGTCAGTAATACATCAGGATTAGCATACTGAAATAAACAGTTAAATTCACAGTAAGAACACCCAATTAAAAAGCATGAGAATATGGCTGATTTACAGACTCATTTTGTAAAGATTGAATGCAGAATTCAAAATATAATATTTGGAATGAAACAAAAATTGAAAAGATTCAGTAGATTGCTGCTAAAACCTTCATCTTTGACTTAATGATTTCAAAAGTCAAAACTCAGTATGAATTAACCACTAAACAGAATTATAATAGCTTCTGTTTTATCTTAGACATTTTATAAAAATTTGTGCTGAAAAGGCTGTTTGATTAGTGAAGATGAGTTGCAATTTATTTTGCCTAGTAAAGATCTTATTTTCTGTTCAATAAATGTATAACAATAAGATAACTATTAACAGCAAAACAGTCTTAATTCTAACAATTTAATTTTACTGTACCTGGTTAGATTTGATTTTCTGTTCTATCATTGACATGTCAATAGGATTAGTAATTACATCATAATAATCTGGATATTCTTTCTTTGATGGAAGCTGCATGAAAATAAATCTCAAAGGACGACTTTCATTGTCCTAATAAAAAAAGTAATATTAGATCTATTATCATTTCTTGCATTATCAATATCATGACAATAATTTAAATGTGTTAAAAAATATGACAGAATGGAAAATTAACATTTTTCAAACTCAAAATAAGAGTCTTAAGAATCTCCTTCCAAAGAAAAGATGATTGCATCAATGGATTTATTCAAAATAATCATATTCTTCATCATAAAATTCTTGTTGGTAAAATAGACTTCTCCTTACATTGTAATCAAAGACACATTTATACAATGTCATTAATCGTTTCCTGAGAACATCAGGATTAGGTTTACGTCCAGGACGTTTCTTCTCAGCCTCGGGAATTCTTCCAGGTTTCTTTATAGGGATACTTTGAAGACTGTCCTCCTCAAATAGCTCACGAGATACTTTCTGAAAAAAGTCAAATACATTTTTCAAGATTGTAAGATATTACAAAAATGCACCACTTTTAAAATTATAATTATACACTATGTGGATTATGCAAGAAAATGTGGTTCCAAGTTTTCTTATGACAATAATCTACATGAACATTATTCATCATTTAAACATCTCTCATAAGTGACATAGAAAAACCATCAAACCTTGACCTATAAATATTGGATCAACTGTTACATAAGATTTCATTTCTTTGAGGCAAAGTTGATCTTCCACAGTTTTGCAGTTCTATATTTGACCTGTTTCCCTTACTGTACAATATTGCTACACACAGACATAATGAAATGTTATAAATGCATATTTCTCAAGGTTAATTTTAATTTAATATGAAGCTTAGGCTAGATTTAGATTACACTTCATGAAAACACAGGCTAGAGATTCACCACTCTAAGATAATTAAAGAGAACAAGTCATATATATATATGATGATTTTTTATTGTCTTTAGTATTAATCTGATGGAATTAGCTTAAAATTATGACTTTTGTGAATAAAAATGTATTTTTTTTATATATGTTGAGCCTTATAAGTAACTATGGTCAATCTTTTGATTTTCAGATTTCCTGTTTGGCAGTGAAAATCTTTATAATGTTGCCAAGCCTTTTTCTTGAACCCATTTAAAACTCTAATTTACTCAAACTTACTTTTTCACATTATTTAGATTCTATTTTTTTAATTTATAAATCGTGCAATATTCAGCTCACTCATATCTATACCAAGAATAAAGCAAACTGCATGACTAGTTCCAAAACACGCACAAAATATGTATTAAACAACATTGCAGATCTCAAATGGTATGTTAACAAAGAACATGTATATCATATGTAATATATTGCTTATTCAAAAGATGCAAGCACAAGATGAAAATCTGCCTTCTTTAGTTAGAAACCCTTCAAATTTAATTTGATGTGTCTTTACATCAAATAATATGAATGTAGGTCACAGTAACTAGCTTTTGATGTGTGAATGTTATTCAAATGCAGTCTTCACGACGAGTGGCAGCCCTGGCAGCCCAGGCTGGTAAAATTGCTATCGCGCCTGTAAAATTCAGACCTACAGGCCAACAGAATCTAACTAAAAAATTTCAAAAATTGAGCTGCGGGCCTGTAGATTTAGAAGTTCAGCGTTAAGACTGCAAATGCATCATTTTGGCAAGTAATATGGTTTTGGGTTAATTAGTTGAATATCTTCGTCAGCAATTGTGTATTTAAAGGCATATTAATATTAGTACACAATACAAAAGTCAATATATAAAAATATGCTGCCATAGTCAGAAAATCAGTACATTGAGAAAATTTCAGAATGATACATATAATTACAAATAAATAGAAGAATAAATATTAAATGAAAGTGCTGGACAGCAACCAGGCCATCGACCTTCAAATCAGCCAATACTTCATAATTGAAGAATCTGTTTGTTATCAACAATGAAGCAAAGCATCTCCTTATTTTAAGTGATTCAGGTTAGAGGAATCTTCTTGCCATGACCACAATCACATGTTTGCCCTCCAACATCTCAAGAGCAACTCAATTTCCCTCAACATCTTCTCCTTCAATAACCTCTATCCACAAAACATTATAATTTGAAGAAAAACAAATAAATATCTTATTTTTTTCTCTAAATGTAACACAAATTTATTGATAAAAAAAGAATACCGGAATTGACATCTGAACAACCAATTAATGCCATAAATGACTTCAAGCACCATTTACAAAGTCTCGAGATCTAACATTCTAATTATTATTAAATCAATTTACATGTAAAATATCATGCCACAAAATACATTGTTAATATCAAATATGCAAAAAGAATGAGTCAAGTAAGATTAATATTGTAATTCAATGAATAGAATTAGCATGCAAAATATCAATTTTGAATTATTGGGTTTTCATAGAGGATTTCATGATGAATATGAATGCTGAAATAAATATCTGGAGCTGACATGTCAGTTGTCCTTTAGTATTTAATGTTAATCATTATCATTATGCTTAGTTTCTTCTATTATCTGTTCTAAATTCAGAATCAGACTTCTTTTAAGCAGAATCTTACTGTGTATTTATTTATTCCACATTGGCTAGATGTATAAGGGGAGGGTTGAAAACTTACAAAAAATGTTGAACCCTTTCTTTTTTTGCACCTGTCTAAAGTCAGGAACTTCTAACCTTTTGTTAATTATCTTGTGTGTTTTTTTAAATCTTAGTGTGGCCTCCATTTTTCTGTACCAGTATACACTATTGTAAAGGGGCCAGATAAAGCCTGCCTCTGGGTACAATTTATTCTCACTGTGATGAAGACCAATTGTTTTTCATTTTAGATATAATTTTCCACAATACTGCATTTCAATTTCATTAAAATCAGCTGTTAGTTTTTGCTATGACATTCTCCACCATAGAGGGAGTGTAGAATATCACATGGGGACATTTTAATCAAATTGACTACATTTGATACAGGAACCAAAAAACAGCTGTCTTATTAACATATCATATAAAAGTTGGAATATAAAAACTATCTTTAATTTTGTTTCAACTGTCAAAAGTCATTCAATAAAAATATAAATATTAGTCAGAATTTTCTTCTCAATTGAATGCCTAAATCATCTTATTACATCCAAAAACATAAGTTGTCAAAATACTTTCAGCATGTTATTCCATCAATAAGTAAAATAATTGAATACTAACTACAAAGGTTGCTTTCATGGTCACATTACATAATTTCTCATACATTTATACACATTGGAAACTATAATTCTAAATAAAACATTCTAAACTGAAACAAACACAGCATTAATCAAATTATATGATATTCAAAATATATGCAAAAAACAAAGAAGAAAGATCTAATCTACTACAACACTCAAAGCAAATAAAAAATACTGTCTCAGACAACTCTTATCTAAATAAATAGGATCCATATTGAATCAAATTTGTACCTCACTGCAGCTTTAAAATAGGCTCTACAAAAGCATTGAGATGAGGAAGCTCCAGAACAAAAGTTCTATGGGGCAGCGTACTTATAATCTCACAGATATTTGAAATACATGGTCAAAAATGTTATCAGTTTTTAACAGATATATATCTTAACTATGTAATTATATGTAAGCTATTGATTCAATATGAACAAAAATTGGTATCTGGACAAAGTATCTAAAGCAAGACAACATCACCACTCACCGGGATACAGGGCACCTCAAAATCAACGCTATTATCATCTAGTATACTAAAGTCCTATAGTGAACAAGATATATAGGAAGATAAAGTATGTGGTGGAAACTAAAACTAGGCTAAAAAATCAACTTTAAAATAACAAAAAATATATTAGAGAAATAAAATGTCATAATTAAACAAGTTTTTTTTAAGTCTTTATGCCTTACCTGATTAATGTATATGAATAATTCTGTATTATTCTTAATTAATAGCCATTGCTGTGAATTTTACAGAACATGTATTCATGAACTACAGCAAAATTTAAGATTAGACAAAAAAGAAATAACAAAGTCAGGGTAACATCTTTGTCCTTAGATAAGGTAATACAAAAATAACTTTAGGATAAATTATTATAAGTCAGATATTGCATGAAGTATGCTTGCTAACCTGTCATCAACTCATATTACTGACAGTTGTTTCCTCAAAATTTGACAGTTATTATGCTAAAATGAATTGTCCCCAGATTTTATTTAAATATTTTATATGACAGAGACCTGGACCTGCGGTTAATTTTTAGTTACTTCTGTCCTTTGTTAAGGGACAACATCAAAAATTCAATGTAGGATAAAAAACTTAATTCACATAGTTTTTCCACTGACCCCACCCCTTTTTTAACTTAATTTGGGAATAATTGATTGACCAATAGGGATATATGTAAAAATTGATTTTATATATACAAAACTTGCAGAATCTTAACCCCACCCCCAAACTATTTGATTTAAGTTTTTTTCCTACATCGATCTTTTGATGTCATTCCTAAGTTTTTGAGATAAAAACCAAAAACTGCTGTTCTATAACCATGTTTGTTTATTTATCACATTCCTGGATACAATTTTAAAACTAAATACCCTAAGGACCAGTAGGTTTAAGTTTTTTAAACATTTCCCTCAGCTGTTTCCTAGAAAAAGACTTTTAAAAAGTTTAAGATAATAGATGTCAGAGACGTCAAGTGATGAAAAAGCTCAAATGGCATTTAAGGAACTATTTGAACTAAAAATCATCATAAATATTAATCAAATATCTAAAATTAAGAATTAAAGTAGATCCAAAACCTGAAAATACTATTATATTTAAAATATAATGGCAATAATTTTGAGTGTTCATTATAATATCGATATCTACTTCAAATCTTGTCATTACATTTAAAATGAACATTATTTGTTACTGAGCATTATGATAACTATGGCAATCTGACTACAAAACTAAAGTAAAGTTTTGAATTAATTTTCTACATTATCAACTGGCCATTTAAATAATCTCTTCTCATTTTCATTGGTTTAATTATTACCGATAATGAAATATTGCAATTTCCATTTTTTAGCATTTCATTTTTCATTCTTCTACATGTATTATGTTTTGAGAATTATCAATCAGATATTGTACATGTTTGCACTTCACATAAAGTTTAAATACCCTAAGATCTTTATACCCCATTTTTCATTGTGTACAACTGCACACAAACAGCACATGCATTAGTTTGCCAAGCAGTGTGTGCTGCAGACACAGTGTGTACATGACATTAGCCTGTGTGGTTGATTTTGGACTACTAATAAACATGTCATGCTATGATTCATGTAGGATTTTTTTCTGAACGTTGACATTTTATGTATACATTGTTATACTAACCTTTCCATCCAAATCCTTTTTCTTGTCATATAAAACTTTTTGTAATATCACAGCATCCTATAAAGAAATAAACAATGTTTACCGGTACCTCAGAAAATTTCTTTCAAAACAAATCAAATAAACAAACTATTTTAATTATCTAATGACGCATTCAATAATTTTGCTTATATATCTAAGACATGCTCCAGACAACATTATTCATTAAATAAAAGAGATAAGACCCTGTATGTACACAAGTTATGTTTTAGGCTCAAAATATCCTTCAATCAGGATTTGACCTTTGATTTATAATGGTTTACTTTTACAAATTGTGACTTGCGTGGAGAGTTGTCTCATTGCTGATACCAAATCTTCTTATATCTGTTGAACATCTGAAAGATTCTACTGTTATAGAATTTATAATTCTGATCAACTTTTGAATAAAAGGGGCCAAAAAAAGTGAAAATATCATACAGACTCCTTAATAACAAATGATATACATGTATAACATTTACTGGTATTTGTAATATTTGTTCTGAAAGCAAGTTATATTGTCCGTTACATACCTGGTGGATTTTAGACTCCTCTTTATTATACTGTTTAGCATTTTCAAACACAAGGTTCAAATCTGTGGCTATTTTCTCAATTGTTCTGTACTGTTTATACTGAAATTTTTAATCATGTTTTAGTAAATTTTCAAATGATGATATCAATTCTGTAAAACAACCAATAAAACTTTTGTTTTTTATGAAAATGTGTAGTTCTGTCCAGGTCCGTCTTTTCAATCATGTGATTCGAATACAAAATATATATGCTTTTACTATTTCCATAAGTTTTTAATAAATCTTTGTAATAAAAGAAAACTTTGTACATTCATCTATTACTTTTATTTTGATAGAAAAGAAACACCACAACACAGAATCTTTCACAATAAAATTCAGCCTCTTATTTTTTAAAATATTAAAAACATTAAGAAAATGCAATCATACTTGCATTATTAAAGAGAAGTATATTTTTCAAATTTTCTACACCATATGGTTGGACATAATGTTATATAACAAAAGAATGAATCTGAACACATGAATGCTCCAGCTCACTACTTGCATATTTCGAAAAATCTAGAATGATAAATGACTCACAAGGAGGAGGCATAATTTTTTTCAGCATTATGGGAATCCATTATAAAAAACTGAAAAATTTACTAAAGGAATATTATTTCTCTAGTTTTCCAATGTTTGCCAAAAAGTGATGAAATTTGTTTTGCATAGAACATTTAAACCATGTGGTCAATAATGGTCATTATAACTTAAAACATGCTAACCTTAATCTTCTTTCTGATATTTGCTAATGACATTGGTCTGTCTATTTCGTCATAATAGTCTGGATAAAACCTGAAATACAAAATCAAAAGTAATGAATACATGAGAACAACTAGAAAACTGACATGACAGCAAGGGCCCTGCCTTGACAATTTTGTTCAAGGTACAGAAGAAAAAAAATAACATTAATTCAAACAAAGCAATACATGTTCACCCTTCATTGTCATTGGCAGTTTATGCAGCATTCATACAAATGAGAGGTTTAACTAGCTATCAAACCTGTTTAATCCACCATTTTCTACATTACAAAATGCCTGTACTAATTAAGGAATATGACAGTTGTTATCCATTTATTTCATGTCTTTGAGCTTTTGATTTTGCCATTTGATTCTGGATTTCCATTTTGAATTTCTCGCAGAGTTCAGTTTTTTTATGATTTTACTTTTCATGGATTCCATGATACATGAGAAAAAGGGAAATCTTCATAGACAGAAAAAATATTACAGTCATTCCTTAAATAAACAATAAAATATAAAATTAATGAAACCATTATTTTCAAATTCTCAAATCAATGATAGATGTCCTTATAAACCACAAAAATTGATACCCAAAAATAAAATAACTTCAGTAAACACAGTAAAATATTATGATTCAATTTATCATATCCTATTCTACCTAAATAATGAACACTGTATCAATAAGAACAGAAATCTAGGCATAACACTTGTATTTTGAAATTATCTTAACTTTCAGATTGTTAACATCACATGTACACTTGTGTACAATGAAAGTAAAAATAAATTTACTATCTTATTTCATAGATAAAATCTCTACTCTGCATGAAGTTAAAAGAAGTATTATATTTTCTAATTTATAGTTCAGTATGAACAAGTGTATATTTATATATTAACCTTCTGCTTGGCAGTTTGACAAATGGTTCATAAATTGTCTGTCCATTAGCATCGCGGAAAGCTTTGACAGCATTAAATATTGTCCAGAAAGGGCTCTCATTATCTTCTGATGCCACTGTCTCAGCCCCAGAATCATCATCATATTCCATCTGACTATTTTCTAGCATGCTATCCTCATCCTCATCAATATCATCGTATTGGACCTGAGGTACATCATCGTCTGTTGGGTACTGTAAATCAGCACATATATCTGTCATCTTTATTATCATCTTAGTTTCTCTTTTCCTTAAATTAAAAGATTACATTCTTGATAATACATCAATTGGCCATGGATGCACACTAAGTAATATTCTACTAGATAAAAGTTCCACTATAAAGGAAATGGCAGCGATATGTTTTTAGTTACATACATGTAATATGTACAGGTCATTAAGAGAAATTTTCAAAATTCTTTTCTATTCAATTGTAAATAAAAAAAATCTCCTCAATAAGAAGTAAAAGACTTTTAAATGATTTCAGCATTTTGCAAAGTACTGGTTATTCAAAACAAAGCAATTTATTTTAAGGCAGAGCATAGGATAAAGATAACTAATCCCCATAAGGCAAACATAATGCGCCTGTTTGAACAATTCTACTGTATATTTGTGTAACATAGAACACAGTGATATTTTATTTCAAGATTAACCTTACTTCTTTCTATCAGACAATGGAAGCTGTGCTCTTTTAGTTTGTAGTTCTATCTTTTTATTTTGAACAATTTTCTTTATGGTACAAGCATCCTGAAATAAATATAAAATACATATAATAAAGCATATAATTTTTAAAAGCATCGGGCAAAAATAGTACCATCTGTTCTTAAAACTTTGGAGATGTTGTTGTACAAGGCGTTGTATCACAAATACCTTATTATGTAAAACTAAAAATTGTTCAACACATATGTAGACTTAATTTGACTTATATTTGTAAAATCAACTTTACAATGAATATCTGTATTAAGTTTCATGTTGATATCACCACAACTGCATGGTACGTAGTAAACTACCTGAAACCCATAAAATCATCTATGGCAATGACAGACGAACAGGAACATGATGGCCTCTTTTAACCTATGGTGGAATAAAAATGTTTACAACTATAATGTCCTAGGATTTATTAAATAGTACCTTATATATGAGTGACTTGGGTTCATTGAAAGTTTTGGCATTCTTCACCATTTGCAACAGATCTCTTTCAACTTCATCTAATGTCCTGTAGCGACCATGTTTTATATTCTGTGCAACCATCTTAAGGTCAACTGGTTGTTTTATTATCTGGTAGTACTCTGGATATTTCTGAAATACATAATAATGATGGTAAATTATAAAAAAGGTATCAATAAAAGGCTAGTTTGTCTACAAGGGCAATTCATGTAAAACAAGTGAAACTGCGAGCTACTGCTCACTGATGATACCCCCGCCGCAAGTAGATAACATTAATAGTGTAAAAATATGCAAGTGTTTGGTAAACAGGAAGTTGCCGGGTGATGAATGTGAAAACGCATCACACAATATAGCTGACTTATATAAATCCTGAAACCAAATTTCAGAAATCCTTGTATTGTAGTTCCTGAGAAAAATGTGACGAAAATTTTCAACTTGGCTATCATGTGTAAAATCATACAAGTGTTCGGTAAACAGGAAGTTGTCGAGTGATGAATCTGAAAATGCATCACACTGTATAGCTGACTTATATAAATCATGAAACCAAATTTCAGAAATCCTTGTATTGTAGTTCCTGAGAAAAATGTGACGAAAATTTTCAACTTGGCTATCATGTGTAAAATCATACAAGTGTTCGGTAAACAGGAAGTTGTCGAGTGATGAATCTGAAAACGCATCACACAGTATAGCTGACTTATGTAAATCCTAAAACCAAATTTCAGAAATCCTTGTATTGTAGTTTCTGAGAAAAATGTGACGAAAATTTTCAACTTGGCTATCATGTGTAAAAACATACAAGTGTTTGGTAAACAGGAAGTTGTCAAGTGCTCAATCTGAAAACGCATCACACGGTAAAGCTGACTTAGATTAACCCTGAAACCAAATTTCAGAAATCCTTGTATTTTAGTTCCTGAGAAAAATGTGACGAAAGTTTCATGGGACGGACGGACTGATGGACGGACGGACGCACGGACTGACAGACAGAGGTAAAACAGTATACCCCCCTTTTTTAAAGCGGGGTTATAAAAATACCTAGGGGTTTACCATTAACTCAATTTTAATTGTTTTAATATGTTATAAATCAACATATTAAAATGAAACTGAGAAAATACTAAACGGTCAAGGCAAACTAAAATTACATAATCTGACTTGCATAAGTCTCCTTTCTATCTGACTTGTTATGTCCCAGCTCAGATGGTATGAAACACTGTACTTATTAAGATATTTTTGTAACAAAGTATATATGAAAGTTTTAAAATTATAATGTAAACTTACTGATTTGGGAGGTAGTAACTGGAACACAGTACTAATATCCCTATCATTATCCTTGGCTGTCACCACAGATCCAAATAAAGCCTCAAAATCTTCAGGGTCATCCAGCTGATCATCTAATATCTGAAGTAGAATAAACCTATAATCAATTACTTTAAAACATGGACAAACATTTGATACTATTTAAAATTAAGAACCTTTAAGAACACACTCATATACCCAATGCCCCCCACATGTCACTAGGCAAACAAAATCTTACCATATTCCTAAGGAGAAAAACTCACACAAGCTCCTACAAAATCAATTGATAAATATTTCTTCTACAAATCTACATGCTATGTCCTCATTTACTGTAAAGTTTCATGAAATTCTTCTGTTGTGTGGTTTCAAAGGAGTTGCACTGACAACTAAGGCTTTTTTTGACAACTAAGGCTTTTCTAACTCAGGAGTAGATTACCTTAGCTGTATTTGGTAATACTTTTATTTTTGGTCCTCAATGCTCTTCAACTTTGTACTTTATTATGCCTTTTAAACATTTTTTGATTCCAGCGTCACTGATGAGTCTTATGTAGACGAAATGCGCGTCTGGCGTAAATATAAAATTTTAATCCTTGTATCTATGATGAGTTTATTTTTTATGACAAACTATTGCAGTAGTATCTATAAGTCACAATTCTAAGCTTTATTGAACACAAAAGAGGCCTTTATTTATGGATAACTACACTACATCTCATATATAATAACTAAAACATTGAGGAAAGTTGAGGCAAAATTATATTAAATTCAACCAAATGGTTTCAAGAGTTCTTTGAAACCGATTAGACAAGGTAAGCAAGATACCAAGACAATGATTCAAATACAAGTATGAAATATAGATATGCAGACCTTGGTATCATCACTTTTTTCTTCTTCATCTTCATCATCATCATCACCCTCCATAGTAGAAACTTTTCTCAAACTTCTACGTCTTCCTGGATCTTGTTTAGATGATTCTCCTAATGCTTCAGCTATCAGGTCATTTCTCGTGTTGACGTACAAATCCCACAAATCACAAGCATCCTTATATTCTTGGGTAGTTTTCTAGAATAATTTAAAAATTAATGTTATCATATCTATAATGGTGAATACATGATATGTACTTCTACATTTAGTGTTGTTTAGTGTTACCCCCAGTTGTTTTTCCTGAGTTGTTTTAGAACTTGAACTTTTCATACGTCATACTTTTCTTAGAACTTGCTTTGGCCCATGAAACCTATAATCATTTATTGTCATGTGGGAATCGTAACCTCAATGATTTATTTTTTAAGAGGCTGTCTAGTTAGGTTGTTGAATCATTCCATCATACCCTGTAGTAGGGTTTTGATTGTAGAATACAGGCACATATGTAAAAAACAACTTTATATATAGTATGATTTTGATGTTATAAAACTGACAAACATCATCACATGTAACAAGTACCTTGTAGTATATTTTTGCATTAGTAATCATCAGTTCCATATCAGCTGTTAACTGTTCTATTTCTTCATACTCTTCTGTTTTCAGTTTATGGCCTATCTGTAGGAGATCTATAGGTGTTGATACTACTTCATAGTAGTCTGCTGCAGTTCTACAAATAATCGAATTATTGTACATGTAATTTAGTTTACACCTTATGTATCAACACAAAAATCATAGTATGTCAGTAAAAAGAGGCTGTCAAATTGACATTAAACACGATTTTCCTGCATGAAGGATATTCGAAAATCTTGTCCCCCCCTCCCCCCGGACTGGATCAAGTAAAAAAAATAAATGCTCTTTTCAGCTTTCAGAAATTTGATATAAGGCCAAAAACAAGCGAATATCACTTTGTCCAACTTAGAGGTCTACAACTCAATAAACGATGTAAGCTAAAATGTGAAAATAAATTTGATCTTCATTTAGTCACAGAAAGAAACATATCTCAAAGAAAAATCAAAACAGTTTCAACTTATAGATAAAGGAAGATGTGGAGTGAGTGCCAATGAGACAACTCTCCATCCAAATAACAATTTTAAAAAAAAAAGAAGAAAGTAAACCATTATAGGTCAATGTACAGCCTTCAACACGGAGCCTTGGCTCACACCGAACAACAAGCTATAAAGGGTTCCAAAATTACTAGTGTAAAACCATTCAAACGGGAAAACCACAGTTATCAACTTACAACAACATTGTTTGGCAGACGATCAGCCATTGTACATTTAATTAAATAACCAATATTTTCCTTAAAAATCCGGTTTCAAATCCTTTCTGCATCTTCCTTTCATCACATAATAAAGGGATAACATCAATGGACAAAATTAATGTTAATTTTGTGTATAAGAACATTTTTTTATTCTTTTTCATTTCAGATTTCTTGTTTTTAAGTTGGCTAATAACAAAGTCAGTGTGACTAAATATTGCACCCACTATGTACTCTCTCTTTTGTAAGTGGTGTTTATCTTACATCAGATAGAACCAAAATGACATTTTTTACTTTTAATGGTAAGGGAAAAGGAAATGACTGATTTCAGATACACCAGAAAAAACACTCTTGTTACTCTCTTTTTGAAACGAAGTTTTTTTACAAAGGACCCATAACCTGACATTCAATTACATCTAGATCTATTTGATATTTTTAAACTGGATCAATATCCCAACAAGATTCTTAAATCAAAACTCTATGACTCACCTTCTTTTAGGTGCCCTGATAAAAGTTTCACAGAGAAAGCGGCTATCATCTGTTTTATGATTACGAATTGTTTCATACAGCTCTTGACAAATCTCAGTCTACAACGAATGTAAATTTTCATGAAATATTATATATATCATTGTATATTAATAATTCTAACATGACGTCCTTCAAACGCTTTGAGTACACACCTACAGGTGGTAAAATGCATGTCACTAATTCAGTTTGCTCCATTTTTTTACGTGAATTTAATAGTGTGTTTATTTCTGGGAATGGCAAATATTTGCCTCCACCTAGAGCGCTTCGATCCAAAAGAATTGACGTATTTGACCTATTAGAATCGAAATAATTCATGGGGGCTTGAATATATCTAGATTTTACCACGGTTTGTCCCTTTATGCCAATATTTTATCCCTTGCTATCGCTCAGGGTAAATTATTTGTCATAAAGGGCCAACCAGTGGTAAAAGCACAATATATTCAAGCCCCCTTGAATAATTTCTTAATTAATATGTACATCTAGAATACAGATCTATCTTCAGTTTTGAAATATATTCAAATGCAAACCCTGCTATAAACATATATACATTGTAATGCTCTGGCATCCTCCAGGTTTTTAGGAGTTTATAAGATACATGTACACTTTGGAGTCTACTACACACATTCTCCATTTCAAATGTACAAATGCTTACTCCAAATAGTTTTGTCATAAATTGATTGATTTATAAAATCTATTTCTTCATTCTTGTATAACTTCAATCTGACATCTGGAATTGCCATATTTTAGTTTTTCATTCAGCATCAGATAGAGTGATTTTTAACTTAATCAATTGGTTTTTTACTTAAATACAATGTTCTGACAAACAACAAATTTTTGGTGTTGCAGAAAAAAATAATGAAGTTTGTTTAAAAAAACAACATAAAAGATTGGATTAAAAGATTTTTCAATCAATAACAAAATACATTTTTCCTACTCTTAGTAAACGGTACTTACTGGACTGTAATGTGGTGATTTTTTACGTCTCTTAGTTTGACTTGATGGACCAGCTGGGGGACCAGGAGATTCTTCTCTATCTTCACTCTGCTGTTCACCAATGGCCGATATTCTTTTTCTTTTAGCTCCCATATTCTATCTAAAATGTAATTAAAAAAATAGAAATTAAAAGATCCTTTAAAGAGCCATCTAAGCCCCGCTCACAAGCACAATGCCCTCCACAATGGCATGACCCAAACAGGAAGTTGTGTACATGTAAATGACTGTTGTTCCCGAATTGGACTAAATAGCGATCATAAGGTGTATACACCAGACACTCAAATCAATCCATGTGTTCGTAGATAGTAGATGTTTTTGTGTCCTGTTAAATTGTTCCTTTTAAAAGTTTTGGATTCTCATAAATTCTATGTATAACTTTTGGACTAGTTTGAATCTCGGTCTATTTCTGTAATTTATTCTTACATACTTTTGATTTTTTAACCCTGCATGCGTACATTGCCTATGTAAATTTTAAAATTGTTTGTATGCACATTGAACGTCAAATTTATGTGACGTATATAATTTTTCTGACGTCAGACACTCAAATCAATCCATGTGTTCGTAGATAGTAGATGTTTTTGTGTCCTGTTAAATTGTTCCTTTTGAAATTGTTATACGATGATGACTGATGTACCCATATTTTGACTATTTTATTAATTGTGACTGTTTATGTAACGCATCATGTAAATGTAGCGGAATTTGATGAGACTGTTATTAAAGTGAGAGGGTTAGCGCTATAGAACCAGGTTTAATCCACCATTTTCTACATTTGAAAATGCCTGTACCAAGTCAGGAATATGACAGTTCTTGTCCATTCGTTTTTGATGCATTTTGTTTTTTTGATTTTGCCATGTGATTATGGACTTTCCAAATTGATTTTCCTCTGAGTTCAGTATTTTTGTGATTTTACTTTTGGCTATTAGCCTACTGGGCTGGCCGACCTGGCCGCTTGACCTTTTGACGCATACAACAATCACTTTTCCATAGTGGCGTCAGATATTTTGTTTTATGATGTTAAAATTTAACGGGAACCTGATTGATATCCAGTAATGGCGGACAAATAGCGATAACGTGTATTGGTATTGCATATAAAAAAATATAATCTAATAATTGAACTGGAATTTGAATAAAAAATGGGTGCGAAAGTGTAGGGTGGGAACGTGTTGGGCCTGAAAGTGTATTGACTATTGGGCATGAGAGGACCTGATAACTGTGGGGGCAGGCAGACACTGGCACTGCCTTTTTTGTTATAGTTATTTTTTCTGTTAGTGTTATTCAACAGCATCATGCTGGGCCTTATGGAATTCGTGTTAATTCAGCTCAAGCCTCAAAATTCCACTGTGTCTATTGTATAAAACATGTTCAAGACAAGCAAAATCTTACAAACTTGTATGACAATAAAAATGCTTCAAAATCAAGGCCTAAACTGTAGCCCGTATAGGTTGTTTTTTGGATTACTGCTTCATTTTCCGTAAAGCACATTTACTGATATTTGATTCTTGGATATTTATCATCAATTTGAAACTAGATTTATCCAAAATTTAGGTTTTTTGCATTGTTTTTGTAATCATTTGTTGTGTTTTCTTACTTTTCTTTGTGACAGACGCCGTCCATCAGCGTCAATGTGGTGCTTGCATCGTCTGATTCAGTTTTGTGTTTGTTTACAGTGCGCGGTGATGAGGGAAATTTAATCAAAATAAATGTTTTTTTCTACTGAAAATTTAGTAAAACTACTTGTTTCTTTGAAAATTTAAACTAAAATAAAACAATTGATGATTAAATGCAATTTATATGGACATAAAAAAAAATTAAAACAGTTTCATTAGAAAAGGTATCTTTTTGTCTCAAATCAACACTTTCCCATGATAGTGAGTTTAGGAGTTGTGAGTAGTGGCTGAAACTCACAGTTGAAAAATGGTTGCTCACTTTGCCACTATCCTTTTTACAGGATTTATGATATATTCGGCTGTTCCAGGCTCAAGTATAAACAGCTCTATTTTTATTTTAAAACAAAGATCAGGGAGACTTTATAATTTCCCTTTTCCTGTAAACATTTGACCCCCTCCCCATTTATGATTAAGAAAAAAAATCGCCTCAGTTTCACCACCTGTCAAAAATGAAGTTGTTTTGAAAATCTATTCTGTGATTGATTATTACTGTTTATCAAAACAAAGGTAGAAATACATTTCAGGTCATCAAATGCTTCTGTTCCCTGATCTTATTGATTTGAGCGTGTTTCCTGGTCACGGGACCATAAATGTAGCGATTAAAATTGAGGTAATCTACGCTGAGATATACTAACACGTCTGTTCAGCCAATATAGGAGCAATACTTTCTTAAATAGAATTAAAATAATTGCTCCTCTGCAGTTCAGTCAATATATCCCTGCTTTCCTGACCTTGAATTATTCATGAATATTCATGAACAATTCATGAATATTCATGAATAATATTCATGAATATTCAAGGTAACAGTTCATGAATATTCATGAATGTTAAATGGCACCTTGAATATACATGAATATTGTTTGAACTGATTAAGCTTGAATATACATGAATATTGTATGAGCTGAATAAGCTTGAATATACATGAATATTGTATGAACTGAATAACCACGATTAAACATGAATAATTATCTGTAGAATATTCATGAACATGAAATAGGATGTCTATGAATAATGCATGATTAGAATCACCATGAATGAAAAATATATATCTATCCCAATTTTGAATGCTAAATACATACTCTAGAATAACCTTGAATATTTAATGAATATTGAAAGGTTGAATATTCTAGAATAACCATGAATATTAAAAGGTTGAATATTCTAGAATAACTATGAATATTGAATGGTTGAATATTCTAGATTAACCATGAATATTGAAATAAGTGTCCTTGAGAGGTTTTTTGAAAACCAAAAGCAAATACAGACATTTAAGTTTAAAATATTTTTTAATCATGATAGCTGTGAAATATGAATTTTACAATCACTTTCATTAAAAGCTAGCAAAATTGTCCACTATTTAATCTAGAATTTAATCCAAACCTGTTTAGTCGGATAGCTTTTTGAACATTTTGTAATTATGCAATGATATTTTTTCTCATTTATCTGGGAATTGTTCAAAAATTGTTATTGTCAATAATTCTTATGTAGGCCTATCTAATGCTGGATTGACGTCGTCCTTTGCATTGGCTTTTCTTCCTTTCATTAACTTTACCCAACCCGCTAATTTTCTCCAAAAATGAACAGGAAAACGGCTATTGGTACTTTACGGAACGGAACGGAACGGAACAGAATTTCATTTAAGGTATCCAAAGGGGGCATTTATCAAAATTTCGAAAAATCTTTAAAACAAAACAAACTTTAAAATTTCTGTGTTTTACGGTTTTCCATATACAAATAACACAAATGTATACTTAATCTCATCTTCACAGGTGAAATGTGCAATAATGTATAACATCGGGAACTATTCTGTAAATGAATATGTCGGATTGTCCTGATAAATTATCATGAAATTAACGCATTTGCAAGTCATGCATTATGATATCTAGACTGACCTCACGTCGTCCTTTCCGACGATGATTAGAAACATTGGTTCTGATTTTAACTTTTTAAATTTATTATTCCGTTCCGTTCCGTTCCGCAAAGTACCAATTGCTCTGAGGAATTGGTATTTAACGGAATCGAACGGAAACAGACATCTTTAATGTAATTAAAGCAGTATGATAAAAAAAATTGTCTGACACCTCTTTTTGCATTAGTGGTATGTGTTTTAGATAGCATTTTCGACTTGATCAATAAAAATTTTTTTAACACAAAGCCAGGTTACACAAAAAGTCTTTCTCCTTCCATCGGTAATTATATTTTAAAAAAGAGGCATACAACAGCCCGTTCCGACGATGATTAGAGACAGTGATCAAGTTGAATCTGATTTAAACTTTTTAATTTATTATTCCGTTCCGTTCCGTTCCGCAAAGTACCAATTGCTCTGAGGAATTGGTATTTAACGGAATCGAACGGAACCAGACATTTATAATGTAATAAAAGCAGTATGATAAAAAAAATGTGTCTGACACCCCTTTTTGCAGAAGAAATAAGTGTTTTAGATAGCATTCCCGACCAGATAAATAATTAAGAATTTAAAACAAAGGCAGCTTAGACAAAAACAAAAAATCTTACTCCTTCCATTGGTAATTATATTTTTTAAAAGAAGCCTTCCACCTCTCGTGCCGACGAGAATTAGAAACAGTAATCAAGTTGAATCTGATTTAAACTTTTTAATTTATTATTCCGTTCCGTTCCGTTCCGCAAAGTACCAATTGCTCTGAGGAATTGGTATTTAACGGAATCGAACGGAACCAGACATTTATAATGTAATAAAAGCAGTATGATGAAAAAAATGTGTCTGACACCCCTTTTTGCAGAAGAAATAAGTGTTTTAGATAGCATTCCCGACCAGATAAATAATTAAGAATTTAAAACAAAGGCAGCTTAGACAAAAACAAAAAATCTTACTCCTTCCATTGGTAATTATATTTTTTAAAAGAGGCCTTCCACCTCTCGTGCCGACGAGAACTAGAAACAGTAATCAAGTTGAATCTGATTTAAACTTTTCAATTTATTATTCCGTTCCGTTCCGTTCCGTTCCGTTCCGTTCCGCAAAGTACCAATTGCTCTGAGGAATTGGTATTTAACGGAATCGAACGGAACCAGACATTTATAATGTAATAAAAGCAGTATGATAAAAAAAAATGTGTCTGACACCCCTTTTTGCAGAAGAAATAAGTGTTTTAGATAGCATTCCCGACCAGATAAATAATTAAGAATTTAAAACAAAGGCAGCTTAGACAAAAACAAAAAATCTTACTCCTTCCATTGGTAATTATATTTTTTAAAAGAGGCCTTCCACCTCTCGTGCCGACGAGAATTAGAAACAGTAATCAAGTTGAATCTGATTTAAACTTTTTAATTTATTATTCCGTTCCGTTCCGTTCCGCAAAGTACCAATTGCTCTGAGGAATTGGTATTTAACGGAATCGAACGGAACCAGACATTTATAATGTAATAAAAGCAGTATGATAAAAAAAATGTGTCTGACACCCCTTTTTGCAGAAGAAATAAGTGTTTTAGATAGCATTTTCGACTTGATCAATAATAAAAAAATTAACACAAAGGCAGGTTACACAAAAAGTCTTTCTCCTTCCATCGGTAATTATATTTTTTAAAAGAGGCCTTCCACCTCTCGTGCCGACGAGAATTAGAAACAGTAATCAAGTTGAATCTGATTTAAACTTTTTAATTTATTATTCCGTTCCGTTCCGTTCCGCAAAGTACCAATTGCTCTGAGGAATTGGTATTTAACGGAATCGAACGGAACCAGACATTTATAATGTAATAAAAGCAGTATGATGAAAAAAATGTGTCTGACACCCCTTTTTGCAGAAGAAATAAGTGTTTTAGATAGCATTCCCGACCAGATAAATAATTAAGAATTTAAAACAAAGGCAGCTTAGACAAAAACAAAAAATCTTACTCCTTCCATTGGTAATTATATTTTTTAAAAGAGGCCTTCCACCTCTCGTGCCGACGAGAACTAGAAACAGTAATCAAGTTGAATCTGATTTAAACTTTTCAATTTATTATTCCGTTCCGTTCCGTTCCGTTCCGTTCCGCAAAGTACCAATTGCTCTGAGGAATTGGTATTTAACGGAATCGAACGGAACCAGACATTTATAATGTAATAAAAGCAGTATGATAAAAAAAATGTGTCTGACACCCCTTTTTGCAGAAGAAATAAGTGTTTTAGATAGCATTCCCGACCAGATAAATAATTAAGAATTTAAAACAAAGGCAGCTTAGACAAAAACAAAAAATCTTACTCCTTCCATTGGTAATTATATTTTTTAAAAGAGGCCTTCCACCTCTCGTGCCGACGAGAATTAGAAACAGTAATCAAGTTGAATCTGATTTAAACTTTTTAATTTATTATTCCGTTCCGTTCCGTTCCGCAAAGTACCAATTGCTCTGAGGAATTGGTATTTAACGGAATCGAACGGAACCAGACATTTATAATGTAATAAAAGCAGTATGATAAAAAAAATGTGTCTGACACCCCTTTTTGCAGAAGAAATAAGTGTTTTAGATAGCATTTTCGACTTGATCAATAATAAAAAAATTAACACAAAGGCAGGTTACACAAAAAGTCTTTCTCCTTCCATCGGTAATTATATTTTTTAAAAGAGGCCTTCCACCTCTCGTTCCGACGATGATTAGAAACAGTAATCAAGTTGAATCTGATTTAAACTTTTTAATTTATTATTCCGTTCCGTTCCGTTCCGCAAAGTACCAATTGCTCTGAGGAATTGGTATTTAACGGAATCGAACGGAACCAGACATTTAAAATGTAATAAAAGCAGTATGATAAAAAAAAAAATGTGTCTGACAACCCTTTTTACAGAAGAAATAAGTGTTTTAGATAGCATTCCCGACCAGATAAATAATTAAGAATTTAAAACAAAGGCAGCTTAGACAAAAACAAAAAATCTTACTCCTTCCATTGGTAATTATATTTTTTAAAAGAGGCCTTCCACCTCTCGTGCCGACGAGAATTAGAAACAGTAATCAAGTTGAATCTGATTTAAACTTTTTAATTTATTATTCCGTTCCGTTCCGTTCCGTTCCGTTCCGCAAAGTACCAATTGCTCTGAGGAATTGGTATTTAACGGAATCGAACGGAACCAGACATTTATAATGTAATAAAAGCAGTATGATAAAAAAAAATGTGTCTGACACCCCTTTTTGCAGAAGAAATAAGTGTTTTAGATAGCATTCCCGACCAGATAAATAATTAAGAATTTAACACAAAGGCCGGATAGACAAAAAGTCTTACTTCTTCCATTGGTAATTATATTTTTTAAAAGAGGCCTTCCACCTTTCGTTCCGACGAGGATTAGAAACAGTGATCAAGTTGAATATGATTTAAACTTTTTAATTTATTATTCTGTTCCGTTCCGTTCCGCAAAGTACCAATTGCTCTGAGGAATTGGTATTTAACGGAATCGAACGGAACCAGACATTTATAATGTAATAAAAGCAGTATGATAAAAAAAATGTGTCTGACACCCCTTTTTGCAGAAGAAATAAGTGTTTTAGATAGCATTCCCGACCAGATAAATAATTAAGAATTTAAAACAAAGGCAGCTTAGACAAAAACAAAAAATCTTACTCCTTCCATTGGTAATTATATTTTTTAAAAGAGGCCTTCCACCTCTCGTGCCGACGAGAATTAGAAACAGTAATCAAGTTGAATCTGATTTAAACTTTTTAATTTATTATTCCGTTCCGTTCCGTTCCGCAAAGTACCAATTGCTCTGAGGAATTGGTATTTAACGGAATCGAACGGAAACCGACATCTATAATGTAATAAAAGCAGTATGATAAAAACAAGTCAGACCCTTCTTTTTTGAATGAGTGGTAAGTGTTTTAGATAGCATTTCGACTTGATCAATATTTAAATAAACAGCTGCGCCATGAGCGCATGATACGCCCGTCGTCTTGTGAAAAAACATAAATCTTTTTTGAATAACACAGGGTTGTACAGGATGTCATGCTTAGTATATCCTAACTCCTTCCTTATTCCCGCTCAATAGGAAGATTCATCATTGTACAAGATGTATTTGGAAACCCGACGCAACATTAGCCTGTTAAGTTTTAAGCAACATGTGAAAAAAACCCTCTTTTTTTACAAAAAACTCAAGAACTCGAAAATATAAAAATGAATCATCACCAAAAAGTATACAGATCTTTAGATTAATATAACAAAGAAGTGTGTAAAGTTTTAAGCAATAATCATAAATCGTTTTTGAGATATGGTGCGACATGTAAACCCCCCCTTAATAACTCAATAACACAAAAATTAAATTTTGAATCATCACCAAAAAGTATACAGATATTAAGATTAATATAACTAAGAAGTATTTAAAGTTTTAAGCCATAATCAAGAATCGTTTTTGAGATACGGTGCGACATGTGAAAAAACACACCCCTGTGTTAGTTACAAAGTGCCGTAACTCAAAAAGTTGTAATCTTATTTTCACAAAAAAGTATACAGATCATTTGACCATCATAAGAAACAACTATGTTAAGTTTCATGAAATTTGGATAAGTCGTTCTCAAGTTACGGTGCGACATGTTTACACCGGACAGACGGACAGACGGGCGGACGGACGGACGGACACTTGACATTTGTATACCATAATACGTCCCGTCAAAATTGACGGACGTATAAAAAATAACACAAAGACAGGTTCGACAAAAGGTCTTTCTACTTCCATTGGTAATTATAAATTAAAAAAGGGGCCTTCCGAAGATGATTAGAAACAGTGATCAAAACTTGACAGACAAAAGATTGACGTGCGAGTTTAACACAATGTAATGTGATGCCTGAAACACTTCTCAAGCAACGTGGGTCATATTTGGCACCACAAATAGCAGAGATCTTCAAAAAGCTTGGCTGTGACAAAGAGACGTCTGCAGTACTCAAACTTTATTTATAGAACGAACAACATAAAAACAAGTACACAATCCCGAACCCAATAACCGTTACACTATTCCCCCTTTTCTTCATAAACAGACAGTTCTCAATAAGAATATCTCTTATTTTTTTGCACAAATGTTTTTGTCAATCTTTGAAACGTAAGGGTTGGTTTATTTTGCGTCCATATCGACTGATTTTAGGTGGGTGCTTTTCTTTTGTCATCTGATGATTCCCAGGTAAGTCTGGAGCCTGTGTCCTCGACTCACTGGAATCTGAACTGTCATCCATCTTGGGTGAAATCTTTGGATTTAAAGCATCATTGAGAGACCCTATCTTCTTGGTTACGTTTGCATGGGTCTTACTACCACTTGAGACTGGACTCAGTGTCCCCGAATCACGTGATATAATCTCCTTCTGTTCTGATTCATCATCTTGTTTGGTTGAATTCTTGCCCGAATCTAAACTTTGTATCGTCTGTTCTAATGAACATATGATATAGTCTTCAAATAGTGAATTCTCTTTCTTTGAACTATCAGATTTATCGTCGTTAGCCGCATCATAAGCATCTGAAATTTCGACAACAAATTCTTGCGAAAGCTTAATATTCTTGTTCTCAAACCCACCTGAGTCTGGAGCCTGTGTCCTCGGCTCATGTGGCACATTTGAACCAATCGCACTTACCTCGTCCATGTCTGAAACATTATCTTTTTCAAGATTATCCTGTAGGCGAGTTTCCACTAAAACCGACCCAGTGTTGTTATTGTCTTGTAAGGAAGCTGGGTCTAAAACATCAACAATACTTTCTTTTAGACTTTCAACTCCTCCATATACATCTGTCTCGTCCATGGGCTTTAAAGTATCTAAAGTGGGTTCCATTTCAGCCGTCACTCTTGATATTTGGCAATCATTTTCTTTTCGATACCGTCCTGGTATCAGCTCATTATTTATCAGCAGATCACCTTGTTTGGCCATTATGATACCATCTACTTCTTTCAGTAAGTCTATTCCAATTAAAATATCATCTCTTATGGGGGCAATACATACTTTCCAAATTATCTCCTTTTTACCCAGTTGAAGCTTTGCAACAATATTCATGTCAGCCTCCATTTCTTTCCCATTTTCTGCAAAATAAGCAAGCTTTTAAACCGGTAGTACCGCTCAAATCAATACAATTTGCAAAGGATCTTGAAAGTACCGTTACATCTGCTCCTGTATCAACAATAGCATCGACCTTATTGTCATTGACTTGAATTGGAATGAGTAAATCTTGTCCTCTGCCAATTTGATAATATATCTCCATTCACAATCAGCACCAGTATCTTGTCTTCTCATAGGGCTGGGGGATCGTGATCTTTTGGGACAATCACGTTTGAAATGGCTTTTATCGCCACATAAATAACATCCCGTTGACTGTGCTGTCAAGGTAGCTGGTTTTGAATCATGCAGCATGGCCCTTTCTAAAAGATCTCTTAGTGCTTTGATTTCATTCTGTAATGTTTGATTATCTGGTTTCCGAAATGAATTTACCAACTGCCTAACGCTGTCCATCACTTCATATTGGTCAGTACTGTTTTCCTCTTCATCTTTCCACGTAACGCGTCTGGTCCTTTGTTTTGTATTATAATCAACATCCCTGCATGATAATTGTGTTGTAGTTGTACAACAATATCTAGTGCTGAAGATACAGTCTTAGGTTGGTGGTTTAAAGCTTCATATGCTATTTTGGCGTACTTGTGGCCCTTCAAAAAGTGTTCCGCTGCAAGTTCCTCTTGTAACTCGATACTACTTGTTGGGTATGCTCTTGAGACTAATCGTCTTAATTCTTCAGCAAGCTCTTCATTCTTTTCATTGTGTTGTCTTAAATCAGATAGTTTTTTTCGTGCAGTGGATGGGGGCTCTTTTCGGTTGAACCTGTTTTCCATGTGACGCGAAATGGATTCAAAACTATCTCTTTCCTGTCGAGGAATTGCGGTCATAAATTTACTCGCCTGTCCTCGCAGGCATTCAATGTACCTATCTAACTTTTCCTCCTCTGTCCATTCGTTTCTCCTAGCTGCCCTGTTGAATGGGATAATAAACCCCTCATAATCATCCTTCCCGTCGAATGTTGGAAGTTTTTGGTGGGGAACGTCACTCTTTGGTACTTTTTGTCTTGTCTGCTGTGTATTGTTACTACTGTAGCTTCAATATCACTAGAAAACGAAGGTTGTATGTTTCTTATCAAATCTTGTCTATTATTTGTGTTCATAGAACTCGACCTAGACTCCCATCTTTCTATAGTGCTTAACAACGGTTTAAAAGGGGGGAGTGTTGTGGTATCCCTTGGTGTTGATGACAATGGTGTGTGTGAATTAGCATTTGGTCTGGGACTGTTCCCGCGACCAAACTGCAAACTCCCGTTCTGTCTGTCATCATCTAAATTCTGTGTTGTTGTATCCCTCTGTGTTGATGACAATGGTGTGTGAATTTGCATTTGGTCTGGGACTGTTCCCGCGACCAAACTGCAAACTTCCGGTCTGTATGTCATCATCTGTATTCTGGGACGATGGCCTGGGACTGTTCCCTCGACCGAACTGCAAATATCCTATTGGTTGATTATCTAAACTAAATGAAGGTGGTCTGGGACTGTTCCCACGACCGAATTGTAAATCCGATTTCGGCTTGCTATCTTGACCGAACAGAGATTGTCGGTGACTGTTCTCTTGGCCAACGCGAAACTGTCAACTGGTTTGTTTTCGCCTAACTTAGGGTCTAGGTGTTCATTATTTCCATCATATAATCCATACTTTGGACAAATAGAAGACCCAGAAAAATCGTCAACTGTGTAACCGGAAGTATTAGTTCCTGTGCTCTTAATGTCGGATTTCGATGTCTCCCGGTTCTGCAAAAACGTATTGTTCAATTCTTCTATACTTCTACTTTGTTGGTAGAGTAGCTGCATTGTATTGGCAGAAACCTCATCCTGTTTTCTAAACATATGTCATGGTGTCAGCCAAGGTTCCCATGTCGTTCCCCATTCTTTCTAACACGTTAAGCATTTTTATGCCCAACTGATCACCATTTGGCGGGGAATCTTCGCTGACTTTTCGATAAGAACCCGTCTCTACTACTGTATCGTCATTCTTGTTTATTATTAAATTGCAATTTATAAAAGATTGTAATTTTCAATCCTGTGGATCGACGTGTACTGAAAATGATTCCCTATCTAACCAATACTCTTGGCATATGTCAAGTGGTAATTTTCTAAACCACTTTTGTGCCCATATTCTTTTAGGATGAAGCCCGTCTCTTAGCAGGTGAAAATTAATATTTTGTCTGTTGTGTGATGACCAGTGGAATAGACCTGAGATAGTTGTGTAGAACAGTTTCACTCATAAGTCCTTTATTTTCTAAATTCGATCTGTAATACTTAAAAAACACGTATTACATGAAACAGTCAAAAAATATGCAAATCATTATGATACAAAATGCAAATCTTGACTAAAAAAAAATAAATTAAAAAATAAAAATGTTTTTGTATGTCCGGTAATTTGGTGACGAGGTCGGAGCCACCGGAATTATTTTTTTTCAAATGCAAATTTTCGTCAGCTAAATTTTTTGTAAAATTAAAACAATTTTCAGTATTTAAAGTATAAAAATCATACGATCTCACCGGAATAATTATGTTTGGGTTGTGATTGACAGGGATCCGCATCTGGATCGCCCAATCGTCAACTCACGTGGTTTTCCAAACTGGCAACTTTCCGATGAATTTCCAAACTTCTCAGTCGAATAAATTCACAATAGTCGACACTTCTGACACCAGTGTGATGCCTGAAACATTTCTCAAGCAACGTGGGTCCTATTTGGCAACACAAATAGCAGAGATCTACAAAAAGCTTGGCTGTGACAAAAAGACGTCTGCAGTACTCAAACTTTATTTATAGAACGAACAACATAAAAACAAGTACACAATCCCGAACCCAATAACCGTTACAGTAATTAAAAATTTGACACTGTCATAGTTTAAGTACACTTGTATTTCTACATCAAAAGCTTATGTCATTCGCACTGTATATTGTCAAAGTTGCGGACTTCTAATTTAATAAAAGGTTGATTTTGATATTTTCATTTGTAACCACTGTAATGACGCCGGGTATAATTGACGAGAGCTTTGTTTTTATTCAAGACATTTTTTTTCATTTTTTTTTAACTTAAATACACATGCATGATATTCATTAGCACAATTTAAAACTTACATTCAAATGAATACCAAGAGGATCAACATTACTTTAGACATACAAATGTAGCATCTCATTCCGAACTTTAATAATTAACGACAACTTTTTTTTGCCCATTTCATCATTTTTAAATTTTAAAATATAATAAGGAATGGATGGATTTTGGGTAACCTGCATTTGTGTTAAATTATTTATTAATGATCAGGTCGAGAATGCTATCTAAAACAATTACCACTCATTCAAAAAAGAAGTGTCAGCCTTTTTTTTATCATGCTGATTTTATTACATTTGTAGATGTCTGTTTCTGTTCGATTCCGTTAAATACCAATTCCTCAGACCAATTGGAACTTTGCGGAACGTGCAATGTGAAAAATGCCCGGCAGGCATGGCTTTTTATCAGGAATTTAATGTAAAAAAAACTCATCAAAATCGGACTTGAAATAAAAAACAAATATATTTTTTCAGGCCCCCCCCCCATTGGCCCCCTTAATCTCGGGTCCCATCAGAGCAATATAAATCCGTAGGCAGTCTACAAATAGAAAATTTATAAGGAATATAAAGAACAGGTTTTTATTACATTATAGATGTCTGTTTCCGTTCGATTCCGTTAAATACCAATTCCTCAGAGCAATTGGTACTTTGCGGAACGGAACGGAACGGAATAATAAATTAAAAAGTTTAAATCAGATTCAACTTAATCAATATTTCTAATCCTCGTCTGAACGAGAGGTGGGAGGCCTCTTTTAAAAAATATAATTACGAATGGAAGAAGTAAGACTTTTTGTCTATCCGGCCTTTGTGTTAAATTCTTAATTATTTATCTGGTCGGGAATGCTATCTAAAACACTTATTTCTTCTGCAAAAAGAGGTGTCAGACACATTTTTTTTTATCATACTGCTTTTATTACATTATAAATGTCTGGTTCTGTTCGATTCCGTTAAATACCAATTCCTCAGAGCAATTGGTACTTTGCGGAACGGAACGGAACGGAATAATAAATTAAAAAGTTTAAATCAGATTCAACTTGATCACTGTTTCTAATCCTCGTCGGAACGAGAGGTGGGAGGCCTCTTTTAAAAAAATATAATTACCAATGGAAGGAGTAAGACTTTTTGTCTAAGCTGCCTTTGTTTTAAATTCTTAATTATTTATCAGGTCGGGAATGCTATCTAAAACACTTATTTCTTCTGCAAAAAGGGTTGTCAGACACATTTTTTTTTATCATACTGCTTTTATTACATTATAAATGTCTGGTTCCGTTCGATTCCGTTAAATACCAATTCCTCAGAGCAATTGGTACTTTGCGGAACGGAACGGAACAGATAATAAATTAAAAAGTTTAAATCAGATTCAACTTGATCACTGTTTCTAATCCTCGTCGGAACGAGAGGTGGGAGGCCTCTTTTAAAAAAATATAATTACCAATGGAAGAAGTAAGACTTTTTTTCTATCCGGCCTTTGTGTTAAATTCTTAATTATTTATCTGGTCGGGAATGCTATCTAAAACACTTATTTCTTCTGCAAAAAGGGGTGTCAGACACATTTTTTTTTATCATACTGCTTTTATTACATTATAAATGTCTGGTTCCGTTCGATTCCGTTAAATACCAATTCCTCAGAGCAATTGGTACTTTGCGGAACGGAACGGAACGGAATAATAAATTAAAAAGTTTAAATCAGATTCAACTTGATCACTGTCTCTAATCATCGTCGGAACGGGCTGTTGAAGGCCTCTTTTTTAAAATATAATTACCGATGGAAGGAGAAAGACTTTTTGTGTAACCTGCCTTTGTGTTAAATTTTTTATTATTGATCAAGTCGAAAATGCTATCTAAAACACATACCACTCATGCAAAAAGAGGTGTCAGACAATTTTTTTTTATCATACTGCTTTAATTACATTAAAGATGTCTGTTCCGTTCGATTCCGTTAAATACCAATTCCTCAGAGCAATTGGTACTTTGCGGAACGGAACGGAACGGAATAATAAATTTAAAAAGTTAAAATCAGAACCAATGTTTCTAATCATCGTCGGAAAGGACGACGTGAGGTCAGTCTAGATATCATAATGCATGACTTGCAAATGCGTTAATTTCATGATAATTTATCAGGACAATCCGACATATTCATCTACAGAATAGTTCCCGATGTTATACATTATTACACATTTCACCTGTGAAGATGAGATTAAGTATTCATTTGTGTTATTTGTATATGGAAAACCGTAAAACACAGAAATTTTAAAGTTTGTTTTGTTTTAAAGATTTTTCGAAATTTTGATAAATGCCCCCTTTGGATACCTTAAATGAAATTCCGTTCCGTTCCGTTCCGTTCCGTTCCGTTCCGTAAAGTACCAATAGCCCAGGAAAACATCTATGACACATGACTGAAAGTCACTTTTGTTGCTTATTATTTTCTTGACATCAGTGTTTTGTATAAAGATGTTATGAATATCACCTACATGAGCTATCTATTAAAATTATCATATATTTTTTTCATTTAACTGTGGAATACATACATGTACATGTATGTTATTCCGCATCAACAATCAAGTAAAAATATACGTATACAAAAGTCCTAGAACAAATTTCATTATCAATTTTTATGCCGTTTACCACAAATAGTTCTGAGTCATTATCATGCAGCTTTATTCATGCTTATTCATGTTTGTCACACAATGGAAAAAATATTCTAAGTCCAAAATTTATTCCTCATTATTCATTCTTATTCATGAAATGTATGCAAAAAAATTCTAAGTCCAAACATTCATTCTTATTCATGTTTATTCATATTGACAAAAAGGGTTTTATTACCACAAAAAAACAATTTTGAATGAAGGAAACTTGATTATACTATGATATAGTAAGTGACTAGCATTTTAAGAACATTTATTTGTTGTCTCCAAACAGTTATTAAGAATTCATGTATATTCCACTTAATTCATGTTTCATATTCATGAATAATTTTGACACTGGAATAGTAACCATGAATGGAAGTGGAATATTCATGAATATTCATGAATATTCTACTTTATTCATGAATACATGAATATCATGAAAGCAGGGATGTGTTGGTGATTTTAAGTTATATCAGACATATATTTATAGGTCTGCAGAGGAGCATAAAGATACCATAAATATGCAGCAGCAAACTTATTTAAAAAGCGATTTTGAAAAGATGGATAAACTATAAAAATTGCCTCCATTTAGGGATTATCAGTCATCTTCTGATTTTATTGTTTATAATCTTTAACTTAATTTTTTAATAGTTATTTTTATTTTATACATTTATATGAGGGGGGGCAAGGGGTTTAACTGTTATGCTGTTATGGCCCTTTTTAATTCTTTGTTATCTGTTATTCTGAAAATATATTTACTGTTAGCTGTTCTTGTCCTATTCTTTGTTAGCTGTTATAGTACTATTATCTATTTTGTTATCTGTTATTGTGAGAATCTATTTGCTGTTAACTGTTATTGAAAATTGGAATTTTGGCATTTTGACAGCCAATTTTCCGTGAGAAATTGAAGATAACTGAAAATTGTGATTTGAACAGTTGAATGGATAATAGTCTTATTGGCACGCTTACCACATCTTCTTTACAATTTTGTATCTATTGGGGTCTTTCTGCTGGTAATATTGGGTGGCCCTCTATTTGCAGAAGAATTTCAGTAACATACATCACATAAACATATTAAAATCAATTGGACCCAGGACCATTGCAGTATATTTTATTATTATTCTTTGTAATACATTCTGTTGTCTGTGAACATGCAGCATTTTGTACAAATTAGAATTCACTTATTACTTGTACAATAACTTATAGTATTGATTGTGTTATGAAAAAGCATTGGTACACCATATATATTAGATTTTTTTTATTCAATGACCACATAATAATCTTTATACTGTACTATTACACCACTGTCCCTGATTAGGGCAGGATTGTACACCAACTAGCATGCTTAAGTTGACGCAGTCACATTCTGTATGTGCCTATTTCCAAGTCAGGAGCCTGGATTCAGTAGTTGAAGTTTGTTACTGTGTTACTAAGTTTCTCAATCATTATTTTGTGGATAAATTAGGCTGTTATTTTTCTCCTTTGGACTGTTTTACATTACTAAGTGGTATGGGTTTGAATTATGGCTTTGGGAATTATACAACATCATAGCATTTATATTATAAGTGCTTACATGAAAGAGAACCCTGACCACCATACTTTTTAAAAGCTTTTTAACTGCTTCACATGGCGAAAATTGAAGCTCAGAAACCAGTGATGCAAAAACAGATGTGTGTTTAATTTAATTTTTCGACAAATACCTTTTTAAAAATCCTACAGCTTCTCCAATGCTGTACCCAAATTATTCATATTCAAAAAACAGAAACTAGTAATTTCGTTCAGAAAAATTCAACATCTATACTATAACTTATTGTACAAGTTACGGAAAAAATAACCAAGGCAGAACTGCCTCAACGGCCGAAACGTCTGGTTTACATAAATTACAATTTTCTAGGTCCATACCACAAGTTATATACTAAGATCTACGAGTCATCTACTTGATTGGTCCTCGACAGATTTATTTTCATATTTCATTTACTGTTATCTGTTATTGTCCCTTTTCAATTCCTTGTTATCTGTTTTTCACCAATTCAATTCACTGTTTTGCTGTTATGAGGACCCCCCTTGCCCCCCCTCTTATATAGTTTTTGTTTTTAAGATGAACATCTTTTTTTTTTAAATTTCAGGTCTATTTTCATGGCATCCTACACTAATGACAATAGCTGTAAGTAATTTGGATACTAACTGTCTTGAAATATTGGCTTGAATGAGTTAAATAATATTATTTTTTGAGGAAAAAATGTCTACTTTTATTCATTACTTCAAAACTCTACATTTTGTAAAAAACAGAGAATTGTCTCCCCTTAGTAGTATATGGTTCGAGTTGAAAGTAAAATAAAGAAAGATAGTGTCTATCCTACATTTAATGCAAGTGATGTTTTAATTCTTTTACATTTATTTTAGATGATGTTCCTTATGTTTGAAGCTATAATGCTGTTTAACCAACAAAGCTCATTGTTTTTAAGTTGGAGCCGATTGATTCGAGGGACAATACATGGGGTCATGATGTTTTTTGGAGTTGTGTGTGCAGCTGGAGGCTTCACTGCTATTTACCTGAACAAAGACAGAAATAATAAACCACACTTTCAAACCTGGCATTCATGGTTTGGAGTTGGAACTTTATGTTACTTGATATTGCAAACAATAGGAGGCATTGGATTAAAATACTACAATATTTTTCGTTTACCGGCAAAATTAGTAGACATGAAACTTTATCATGCCACTTCTGGCTTGCTTGCTTTTACAGGCATTTCAATAACTGTTTATCTAGCATTGTTTTCTGACTGGTTTTCATCAGTAGCTGATGGCACCACATGGTTTGCCTGTGTGGCATGTTTATCTTGTATGTCATTGACTGTCATGATGCAGGTTACATCCAATTATATGCCACAGACCAAAAAAGTCCCACAAAATGTTGATACCAGACAAAAACATGGAAAAAAGAAATAAAATTTATCAATTTTTAATTTCTTACTTTTTTCTAGCCTCTTGTCATCAGTTTTATTAGTCTCCTTCGTTCAGAATACTTTAGTTTTGCACTCTGTTTGTCTGTCTTTCAGGCTGTCCTGGCGCCCTTCCAGCAAATCAGTTTTCACCACTTTTTTTCTTCCAGCTCGAAGATATTGATTTGATACTTTTTGTATTGTTATTTTATGACGTGTTACTAATCAAGTTTAAATTTTGTTCTAGTTTGAAGATTTTGTGCAGAGTTATGGTCCTTGGACTTAACAAATTCACTCAAATATTAAGTTTTCAGCATTTTTACTGCCTTGCTTGAAGATATTTATTCAATAATTGGTACATTGGTTTTCATTACAAGTTACAGATCAAGTTCAAATTTTGATCCAGTCTGAATATTTTGTGCAGAGTTGTGGTCCTTGGATTTTTTTTTAACAGTTTCTATCATTTCAACTGAAACTAGTGTTCCAAATCAAATAAAAGTAGGCGCTTCACTGGTAGAGTTGGTTAATGTGTTTATCTACAGTAATCACTTTACAAAAGGTGGTGGTTATGATTGACAATGAGACAACAATCCAACAGTGTCCAAATGATGCAGATTAAATCAATGTAGGTAATCATATGGCCTTCAACTATGAGCAAAACTCATACCTTATAGTAATATAAAAAAGGCCTCAGCATTCCACAATGTTTAACAATTAAAATGAAAAAACTAACAATCTTATTTAAGTCCAAACAATACACAAAATAGATATAACAGCTATCTACCAAAGAAAACCCTGAATTACAGCCTTTTGACATTGGACAGGCACATACATGTATACAATTCGTCAGGGCTGTGCATGTTTTTCAGTGCTCTGACATCCCGTTCCCCTAACCTCGGAAAGTCCTGCACCAGCACAACCAGAGACAAATAATACAATAGTATTTGCATTATTGTCTCCAATTCTATACAGTAGGGTCTGGTTGGGGTTTTCAAAATAGAGAATAATGAACAAAAGTGCAGAATAAATGGCTAGGCAAATTAAGAATTGGCAAAAATAGCCCTAAAAATAAAGAATAGAGAAAAACAGTATAAAATTATTAAAGATGAAGGACCTCATCCAATCAATCAAAACATTTAAGCAATATAACAACACATTACCATTTATAATGCTAAAAGGCCATGAGAAGAACACTAAATCAGCTCTGAATCAAAATCTTCTTGAACTTTCTCTACTCAGGATTTGGATATTGAGTCACATTCATATATAGATGTGTCAAAAATTATGACTCGTGAATAAAATTACTGCATAAAAAAACATCACATTCGTCAGATTTCGGTGTTTTGTTAAAAGAAGCTTGAATAAATGAGCATAATATAATTATAAATAAATGACTTGTCAAAACACGACCTTTTAAAAGATGAAATAGCATCAACATGTAAAATGGAGTTCAGTTCTGTCATGATTTGACAGGCAGTCTAGTATCTGCATAATGGTTTGGGTTAACCATATAAAGATATTAGAAGATGTGGTAGGAGTACAAATGAGACAAATCTCAACCTAAGTCACAATTCATAAAAGTAAACCATTATAGGTCAAAGTACGATCTTGAACAATGAGCCTTGGCTCACATCGAACAACAAGCACAGGCACTTGTCTCAGAAAGAAAAAAACCTATATAACATATAACAGCTATAAATGGCCTCAACAAATTACTAGTGTAAAACCATTCAAATGGGAAAACCAATCATGTTTAGCATGAAGATGTGATTACATCAATTTGAAAGTTAGTATGCATGTTGATGTTAACTTTCTATAAATGTTTGCTCAAATATAGTTTTAACCTCGTATTTCATGGTATAATATTATTAAGGCACTGGCTACGGTTACATGGAAATGTAACAATAATAAAAATATTATTGTTACATTGGAGACTAATTGCCGGAATGCAAAGTTGGGTAAGGAACCGATTAATTGCCAATTTAACAATAATTATTGAGGCTACGGTTACATTGCGTTATTGCTACATGGAAAAACGGCAATGTACGATGGGACTAGTAATATGTACTAAAGTAATAAAAGTTGAAAAGATTTATTTTATATTTACAATACATACAATGTTTACATACATTTTTTTATTTTTTTTGTACAATGACAGTTTCTACATATCCAGTAAGTGGTTTTTGGAGCATTTAAAAGTCAATTAGTCTCCAATGTAACAATAATATTTTTATCTCAATAGTCTAAGTATCTGATCTACAGTATATTGAGGCTGTCAACACCTCTCGTGGTTGAAAGTTCGAATCCCGAGGCGGGATGTTCTTCATTCTTAATTGACTAGAACTGCCAGTTTTCTTGCAAAATGTAGGTGGTTATCTGCAGGTACTCCGATATAAACTGCCAGCCACGATATAGTCATGAGGCACAGACAATCAATCAACAAGTTCACAACTGTACTTTGGGAACCGAGAAAGACCTGGAATTGTTATCAGTTGTTTCAGGCAGGAACATATATATTAACTTGTGTTTTTGTCCATCTGATGAGTTAAGCCTTTTCCAACTATTTTTTATAGTTCGTGTTGTCGTTTGTTTATGTGTTACATGTATTAAATATGTTTTTTGTTTATTTTTTTACATAAATAAGGCCGTTAGTTTTCTCGTTTGAATTGTTTTACATTGTCTTATCGGTGCCGTTTCAATGATAGCTGACTATGCGTTATGGGCTTTGTTCATTGTTGAAGGCCGTACGGTGACCTATAGTTGTTAATGTCTCTGTCATTTTGATCTTTTGTGGATAGTTGTCTCATTGACAATCATACCGCATCTTCTTTTTTTTTTTATAAGATATCGGTAACCAAAACATACACTTCATTTTTTTTTAATCTGACTAACAAGAAATAAATTGAGTTTTTGTTAATGACGTAGCATCTGTGTATTAAGACAATCTACTATCATTCAGATATAAGTTTATTGATTTTATTTATTCCAAACTATTCTGTACAACAAAGGAATTATGGCACATGAGTTATGGCTGATCAAACTGTCACAGTGAAAAAATAGCTAACACCCTAAATATATAAAACAATACATTTATCTTCTTTTTTTCTAAGACAAATTTTGATTTTAACAATTCTTCATTTTTTACCGTATAAAACATATCTGAAAGTACGCACCTTTGGCACCAATGCGACAATGAAATGAATTTTAAAATAATGTGTGCAATAAATATAATGTTCATTTCCTCTTTTGACAATGTAGTCCGCGGTCCTAGACATGGTTAAAGAAAAGTGGCATAATGGTCTGTTATGGTAGAAATATAGTCGAGCATAGCGAGGCGATACTTTTTTGTACGACTTTAGGACAAAAAAAATGATTTTGTTCTGTGCTCTATTTTGTTTTCGTTAACCACTATCCCCTTTGAATCCACTACTGTTCATGGTAAAGGTCGGAATACGCATCCTATCCCTTTGTAGAAGTTGATTTCATCTATGTTCTGCTGTTGTCACAACCTGCAGATCAGTATAGTTATGATTACACATATGATTTTCTCCGTTTCAGTCCATGTTTCCTACACCACTCCAACATCTCGTCGGTGAAGCCTCCAATCGCAGATTTATTTTCATACGATATACTCCTACCAACATAAGCAGTGTGTTTGGGAGTTTGCTCATGAACTGGGTTGACAGGTACATAATCCTCCTGAGAGTTGAAGGGATCCACGACATTATAGTTGCCATAATATTGGGAATTCTCGTCTCTACTAAAATGTGGTTCTGTTATAATAATAGCGTTCACTTTATTATTACCATACCTGTAAAAAGTATAAAAATTAATCTATTTTCAACCATACTTTGCATACATGATGTGTAAAAGATGGACAATGACATTTAACCACAAACTAAATTATAGTTATGTAAGAAAAGTTGTCGGAGTTTAAGTTTTTGCGTTCAGTTGAATTCTTTATACGAAAGTTCCATGGATTTGTAAAAAGTGAACATGTTCTCTTTTTTTTGGTGATTTTAATCTGGTTTTACAAAAACTGATGGAAGGTACAAAAAAATGTACTGCAAAGACAGAAATATTAGGGACAACCTTCAGACCTTTGTGTTTTAAGTACAACTAAAATCGCCTTTACAGTTCTTGCAGATATAGTATCATATCTATCAATTTGTAGCTTTTTTGTCTATTCTCTACCTAGAGGTTTACTTTGAACATATTGGTATAATTAGATCTTTGGGTATAAAAATTAGGTGTTTTGTAGTCTCAGACAGACTTAGTATACGAGGGCAAGATAGTAGTAAACAATTCTATGAATAATTGTCCTTGCAATATTTCGATTTTGCTTATTTAAATTTAATGTAACAAATGTATACTGTGGTTCCATAACTGCGTCCGGTTACTTTTATCATGTTGGTTTTGCCGTTTTTAAAATTTGACCTAGGTACTGCATAAGGTAACTTCTCTTTCTACACTTATAAAGTGTCAGTAGTGTATGATTTTTGTTATGCAGTACAGCAACCGATATTACAGGTTAGACTGTAGGACCATGATCTGGTTGCTTTAATTACAGTTACCGCAAACATTCTGTAGTACGACATAAAATTGTTTGTCGTTTTGTGATTTCTTGATCTTTTATGTCTTTTTTTTTTTTTACAAACAACAAGCATGTGCTTTGTCTGTACTGTTTAAAAGTTCTTGTGTTATTTTATGTAGTTGAGTAGTTCACTGGTAGAATGGTTGAAATATCAGAAAGCTTTTTTTTTATCCACGTATAAATAAATACCTGTCCAACTCCAGCAGTTGACTTATTGAATACGTTCTTTTGTTGGTGAAAATAATGTACTAGTAATTAATTTCGGCAAATCATTGATATCTTTTTATTTAATCAATTCACAAGTCTTAGAGGCTGGGCCGTGGCACGAATATTATATAGACACCGGTCTATTGTTAAATACTGTATGCTGCCGTGTAGATGTAGATGTTTGATTGCTACTTTTTATGGGGTGCTGTCTCATTGACTAACACTCCTCATCTCCATGTATTGTACAGTCGGGTTAGTAACAAGAAGCATGGATAATAGTTTGATTTGAAATACTGTTTGATATTGAAATACTATGGTCAGTTACTTGTGTCTTGGAGTTGATTAGATCAATACCCTTTACCAACATCTAAGAATTATACTTAGAATGTTGATGGTGTACACATTTGATTACGGGGTGGTCAATGTTTCCGCAGAATACATTATCACTCACAAACTATCTTGAAACAAAAAAGTTTACCTATTCCAAGTACCATCGTGTTGAACTGAGGACCTCAACAACAATTAGAAACTAGAAGTTGAACACCCTTACATATGCCACCACCAGTGCTGGTAGTCTTAGAATGTTCCACCTCGACCACCACCCAGCATGTTTACAACTTCAGTCACAGAATGGATAACACAAATTACCCTTTTTCTTTCTAAATATATCACATGGGCACCCAAAAGTGAGACAATAATGAATGTAATTATAGTGACCCGTAATTGTAGATTGATTGGTTGATTATAGGTGGCCTAATGTCCAGTGGCAAATATTCTGTGCATGTTCAGGACGAGAACAAATTAACAACCCATGCAATAGGTAAAAGTAGAAGCAGTGGTCAGTAACTTATTTATATTAAAGAGTAGATAAAAGATATGTTAAAAAAAAAAAAAAGTTAAAAAAAAAAGAAAGATAAAAGTGACCAGTGGATAGCAAATCGTCTAGTGCACAAGTAATGGACAGTTTGTACTATATACTCTTCCAACATCACACGATAGCATTCCATAAATAGCTGAAGAATACTATACCGTAACCATCTCAATGATAAACCTGAACAAGTAACTTGTAAATTTTGACATTGATCTTACCAAGATATTCTGAGAATCTCTGCATCATGGTACCTACTGCAAATGCCATTTCTTATAACAACCTTGTATCTGATTTACTATGTATAACATTACCATATTTTGGACTAAATAGAAGAATTTTGAGATATCTGAAGTGACCTTATACTTTGTTAGTCTTGTATTATTTTAATTTTAGTTTCTCCTGTACAATTTGGAAATAAGTATGGCGTTCATTATCACTGAACTAGTATATATTTGTTGAGGGGCCAGCTGAAGGACGCCTCCGGGTGCGGGAATTTCTCGCTACATTGAAGACCTGTTGGTGACCTTCAGCTGTTGTTTTTTTATTTGGTCAGGTTGTTGTCTCTTTGACACATTCCCCATTTCCATTCTCAATTTTATTATACTGTAAGCTCTCAGTTTCATGGTTAAGTAGTGCCATATCCTATTATATATTGTTTTTTTTACATGATTAACATCATGATTTGCACATATACCAAATATCAATTCTGTACCTCCTGACAAATGAAATCTTATAATTCCTTGGTTTTACCATGAAAAGTGGCACAAGCATAGTTTTTCTTGTTAAGGCGAATCTAGTTTCTTGTACAAAGTTTGTATATATATATAATAATAGGACTGCACAAAGTTGTATCAATAGTTTTCTAGCTCTTTGAATCTGAAAAAAAACGTATACCTGACAATACAATTTTCAAATTGAACCAATGGAAGCAAAGCAGACATTACAAAACACCAAATGCTGACATTAGCTTATTTGTCCATTCAGTCAATACACCAACAGATATCATTAGCTTTTTTTTTAACCATTTCTTCACAACACACATAAAAGGGTAACAACAGGGTATAGGCCTTACAAGCTAGGAGAGCCAAAAGCAACAAGTGAACATATCAATGCTCTATGGCCATACATTAATTTGTGGTTCTTTGCATTTGTTCTCATTCTATTTTGTTAAAAGAAGTTTAACAAAAAAATCCCCACACACCACACAATAGATATAGGAAGATGTTGTATTAGTGTCAATGAAACAACACTCAACAACATGTTGAATGTGTATATTTGAAATGAATTGAAATGAAGATTTTTTCAAAATTTATCCTCATTACTTATTATTTATTTTTACCTCTGAATAGCAATGTTTCTTAAATTTATATTCAACATCTAGGGCACACCATATGAGGTCATGTTCTGCATTTAACTTTTCAAGATTTCAAACTTTTCTGTGACTTTTTGTTTCTGAAAGATCCTGGACATTAAAATCTTGTGTGGCCTGATGGGGGAGGGTTTTGACAGTAAATGAAAACAATGATATTATATATATATTTATTTTTTTGTGTTTATTTTGCCAGTTTATTTGTTACTGACCACATGTATTCATTCATACATAAAATAACAGTATTAACTACTCCACCAGAGGTTAAAAAGTAGGAGTATCGAACTTAAAAACAATCATCTCATTAATTTGGATTAAACTTAATTTACCAGTAAGATTCTTTGGAATGTCATTAAAATACTGAGAACAAGTAATATCATATAATCAAGACAGTAATATCACTGACATACGGCTAGTTCAAACGCTTTATTTGGTGACCAGTTAAATAGTCAAAATACAATTCTATTTTTAACACAACTGCTTTACAATGAAAGCTGTTTTATCTATTAAACTGTATCTAAACAAGTTCACGTTTTGCCAATTGGTAGAAGAGAACACTTAAATTCCACTAAAACATAGAATTCCTTTTTTTTAAAACTTGTATTTAGAATAACTGTGTATTAGAGAATTTATCAACTTTTTGCACTTTATTAGCTTAGTACACACCTGGTAAATGAAATTGCACTAGGTTAAATGTGAGATAATTTTCTGATGTATTATATCATTAATATTCTTTTTTAAATTAGCCACCAAGATATAAACCATCCTTATCTTCCTTCATCCAGTTAGTATGATGATTGTTGATTATTAAAACAAAAATTTCCTTGTCTGCTTTATGTTTCTTAGCATTTATACATGCTTTTTTATAAAATAATCTGTTAATGTAAAGTTAATAAATGAAGTATTGTATGATGAAAACCAGGTATAAATCTTAGTTCCAGAAGTTCAACGGTACAACCTACATACAATTCTGGACAAGATAGTACTGCAAAACAACATATGAACTTGTAATCATAACCTTAACCATGTCAAACTTACTGATATCTCAAAGTTCTAAATAGCTGATGGAGTCTTTTCATTGTAGCCCAATTGGTGGATGTTTGTTAGGGATTCTGTATTTAAATGAATGTTGGAGGGTGGCAGCCCCCTTTCCCCTTATGGAGCTACAAGTATGGTTAATGCATTTGTTTTCTTTTTAATTACAATGTACTATAACTTAACAATTATCATAGGCTGTGGACCACAAACATGTGTCTCTAAAAAGAACAATGCCTTAATATAAGGTATATACATTTTTTTCATATACACATGTCTGTGAAGTGACATGTCTTGGTCTTTCAGTTAACTATTCATATCAATAAATGTGCCTCTTTTTTTTTTTTATCAAAACATTGCAGAATATATATTTCAATCACTTTTACAAGAACTGTTCAACTTTAATCCACTTTATATTTTCCCCCATACCAAATATGTCTCAAAAAATTATACAGCATAATTTGGTAGGAATTGATTATTCTTATTTGCATATATAATAAGATATCAAATATGTCTTGTTGGCATATTCTATTACATCAATCTCTTCTTAACAGACATCAACAGCATTTACAGGCAGAAATAATCTGAGTTTTAGTAGAAAATAATATTCTTTATGATTACAAGTTCAAATGTTTTGTTTATCAGCATCTCAGATCTCCTTCCTTTAAACATTTCCTTAATATATTGATTACCAAGTACTGTTTCTTTAAAATTAAATCAATATAAAAAATAATGTATCATATATCAGATCTGTGTAATTAATTCAACATGTGTCCTTACAATCCTGAACAAGATCCTTGTTGACATGACTTTTGCTTGTAAAGATAAAGTTAAACAAATAAATATTAAAATTTTAAAAGCTTTGGTTGAACGGTTCATGAGTAAATGCACGGACAACATTAGGTTGCCGCCCACCAGCCACCGTACATCTCCAAATCAATAACCGACATTTTTGTCACAAAAATCTGGTTAAAAATGAATACAAGATTCAAGAATGCAAAAGTTATATCTCTTTTATCAATCTTTTAGCACTTAATTTTAATGTAAAATGAAAGATATTTTGGGATTTTTTCTCTGTTAAAAGTCCTAAATCATATTGCATTTTTCAAAGAGAAGAAGAAATAGAAACAACAAGAATTTCATTCAGGATAGTATTATAGGACATTTCAATTATGAGTTAAATGTTGGAAAACTAAAATTAGATATATTAAAAAAAAAGTTTTTTTACAATAGAAAATAAAAAATATCAGTAATTTTAAAATTAAAATAAAACTTGGAGACTTTTTAAAGTTACATATATATATTTGTAAATATTAAGCTTCTGTTACCATTACAAAAATTCACAAGGTTGTATAAAATAGTTTTCATCAAATAAATACATGAAATATGTATAAATTACTACTTCGTTAATATCTTGCAATTTTTTTTAATAAATGTATCGAAGATTTTACATTTAGCATAAATTATTTGTATTTAGACAAAAGTTCCAAATCCTTATTAATTTCCAAGGAAGTTCTCCATTGAATCATACATGTATTTGTAATGGAAACAGTATTTATACTTAAATTGTATTTATAATCTGCTTTCTGCAATACTGATGTGTTTACAAATATGTAAAATGAAAAAAAAAAGCTTTAAAGCCATTCAGTAAAGCATTCAATTACATGCTAAAACAATTATAATCTCATTAAAGTATGTAAAATTAGTCTGAACATTATATTAGTATAAAATTATTGCAACAATAATAATATTCAAATATTGCAACAGCATGAAATCTGTTTTTTTTAAATGTTCATATTTAGCACAGCTTTTTTCTGATCATGGAAAAAAGGTGTGCAACAATTGTTTTGGTACTGTCACCAAGTGCAGACCTCATTCCATGATAGCATGTATGGAACAGCACAAACAAGACTCACAGTGAATTAAAATGGGCCACTGTCACATTGTGTCACATAACCACCATCCAAGCACACAACTTGCAACATTTAAACACATACAACCTGAAATTGGTGCTCCAATACACTACCCTCACCTATTTGTTGGATTGTAATTCTGTGAGGATGGCGTTCTCGACTGTTTATGAATTGGGTCACATTTCAATGGAGTCAATGGTTGATATTGAGTATGTTTTGTAGTGGTATGCACTGATTTAACAACACGTCCTCCTGAAGCTGTCTGCACTGAATATTGCACATGTGTACTTTGTGACTGATATTTGGGCATACTGGCACTTTGACTAGATGAATCATAATCTCCTTTCCTTGTTAGATAAGGGGATTGTGTTCGTACTGGCGTAGAATGATTTGAAGGTGCCATAGGGTAGTGACTGTGACCTGATGAAGATGATGAATGTGACGGACTGTAGTTAGGGTGTGGATATTTATGTACAGAATTATAACCCGTTGACCCATCTCCACTATCGGTTGAATGTTGTGAAGGAGAACTACACCGCGATAATGAGTCACCTAATAATTGCTGTTGGTAATTCTCAATCATTCTTTGTCTACGTATTTTTTCACTATATTTATAAAAGTCTGACATTTCAAATGGTTTAGATACTAATTCTACACTACGATGAGGTTGCATTTTTGTAACAGTTACAACAGCACTAGAATTGGGAGATTCCACTCTTTTAGTCATTATACTACGTTCTATGTAAGGGCTTCCTCGCCCACCTTGTCTTTTTCCTTCATAACTCCTAGGACTATAACAATGAGGTTCACTGCTCTCACGATATTCCTGATTGGGACTTTGTATAAGGGGAGATGGCTCCGTGTGAGCCACATCATTCCAACGACCATGCTGTCGTCTATTATCTCCTTGTTCCTCGTGTCTAACTGGCAGCTCAATTAAATTACTTTTTTGTCCCGTTAAATCATATTCGGATTGAGACGCCCTTTTACTACCATATTTGGAAGTGTCAATATCGGACAGATGACTTATACTTGCATCACTATCACTATGTTGTCTATCACGAGGCTGCCACGTTTCATTTTTACGTCTGGAATTACGTTCTAAACTTCCATAGTTTTTTGGATTACCAGTCTTTCTATAACTGCTATCTAAACTATTATGGTTTGCAGCTTTGTCCTCGAATACATTTTCTAAGCTCTCAGAATAGTTTTTATTTGTAGGTGTTTTTAGCTGGTCTGAACTTTCATAATGTGAAGTCTGTTGAGTAGTTAAATTATACATATTATTAGCTGAACTAAAGCCACTATCCTGACTTCCCGTATAGTCTTTGTAGTTGTTAACATTTTCATATTCTGACTGGTTTGACATATTACTACCAGATGAATGGCTCCGGTTGGTTAGAGGTGTGTAAAGTTGGTTACTTGACTGTGATCCTCCACCACAATCTCGAAATAAAGCAGGACTAAAAAAAAAAATGACAAGTTCTTCACTAATGTAAATTAGATTCATTTTACAAGTACTTCCTGCTACAAAAACATGTATACAATAACATGAATAATATGTCTTTATATGCTTACTTAAATGGTGAAAAGGGTATTTACATAGGCTATGTTTTAAAAGGTATTTATAAACATGTTATTTGAAAAGTCTAAATGCTCATCTCATACAGTCATTACTTATTGACTGACTTATCATATTTTTTGAATCCAAATCACACTTGTATAAAATTTTGCAAGCCATAATAGAGAATCTATTACTTTCAAGCTAGATTTAACTTTGTTTCAGTTTCAGATTTCTTTTATCTCTATAAATCATCTATAATTGCTTCCTTATACATTTTATTCATATTAGACACCACTCTATTGCTGAGGATGGAAGTTGACCTCTGGATTTCTGTTTTTTGTGTCATTGGATCACTATCTTTTTGACATTTCCCTTTTATCGTCTTTTATTCATTTTGGACATCAATCTTGTAGCGGATGGAGATTGACCTCTACATGTCTGGTTTTGTTTGTTTGTGTAAATGGATTGCTGTCTCAATAACATGTACACCACACTGCTTTTTATTCATATGAAATGCTAGTAAATTTTTCAAAAGATGGAATTGCAAAATTTTATTCTATTGTATGTCTATATTAATTTTTTATGTACTAGTTCTCCTACACTTCTTGAGAGAACAAAACATTCCATGTAAACCATATCCCATACCTGCTTAATGTTGGACTTAAAGGTGGCCTACTTTCTGTTGGTGACAATTCTCTGACAGTGTTTGAGCGTTGCATTGGCGGATGTACTACCTGACGACTAGGCGATTCCCGTCTAGGTTTCTGTGAATGTGGATCATCATTGTCATTCATCTGTAACAGAAACTGAAGAATAACGTGGACGTTAGCATCCACTATAAAGAAAGCAAACAGAAGAACAAGCACACTACATGTAAACCATTCAGCAGATGGAAGGATCAGTATTATCTACTTTTTCATTTCCTTAATTTGATTACATAGTTTTATAAACTCATTTTATATAATGGTTTTATACATCTAAGATAACACTATGCTGTGATCACATGGATAGGTTCTACTACATACCGGTAGTTAATTCCTGTATGTCAACTGCTAACAAATAGTCATAGACTATACAATTAAGTTAATTGTTAACCAATCTGTGGAGATATTTTTGAATGAGCAAACTGGCTATCCATTACAAAATGAAAAATAAAACATTCTGCTGTATGGTTTTAAACACATGCTGTCAGTTAAATGGAAATAAACAGACAAAACATGCAAACAAACGTGCATAAGGAAATATTGTTTTAATAACTCATGCTTAATTTCTAAATAATATGTGAAACTTTTGAATCTGTGATGTTTGTTAGTTTTTAAGAGGGGATAACATTGTATAGGAATAACAGATTTACAGCAGAATGCATTGATTTAGTAGGTAAAGATAAAATCTTTGATTCGCTTGCTTGAAAGCTGAAACTGGAAGTCATCATTATGCAAGGTATACTACCCTCCTTTCAAAGTAGTCTAGTCCTACAGACATATAGATTGGTTATCTGTCAGGCTAGTCTACTCTTAAAGAAGGGTAGTACACCTAACCTAATAACGACTTCACAGTTCAGCAAGCAAGCTAGTTAAAGATAATAACTTTTCCTACACACTCAATGCATTTTGCTGTAAAGTAGTTAAATAATCAAAGTGATGTTGTGCAATTTTCCTTTTATCAGCAAAGTCAAAACTAGATAACATGAAAATCCAATCATGCACTGTAACAGCTACATATAAATGAACTTATAATCAACATGGCTAGTTTCACACTATCTTCATTCTTATTTTATTACTTAATTTTTCTACAATATATTGATTGGTGTTGAGTAATTTACACTTTTTTTTCTTTCAAAAAATATTACATATTCTACTAGAATATAAAAACAATTATTATCTGTATATAGATTATCAAAATGAATCACTACACTTTGAAGTATTTCATATTATAAAGGAATACATATCAAGCATTCTATTTTAAATACTTACAAAGCTTTGGTTTCTGGACATACCAGATTTGTATTTTCCTGCAATTAAAAAAGTTAAATTCAATATAAGAATTTACGTTGTTTAATTCATGATATGAACAATTCAAAAACCATCATTTGTTGCATGCTTTTGCTCACAGAAATATAAGTGAAGTAAATACAAATTTTACCGACATATTTTAAAAGGAATTCATGCATCTGAACTCACAAATTTTTCTGCTAACTAAAAACTTACAGACAGCATGCCAGACATTCATGGTACAATAAAAAATTGGTTGTGATTTGTAAACAAACAACAACATTTTTATTTTATTTTAAAACCAAAATTAAAACGTTATTTTTTCCAATTCCTGTTTTGTATCTGAATCAATTTGCATATTCAACACATAGTCACTGTATAACATTAGACTACAATATAATTTATGATGAAAGCACTTTTTTTTCAATCTTGTATTGTGACTGTTTCTTTCTTCTAGAGTTTTGGTGCAAAAAGCAAAAAAGGTGTAAAAAAAAATCATAATTCAGAAGGTAGGTATTACTAAATGTATAATAATTTGACTAACAATTTTCCAGATGCTGATTTGCTTGTTGAAAATGTCTTGCTGTAATTTGCTGTTTAACGTGATTTAATCTTTATCAATCTTGACCAATTTACGGGAAATAAAATGGGACAGATAATTTCTGCAATGGTAACTTATCTTGTACTGTTGATCTTTTTTGGCTATCAACAGTCTCTATTTTGACCAAAAGTCCATAACTTTTTAAGGGCAATTTCTCAAATAAGGAGTAATTCTACTGTTGTCAGATTTCCTCATGTAAAATGCTTTTCAAGATAATAGGAAATATTTGCATTTTGTCCATACATTCAATTTTTTGCCATGCCAGTCAAAATTATTTGACAAAAATGTAACACTACCATTTTCAGGTTTGAATATAACTTCAGAGGATACAATTTTGATAATATTATAAGATGATGCTGAAAACAGATGACACCAGACAAAATGGATGGCAATAGTTCACACTGGGTGATTTGGTCAGATTTGCTAGCAAAAGGTGATTTGAGAATAGCAACCTAATTTCACCATGAACCAAAAGACATCAAAGGAAAACATAAGTCATGAGATTGCTGCATCAATTCTTCTAATATCAGTAACTTTACTTCAATGGAATGTCAAACATGTGACTATTAAAAGGAAATTAATATTTTTTGATAGTTGCATTCTGGTCATTAAGAAAGTTCCAATTGAGAGAACAGGGAATCTATTTAAATAAAGGTAATTAAGGAGTGCATAACTTCAATCAGAAAATGCATTTTCCTGTAATTAGAGTAAATGGCTCCATCTATTAGTTATCAGAAGATCTTATCTGATTTTTCGATGCAGGATTGAATGTTTTTTGTATGTAATTAAACAAGGATTAGTCATTGCCTATGTGTGTGTGTGGTTATAAATCTTATTTAATTATCTGTTAAAGCATCTCCTCATCAACATGCAGATGGGAATACTTTGTTTGGGGTTAAATTATAGTAAAATCATGTGATTCAGTAGACAGATTTTCGAATATGAATTATGATGATGATAGTTTTTTCATCAATTTTAAGCTAAGAAGGTTTCACTGTAATTTGAGTCATAGGGTGAAATGTACTTTTCAGCAGAGTGTAGAAAATTATGTTGTAAATGGAGTATATCTCATGTATGATGCAATGTTCACCTATGACATAACTACAAATGTATCATAAGAAAGAACTTGTATAACAATTCACATTAAATTTATGAATTGTAAAATAAAGTTCTGATTTATCATGAAAGGTCTAGTTTGTTTACATTCTATACAGGGTATAAAATTAGCATAGGACCACAGGCCAATGGCCATTAAAATCTGGTGTGGGCTACAGAAATTTATGCTTTTCTTGTATAGGACTATGGTTCTAATAGCACACATGGCATTCAATTATTTTTATTTCGAGTCACTAAGAATTCATATTTACCATTATTGATATAAAATGATTTTTTGGCAAAGGTATTAGCTGTAATCTTGATGCAACTTATTAAAAAATTGGTCTCATAATTGACTATTTGAAATGTTTACCAGGTGCTACATGTGCTAGGTGATTCAGAATGAGGTCATGATTTAGGATGTTACTTTCACAGTAGGATGTTACTTCTGGTCCAGATAAGATCGGCACTTTACAAAGCAGGTGTTGAAGAACATAAAAAAGCTCTAAGTTTCCCTATGTGTTGCATGTTATTATCATGTCTGAAATGCGCAACTTTTCTGCCATAAAACTGTGTGGTATCTCTGATCATTTAAAGGTATATTGATGTTCATTAGTCTTCTGATTTAACATTACAAAGGTTCTTGGTTAACCAGTTGTATTATTGTATGTTACATACAGAGTGACTACAAGGAAACTTTTAAATGAGGTCTTGATAACAGAAAGCTTCAAACAATTTTCAATATTTTAGCAAAATTGAAACTTAGGCAAAACAAATAAACAGGAAGGTGATATTTTGACCCAATAACTCCTCCAAAGAGACTATGATTTATAGATTTAATCCTTGACCATCACCGCACATTAAATACCTAATATCAGACCTTTCAACATATACCAAAATTACATGTTGGAACTTTTTTTTCATAGCTTATTTTTTTTATTGGTGAATTAATTTCTAAAATACTTGAACTCCTTTTTCTTTTTTTTTCCCTTTTATATCAGAACTCTATGTCATTACATTCTCTGCATGAAAAAATCAACTCAGGGTGAAGTCAGCTGACAGTAAACAGGATGCGAAAGTAAAACAAAATGAGTGTAATTTTTGAACTTGAAATCTATTGAAGCATGTCCTTTGCTTTTATTGGCTTATGTGAAAGACTTGAGAATTGCATGAAATGTGATGTGATATAACTTTTTAAACCTTCACATTGAAACAGCAACAACTAAGGAACCCTCGAATAAGTTTATGTTGTAATAGTGACCATGAACTTTACTATGACCTTGATACTATGAGCTATATTGTGCATGGTGATGTTTTCTTTGAAATGATTAGATGTTTGTGATAAGTGGAAGTGAATTATTGCATTGTAAACTGTAATGTCAACAATTGAGTTGAAAATGAAAAATATATTTCTTGGGTCTTTATAAATGTTACTAGCACCAGATGATCTACCGAGTATATGAATATATGAATATATATAAATGCAGAAGTATGTTTGTATATGTAAGCAAAGATGGAAGAAAGAACAAAGATATAATATGAATATATAAAATGTTTATTAGAAAGACAGTAGAAAAACTAAATGAGAGATGACATACAAATACACAATATGATTCAAAGTTGTTCTTCAATTAATTGGTCCCTGTTCAGTAAAACTGTGATGGATAAAATCATCAGTCAATAAAAAAATCACAATAAAAAAATGATAATGAAACCTTATGATCTGAAACTGTTGATTAAAACATGATTTAAAAAAACGAAAAACGATGAGCACTAAAATATCTAAGGTTCATTCAGGGATAAAACATTTGTGAATTAAAACACTTTTGATGAAAATTTGGTATGTAGCAAAAACATCAAGTGATTCTATGGTCTAAAACTTTGAATCATATCTAATAACAAGCATTGAAAATATCATGAAATGTTTTAAACTATCCATGATATTTATCAAACTTCACCACATGCAAACAAACATTCATACATACATACATACAGCCATTCATGCAGACACAAGCAAACAAACATGCATATACACACACAAACATTTAAGACAGGATGTGAAGTAAATACACAAGCAAGCAATATAATAAGCAGATGCACAAGTACAAACAAGCAGACATACATATAAAGCAAAGCAAGTGTTATTATGCATGATAATGATTGTCATGATGAAGAGTTATCTCCCATGAAGTTTTTCTGATTATCTTTCTTGGCACTATTGGAAGATTTTATCAATAAATTAGTATTAGCACATTATTCACAGTTCATAACAAAATTGCACAAATTGACTAGACTCTGCTTTCTGTTGATGGATGACTGGATTTCTGGAACTTGTAGTGATGCCATGATGCACGATGTGAAACAGTAATGTCATGTGGGTCTGCGACAGTAGCATTAAACAACACAGTAGAGTCCAACATAGATGTATCAAACTGACGCTTAGCTACCATGTCGTGGAAAGACTTATTCAACTTACTTTTAACTGAATACCTGTCCCTGAAAGACTTATACAAACGACTAGTAAAAGATGACTTAACCCGGCGACCGTCACGGATAGACATGTCGTCAAGGAAGGCGTCTGAGAAACACTTGTCAAGTTCACACTCGTCTAAACTCTTGTTAACACAGTACGTACCATCGAGTGGAAGGGTAGAGTCACCTCCCTTGCCATCAGCTAACTTCTTCTCCATCTCTCTTAACTGAAATAGAAAACATCTACTTAATGATATGAAATTACACTTTACAAGTTACAAATAGTAATACATGAAAATACACTTCATAAGTAACAAATACCCATTCATAATATTTCTTATGGTAATGGAACATCAAGAAAAATGCACCAGTTTCTTTTCTATGAACCCTACATTTTTTTTATATAACTTTTAAGTATTGTTCTCCTTTACAAACTAATATTTAAAAGGCTGTATGATTCTTAGAATTAAAATTATTTAGTAAGGGCACTGCATTTGAATGGTTGTCTCATTGGCATTCATGCCACATCTTATTTTTATAGTTATCTCATTGGCAGTCATACCACCTCTTCTTATTTTTATAGTTATCTCATTGGCAATTATACCACATTTTCTTTATAGAGTAACAACTAAAACCTACCTTTTTCTCTGCTCTGTGGAATGAATGACGTCTCTGTTTACGAACGTACTTGCTGACAGACTTGTCTAGTGAGAGACGGTTTGCTGCCTGGGTGATCTGTTTCTGTAACTCATACTCAAGCTCTAGCTTGGACAAGGACTCAGCCTATAAAAGTAAGATTTACATTACAAATAGGAATAATACAAAAAGTATGCACAGATATTAAGACAATGAACTTTTTAGCTTTTAATTCATAATAGACATAAAACTTTACTTAAAATATTGGGAAAATTACATATAATTTGAATTACCATTGCATCACTAAATAAAACTATTCTAATAAAGTTTTTCATGTAAATGGCAAAAGATTTAAGACTATATAAACTTTTCACAAAAAAATAAAATAACAAACAACTAGTAAATCATTTATAACAATGTTTGCACATTGTTGAAGGTGTACTTATGTTGTTTACATCCTCCTCATTTGGACTCTTATGATTAGTTGTCTCATTGTCAATCATACAACATTTTGATATTTTTTTTGTGGTTGAGCGGCACATTAGGGTATTTAAGTAATGTTTTAAATACCTGTTGAATGTATTATAAAGGTCTCTTGTGAAAAGTTGTCTCATTGGTAATGATACCACATCTTCTTTTATAAATGTACTACACATATACATATATAAGAATTTTAACTTGTAGTAAGTATAGTTATCAAAACATACCTGGTCATCTTGTACTTTTGATGCTAGAGAGAATGCTGTGCCGACACGGCGTCTGATGGCAGGAGCCTGTTCCCCTGTAGCAAGAGGATACTCTCTCGGTAACCTGCCTGTCAATTCCTATAAAAATAAACAAAACATTAGTAAGATTATTAAACATATAACAATTTCATAAATAAGGAAATACTTTAAAAATTAATTTCTTAAACAAATCAACTACATTTACAATGCTATAATCTTTAATTCACAAAAACTTTGAAGAAATATGGAGTTTATTTTGTCTTTTACAAAAATCCAAACAGGCTATTGACTAAACAAAAAACAAATGACCAGCACTTACAGGTATGTTATAATCTTATACTCTAAACATTAACTTTAACATTACAGCATATACTAATAAACAAATATTTAAATGATACTTCTTGTGGATGATAAGTGTTGCTCATTGTTGAAGATCTCATCATACTTTATTTATTATGAATTCATATCTCTATTTAATTATATTATAAATAGAAATATGTAAAGTGAAAAATGATTATTCTTTAGTAACATTAAATACTAATTATTTTACAAGATTGCTCTACTTGAATACGTATAATTTTAAAGTACCCCATCATATTCAATCTGTATCATTTGGTCTCCTTTGAAGAGTTCTCTCATTGGCAATCATTACATATCTTCTTATTTTAAAAAATAATTATTAACTATTTTTATTATTATTAATTAATAACTTACCCCTTCTTGCATACATAGTACTTTGAGTTCTTCTGTCTTCTTGCGTAGCTTCTCGTCTAAAGCTTCTTTTCTGGCTTTTAGTGCTTCAAACATCTCTCTTTGTGCTTTGATAGCGTCTAGTTGATCTAGATTTACTGAAAAAGGATATAAAGATTAAGAGACAATATTTAACCTAAATTTCTCATTCTGTCATTAGAGCTTGTGATTATTGCAGAAATGAGTTACTGTAAATTTTTACCTGTCAAGATGAAATTTGACATAACACAATCAGGTTAAAATTCTACAAATTTCTCAATATGCCAACAGTTGTTTACCTTATAGTTTGTGGTTATTAACTGCATTCTTTATATAATTAAGATTAATAAGTCATAAACTAAATGTTTCACCTAAAAATTACAACACATATTATATATACTTACAAAAAAACAAAAACATTTTTTTTAAAATGTTTAAAAATTCAAATTAAATTATTTAAAACTTGAAATAATCAACATATACAATTTGCAATAAAATCAAGTTCTTTTTTTTAACTTACAACTTCTAAACCAATGTTTACAATACTTTCTCCCCATCCAGAATTTATAACAACAAAGTGATGTACAAGTGAGTAATGTCTAGTTCTAATCTGGTAAGAAAATTTAATTTCCTCACTTTAAATTAAGATTCTCTCTAACGATAAAGATCTCTAACCAACCAAAAAGTAGTAAGAAACAGTTGCCTCTAACATGTAGTAATCTTATCAGTTAAACCAGATATCAATTAAATCATATGATGATACTATGATTAGTTGTTTACATCAAAGGACCTGGATAATCCATATGTCTTATGAACTTATAATAATTTAGTCTAGACAAGGTTTACAATTATGCCTTTGGAATATTCATGTACAGTATTTTTTGTTAATCCTGTTTTCAGTAAGTTTCTAAATTGATCAAACAAGCTGTGATATTTTGATAAGACTGCTTTGGGGTCAAAAGACAAAGTGTTAAAGTTAGAACATTATTAACTGGATTAACATGATGGACTGATATCAACGTTATTTACTTTGATATGGAATATATATACTGTATTAAAAAACAATGTGCAATATTTAATCTATTTATAGGGTAAAAAAAATAAACAAACACAACTATTTTTAAAGTAAGAGGAAATTATTTTAAACACATTTGTCAGTACAGGATATGCTTATATGTTATTGAATTAACAAATGTCAATAAAATAATAGATTATGCATCAGATGTGGTAATTGTCATTCTGTGGCATTATATTTTTATTATAACTCTCTCTGATGTCACTTAATAAGTTTGAACAGATATTTTCCCATCTTACACTTCCTTTGATAATTACTAGTTTTCAGTTGCAATGTTTGGCTTATATTTAAAATGCATGTAAAGATATAAGAAAAATATATAAATAAAGCTATCCTTAACAAATATCTGTCTTCAAAATGTTTGTGAAAAATGTGTGATTTCCCGTAAGTTATTTAAAGCACTCATTCCTATGTTATATACTAGTGTTCATTTGCAATGTTTTGCTTATGTTTAAAATGCATGTATGTACAGAAAAGTTTTAAGTGTCTATGATGAAAACAACAAATTTTATAAAGAAAGCTATTATAAACATTTTTTTTTCTTATGTTGAAAGAAATATGTGACTTTAACCTAAACTTATTTTAAGCACTTATTAATATTCTTATGAACAGTTTGAAACAATACAGAATTAGCTGAAAACATTGCCTATTCACTATTATACAATAAACTAACTATAAAGTTAAGAATAATATAAGAACTTACTGGTATAATTACTGTTAAACATAACTGAAGTATCAAAGATGGTAGAATCCAATGTAATATCCATGTTAAATGAACTAGGCAAGCTCATTCTCAAAGTCGTAATCACTTCAAACTAACTCAATAAACTAAACTTTCTACTATAACTCAAAATGTCACTATGTTATTGGCACCAAGTACTTTCACCTTTTTGTCCAGTACTTAATTATTTTGAGTTACTCAAAATTAACAAAAGCTTTTGCTTTCATCTCATTATGGCCCCATGCACAAACAAATGTATATATTCTAGAGATCCCAAGCTGACTGATAATACTTCCATACAAATCACCTGTTTATATTGAATACCTATAAAAACAATTGTCACCTCTGATGACCTTAATGAGGTGTGTTGACCTCATTAGCATATTTGTTGCAGGTGAGGTAATGAGTTTAATTAAGTAGTTAGTTGACCACTGATTAGTTTACAAAGGTACCCCAAAGACCTAAGGACTAAACTTTTGTAATCCCATAATTATTACAAATTACTTGTCTTTTGTGTCCAAAGATTTTTTATAATATATTGAGGATTTTTTACTTTAATGATTGTGGGCCTATTGTTTAGGGTGTTATAATGAAAGATTAATACATGATCAATGTTGTTAACTCAAGTGAAATTTACACTTTTACTTGATAAATTATATGATATAATTTTTACACCAAAGAAATGTTCTATTATGTAAAAAAATCAATTTATTACATAATCTAAAAAAAACATTATTGAATACTCAATTCCACTACTAATTCTACAAAATATCATATGTCCATAAATACCAGTGGTCACATATTAATTAAAATAAATATGTATTCATTTGTAATAATACTTCCTCACTATGGACATAATACCTTATCTCCAAATAAGAGTGTTTGCATTCAACCAAAATTACTTAAAAATGTATTTGTATGTACATTTTTGTCCCTGATTGATAAATTTTAAAAAGAATATTTTCCTCTTATTACAATCGTCCTGGATATGCGAAAAAAATAGCTCACATGATCTATTCTGATATTTAATGCCTAAAAATTTAAAGGATTACTCCTTAAGTTCAATATTTGTAGTGTATTCTGTCATATATATGAATAATTGTCTCCATTATGTCCAGTTGCAAATATTACATTCGTTTATGAATGGTACAGAAACACATAAACTCCGAAGGAAATTTCAAACACTAATGCTGAACATTCCAAAATCATTGTCCTAAAGATGTAAATGAAAAACAACACACACCACTTTGATTATATATGTTCTAAGATAGCTCCTAACAAAAATAAATTGAGCAGCATGGAAATTGGGGATAATAGTTAATAATTAATAAATGATTAATGCTTTAAATTCAACTATCAGTATCCATCATTTCATATTAAACTGAGACCTTATTATTAAGAATGTTTTAAACTTATATGAGCAGATACAATAACTATACAAAATTCATATAACATTTATAATGAAATATGCTCATTATATGTGGTGACAAAGGCAGAAATGTCAAAATATGGCATCATTTTTATCAAATTATGCAGTTTACAAATGATCAATCAGACATTTGTCTCTTTATAATGTCTAATGGTTTACAACTTTAATGTGTTAACAAAGTAATGCTGAACAGCATCATGTTATTATCTATAAATAGAGAGATATACAAATAGTTATCAAAGGTACCAGGATTATAATTTAATATGCCAAACAGACTCATCAGTGACGCTCATATCATCAAGTATCTAGAAAGCCAAATAAAAAGAAAGTTGAAGAGCATTGAGGATTCAAAATTCCAAAAAGTTGTGCCAAATACGAAGACCAGCTCAACCACCATAAATCCTTCTCAACATTTCCTATAGGAAATAATATTACAGCTTTTCATTCTACAGGACTGTTACTCCAAGCCTAGTCTCATTTCTGCATTTAAAGATGATTTTGATGAAGTACACATAGAAGAAACTAGTTTGTAATTATCTTTGAGTAGGACCTTTGTTTGACTTTGACAACAATCTAACAGGATTTAGAATCTGTTTATGGGTCCAATATTCCTTACTAAGGTGTACCATCTTTTAACTGGCTATCCTCTTAAAGAGACATTTATAAGAGCATTAAATACTTTGCATTTTCAAAAATTTGTATAAAATGTTGGTCTTTTGATAAATAGGCCTATTCATTACTTTTCCTCATGAAATATTGTTTCATTTGTTATATTCCCATTGGAAACATTAGCTACCATATTCCATTTTATTCAGTATAAAATTCATTTATTCTTTTTAATACTCATGTATGTCTACATAATGATTATACTATTCCATATAATGCACCTTTATTATAAGATTTAAATTTTAGGACTATATGAAGTTTATGATTGTGAATAGAAGGTAACATGAATGATACTGTTTCAAGGTTAATAATGTTTGGCTAATGAAAAGGTTCATATAGTTTACTTAATAAGTTTCATTGTCTCATAAAGAAGTAGCTAAATCTAAAGACCGTCTCTGATGTCCTAATTGGTAAATCATTTTAAGTGCACTTAGTGTATTGTCCATTTTGCCATAGGCATTGACTAAAATTTCTTTAGAACTGTTTTCAACTAAAAATTTCAAATGAAAATAAGTAGTTAAAATCCCTTTTTCTTAAAAGCAAATGACACAAATTAAAAAATACATTTTTCAAATAAGGAATAACACCCCATTTACACAATTTTCCTTAAAACCTGTTTGAGTAATGACTTTTTAAAAGGACCTTTACACTTCCTACAATTATCAATGGTATCTTAAATGCTACAAATGTTGTAGAGTGTTAATTCAATTCCACCTTTATCATTGCTGGTTTGTTGAAGGTGATACTTTTGTATCAATAATTGTTAAAAGGATTTAAATTTATTTTTGCTGTTGACGCCAAATCAGGTAATTTAAAAATATCTTTTGTTACTTTCACAAAATACCCCATCTGCATTTTGGAAAAAAAAATCCATCAAAATCATGTTTATTTCCCACTGTCATTATAGATTTAAAATACAGATCCTATTGGAAAACTAATTACAAGTATGTAAAAAAAAGACTTGTTATGTTAATTTATTTAAAAAAATTTCCATACAGCTTCACTAAAATGATAACATTTACATCTGAACTCAAGCAGATGATATCCATATATTCTGGGAATGATGAAATATAAATGAGTTGAAAAAATACAAACTTACTATCAAATCTTGATCCTGACAAGTTTGGAAGACTTGATGAACTGGCACTGCGACTGATATCAGAAAATGAACCGGGTAGAGATGACGAACTTTTGTTACTACACGTTAAATCAGCAGCGATTTCACTGGAACTTCTAACTGTGTGTAAACTACTCTGTAAAATAAAATAAATTAAATATTATAACTGAATTATCTCCCTTACTATATCATTTGTCTTAATCAGAGGTATGGAAAACAAAATTCTTCTAGGTTCAAGACTTCAACTGAAACAATCATTGAAATAAATGAAATGTTAATTCTAAATGAATACAGAAAATAAACCAAAAATGTTGATTACCATTATTCTACAGTTATTATTAAAATGTTGGAATCTTTTGTTCAAACTAACACACCTAGAGCACAATATGACCACAGGTTCCTGAACTAGTTTAAAGTCTGACAGCATGTAACATTTAAGATTGCTATTAACATCTGCAGCTGATATCAATGTTCAACTGCAGTTCCAAAAATAAGAAGAATAATGTCAACATATCCTCATCTCATTCTGATAGGAGGTAAGTAAGTATACCTTGCTGTGTTTTCTGTCTAAGTAAAACTGATGTTGAGCCACGGCCATGGACCAGATACATTTTGTGAGCTGAGAAGTACAACCAAACCAAGCATGGACTGCAACGTTTCCAGGACCGAAAGTTCTACGGCTTACAGATACTCTGGAAAATATATCAATTCTAATGAACAATGGTTGCTTTATATAAAGTTCATAGGTCTTGTATGATATACTTAATGTATTTCAATTAAATTTAATTACAACAAATTTATGTTTTCAATTAAACACAAGGTTTTATGCATTTGTTTCATAACTCTGTTTAGAAAATGAAATTGCCTGTAAAGATTTTATTCTAATTTGATTAAGAATTATAAATTAGAATTCAACTTTCAAATCATTTCAATTAAACTAGACTAGTTATGCACTTTAATTTTGTTTCACAATATTCCAAATATTCATGCATGTTAATGTTGGTCTGATTATATAGTTTCTTTTAGTTTTACCTCTCTTATTCCAACTATTTTAGTAAAATACAATCTATAAAGGGGGCATTTTTTTTTTATTAAGAAGAAGGAATTTCAATATATTGTAAAATTAGTCAAATTGGATTTACACAACCATTGAAAATTGAAAAATTAAAAAAAAATATATAAAATAGAGACAGCAAGAAAAAACAACATTAGTAAAGTAATAATTTTATAATTTATGACTACTGGTGTACATTGCTTCACATGCACTCTAATTTTTTTCTCCTTACACTTAAGATATATAAAGCTCTGTATGAACATAAGTATATACAATATATAAAGCTGATTCTGAGTACAGTCAAACACTTGAGAAGCTGTGTTCTACACACATGTGATGGCCATTAAGTCATTTTGTTGCATTAAAAATCATTCTTATAAATGTTCTTACATATAAATTGACTATGAGAGATCACATGTATGTGCTTAGTTATAATTAATTGTGAAGATTATGAGTGCCAAAACGAAATAAAATTGAGAATGGAAGTATACATAGAATTTTTTATGTCCACTGGATCAACATAGCTGGAAGATCTCCATCGGTTATAATACCTGAAAATTTGGTCAACAAATATTACAAGCTTTAATAACATATCAATAAATTAGACATATAAAGATACTAGGACTGATATACTGCAGCCAACAAAAAGCTTCAAGCAAAACAGCATACCCAAACATAAATGATGAGGATGGCTAAATAATGAGGGCAACTAATGAAAAACCATGCAGGATAACAAAAATAAAACATGCCTAGAGTTATTTCCCCTGAAATAAAAAGAATGTAATGTTTTGAATGAGATTTCTAGTTTCTATTGAAAAAATATTTCATATAATGAAGAAAAGCATGATCAGATAGCACATGGCACATTGACTGATACAAGCAGTCGCTGCATATCTATCTACTACATATTTGATCTTAGATTTGAGGCTATTGTGAATACTAAGCAGCTGTGACGGTACAGGATAAATATCCAGATCGACATGAACAAAGCTATGGTTTACCAGTCAATATATACAAATAGGTGAGAATGAAAGCTTAAGACTATGACAACAGAGACCTAAGATTCAATAAGTTTACAGATGAGAGGATTATTACTTACTGTGTACTTGGGTCTACAATGGCATCAGAGAGTTCGTCCCCTTCGTCAACAGGTTCTCTGATCGCGTCCTCATACAAGTTGTAACTGCTTAATGTTTGAATGACACTACAACACCAACAACCATGCGTTACACAGTCATCTTTAACTTAGTCTTTTCAAAATTCAAATTTCAAATTCACAATTTCTAACATTTATTTTCTTGAACTATAAACCTGTTTATTATGACTATAAATTAGAAAGCAACATTATTTTTTTGTAGACATACATATAATTCTTTTCATGAATATTTAAAAAAAACATCTGTCTAAAAGCCCAATAAATTGTAAATTTGGCTTATTAACCAATATCACAGTTATAAACAAATAAAAACGCATGTCCTTTATACAAATTATCAAAAAATGAAAGTTTGATTTGAAAAGACTAATTCATCAATACTGGATATGTGTTAAAATGGTGTGTATCATGTTAAAAGAAGCTACAGAGTTTATGAAAATACAAAGATCTCTAAATAACTTGTATTAAAATCTATCTGACACCAAGTTAAAATGATAAGTTTTTAAAGATGTATGTAATAGATAAAATAAAAGATTTTTGTTTTGTAAAGATATGAATAAGACAGATATTCATTGTTTATCATTTATTCTAATTCATAACAATTATAATTAAAAACAAATTTCATCACAAAATCCTACTTTTAATGCCTATTCAATAAATTCCACATCTGAACTTGTGCTAAGAATGTTTTCATAAACGATTTGAAATATAAGAGGGAAATAGATCAGTTATTAGCAAAAGCTTCAATGCATTGTAAAAGTTCTTAAATAAACTGACTGGCAATGAAACACATAGAAAACTGGCAATGCAAAAAAGCAATGTCAATTAAAGGGTATGGCAAACAATTGCCAAGAAAAAGATTCTTTCAAAGGTTCAAAGCAGAAAATAGCAAGCACTGGGCAGAGTGGAACATGTCTGTTTAAACAATAGCAAACAAGATATGCCTTAAGCTTATTATAGCTCTGTTATATAAGCAATTGGGACAAATGCAAGAATTAATGGTAATTTAGAATGAGGTAGAAAAATATACATAGAAATTTTGCTTCCTTTATATGAATAAATTCTTCGCCTCTTGAAAAGGCATTCAACATGCTCCTTCAAAATAAAATTTACGACAGATGTGTATAATGATGCAAAAGAAAAATATAAACTAAATCAAACTAAACGTGAACTGAGAGAAATGGCTAGTTATTAGAAAAGAAAATAATAATGTAGTGAGATGAATCTTACCGTTTTGGGTCGTGAACCTCTATTGAGAATTTCTTGTCTCTATAGTACAAATTTTCCAGTAATTTCCATGTGAAAATCTGGGAAAAAAACACAATATGAAAACATAAATGTGATATAATCAAAGAGCTTTGTAACTCTGAAGGAATAAACTATGTCAGAGTTTCTCAAAATATTCCACTCACATTGCAAGACAAATTTGATACTTTATAATTGCCCCTACTTGCATATATAATGTCATACATGTTATAAAGGGACATAACTCAAGAATAGTTAAAGCAATGCACCCCAAATTTGATCTTTAACTTGTGTTTTGTGGTAAGAAACATTGTGGTGTATATGTTTCATAACATTTGGTTGCGGTGAAACTCAAGTTAGAGAATGAAAACCAATTTTGGAACATATTGTAGTACTTATGTACTGACTGATGGACAAGTGTAACACTCAATGCCCATTTCTCTTTGAAAGTGCATAAAAATCCTGCCCAAAGGGACAGTATAAAAGTATCAACATCCCTTTATATTCTTATATATGACTGCTACTACTAGGGTGTTAAAATGAATCTCATAGGATCTGGAATGGTCAGTATTTGTTAATCATGTGGTCAGTTGGTGGGGATATTAAATGTCCTACACTACAACTTACTGTCTAGAGTAGTTAAATACTAGCAGTACTTTGTGGTGCTTGTAGAGTAATTCGGTTGGAGACAATATACAGAAAATAACTAAATTTGAACATACCTTTCTTGGTTCTTTTTTATCTGATTTATCATAAACAGCTATTCCTTTATAACTTAGTCCTAACCACCATGGAATGTCTTTTTTGTCCTAAATGGAAAAAAAAAAAATAACAAATAAATCCTTATTACTTTTCTAGGTAACTGTCTTTTAGATTTTTTTCCAATCATAGAATAGCAATCATATTTTTATGGTTTTTAAAACTATTTCATCTTAAAAAAGTTCAGTTATTTCCATTATGTATGACGAATTATTTGTTTTTATAGAAAATAACACTTTTAATGATCATATGGTGATAGAAAATTCTTCTATCAGTTTTTAAACACATCTTCTTTAAATCTCTACATTGAAATCAATAAGTATATATTTTTTTTGAAACAATGCAACTCAATAGATTTGTTCTCCTTTTTACCAAATCTTGTACAATTTTATCCATAATGTTAAGCTGACTGACAGTAAGAACCTTACCTTTACTTCATAATAGTGTATACCGTATGTAGGCAAACTCTCAACTATGGACATATAACTGTAAAACAAAAGGAAACTCGTTTCAGACCACTGTCTACCTTAACACTTCTACAACCTCTTGAAAAAGCTTAATTAATTTATAATTATTGAAAACAATCTCAAATTATTTGATCATTATATACAACCAATGATTTTTTGATAACATTCAGTAGAGGCAGGCTGTCTGTAAACATCCTAAAGAAATTGTGGGAAAATAGCCTTCTTTTATCATGTTTATTTTACCATAGTGTCCTCTTCTAAAATATTGGTATATTTCTATATACCTGAAACCAGTACACATATATACATCTGTATGCATCAACGTTTGTGTGTATATTTTCCTTATTTGTGCATTGAATTTCAGTAAAATATAAAGTTTAAAATTACTTCAACAAGGGTTTTAGATGCACTTGAATAACCATGAGGGAAGAATGCTCAACATTATAAGATGGTCAACTGACTATGCAGTATGGGATTTGATCATTGTTAAAGACCATACAGTGACCTATATTTGTTAATTTCTTATGTCATTTTGTCTCTTGTGGAGATTTCTCTCATTGGCAACCATAGCACATCTTCTTATATTTATATCATAAGGTGTTCATAATTGTGATATCACAATACTTTGATCTAAATTTCAGGAGGAATGGACCATCAAAAACAACTTATACTTTCAAGTGGTAGAGCTTTTTACAATTTACAAAATAAAATCCAACTAATTCATTTACTAAGTTTTATAATTCACTCTAAGTCTTCCAACAAAATAACATTCTGTAATTTCCAAATTTGTGTGTGTTAACAATATGACATTATCTCCCCTGGTATAATGGTACTTACTTGACAATAGCCAATCCTTTTGATATTCCTAATAACTTCTGATAATGTCCTATAACTTTGTCTTCACTGAAAATAGAAATAAATAAGCATTTAGAATTCTGAAACAATTCATTCATGTGTTTGAATGATAACACTTATCATATCTTGAGATGTTAATTAAATGGGATACTAAAAGAAAGAAATAATAATAAAAATACTTGGAACTGATGTATTATTCCAATCTATTATTTGTATTTCTGACTTTTTCACCCAAACTTTTATGTATCTACAAGATACACTAAAACATAACTGTAACAAACGCCTCATTGAAAACTCATCATTTCTCTGACATTATGCCTGCTAAGTACTTTAATTTGCATGACCGGAAAACTGGGAGCTAAATGCACCTAAAAACCAAACAGATAAAGAACTGAGGCAAAAAAAATGAACTTGTAGAAAATCAATTGTCCATATAAAAAGAGAAACTCTTTAGAGTTCATCCTTCAAATGTCTGCTTAATAATAGCATTAAATGTCTTCTAACTATCTGTAACAACTGAAGTGGAAGGCACTGTTAAGTCTTGTCTGCCTCATTAAAATCATGCTATAATAATACAATGCTGAAAGCTTTAGGAAATGGATTTTCATTATAACAGCAGTGAAATTGTATAAATGCTTGAAGCTGACATTTATCATTTCTGTAACTCTCATCAACATGTGCACTATCATAATGGATTAAGAGATAATCTCCCAGAAGGACAAAGGATTATTAATGTAGTATCACTAAGCTATCATTTTCAGACTGCTGACACAATATTTTTTACAATCTCAAGGGAGAAAATCAAGATTGCGTCTGTCTATAAAAATCCAAACAACAGGACTCAATATAAACGTAAATTTATCTACTAAAACAATAGCTGTACTCCAAGGAATTTTAACCACTCTGTGTAATATTAAACATAAAACAAAACTGTTTATAATTTCTATCATATGCACTTAAAAGAAATGGTATTGTTATCAAACTTTTGAAAGCAACTGACCTGTTTTCAACCAAGAGATTAAATTCTAAATATTTCCAATGTTTTCTTCAGTCTTTGTAAGACTAAATACATACAAAAAATGTAGAATGTCCAACATCAACGTATGAATTATTAACCAAACTATCAATATACATCAAGTTCAGCAAAGAGATGGACCTGAATGACTGTCTTTGTTACTTTCACTCTTTGCCAGCAGCCTTTCACTTTTATATATCAAGTACTGAACAGCCTTTTGGTTGTAGTATTATTTATGCTTCTCTTTGATTTTTACAATTAATGATGTTTTTTCATGAAAAGAAAACACTAAGTACAAAGAAGACATAAGTTTGTTTTGTGGTAAGGCAGCTGTTATAAACATTAACCGACACTGTTTGTATAAATGACAACCTGAGCATACAATCTTGTTTCTTTTTATAACATTTGGAATTCAACAAGTGCAATATTGCAATGAAAAATGTGATTATAGCATATCATTATAAGGTCTAACAAATACCTTACCATTAAAAACAGAAACTGAACATTTTAAAAATAGAAACATGATTTTCAGAAAGACTTACAATGCAAAAGCTGTAAACAGGCACAATTGAAGTGACGAAATGTTGAAAATACCTGTAGCTCAGTGGCGGTTGCAGGAATTTTCGAAAGGGGGGTGCTAACCCAGGGCAAAGGGGGGGTGCAAAACATATGTCCCGATACAAATGCATTGATCGGCAAAAATAAAGGGGGGGTGCGCACCCCCGGAACCCCCCCTCTGGATCCGCCACTGTAGCTTTATACCAAATGCTGGAGAAATAACTGTTGAACTAATGTTAAGGAAAGAGATGTGCACTGCACTCAAGACATTAAATATATTGAAAGGAACAAGCTTCCCTACATTGACCTCAAAGATACAAAACAAGAAATATGGTTGTGGACTACTTAGATGTTTGACAATGTAGAAATCAAATGTGGAGTACCAGGATCATGACAATGTGACAATAAAACATAATGAATCAGAATAACTGTCCTAATAACATCTACAGGAATGAAAGAAATGTGATCAGAGTCTGTGAGGCACAGGAATAACTTCGTTAGTATGAATCAAGATGGTTGGGAAATATATTGCATTTGATGTAACAACAATAGGAATTGATTCAAGATGGAAAATTTGGAAGTCAGTCTTTTCCTATCATTGACCAAACATTTAAAGAGGAAGAAAAATTTGCGACCTGATGATTATTGTATTACAAGCTTCCTTAATATTGCTTTCAAGATATCTTCAACACATAATCTAAATGACATTTGATCTTACTGAGATACCTATCACCCATACTTCACAAATTATAGACAGATTTATACTTGTGAAGACAGCTGCATATAGAGGGATCAAGTTAAATCTACATTCCAAGTCAACTGATGCAGTTTTTATACACTTAATCAATTTACAAGTCAATTAATCTTATCAAAATTAATTGCATGCTATGTATTAAAACATTGTTATCTCCAAACAAAACTTATTTTAATCAGATATTTCAATAGGTTTGACATGGTTTTGATATTTCAATCCACATCGTCTTTATATTAGAAGCAATATGATAGACCTCAAAGAAAAGTCAAGTGCCACATCTTTGATATTCTAATGAATGTTAAATCAGGAAATAGTTGTTGTTTTTCTAAGATATGTTTTCCCTTGGAGAGAATATTGCATAAGTGTATACTGTAAGATTTTATCACAAAAACTTTTAACAGTTCAAAAGCAGTAAGAACTAGAACCCAAAATATGCAAATAAATATGCAGTATGTTTAATTTCTCACAGTAATATTACAACAAAATTATCAGTAGAAATTCTGATTCTATCTTATCTTTATTGACAAATGACTTTATGCTAAGACTGCACCCTAAATTTTCCAACTTATCATTGGTAAAACATTGCTGACATCTCAGTTACTTCTATTCAATCTCTAATTAATCTACTTTTATCTTATACCACAGGGTTTCAATATCACAGATCAAAACAATGATAGAAACTGTGTACCCTACAAGATTTCTGAGTATGAAAATACAGCTGCCTGAAGTCAATGAGACTTTTGATTAAAACATTCTGGATTGAAATTATTACAGAGCAATCATTTTAATGCAAAGAATTGGTTAACCACAAAAACTTGTGTAACAGCAAATAACTTTTAGGCTTACCGTATTAGACGCCCCTTTGAGAGTTGCGGTAAGGAAGTAATAGTCCTTTATCTTAGAAACTTTTTACAATAAAAAAACTGACAGCACTTGTAAATATGTCAATAAAATACAATATCCTTATAAACTGGTAACTTTTAGATAATCAATATTCACTAAGAAGGACTGTCAAATGACTGGCATAGACTGGACTTGATGTGGCATTTATCCCAGGTCATCAGGTTGTTATAGAGATGCTACACCTGATCAGACACAGTTCACACAACTTATTCCTAATATATCACCAGCATCTATAAATCCTCTCTGTATCAAAATAATTGGTGAATTACTAGGACCTGAGCATCTTAACAGACAAAACATATAACATTACATTTTCTGTTTGTAGTAGATAATCTGAGTTTATCCAATAATGGACAGTAAATATTACCACTGACCAGACTAGTGATGTAATCATAAGTAATATCAATGTTTTCTTTTGGAGGTCTTATCTAATCATTAAAGGATTATTTCTCATAAGAGAAGGGTCAAGGTAAACTAAAAAAGGCTTTTAGTCAATGAATTTTGGTCTCATCATTTAGTTCACATTCTTTTTTAATAATTTTTATTTTTGTCATTTAAAAATAGACAATTATATGAAATTTATGCTTTCAAAAAATATTCATAATCTTTAAAAGTCCCTAATTAAAAAAAACCATGTTCTACACATTTAACACTTTTTATTTAATATACTTAATTATAACCTATTTTTTATTTTGTGTATTTATTCTTTCAAAATAAAGTTCAAGATATAAGAAAATCATTCACCAGGATAGTGTTTTTTAACCTACTTGGCCACAGGATGTTAGGTGTGGATGTATGTCCATTTACTTATATCAATATACTTATCAGCAAAAATAAACAAGGTCAATCTCACCTGCCAAAGTCATATTGTTTGCTTAATACCCTAACATAAACAGGCTTTAATAATATAAAGGTTTCAAAATATCTAAAATAAATAGGTCTTTATGAAATTCCATACAAATTCATTTCCTATTCTATTCTAATTTGGTCAAGTTATTAAAATAACTTATACAACATATAAATGAAATTAGGATAATTGGATTTTAACTTTCCAAATGGTGTTTCTTACTGTAAAGGAAAAATAGTTATCTAAAAGATATAGTCTATGCAATTTTTATACAGTACTGAACTGTTTCAAAGCAAGCCTAACTTTGAATATTTTATGCTCACAAAGTCAATCCTCATAGAATTTGAAATGCAGTTTAAATAATTTAAAACATGAATTTAAAGTTAAGTATAAAATACAACTTACAATTGAGATGATTCTTCTCTGACTACTTCAATACACAGTCATGATAACAAGCATACATTTTAGAGAAGGTTAGATAACCCCATGCTGGGGAACAGTCATGTGACCAAAATATTTATCAAACTTCAAAAGGAAGCTACATTTTGAAAAACTCTGTTGTCCTAGTTTGATATTTTATTTGGGGTTAATTGTCACTTTTCTAGTCTATGAAAGGTCATGAGATCTGAACATTAATTTCAAACATTAGTTTTCCCAGGCAAGTATATTTGATTAAATATGATTCAGTGAGAATTATACATCATTATAAAAAAATCAAATTGCTATACATAGCGTTTTATGACATCCAAATTACCATGAACTATGATATTTTAATGACAACCATGTTCCGTAAACTTGAATCAATTTTTTACAAGAAGATAAAGTTAAATGTTCATTTCATGTTCTGTTAGATTTTTCCTCTTAACATTAAGTTTGTCTTTAACTCATAAAAGTTAAGTCTGTAATGAAACTATGATAAAATCTTAACAAACATTTCAAAATGGTTCTGAAAATTTAATTTAACAAATCTAGAAACTCAGCATGAAGGGTCTGATACTAGTTTTAAATGCTTCAATTCCATCATGGTAATCTAAGTTAAGCTCTTCATTACATTTTTCGTAGCTGGATAATGATTTTCTTGGTCCTTAATTGACATTACCACTATCATTAGATTAGATTTAATCAGGATAGCATTCTTTTTTATCACCAGTACAAATAGTTTCCAGAAAAGAAACCTTTTTATATTCGCAAGTGACCAATGTCCTGTGAATGACAAACACTTGCCTGTATATAATTGTTATATAAGATAACTGATTCTTTTGTTGATCAGTCTTCATTTCAATGTTTTGCTGGTTTATATTTTGGCTCAAATTATATGTCACATTTTCAAGTTTTCATGAACTACAAAGATCAAACTTGTGCTATAATGGACTATAACACGTTTGACATTTGTCCTATAGTTGTTAATTTCTGTGTCATTTGACCTCTTGTGGAGAGTTGTTCCATTAGCAATCATACCACATCTTCTTATCTTTATATTGTTTCAGTCATTATAGTGCTACAGAAAATGCTACTTTTAAATATTGAGCATTCTGACTTTTCAATTACTATGAAAAGTAAATTAACTGGAATAATTTGAGTATTTCCATAAATAAATCAAAGCATTTATGCTTAGTAGCATATACACAGAAATAATTAATGGAGACATCTAAAGGAATGTGTTGAAACATTTAATGAACCAATTATACACATTAAACAATTCTTCAGTGTGTGTACTATGTAAGGTATACTAAAACAAAGATTGAGATTATTCTCTGACATAAATATTTGGGAAAAACATGGCACTTAAAGTACAAAATGTATCTCATTATGATTTATAGCTTTAATTAGTGGACCTATCATGAAAATCAAGGCTTCATTTTAATATCTGGACTAACCTTTATTTTATCGCCATTATAGTTTACTTTTTAGAAAGGTAGTTAGTCTTACCTGATAAACAAACAACATCTGAATTACGTAACAATGAAAATTTGCCCAGAGCTACAATAACAAACTGATGAATACATACATTCCTCAACACTAAACTACTGCAAAATATACTCTTAAAACTAAACTATCCTTTAACCAATAGTTTAGAGTTGGTGACAAAATTATGACAATCGGTTCATACATGAAAATCAATACGTAACTTATTTGTCTGAACCAAAATCTCTTCCATCTGAGAAGAAAACATTATTAAATAATGCCATCGCATGTCATACAAATCAACAAATATGCGAAAACCATTCCAACAAAAATCCATTAGACTGACATTTCAATTAAACTTTACGATCCTATCTCTAACAATTTCTTAACTATTATCTAATAAAAACAATGCAAATTGCTGGCATTATCACATTTTACAGTTTCTGTCAAGTCGGCTTATTCAAATCAATTTCCTCCGAGGAGTTATCAGTTCTATTGATCAATATCATGCAATCAGATTACATAATTAAAATCTGTTTACCATGGAATATAAATAGACTGCAATATGGCTTAATTTGCAATATTGCAGATTTCTGAGTGAATTACAACTGTTTGCAAGGCCTGCCCTTTTATATAACTTCACTCTGAGGTGGTATCTAAAATCAAATGAATAACCACTGAACAGCCATATCTCTTGACAAGCCACCATTGGTTATGGTATTGTCTTTGAGATGAAGATCATGAGACTAAATCATCATGACACACACAAAACTATTTCCCGATGCAGAACCCTTTTTGAGCAATCACTCATTCTGTACACCTTATCACTGTTTGTCTGCCATTACTGGACATCACAAAGATTTCTGTAAAATGTTGGCTACATAATACAAAATATCTGAGCCACAATGGAAAAAGGATGGTTGTATGACAACTATTGTACAAGCAGGGCAGATTCTCATATTCAGGAGAGATTTCCAAATGGGAACAAGGTATATTAAATAGAGACAATTTTTTTTTTTCTCTCTCAAATTTGAAAAGAACGATGCCACGTCTTCTGGTTGGCAAAGTTTGTGTATTGGAATTGTAAGCAAATGACTTAAAGGTACTTATTACATCTAAATTTATAAATAAGCTGATTAATATGTAGTAATGTGACAAGACCTTAAATCACTTTCAAAAACATATTCCATACACGTCCTCTTATTTCTATATATGGTTAAGACAAAGTACCGATTAAATATCATAGACAGAAATAATAACATTAATATGAAGACAAAATAGAAAGGATAGCTATAAGCAGTCCCTGATGACAAGAAATGATATTAGAAAACCAAAATAAATCACAGACATTTTCTAATGCATTTTGTTATCTGATGCAGACTTATTTTCCCAATTTGTTCTGGAAAAATTCAATTTCATGCTCATTTGCCTGAAAAGCACTGATGATTCTGCACAAAATTATCTTTTTTTATACCAGAGATTATCTTTCATATCAAAATCATTGAAAACAAACAAATTTTTTTTTTTTTGCGTGGCTATGAAAACAGGTACTCAAAAAGGTAAAATAAAATTCACTTTACCTACTATCAAGTTATTGTTTACTAAAATTTGTATGCACTTACCAATATGAAATGGATGGATGTTCTCGTAAGGCACTTGTTGGAATCAGAGGTAACTTCTTTAATTCAGATCGCACACTTTCTTCACTGAAAAACAAACCAATCAAAAATGATAAATAACTCATTATTTGACAATCATTTTTCATTCAGAAAAACAAATTAAAAGAGACTTAGGGCCATACATCAATGAACTAGACAAAAAAGACTGAAATAGTTATACCTACATTTCAAAGCATAATACAACAGTTGCACTTTCTACCAACATTTACTGCACTAAAGACATGCAGACAGATGCATATCATCCAGTAAATTTTTATTATATCAGATTGATCAGGGTCGTTGCTGATGTTTTTATTATGATTACAACCACCCTGACTATCAAGCATCCATGTGATAGAAGTTATCATAGTAATAGATGTTTCTTTTACTAACTGAAGCCGGTTATATATATATACATTCAACCATGTCTTTAATTTAGCTTTTCAAAAAACAATATATCCATAGAGAAATTATATTATCTTATTTCTGAAATTCTCAGCAGTTGTAACAGTAGGAGATCATGTTATTCTTATATTTTGGTATAAATTTAGATTTCTTGTATCTTGACTGACCTTGCCTATAATAACATTTTAATATAGGAATAGAATTTACATGAAGCTTTGTACAATATCAGAATACTAAAAATAGTTCTTCTGAAGCAAAGATAGGTGCATTAACTAGAGGCTCTAAAGAGCCTGTGTCGCTCACCTTGGTCTATGTGAATATTAAACAAAGGAAGCAGATTGAAAATTGACTACAAAGGTCAATAACTCCTACAGGGGTCAATTGACCATTTCGTTCATGTTGACTTATTTGTAGATCTTACTTTGCTGAACATTATTGCTGTTTACAGTTTACCTATATCTATAATAATATTCAATATAAAACAGCAAAATTTCCTTAAAATTACCAATTCAGGGGCCGCAACCCAAAAACAGGTTGTCCAATTCATCTGAAAATTTCAGGGCAGATAGATCTTGACCTGATTAACAATTTTACTTCATGTCAGATTTTCTCTAAATTATTTGGTTTTTGAGTTTTAAGCCAAAAACTGCATTTTACCCCTATGTTCTATTTTTAGCCGTGGCGGCCATCTTGGTTTGATGGCCAGGTCACCGGACACATTTTTTAAACAAGAAACCCCAAAGATGATTGTGGCCAAGTTTGGATCAATTTGGCACAGCAGTTTCAGAGAAGAAGATTTTAGTAAAAGATATATAAAATTTACAAAAAATGGTTAAAAATTGACTTTAAAGGGCAATAACTCCTAAAGAGGTCAACTGACCATTTTGGTCATGTTGACTTATTTGTAAATCTGACCTTGCTGAACATTATTGCTGTTTACAGTTTACCTATATCTATAATAATATTCAATATAATAACCAAAAACAGCAAAATTTCCTTAAAATTACCAATTCAGGGGCCGCAACCCAAAAACAGGTTGTCCAATTCATCTGAAAATTTCAGGGCAGATAGATCTTCACCTGATTAACAATTTTACCCATGTCAGATTTGCTCTAAATGCTTTGGTTTTTGAGTTATAAGCCAAAAACTGCATTTTACCCCTATGTTCTATTTATAGCCATGGCGGTCATCTTGGTTAGTTGGCGGGGTCACCGGACACAATTTTTAAACTAGATACCCCAATGATGATTGTGGCCAAGTTTCAAATAATTTGGCCCAGCAGTTTCAGAGGAGAAGATTTTTCTAAAAGATTACTAAGATTTATGAAAAATGGTTAAAAATTGACTATAAAGGGCAATAACTCCTAAAGTGGTCAACTGATCATTTTGGTCATGTTGACTTATTTGTAGATCTTACTTTGCTGAACATTATTGCTTTTACAGTTTATCTCTATCTGAAATAATATTCAAGATAATAACCAAAAACAACAAAATTTCCTTAAAATTACCAATTCAGGGGCAGCAACCTAACAACGGAATGTCAGATTCATCTGAAAATTTCAGGGCAGATAGATCTTAACCTGATTAACAATATTACCCCATGTCAGATTTGCCCTAAATGCTTTGGTTTTTGAGTTATAAGCCAAAAACTGCATTTTACCCCTATGTTCTATTTATAGCCATGGCGGCCATCTTGGTTAGTTGGCGGGGTCACCGGACACAATTTTTAAACTAGATACCCCAATGATGATTGTGGCCAAGTTTGGTTAAATTTGGCCCAGTAGTTTCAGAGGAGAAGATTTTTGTAAAAGTTAACGCAGGACGACGACGACGGACGCCAAGTGATGAGAAAAGCTCACTTGGCCCTTCGGGCCAGGTGAGCTAAAAATATATGTACAAAGATTCTACATTTGTTAGTTTCTTTCCATTTTGTCATCCAAATGATAAAAGGCTATAGCCATTAAAAAGACTTACTCAAGAAAATCTCCATACGTTGCTTGTAAAACATAAGCTGCCAATTCAAATACAGTATCGCTATCACATTCTATCTGGTCCTGCAAAAATGAATTATACAATGTATATAGGAACAATTCATGGTTTTAGTAACATCATGTAATAATTATAAGTTATAAGATAAGTAGAGTTGCATTTCAAAGTATTGGTAACAATACATTTTACTTTTTTCTCATTTCCCCCTTACAAAATCCAACAGATACATAATAACATGTATATAACATACTTTTAGAATTAATCAAATATTTCGTAACGTAAAGCACTCAAATATTCTCAGTGAAATAGTTCTACGATGACTAGTAAACTTCATGGGATATTTTTATATACAGATACATCTGACATCAGTGTTTTTGACCGACCAATATACACTTGTAATTACGACTTAATTTTGGCTATATTTAGCATCGCCTATAAACTTATAAGCCCACACTTTGTCATTGAAAACACTTCACTTTTGTACCAGTCACTACCTCTTGGTCTCAGAGAGAACAATGAATTTCATGTTAATGACCTCATAGGAAATATGGTCATTGTCCAATGATATATTCATATCAATCATTACTATGTATTCTTAGGATAAAATGTAATTCATATGAACAAACAAGCTACTGGTCAAACTGTCCTGCTATGCATGACATCATAAGAAACTAAGCCTTAAATAATGAGAGCAATGGTCACTATAACTTCTAACAGAATATCAGATAGTGTGTAGCAATAGGATATCTTACTCCTAGACTATAGTTCTCAAAATCTTTTTATGTCTATAAAGTGGTCCCTGAAGAAAAACTGCTGATCCTCAATATAATTTCTATTACAAAATACCCAAATTGTGTCAGTCTTTTGTAAATTTTGGTGGTCTAATCCCTCGGACCACCACTGTTTAAGAACTCTCCAAGACAGCAATAGAGACACACTGGAACAACTGTAATATGTCTACACTTTTAATGTGGAAAGAAATAATGCTTACCCGAAATATAAGTTGTTTTGCATTTAGATGAAATAATTCTACAGTTGCTGTGTCCCTGAGACTTGAAATAGAGTCTGCGTAAAACCTACAGTAATTAAAACAACATTATGGCAATTGTCATGTTACTATTTTATAAAATGTCAACATTCTGTTTACAATATGTACATCAAAATTGAATTATAGATTTTTAGCATGGCAGGTATTGGAATGAGATGAATTCAGGATTGTCAGACAAATGAAACCTTTTTTTTGTCAGTTTGATTGATAGCTATTTTTTTTTTAAATCAAAATTTTAATTCCAAATAACTCATGCCTGTTTGTGAGCACTTTTTTCTTTGATCAATGTCTGTGAAATATATTCTACCTTATTGATGAGGATTAGCTTTAGATTAACAGATGTATGAAATAACTATGATTGACACTCAGTGGAAATTTGTTTGACCATATTTAGGATATGAATCCTCCTTGGTACTAGACCAATTTGTCAAGACAGAATATTTCAACATGCATACTTATTCAAAAGGTTACATTTCATATGAAAAAAGTCAATCTATTTGTAAATAACATTGTAGGAGTCTTTACTTCACTGTTAAATGTTGTATAAAAAGTGGTGAAGTAGCAAACATCAATTTTGAAGTCTTTAGTTTGGATCAGACATTGGGTCAAACAGATGAACTCCAGGATCCGACATGGGATCAAACAGATGAACTTCAGGACTCAACGTCAGGCAACATTACCATAACACCACAATTTTTTTAATGGGCGGTGGAAGCTTTACTATACTTTAATATGTTTACTTTTTTCACAGAGAAAAAAATCCTACTGCCTTTCAATTAACATAAACAAATTTAAAATATTAAACCAGATGCCTGAGTTTGAGCTGTTCACTTTTATCAAGTACAGAATACAAATTTTATTTTAAGAATTATTACCTACACATCCCATTAACATATTGGTTCTAATAAGTTGACTTCACTTTCTTTTTAAATTGGTAATGAACTAGGACCGTCCTACGGTGGCCTACAGTCGTTTCATTGGCAATCACACCTTATTATTATATAAATGGTCCTCTTCTTGAATCTCTTATGGGCATACGATACAGTTTCGATCCTGTATTTACAAGTTCGTGAAAATTTGCATATAGGCTATTTTTTACCTGATTAAATCAAATATGTTATAAAAAATAAACCTTCATGTGCTACTTTTTGAGTAAGATGAGGTCTAAATTTTGTATATTTGCTCAAAATTCAGATTTGTGGCCGTAATTTCTTTTTCGAAAGAAAGACACAACTTTTTTGTTATAAAAGATAAAAACAAATTGTTTTTTATAAAATAATCGGTAATTTCTGTATGTTATAGGTATCCTAAAAAAATATGCATTTTTTATTTAGAAATAACTCATATTTATGAAATGTTCATGAATTGAGGAAAATATGTCATTTTTTGCTGCATGTTTATCAAAATTAAAAAAAACCCTCTATTTACAGTTTTATAAAATTTGGGTCACATAATTTCCCTGCAAAATGAAACAAATTGCTGTTTTGAAAAATAGGGGTCCATAGACACGTTATCAAATTAAATCAGTTTGAATGATAAAAATCAGTCAAAAAATGCATCTTTTCCCGATATGTCACAGTTTGACGTCGCGAAAATAACATTTTATGTTAGCAACGTCATTACCTCCCCTGTAACTGTATCGTATGCCCTTAAGTGAATACATCAAAATGAACTGTACCACTACAGAATAACTCTAGAATAAAGTTGCATACACAAGTATTGCTTACTATCAACAATATCAGGTGGTCAATTTATCTTTTACCCTTCCTACAGTTGTGTGTTCCCCCCCTAAAATCAATTCAAGAATTTATTAATTCCCCCTAAATATATCATGCTCAACTACCGACTGTCAAATAATTAGCAATCAACATTCATACCACAACTAAAATTTAGGTTTGTGGTTAATAATACTTATAAACTTCATGTCTCCTGTTATGCATTTTTATAAACAAACTGCCTACATATATCCTGGTATATTGAAGTACAAGTGTACTCACCTGACAGAAAAGTTGAGTGTCAATATCCCAGTTTTTCTTGGAAAATCATGTTCTAAAACTTTTTTGTCTAAATTTAACCAATTACTATGACCCCTGAAAAGATACAATTATAAACAATCAACATACTGTTGTAAGTACAAATCAGAATTATCTGAAACAAACGTTTTTAAATAAATGGAATGAATATGAGAAAAAAATTGCTGAATGAATCTGTACAATATTTCCATTACTGATTGATTGTTTGTTGGTGTTTAATGCCACATTAAGGACGGTTGGGTATGTTGGGGTGGCCAATTTTTGTTGGTGGAATCTGTGAAATTTTGGTTGAATTCTGTCACTTTGTTTTCAAGCCATTTCACCTGAACAGAAAATGTGACATGTGACCACAATAAGGACTCATGATGACAGGACGTCAGATGTGATTCCTATGTGTCACTACACCTTTTAGTCAGGGATGTAGTGTAAATATCTAATGGGGATTCAATCGGCACATTGCATTTGCGCCAATTTTGGAAAGTCGCAGCAAAAGGACTATTGGCAGATGTGCATTTACTAGTAAAACGAAATCTTTTATGTGATGATTGAAGTATTTTTTATTTTTTTTCCACAGGTTACCTACTCCAAGATAGGATATCCTGGTTCTTGGTCAAGTAAGAGCAAGGTAGAGAAGTAAAACAAAGCCTTTCATCATTACAATTTTGAGGGAAATTAACTGTTTTGGTGTTTTCCTTTACATGACAAAATAATCAAAACAGTTAACTTCCCCCCACCCCCTCAAATGGATTAATTGATTTTACTTCTTTTGGTTGCTCTAACTTGACCATGTACAATAAAATCATATCCAAAGAAAAAGTGACCTATCTAGAAAATAATATAAAGTCAGGAATCAAAAGTTTGTAATATGAAAATAGTCTATAGAGTGTATACATGCCAGGAGAATACAGCAAGCAAATAATGCTTTTGTTATATGCTTTTGAAAAATCGTATATACATGTAAGGAACCTTAAGTTAAGCCTATGTGTACTAAATCATTAATGTTTATGTGTTTATTAGAACAATAGCTAACAGCAAAGGTGTGTAGTTGTTTTACATGTAGTCCATATTTAATCATCCATTGATCTCTTACAGTTTTTCTCACATTATTTATGTGAAAATAACACCTACATTTATAATATATAATCATTATTTACTCTTCAATGATTTTATGAATTATTGCAATAAATTTGTCTCCATTTCTAATAGTACACCTTGTGGTAACAAGTGTAACAGAAACTAAGATCAATCAGCCATAATATATATGGTATTAAAACCTAGCAAATTACTCCTAGTGTAAACAGGGATAGGTAAATCCTCATTCAATATCACATATACATGCTTTTACTTTTAAGAACAAGGTTAACACTGGAAATAAGTGACTTATTAAGATCTCCAGTCCCCTCAAGTTCTATCAAAAATATTTCTATTCACTAATATTAAAGTACCCATCTTTACTGATAGCAAAGTTGGAAATAGTGTTCAAATTAGAGAAACTGAAATTTAATTTAAAAAAAAAAAAGATTTTGTCCAAGATCTTTTTTAACCTTTTCAATTATCAAAGTAAATTGAATGAGTACCTTAGTACATTAATTAACCCGAACAACCTCTGACCCATTATACCCAGACAAATTACATCCTACATGACAGCCTATAAAAGTGTCAGAAGACAAACACCTGATTGAAATCATATATTTTCATGTTTATACATCAAAAGTATGTTAGGAAGACCAGATTTTTTACATTAAAAATTAGAGGGCAAGTACAAAATTCAGTGCTGACTTTAAAAAAAAAAAAAAAAAAAAATCATCCATAGACAATTAGAATTAAACAGATTGATCACATACCTTTAATGTGTTAACCAATCCTTCAATCGATCCTATACTTCCTAATAGATCACGAAATTTTACAACCATACGATTTCCTCCAATTAAAAAATCTTTTCTAATAATTTAATATTTGCAAGTATGTAAAATATTTTTCTTATCCCAAGTTAAGTACAATCCTAAATCCATCTATACAAACAAACCTGTGCTTTAAAAAGTGAATTATGACGACTTGAGAATTAGTCACCTCAATACACAAAATCAAATTTATGTCTTCTCAGCTCTTTAAATTTTTCGAAACTACATGCTAGTTTTTGATTTCGGGTTAATCTGGGGACAATAAACAAAAGATTTGCCAAATCAGCCACCCACTACTACATGTACATGCTTGATAGACTTGGCTTAATGAATAGACATGTTGTATAGCTAATTATTGTCAAGAAATATTTGGTTGATGAAGCTTATCTATTTAATATCAGGTAATATAAATAATACACACAATCCCTTCATATGCTGCTCATGAGAACCTATAATGTTTTATTGCTTCTACTACAGTTAATCTTTTAATAAACTTGAAGTAAATGACTTTTTTTAATGAACCATCTTACTACACTTAAGTTTTTAATAACTTGAAAAGAATGACATTATGTTTTTTTTTTAAATGCAATATAACTCACCAAATAGATTTTTAAATACTTCCACTGATAAATTTAAGTATGTGTTTGTGACAAAAAAGTCCTATAAACAAATGGTTATACTTGATGGTGATAGATTATTTCTTACAATACATCATTTGTCCATGTGGTCCCTCAGGCATTTAGGTGTACCATGGAACACAGGTCATGTAATACAAACTATGGTAGGAAGGATGTGTATTCACCAAAAAATGATTGATAGCCAAAAGGTGATACAAATACAAAAACAAATATCAACAAAAACAAATATCAACGAAAGCAAAAACTTTTTGAACATAAACTATAAATTTTACATGATACTCACACCAACCTTCAAAATAAATCCAGAGATAATAAGGAATTAAATGTTTGCCTTTGAACTTTTGTAAGTACTTTAAATAGAGAAAATTCTTGATATATGACACCGTAATGGATACTTAAGGAAAATATTTGTGGTTTCTTGACATAAGCCACATTATATAAAATAATATTTCTCTTTTAAAGTCTATTGCTGATTTCACAAATGAAGATAAAATACTGAATACAATTCAATGTGAACATGCTAGAATGGGTCTATGTAGTGTGTGTTTGCCTTTTTACAATGAAATTGAACATTATAAAAGTGATGTTAGACCCCTGACTCAGGGGGCAAACATTTAGGAGATTTGGATTTAAAATATTAAAAGTAAAGAAACAATTATTTCATCAGATGAAGAACTTAAGAGTTGCAGTTGCTTTCAGTAAACAGTAAAAGCAAATATTGTTTGGTATAATTGTATCTTATTTGTGTGGTTTGTTTTTGTTTGTACTTGTGAATGTTTATAACTATTTTTAATACACCTGGCATTATTTTGTCATTTTTCAAATATATTTTTTGGGGTATTTGGAGAATTTTGTGTTAGTGAAAGATCTCTTATATATGTCTCTGCAGTATAATTCATAACATGTAAAAGACTTGGACAATTATGAAGCTGACATATTTCATAAACAGCTGTCTATTGTTAAAGAATGTATTGCACTCTTGATGCAGGTAACATTTGTCATTTGTTTGCTGTCTTTAAGGATTAATATCCCACCTATACATTTTATTCATTGGAACTGACAGTACTTAATATTGAAGGCATTTATATTATAGTACAAAAATATGTGTGTAGGAACAATTATAACAATAGACAAGAGTACACACTGAAATGTTCAGCCTGTTTAATAATCATGGTAAAGTTGTACTGCAGATCTTTAGAATCAAGGTTTTACTACAAATATCACACAAACTTAACATTATCAAGCAATGATCCATGATATTGAGGTGAAGGTCAGATGAACCTTTTCATAATGAACTGTTACACCTTACAATCTTTCCATATACCAAATATAGTTAGTTGACCTATTGCTTATGAGAACTCATAAACATTGATCAATAATCCATGCATTGGATTTAAGGTTCGAGGATACCTGTCGGACAGACATGTAGATCTTACAATATTTTCAAGCATTGCCACCAATCCAACTCATCCCCTGAAAATTTGAGTTATCCCCCTCTTTCAAACATCTTATATTTCAATGCAATAATGGTCACTTTATCATAAATATCTAATCAAGTGATTCTTGCATTGCCTTGACAACAAAAAAATCAAATTCTAAGCAACATAATTTGTTTTTCATATATGCCAAATCACTTTATTTAATAGTCATTCACTTTCAAAATGCAACTATTACTTAAAATGTTAACAGTTCTATATACAAAATTAAACTCTATAAGAGGAGTTAAATTTTATGTATCATGTTTATGAGTATATGATAAGGCTGACAGAGTTACTTCCCATGTATTACTTTATGATATAAGTGATAATGAATTGTCTCCCTTTCAATGGACAATAAATATCATAACATCAATAATACTCACGTATCATCTGTAAAATTTATTCCAAAATACTCTTTTTCTTTTAATTTGAAATGGGAGGAAACTAAATCTAAAAGTTCTCTTGTGTAAAGTTTTGGCTGAAAAGAAACAAAAATAAATATATATCAATATTAACTAAAACTTCATTCAATACAATTTGCATAATAACAGCAAATTGCTTGATATTAAAAAGTAAACTGGTATTCTTGTTACAGTAACAACTATTATGAAGAGAAATAAAAAATCTGATTCATTACAGTTCTATAAGTATTACGGACATTTATACTTTTCAATATAAAATGTTATAGCATGTCATATACAGGCTTAGCAACAATGCTCTGATAGAAAATTGACAACAAAGAAAAGATGATTGATGGAAGAATGGCAAAGTAAAGTGAGAGAGCAGGAACCAATTAAGGGACGTATGGAGGTACATACAGATGGACAAGAGTAAAACTTAATGCCCTCTCTACTACAGCAGGGTCATAAAAAGGAACCAACAGACTCACACTCCTAGAAGGTTTTACCTTGAAACAAGGTTACATGAAATCATTCAAATTTATCAGGAAACATCTTAAAAGTTTTATTTTATACCAGCTCTTACCAACTTTACAAGTCAATAAGCAACATAATTAAAATCAATTATAATATAATACTAAAATTATTATAACAATTTCATATACTAATCTATCTTCCTTCTACTGGTTCCTCAATTATGAAAGTATAAAGTAATAATGCCAGTTTAAAGCTGTCTGATTGGAGGTGAAAAAATCATGATATTGTGCTACCTTAAATCACTGATAAAAAATAATCCATGTTAAACAAAAAACCAATACTGTGGCAGAATTACCACAGAAAACCAATTATACTGGATTCAATACAGTATAGCTGACTGTAGTCTTTGAGTAACATTACCTATATCTTTTACATTTCAACAGTCTCAACAGTAAAGACTTGTAGACCAAACAAACAACTAATTCATCACTAATAGCCAAAAATCTGGTTATTATCATTGCTTCACAAATGAATTTCTAACTGCCTTTGAGTATTTATAATAGATAGGTTTCCATGAAAACATGAACATTAATAGTTACCTGAATGAGTAGGTCTAATCTTCTTTCATCTGGTAATACTATTTGACTTTTCCTCCCTTCATTCATCTGGAAAATAAACAAATGTTCATTACTACATTGTAATTACTTTTTCATTACATGTAAACAGCCTTATTAAACTTTGTACCTTATTGTGTTTCTCTAAAATAATGTCTAATACATATTGTATATATGCTCCTTTGCAATTGTCAGCCAATTGATTTGAAATCAAACATAATGCTTTTAAATAACTTGCCTAGAAATCATAGAAGTTGGTAATTTTTTTTTACAGTTATTGTTTTATTTATTCAAAACTTTTATGGACTTGGGTCTTACGGAATTTGATTGCTTGACATATTTGTAGACCTTTTTATGTCTTCTGTAAATTTGTGCCATTTGGTTACGGTTTATTAAAAGCATACTCCACATCTCTTTTTATTCATATACTGTAGCAGTATTTATTGATTTAACCCTTATATCTTTAAATGGAACTAATGCCACATACTTGTTTTGATGGCAAAAATGCCATGTTGAAATTGTTTGAGAAACAGTTAAGGGGAAATAACTCTAATCAATTGTTACTCAAGCTGTTTTTTTTGAAAAGATGTACATCTGATTTTAATATGAAAGGTTTCACAAATAAAATATGTTCCTGTTAAAATGTTAAAAAATTAAATCATAATGCAACAATGAAGCTGTTCTTCAGTGCACTTCCCTAACATGCCTAAAGTAGACGTAATTTCATACTAACAGGATAATAGATCCAGTTACCATACTTAAAACATTTCCTGTCGATTGGCCTTTTCTTGTTAAACTACTTTTAATAAGGACCAAAGAACAGAGTTTATATAAAGTGCTAAAACAAATACTGTATTTGTTATTGCATAGTGTGACAGTTTTTAAGACCTATAATAAATAATAACAGTAAATAACTTGTAGGGTTTAATGTCTAACTAATAGGCATATATCTTCTATGGTATGATAGTGATTTTTTTTTCTTTTACAGTGTACATTTTATAAGATCTATCATTTCTGACAAAAGAGTTTAAATTTGAATCAAGATTATAAGATGGATTCAATCATCTTCATTACAACAAAACAGTAATCTTATGTTTTCTATCCTCCATCTTGGTATGGTAGCTATATATATATAGTGACTGAACCAGCTGATTGTATTTGTATGCATTTAGAGATTCTTTGTCAGAATCCTTACCTGGACCATATATTCTACTCATGTGAGAAATGCTATGACAAACACATAAAGAGACAAGCAAGATTCTTATTAAAAAAAAATAATTTCAAATGGACTATAACATATTTCTGATGCAATAGAAACCAATCATCATCAGATAATAGAAGTAGTACCTTGAAAGAGGAAAAGACATTGATAGCATTATGGTTCACTAGTTGTTCTATTTACTTCATAACTTGTTTACAACTTTGAAAAAAATATTATTTAAAAGAGGGAAATATATGTTTTTGTATGTTTGTTAAGACATTGCTAAGACTTAAGACTCATCAAACTGTTCTTAATTTTTGATTTTTATTTTACACCATATTCCCTTAATGTATGCATGGATCATAATGTATAGACAATTTCAAAACAATGTTGATTGTTTTGGTAGACAATTCTCACAATTACTCAATTAATCAATACATGTATAATGAAATGTTTCAGCTTTATCTGTTAATTTCATCATTAACAGCAGAAGTCACTGCACCACTACAATATATCTTGTCATAAAGATGATGTTCATTTGAAAAAGATTGATTTGCAACTGAATTCAAGATATTTTGATATTTATAAACATTCATAAGACAACTGCTTCAAAAGTGATTCCTTTTTTTTCTAATTTTTATAACACATCATCTTTTGCAAAATACTCTCAGTCTGTAATCACCACCAGCATCTATTCTATGTATTGATACTTCTGTCACTAAGCTGACAATCATGACAATATATTGAATGGAACTAAACTCATCTGTGTCCCCACACTGTGTTTGGGAATAAAACAAATGAATCCAGCAGTTTATCTGATAGAAACATCTGTCACAGAAACAAGTTCATGTATCTAAATAGAATTTTATATCAACAATTTCCTAAACTGTTTACAGTGATTACTATATTATCTCTACTTTTCTCTTGAATGATTATGTTCAGACTTCATCACAAATTATGCAATAAACAATACAATTTCTGATGAGTACAGTGATGGCTATTAGAGGCTTTCTCAATTGGTGATGATATTATAAGTGCCGACAAGTGCAAGGAAGTCATAGCATGTTGAGGGCTACCCTCTAAATGACACCAATTATATATTATATCATATCACTTCAAAATTAAAACGCATCCTATATTAGCTTGGAAGATAAAATGTAAACCTGGACCAATGATTTTCAATCCCAATAAGATGGTGAAGCAATATAGTAGTCAATATAAGCACTAAATTGTCTATTTTATACCATACTGTTACAAATTTCTTGGACAAATAGCACCTTATTAAATTGAATGACTATTTATGACAGTCCTTTTATGTGTCCAGACAAACCAATATGGCTTTGAATTTAACAAACAGAGATGACTTAATATTGTTTAATCTTAGTCACCATTTACAATTTATTTCATGTCTTTTGTTTTGTTGAGTTTTGTTTTGGGAAAGTGACAAAGTCTCCAAGAGACAATGACTCATATATTATATGCATTCTCAATGCAATCTTGATGCACTTTCATAATAATTTATAACGTTACCAAACTTTATGATTCCAGACTGCCAAAGAACCGAAATATCAAAGAAACAAATGTGAAATAGCACAGATAAAACAATTACTGCATATTTTACATGTGTTGGTGCATTGTATGCATGTTTAAAATGGAGGTTCTCCAATTACCCCAGTTGTGAAATTCTTTTGTGAAGCATTACATAATTATTTTTGATCATATCATGACTGGGTGTTACAAAACATCTGCTGCTGTTAAATGTTTATTATTGTGACCTAACATGCAGGGCTATGATCCTGCCAAAATGAATATTCACTGATAGCAAATTTTGTGGTTTGAACAGAACAGATTTTTATGATAAAAATTGCATGTAAATATAAACCTTGTTATAGGAGTAATACTACACTCAAATTCTAGGACAATGCATTGTACTTAAAGTAAAAGATGAACAAATTGTTCACACTGGGCCTAAGGTTGATCAGTTTGATCTAAATTAATTTTAAAATATCTTAAAGTACTCAGACAACAATACACACACTAAAATATCATGTTGCTTCACTGATCATATTTGAACATTATGTTGAAAACCTAAATGTTCAACTGCAGGTATAACATAAAATAAATGAAGTCAAGGTCAGAAAAACCCTGCAAGACTACATGTTCACCAAACAATCAATACACAAATAAAGTTATGTTTTACCATTGAGAACGAAAAAATGAGGTCAAGGTCAGAAGACAGCAGCTGGCAGACAAAAATATTCCCTTTAAAATCATTCCATATACCATAGATGTAATACCTATGCATATACCAAATATAGATTTTGCAAAGTATGAGTTTTTGTATTTTTAGAATATCTTTCATAAAATGGAATAATTCGTAATACTAATTTTGTGAAGTTATTGGGTTGTATGAATGAAGTTGTATGCATTTAATTAAATTAATTGACGCGTGAGGTGATCCCTTTTAAGCATGTCTTCAACTTTCCCATTGTATTTCTGTCTTTTGGTCTATGTGACTACCCTCAAATATAAGCTATAAAAATTCAGTAATAAAAGTTTATATCATTAGTAACATTTACATGTAAAATAATTTGGCACATTTCTACATTAAATGTAACATCAGACCAGGCATTTTTTCTTTTATTATCTAATCAAATTATTTGTTTCCCCTTATTCTTTTGCATACACGTATAAAGGTATAAAATACATCAAAAGTTGACTGATTGTTACTTACACTTTCTTTAATGTAAAGTAATAAGTTCATCCTTTATAATGAAATATTCCTATTAAAACAAAATATACAAATCATAAAAAAAAAATTCCATCTGAACATTCACAACTTCAGGGAACAACAACTTCAGGGAACAAACCCAGACAATGGTCAGCTACAAAATCACCTTTGATTTCCATGAAACACACTCATACAGAAGTCATACCAAGAAAATCTCACCTTAACTAGCTTCCAGCTGGAGACTTGACAACAAATCACAAAAAGTTTGACTTGACACCTAAACAAACAATAAGAAATCTATCTTCCTCTATCATCAATATCACAGAAGATACAATCCCTCATTACAACAGTACAGACTGGCTTCCTAATTGTTTTCATTTATAAACCCATTGATTTGTATATAATGTTCACCTAAACAATATTACATTAAATATTCATTGATTTATAGATGCTATGGTCATCTGGGTACAATATCTTTAAAGGATAATATCTGTAACAATCAAATAGCCATTCTTTGGGCCCTGTCCAGCTGCTTTTACTACTTAAATGTTCTATACAGTAGACACATTACTTAATCCTCTCTCCATACATTTAGTAATACAATTAAATCTAGATCAGTTATTATTCCTGAACATTTCATATTTGAATCTTAGTACATATGAATTTTTATATAGCTAGCAACTGAGTCAACTTTGTTCTGAAACATGTTTAAAACTTCTTCACATTCAATTGTTATGCTTTTCAGCCTGTGGGAGATTACATAGGGATAGAACTTTTTGGTATAGTTGTGCCCCTCTAAAAATTTCCCCTATTCAGTGTTTATACTCTTGAAATGATAGAGAAGATTAAAGAACATATAGTCATGCCAATATACAGGTCACATTGATCCAGTTGAGTTAAAACTCGACTCTAATGAGTCTATTTTTCACCTGGATTTAAGTCAGCAGTCTTCACACTGAACCACAGGCCCAGCGGCCCAGGCTTGTAAAATTGATGTCAGGTCTGTAAAAATAAGGTCTACCGGCCAAAAGAAATAACTAATATTGTAGTAAATTGAGCATCAGGATTAAAAAGGTTATCTTGAAGACTGAATGCATCTTCAACAATGACCACTTTCCAACATTGTAGACTAGAATATTTTTCATGAATTAAATCTATTTTTTATTGATCTTATCTTGCTGGTGACAGTATTAATCATCTATAGTTCTTATTTACAAGTAGAGCTAGTTTCTCTTTATCTATCAATTCATATTTTCTTTAGATAAAAATAAAATAAATAAATGGGGAATGTGTCGGTTGGACACAGATGATGTCCTCCTTTACATATCATATAAAGTTATAAAGGGACATAACTGAAGAACAGTAAAGTGAGGGTACCCAAATTTGAACTTGATCTGAGTTTTGCGATAGTATGTATAATTGTCAAAACATTTGGTCATGGCAAACTTAAGCTGGAGAACGAAATAAAAAATAAAGCAACTTTTCCAATTATAAAGGGGCATAACTCTAGAACAGTTAAAGTGACTCCACCAAAATTCAAACTTGATCTGTATTTTATGGTTATAAGCATTATTTATAAGTTTCATATATCAGTTGGGTGAGGCAAACTAAAGTTAGAGAATGAAACCAAATTTGGGATGTACGGAACATACATACAGACAGACAAGGCTACTACTGAATGCCTCCTCAGCTATAGCGGAGGCATAAAAAAGGGGAAATTAGTAATAAAAGACTATAACTTTTGTAAGAAGTTGTGCAACAGTTTTGATAAAAAACAGAAGCTAAATCTCAACATTCTGAACATTTCACTATCTGTCAGATTTTTTTTAACATATAGCATTTTTCAAGATAAGAGACACAGGTAAAGAGATCTAAAACATCTACAACATGTAGGTACATAAGACAGTTAGACTTAGAACACAAACTGCAGCATAAAACTTCTTTACCATACTTCCTGAATAACATCAAGTTTTATGCAACATTGAGCCAGTGAAAGTGATGTTGATTACCTGTAACACCTGATGTATGTTTCTCCAGGTGTTGAGAGATGAAGATCTTTTATAAAGCAGGTGGAAACTAGTACCTAGCTAGCTTATATTCTTAAGTTAATCAATTCTCAAGATGTAAAAAGAAAAATGAATTATTCTTTTAGAAGTAATATCTTCAACTTCAAAATAAGATATTGGATATTCAGATTTCCGACTCTCATTTATTAATGACACTCTCTGTGATTATATGTAATGTATTTGTAGGTACATGATTAAAATCAAGACAAAATGGATTAGAATTTTCTATACATGTTCTTCAGCACGCAAACTGCTATGAACATCGATATTTCTACTTGTACATAAAACTACTGGTACATGGGATATTGACCAATGTGGGTTTTGAAATGGGTACCTAAAATTTAACCTTTTCCAAAATCCTGATGAATCATACAACTGAGAACACCCTAATATTGTTTGTACTAGCTAGTAGAAGTCGGACATTCAATTGCAAGATTTGTCATAAATTACCAAATACTAATGAAACCTTATAATCAAAGGACCAATACTGTTCTTCTTATCAGATTCAATCTTAAAAATTTTCTTTCAGATACTAAATATTCTTATTCAATACTAAAAATTCATTTTTTCAAATTCTGAACTGCATCTTCTCAAATGTATATATGTAGACTAGAATGGGTAAGTCAACTGGATTATCAAAATGATGCCAGATTGGCACTGTAAGCACTCCCAACAACTTCTTATTAGTTTAACTTGACATATATGTTTATGACCTTGATATAGAGGTCATCCTCTTTCAACATGCTATGAGATTACATGTAACAACTTCTTTTGGCAGACACATAAAGTGACAGAAAAAATGTATTTTTTCTACTGTCTAACTTTTTCGCAAGGATGTAAATATCCTTAAATTTGCATGTATGACAAAATAAGTTCAGTTTGTATCTTACTTTGCAACTTTACATTTATAACAAACCTACCTCACAGACATGGGACAAAAAGAAAAAGAGAACAAAAACTAAAGTGAGCCAAGAAAATGAGGTCAAGGTCAGGTGAATATAGTTATCTTAAAACTTATAAATGAAAAAAGTCATGTAATAGAATGCAGTCACTGAACAATGAAAATCATTAATGAGGTCAAGGACAACACTGTCAACATACATATGCTAAACATAAACTTTCTAACACAGGGTTTAACTTGACTGATTGTTGAATGCTTAATTTTCAGTGGCTAATATTTCATGCAAACATATCGATACAATAGATAGGTTCTGCAAGGATGTCAACCAGGAAGAAGGATGAGACTTATTAACTGCTATTGTAAAATGAAAGTTCACTATAATATGTAAAGAGGAATGCGCAGAAATCAGAACATAAGGCACTTGTCTACAAAGTGAAGAACCCAGGTCTTCTACATTTTGTATCGGCAGAAACATAGAGCTTCAAATAATACATAAAGTTAAGAACCTTGCCAGACACATCTACTGAATTTGCATCCCTTTATTTTGCATTATGTGACATTCATAACAAGCGAGACAAAAACATGACAAATGTTCTATATATACAATGTAAATACCATCACTTATAACAACTTAATTAAATAAACAATCTACAGGACTTAATGTAGCCTAAACAAAAATTTTGCTAACAATGTATTTTTACAAACGACATGTAAAGAGAACCGATTTATGACATTTAAACAACTTTTATAACATTCTATTCTCATCTGGTGCGTTTTGGTATACAAAATTATCCATTGAAAAATTTCCTCAAAATTGAGGACATTATTAAAGCATTGAACTGTTTATAACAAAATTGAAACACATTGATTTCATTAACACTAAGGTGTTCTTGGGAAGTAATTTTCTAAAGTTATGTTATGAAAAGCATCATAATACAACTTCAAACGATACTTAATTAAAATAAAAAGGAATTCTAAATACTTTCTATATATAAATATGAACAATATTAATAGTACTTTTCTTGTGTGTTAATTACACTTCATTGAACTCACCCATTTTTTAGTAAGACGTCTTCTTAAAGTCCCAGACATGGTTTATTTGACAATATTATATCCACAATATAATTAGGAAATTCACAAAAATACTGACATGATAATGTGAAGTTTATATTAACCACAGAAGCGACACACGCCATCAACAGCAGTCACACAATCCTTCCTTTCCTTCAGCCTCATTTTAACTTCCTGTTAAAACTTCAAACTTTAATTATTTCACTTCAATAACCACTTTTTATTGTAAATCATATTTTATATTTTTGTATAATGCCGTATGTTCCATTTCACAATTGCAGACAGCATAAAACATATGTTTTGAAGGTATTTCAGTTAGATAATCCATTTATACAAGTTTACATCATGTATATAGCTATATAGTGTATACGTCTTTCACAGTCAATACTTACGTAAAGGATTGACTGGTAAATTGAATATCATATAATATTACATGTATGTCGTAAAGAAAATAAAACAAATTCAATGTCAACTGAACTTGAAAATTGATTTTTTCATGTCTTGACGATTTTCTCCTTTGTTCTATTGTACAGTTCATTAAATTTTAAGTCTTTTTTATAAAGACCTGATTAAAATTTTCAGACATAATCTGATTATCTTAATAGGCCAAACTTAATAAGAAGTTAGTTATGAAATCCAACACTTGAAGTAATTATGATATAAAAGGACCTTGTAACATTATTTATGAATTGTCTACAACTCTTTGCTCCATTGACACCTTATCATTCAATCTTTTAAAAGTCAAGTTTAATTTTAAATTTCAAATTGTAATCTCATACTGTAGAAGATTGTAAAGACTCAACCCAGTGTTTATTAAATGTTATGGCAGAAACAGTATTGTCCATATCATAAATACTATTGTACTATGCTGTTCACACTTCAGCTACAAATTATGTGGTAATGGTTAATGGGCTTATTTATGATCATTATGATGAAAATAATACCTTCAAAATATCAAGAAGCTTTTAATCCACTTACATAGAGCAAGGTTTTAATCACAAACATTTACAATGGTGGTATGGAACATTTGCAACTTTAATATGATCTTAAGTAATTAACTAGTAATTAGAAATCATTTCTTCATATTTAGTCACATGAACTGCAGTCAATTAATACAAACAGGCCCACCAGCCCAGTCTTGTAAAACTAAGGTCAAGCCTGTAAAAACTTCTTCTGGGATTTTTTTTTTTATCTTTTTGCAATTAGCATCAGGCCTGTGGTAGCAAAAGTTTATTCTGAAACTGGAACAGGTCTTCAAATGTAATTTTGATTACATTATTGCAGACTCATCATGTTAAGTGATCAGTAAGAGTTCAGAATCTTCTTCAAACCATCCATGACCCAGATATCTGAAGGTTTTTAATAATACAGATGCTTAATGATTTAAACAATTTACTGTATATATTTTTATGACTTCTTTCCTGTGGATTATTGTAGCCACATGGAGAGATAAGTGCCTCATGTTTTTATTAATAGATAAAATGCATTGTCTTCAGGTGCAAAGTATCTCACAGTCAAATAAATCATATTTAATAAGCTCTGCAGTCAAATAAAACATTGCATTAAAATGATTTTATTTGAATTACTTCAAAAATTCTATAATTTGGCTGAGACTTTTTTGCAGTGATTTCAGATATATCTTGGTCACGGAAAAGTAAAATTAAACATAACCCTTATTCTTTTTGAAAGATGTGAGGACATTCTTATCGCATGAAGCACATTGAGAAAAATAGTATCCCATTTAGCGGTATATTTTATTTTTACTCATGGTGGACATGTTGGTTGATTGGTAGGAACAAACTATACAAACTTTATTATTCTAAATACTGTAAACCAACTTATTTTTGCAGATACTTTATTTTGTGTTTAGTCCTTTCTAGTCTATTTCATGGCAATTTAATTTTGCTATTATTGCGTTTCCTAGATGAAGTCAGGTAAGGAAAAATCCTGGTTTTACAAATTTGCGGCAATTTATATTCCCAACATTTTTCTACTAGCGAAAATAAATCGCTTGCTAAAATAAGATGGTTTACGGTATCATAAAGATCACCAATTCCCAGTTTGGCCAATAAGTTGTTTCCTATAATATTTCAAAAAGTTTCTGACACCAGACTTATATATTGATTGTTGCTTGATTAATGTCCAGTGTCCAGTGACACAACAGACAAAGATCAAAATGATGGCAAAAGTTCACATGGTCATCACAAAAATGTCAGTTCAGACTTCTAATTCCTTTATTCAGAGAATCAGAGAAATATTAATTATTGATACGAAAAATATGAACGGATATCAAGATAAAGATGACGTTCTCCTTTGAAGATGACATTTCCTTTGTATGACTATAGCTAACCAACAACTATAAATATCAACATGAATAAGGTCAGAAGAATCTCCACAGAAAACTCAATCATACTTAATTGTACAAACTAAAAACTATCATTGAAATCTTTCTTGGTCCTGCAATATTTGATTTTCATTTCCAACAAGTCACAGTTTACTCACATTTAAGTTTCAGTGTTTGTCTTGGGTATCCTGTCATTTGTGTCATATAATTTAGAAGATACATTTTTTTGAACAATGAAAAAACTGGATAACACCATGTCCGCAAAGTAGAACAATGAAATGACAGACAGCCCACAAAACACCATAAACTACACCTAATCACAAACTAAAACATTGTTGACGCCATCACACCGCCACTGCCAACACCATACCTATGTCTCACTTTTTTACTCCGTCAATACTCCAGGCAAGACAAAAACCACATATTCACCAACATGATCAAATTAATGATTTTGACATACCTATACCCGTGAACTGGAGAACATGGGTGGTCACTATCAGTTTGACTTTTTATACATAAGCAAACACTTTTGCTGCATACATGACCCAACAAGTAAGTTTAGCCCTCATAAGAACTGAAGGTAAACTGAACAATAATCTTATGTTTGTGTAAATATATACATGTAATACTTGCTGAGTTCACACGTAATTCGAATTCGATTCGCATTAACTAATTCGAATTAGTTTAATTGGCATTCGAAACGTTGATAGTCCTAACGTCAATTCTAATTAATTGGAATTGGAATGCGCGTCAAATTCGCTTTATTGTCCTAACGTCGTTAACTTTAAATTCAGATTAACAAAAGCGTATTTCTAATGCGAATTAGCCAATTCGAATCAATTCGAATTAAAAAAGAAGAGTGTGTAAACGCGATTAGCGAATTCGATTCGTATTCAATTTGAATTAAAGATACGTGTGAACGAGGCAACAGTATATATATTGCTACCTCTGCATGCACAATTTGTAACTTTCATATCTTGCAAATCATGTGACTTGTTTCAGTATACTGTGCATTGTACCTTTAACATTGATATTGACCACAGAACTGAAATACTGTTACCTGTCCTTCCCTATGATTGATTTTTCAAAGTTTCAAAAGAACAGCTGTTAATAATTGTCTTGTAATGTGTTCATCTTTCTCAATCTGCCAAGAGGATGAATATTCAATACTTATTTCAACTGTTGTCTATATTGATAGAAACAATCTTAATGTATCATCAGTATGTATCCATCATTGGGTTTTTAATTTTGATACCATAGGGTAAACTTGTAATTTAATACAATTTGAACTTGCTCTTAACAAATTGTTCATGTTGATTAAAAAAAAGACAAATGCCATATATAGCTTTCTAGAGTTTTCATTGTGTGGTAAATACTTCTTTTTGAAGAAAAAATTGTGACCTTGACCTTACTGCAGGAAATGTGCATTTGTACCATTTTCCAATCTGATTTTCTTCTGTTTTTCATGTCAACTTTTGAACTCTGTTGACATGAAAAACAGAAGAAAATTGTTACATATAAATGATCATGCATAACTCTGAAAAAATATAATGCAATACTTATTCATAATGTCATGAATGTATACACTGTAAAGCAGACTATTTTTGCACTGAAAAACCAGATGCTCCGCAGGGCGTAGCTTTATACGACCGCAGAGGTCGAACCCTGAACGGTTGGGGCAAGTATGGACACAACATTCAAGCTGGATTCCGCTCTAAATTTGGATTGTGATTAAATAGTTGACACAGCATAGGTTTCTGACACAGAATGAATGTATTCAAATGAACTTAAAATTTTTGTTTTCTCTTAGAGCAATTCACTATGCTGTTGAATATTAATCCTCTCAAAAAAATGTTTGAAGAAATTTTCTTTTTATTTATGAAATTTCAAATGAGAAAAATTGAACCCAATTTTTTAATCACATCCCCCTTTCCTTATTCCAAAACTAATTTCAATTAAAATATTCTAATGGAGTTTGCAACAATTACTACTCATTTAAATACATCATAAAATATATAGATGTAAAAAAACTGCTTGTTATCACTGAATGGTAAAGATTATTTAAATTTATCAGTTGGTAGTAAAAAGTGAATATACATTGTATATTGTATATAACAAAGATTTAAGTTGATTCTGGACAAAGAAAGATAACTCCAATTAAAAAAATTCTTGCAGATATTTCTTGCTTACTATACTGGACAAAGAAAGATAACTCTTAATTAAAAAAAAATTGCTATTTCACAATATTGTGAAATTAGATATTTCTTGCCATTGCACAATACTGTGCAACTGAAAAGACTTGCTATTGCACAATACTTAATATAATAATTTTAGATCCTGATTTGGACCAACTTGAAAACTGGGCCAATAATCAAAAATCTAAGTACATTTTTAGATTCAGCATATCAAAGAACCCCAAGGTTTCAATTTTTGTTCAAATCAAACTAAGTTTAATTTTGGACCCTTTGGACCTTAATGTAGACCAATTTGAAAACGGGACCAAAAATTAAGAATCTACATACACAGTTAGATTCGGCATATTAAAGAACCCCAATTATTCAATTTTGATGAAATCAAACAAAGTTTAATTTTGGACCCTTTGGGCCCCTTTTTCCTTAACTGTTGGGACCAAAACTCCCAAAATCAATACCAACCTTCCTTTTATAGTCATAAACCTTGTGTTTAAATTTCATAGATTTCTATTTACTTATACTAACGCTATGGTGCGAAAACCAAGAAAAATGCTTATTTGGGTCCCTTTTTGGCCCCTAATTCCTTAACTGTTGGGATCGAAACTCCCAAAATCAATACCAACCTTCCTTTTGTGGTCATAAACATTGTGTTTAAATTTCATTGATATCTATTTAGTTTAACTAAAGTTATTGTGCGAAAACCAAGAATAATGCTTATTTGGGCCCTTTTTGGCCCCTAATTCCTAAACTGTTGAAACCAAAACTCCCAAAATCAATCCCAACCTTTCTTTCGTGGTCATAAACCTTGTGTCAAAATTTCATAGATTTCTATTAACTCAAACTAAAGTTATAGTGCGAAAACCAAGAAAATGCTTATTTGGGCCCTTTTTGGTCCCTAATTCCTAAATGTTGGGACCAAAACTCCCAAAATCAATACCAGCCTTCCTTTTATGGTCATAAACCTTGTGTTAAAATTTCATAGATTTCTATTCACTTTTACTAAAGTTAGAGTGCGAAAACTAAAAGTATTCGGACGACGACGACGACGACGACGACGACGACGACGACGACGACGACGCCAACGTGATAGCAATATACGACGAAAATTTTTTCAAAATTTGCGGTCGTATAAAAACACAAACCATACAAATGAAATCGCCCCTTTAAAAAATGCAACATTAAATGATAATGTTTCAACTTTCATTAGTTATTTAAATGACCACCCAATCTGAGAAAAAAGGAAATATCATATCATAAATAAGCAGATTCAACAGTTGGCTAACAAGCCATTAGGGCATTAGTGCCAATATTAATATGAACAAATACAGATTTGAGTCTCCTATATATATATATATATACTGTGACTGTATCTTACATTAATTTGTAGGATCCTTTACTATAGACAATTTAGCTGATCTGTAACAATAACATCTTCATGCCTTATATATCATGTACTGTATTACGCCGCTAGATTAAAACTGACGTGGAAAGGTAACACATGGCCAGCGAAAGCTCTTTTTTTGAGAGCCCAGGTGGTTGTGTGGTCTAGCGGGACGGCTGCAGTGCAGGCGATTTGGTGTCACGATATCACAGTAGCATGGGTTCGAATATTGGCGAATGAAGAACCAAAAATTTGCGAAAGCAAATTTACAGATCTAACATTGTTGGGTTGATGTTTAGACGAGTTGTGTATATATATATATATATATAAACCAGTCTAAATTGAAAACTACGTTCAAACCTATGACTGCGTTGGATAAAAACCGCAATTTTTATTCGCGTGCATGTCAAACAAATTTCGTTGTAGAAGGGTCTAAAAACAGCACAAACAACATTTTCCAAAAGACCAAAAGAGTGAAAAAGTATATTTAAACAAAACGCATTTGACTAACAGGTTGAACAACTGATGTTCTTTAACCCTGCTGACTGCCATTGGCGATTGCCAAATAAAATTGATCACAGGTTGTAACAAAATGGATCTTATTATAAATTTAATACGTCACAGAAAAAAAATTTGTTAACTTGTGGACAGGATGTTGTGCCACAAACATTCGGTGTCAATATTTCTTTAGTACACCATATCCGGATTTCGACAATAAATGTCTCTTCAGTGATGTTAGGGATCGAAACGGTATTTGGAAGGCCATATAAAAAGCACCCTCATTTTTAGAGAAAGTACCCTCATTTTTAGATTAACTCTTGAATTTTAAGAGTCAATATATAGGATGAACGGATCATATAAACCGGAGGGAAAATATGATACATGCCCAAACAAAAAATATAAACGAGTCTAAATTGAAAACTACGTTCAAACCTATGACTGCGTTGGATAAAAACCGCAATTTTTATACATGTGCATGTCAAACAAATTTCGTTGTAGAAGGTATATATATATACATGATATAGAGGACATATGTCTCCTATATTTCCTGTTTGCCTTTTAGCATCATCAGAAATAAATAATAAATATATGTTCAAATTTAAAATAGTAAAACTGCATATCCTCTCTTCCTGCAGAACAATCTGCGGAGGTTTGGTTCTGTTGTGTAGTCTAGCTTTTCATTTGATAGTTATTTGTGATCATTTCCCTTCCTCCCGTAGTCCAGCGGATATAAGAATAATTGATCACTTTATGGTATAAGCATGAAACTTGGCATAGCAGGGACAGAACTGTAACTTTTGCAATGGTAGCTTAAATTTTATGACTCACATAATATGTATACATATTATATATATTATATATGTCATGTATGTATAGTCCTATACAAGAAAAGCAGAAATTTAAGTAGTCCACACCAAATTTTAGGGGTCATTGGCCTGTGGGCCCCTGCTAATTTCAAACCCTGCATAGTGAAAGATATAAGTATATAAACAAAATTTAGATATGTAGCCACAAAAAAAAATCCAATATGGCCAATTTTATGTATTTTGAATACAAAATCATACACTTGACTAAGTCTACGAATAAGCATGAGTTTAGTAGATATCACAAATTTAAGAAAACACAATAAAGAACTGTATGACAACCTTGTTGGGCAATGAGAATCCGCAGAAATCAAATCAATATTGGTAATAATGAATCCAAAACTGGAGGTTGAAAGTTTCATTTCCTGCAGAAGAGAGTGTTGAAGTATCAACTATGATTTCTTTTGGTCAGGACTGTAGCAGACAAAAAGTATGTGACCCCTTCGGATTATCACTGAACAATCCAGTTTGGCAAAGGGAGATATCAATATCAATATGTATAACTACATTGTATTAAAATGTGAGGTGTACACATTAAATTCTTTAAAAAGTCTGTTAAAAAATAATTAAGTGTATAAATAAGAAGAAATGCAGATTAACAAATTAAATATGTGTTGAGAAAAGACAATGTATATCAATCCATTGAGTTCAGCTTTTTTCAACTTATCTTTTTTTGTAGTTAGCTCTTAAGCCACTAACCCAGGTTAGGAGAGGGTTGATGTGCATGTCCCAAGCCTGAAGATGATGGGGAAAAAATCAAAATATGTGTGATGGTCATTGTTAAACAAGGACTTTTAGATGGATTTGTAAATTTTGCCTTTCAACTGACCAATCTAGTTACTCCAAAACAAGAGTTGTTAAAGTTCTAACTTCTCATAACCTCTCAGATTCTGATCTTATATTCCCCATCCATCAACAAAAGATATCTAGTTTTACAGGCTTCACCCTGTTCTACCAAACATTAATTTCTGTTAATTTACTTCAAATACTATACAGCTACAGTAATGTACTACAATTTACAACTGCACTCTTACTGTGTAAGGTGGTTCGGTTGATTTGTAAGCAGTTTTTTGGCACTGAAAATATCTCAACACAGACAATTGTGTATGATGCTTCTGTGCTCCAAATAAAAAGCCTCATGAAACAAACTGATCTAAACCAACAAAGAAATTCCTGTATTCTCATCAGACATAAAAATAGTAGGATAAATAGCAAAAAATAGCACAAATTGATGTAGCAGTAATACCACACATCAAAAGAACGAAACTGTTAATCTGACGCAGATCTGCTTCACCAATTCATACCTGCCGACTTTCATCAAATTATATGTAATTTTGTTAAAAACTTATCTTTGAGTTGTTGGTTTTTACAATTTGAGGTTGATTTTTTGTCTTATAAAAAAGAATGAAAGATGTACATTCAAAACATTCCTTCATTCGGTATCATTGTTCAAAGACTCAGCATATTATTTGTAGATTTGGATTTTTAAAACTTACAAATGTATCTGGTCTGACTTTTTATTAATAAGGAACTGTACTTTACTTGACATCTGCACTTTTATATAATTGAATGTCCAACTTTTTTTTGTTACTTTTCTGTGGCATTTAAAATTTTAATAAGTCTTAATCTACATGCTTTTACTACTTACTGTTTTAGATTCAAAAAGTCTGACAAGGTTTCTGACTGAGTTTCTTCCTCCATCACGAACCATAGAAACTAAACTTCGCTCCCTTTTTTTAGGAATGTTTTCCTTATTTGAGACTAACACTTCAGACTTTGACCGTCTCTCTCGACCACTCCGACTCCTGAATCTACTTCTTGATTCTCTAGATTTACATGGTTTGTCATCTTCCACAAATCCCACTTTCTTGTTAGACTTGTTTGACTTGCTTGATTTTGTTGACATTTTCAAAGAAAATTTTTCCCACTATGAGTGACAATCTGTTTATGATATCTGCACGAATTGCTGATTTTTAAACAGATAGTTCACATATCTGTTAACCATAAACTGAATCTGTTTATATGAAATTCCCATCAAATAATATAAAAAACATCTTCCTTAATATGAAAAAAACTAAAATATCATAACACCAATTTCAAGGAGTCAACAAAATTGACAACCACTAAGGAGCAATTATATTTACCACTTTAAAATCCACTTGTTTTTCAAAATATAATTATGAAGAAATAAATATTTCTATTTACTAACGCCTAGATCAGTTATGCTGGAATTTCACTTTCACAACTGTTTCACTTATTAGTTTTCTTTCATTTCTTTTGTAATGTAACCTGATTGTTACAAACTAGATAAAAACCGTGTTTGAAGTAATCACTCATTCATAAAAGTCTGTTGTATTTTATATATTACACCTTTAGACAGTCAATATAGTTATATATTGGTTTGATTGTATCACACTTATATTTCAATTGTTTATGTCAAAATATATTGAATTTTCACAAGGTATTTCTTTCATATATACTAAACTTTTATGGTTTATTACCCAATGCTGAAATAATTTCCCCCATATAATTATAGATGTATATGTTATGCACTTTTCAAGTAGAAAATATCAGCAACACTCATTAATAAAAATATAATATGAAGTGTTCACTCTATGAACTTTCTTAACTATCACAACATATATAGGTTCCATCAAATATCTTTTCGAGCGAAAAAAATGTCCAAATTGAAAGAAGGTTCCATGCTTTCACGAAATATTCCTGGAATGATTTTATAGTCTCTGGTGTAGTTCATCAATTGATTTCACATTCATCATGTTAACGAGCATCCTTAATCCATGTACAAACTAATTAATAATCGTTTGTAATGGTATGTCTTTTTATACATATGCTACCTTGACGGCTCTTTTCAAGTCAATGATTCTGACATTTATTTCCATTCAAGCAATGTTGATTTCCTGATCAATTATAACATGGATTTGTCAATATCAATTAATTCTAAACCATGTGCTCAATTTTCATGTTCAATAATTTTAACAAAAGGAGCTGTTTAACACTAAATAAAGCAGTATACTTCACAATGAGATCCAAGTAAGAAAGTCATTAGCCTTCCTGCAATTGTGATGGAAATTTCAGTATTTTTCTCACACAATCTCCACTATTGGTAAACTAATTCCAACTTAATTGAAAAAATTTCAACATCACTACTCTAAAATCTCCAAGCCTACACAGATTTCTATTTAAAAAGTGAATACACAACAAATAAGACTAAGATCCTTATCACTAGATGAAATTGTTACAATATTAGGACATACCGTGACAATACCAAAGCCTTCTGACAGATCACCTTTCATTTAATCTCATTAAAATGATGAATACTAGATTCCCAGTAAGATCTTCTATTCAATAAAACTATGGTCATCAAGCAAATTAGCTCTTTTCCATTTGTCACATTTCCAAGTCATGCAGCTTTTTATCAAGAAAAACAAATTGGAACTTTTTCGAGAGCAAAGATTTCAATGAAGTGTACAATATACCTCTTGTTTGAAATTCCACCTGTTAACACAAGTATGAATTGATGTAACTACTTATCTCTCCATCTTTCTGCATTGAAGGAATTTTTATTTAACAAACTCACACTTTTTTTTACAATTGATATCTTAATGACTTTTAGCTTACTACACAAAATTTAAATAACACCATAAAAAACATTTCACTAGGTTTCTGATGGATAATTTACCCACCAGGTGATCTGTAAATGATCTTAGCTGCCAAAAGGTTAACTGCAAATCATCTTATGATGTAAATTTCACCACTTCCTGTGTATATAATGCAAGAAATTGAGCTTCTTAGATCTTCCTCAAGGGTTTCAATGATTATTACTGACCATATGATATCGTAATTATCTTATAAACACTTTCTCCTGTTACCTGATAGAAGGTAAAAATATTTCACATAAAAACATCAACTGTTGAGAATAATCTACGAAGACTTGTCCAAACAGGCAGAAATAGTTCCTCTATAGTTTCAAAACATGTTCTTATACAAAGGCACCATTCCAAAACTTCCTTATTTTTGACAAATATTTGAACAAATTTCATAATTTCATTTCCTTTCCAGAAATTATTACTTCTCGTAAATATTATGGCATCAATTTAGATTATACTATTTACAAACTCCCAAGCTTGAACACACAACTATATAACAAGACCGTTCCTACTTTTCCATTCTTAGCGATCAACATGATAAAATATTAAAATGTAAATCCCAACAGAAAATATGTATGATTAATGGATATATTGGTTAAGAAGATTTACAGGTAAGAAATGGTGTCATATTGTGTATTACATCACTATTAAATAATCATTTATTATTATTTGTCATGTTTCTATTATATATATGTTTTGTACATGTACTTAAAATTGAGATTGAAAATGAGGAATGTGTCCAAGAGACATCTTCCCCACCAAAGAGCAGAAAGCAGCCAAAGACCACCAATGGGTCTTCAACACAGCGAGGAAAATCCTGCACCCTATGAAGTTTTTTCCCCCTGTTGAAGCCTCATGACACAAAATAGAATCCTCTTATTTGAACAGATTAAAATACCATTGCCCTATTTACAAATCAATATAGAAATTTCAATATGTTCCACAGATCATTCAGTAAAAGAGCTATCAATGTGTACATTGTAATTCTATCCTTTTATATTGTGCTTCAAGAAAAGATTGCAAATGCATAATTGATCGTCCTTTCAATAAGCTGCTGTAAGGCATATAAATTTTAATATTTTTTATATCAAAATCATTTGTCTTTTTGAAATATACACACTTTTTAAAAGGTTTTCAATTTTTACATCCCTCCATTTGTTAAGTCATTGATTGAAACAAGGGTATTTAAACAATATTCTATCTCCAGGTCAGTGAAAGTAGAAAATTATTGATGAAACCACAAAAACTTCATTGATTTGCAATATATTAACATTTAAATACCCATCAGCATACCGATTGGAATAATACCAACATTTTCAAGGTCGAGTAGAAGTGATGATATAATTTCTCATGATATTTATAAATTTAAATATATATAAACGAAACAAATATCCATTATTTATTCAAGACAAACGTTATTGTTTATTTGTCATGGTAATAATAATTAGAAAATAACTTCTCTGGTTACTAACAGCTACAAGAGTAAATATATTGTAAGTTCTACATGCAGTGGGGAGTTGAAGCCTTACCATCTCACCATCATTACATCATTGCAGCTAGGTTCTAAGGAGACTTTTATAAGTTACATGTATTTAAGGATGGCCATCATGTTAGCTTGTCATAACTGAAGAACGATAAAAGTGATGCTACCAAAATTTGTCCTTGATCTGAGTTTGGTGGTAATAATCTTAAGTATTGTGTAAAGTTTCATAATATTTGATTCAGGCAAACCTTAGTTAGAGATTCGAAACTAAAACTTTTTCAGTTTTTCTATTAATAAAGGATTAAAGGGGCAAAACTCTAGAATGCTTAAAGTGTTGCCATCAAAACTAAAACTTGATCTGTGTTTTGTGATAATGTTAAAGCATCCTGCATAATGTTACATAACATTTGGTAGAGGCAAACTTCATTAATTAAAGTTATGAATCTAAAAATTCAGCATTTTTTCCATCTATAAAGGGGCATAACACTAAAACAATTAAAGTGTCACCAAAATCCAAACTTGATCTGTATTTTGTGGTAATAAGCATTAAGCATAAGTTTCATAATATTTGGTTGAGGCAAACTAAAGTTAGTGATTGGAAACCAACATTGGGTCTAATGGGACGTACAGAATTACAAAATGTACAATGTATGAATGGACAGAAAAGGGTAAAACTGCATACTTGCAAAGTGATTGTTTTGGGTTGCTGCATACACCAAGGTATATGTGTCTATAACACAGCAACCTTTACAATGACACAAAAGCTGTAAGAAACCCAGACAATTTTTTTAAAAGCCAAAATACATCTCTTCAAAAAGAAGATACAGATTATAGTACCTTATGCAAATACAGACAACAAAACTGGAAAGGCAAAGAAGCTACCTTTCTCAAGATCAAGATAAGAACCATGCTCTTTTGCATTAAACTTAAAGGATTAAACTATACTTTAAATGTTATATATGTGTGCAATCAATTGCTAAACTATTTTTATTTCATTTGATTTATTGAACAATTATTACAGCCTTTAAAGACTGCAATCTTAGAATTGCTGTAAAGCAGTCTTATATTTCGAATCTGCTTTTAATGTTCTATTCCAATTCAGTGTTTATACATTGGTTTATACTTGTACTTGTAAAATGCAAGAAATAACCTTATTTTGATCGATACATTATATATACATATAAATTTACACCAGCTGTTGTGCATACTTGGACTGTGACGAAGGAATAATACATCGTACGACTTTGTTATTACGTTGTTACTAAGGCAATAAAGTATTAAAAAATATATAGATTTGAAAAAGTATTGACCATTAACAAACTACATAACAACATGTGTATGAATTCATCATATTGTTTAATCAATAATCAATAAAGACAAAAACTAGTTTGTGTAACTGTCAAATGATGAAGCTTTGACACAAGACAATGAGTCATGTGAAATGTAGTGTTAAGTACACATGTACTGATCATGAAGGCATGCTTGTTTCTGTAATTCAGGGATCAGTCACAATAATTGTAAACCAGATGTGTTGGTACATTTTTGTACATCTTGTTTGCTTCAGCCTGCACTTTTTATGTATTGCCTGTCAACAGAACAGGGACTTATAAATGCAAAGTCATTCTCAAAGTCATCACTGATTATTATACTCGAAGTAATTTACAAAAATTCAACTTATAATTAAGGGTTGATGTGTTAAATAACTTCTGTCTTCAAACTAAACCTACACCAATAGAAAATATGATAGCTATGTTTTGCTTTCACTGCAAAATGTTTCAATCTTGACAAAGAGGAAAGTTAGGTATGGCAAAGTTGAAATTGTCTTTTTCTGATTGTATACATACAATGTATATATCATAAATAATTTCATTTATCAATTATGTAAGGAATCTTAGGATACAGTTATTTCTAAAAATGGACAACATTTACAGTTATTTTAAGTCCTATTGGATAAATCCATCGATATAATATATCTCTTTCATGGCACATACAACAAGGTGACTTATGTTGGGCCTAAATTAAAATATTGTTTGTTTGCCCTTTTCCGACCCTATGTTTTGAAACAGGGTAGGAAGGTAGGTAAAATATTTTATTTTTTTCCCCAAAAAAAATAACTTGGCTCGGTATATTATTTGTTATAGGTAGGCAGGTAGGTATAATATTTTATTTTAAAGATACAAAATCTGCATAATGACATTTTTGTCCGTTTTGTTTTTGCAAATAAGTTTTCTGGGACTATTTATTTGTTTTGAAAAAAAAAATATCAAGTAGAATGTGAAGCTAGTTCATATGCACTACTATTTTGTTTTCAAATATCAAAAAATAGAGCTGTGCCGCATATCTTCAATGTTTATATGCCTGGAACTTTGAAGAGTTTGAACTTGCACTTATATTCTGTACTACGTACCTTGTACACTTACCTTAAGTTTTTCTGTAAAAGATAACTTTGTACTGGTAAGATATGTCAGAGCAGACATACATTACTAGTAGAAAAAGTCCCTAGATTGTTAAAAATTTCGTGTGTTCCTTTGTTTCCAATAAAAATGCTACAAAACTTAAAACTCTATTGTCTCGTATTTTATATCACATTTATAAATGATCTGTATGGAAAACTTGGCGATTTTACTGCCAGATATACTCCACTTTACAGGATTTGGTGACTTTTGTTCATGTCAGATATAAATAATATAGCGGCATTGTTAACATAATCATCCTGATCTGCGGATCACAAAAGGCCATCCCTACATAGAGTACAACGTCCTTTTACAAATTAGTTTAATTGTACACACGTTGATAATTTTGTATCAAACAAACTTTTTTGTAAATGAACCCTGCTCTTTTAAGTATAAAGGTACAGAATAACGTACGTCATATCATGATTTCAGGAAGCGTTCAACATCGATTTCAAACAAATGCTTTGAAACTTCAAATGCAAGTGTTCATGTCAAACGCTCAGGCAGGGTTTCCGCTGGCGGTCGCCATTTTCGCAATTTGCGAAAAAATAATAATTGTGGCGATTAAAATTCGTCATTGGCGAAAGAATTTGGCGAAAGAAATATATAAAACGATTTATTTTCAGCCATCTTGTTTATTTACTTTTTACGGGTTTCTCTGACTTTACCGATCAGACTCGGAATTCACCTTGAACTCGTTAAGATTTTGACAGAAAATCAATAATCAGCTGATTTCATTCAAAGCTATCGACATCAAAGGACTAATTAATAAAGGTGTTGATTGTATGATATTACAAAATGAAATTATGGTTAAATGGCTTCTGTCACATGTCACAAAAGGGATTTATTAACAACTTTGCAACGCATGTGTTTGAAGCAAAATTTTTACGCTTCTTCTCCTTCTTTTAATTATAGTCCAGAAAAGAAAATTGTTGTTATGACGAAAAATATTCAAAGCAAGAAAGGGTCTGATTTAAAACTTTATCATTTAACTTTCATATAGATCATTGATTTGAGTGGGTACTTTAAATCCGTTTCAGTTACACACATGTTTCAAGCATAAAGTTTTACTTATTTACGATGGTCTAGAAAAGAAAACTGTCGTTATGAAATATATCCAAAAGGTTGGCATGAGAGTAACCCTTCAATGTAATGACTACACCTTACACGAGGGATCAATTCCAAGTGATAAGATGCTTCATTTTGTTGAAAAAACAATTCTTATTTGGGCGGTGAGGGGGGGGGGGGGGGGGTGGTGCTGGAAAAAAAGGAAAATTTTATAAGAAATATATATTTGTGTTACTTGGCGAAAAAAATAATAAAGTGGCGAAAAATATATTGTTTTGGCGAAAGAGGTGGCGAAAAAAATAATTGACCCAGGGGAAACCCTGCGCTCAGGTGATACCAACAAAATGGACCTTATACATTAAAGATAAAACCCGAGGATTCCGGTAAAAAGTTTTGAGCGGGAAATACAAATATAAGATTTTTGGTAGGAACAAAAATATAAAATAAAATCTTGCTGGTAAATACAAATAAAAGATTTTTAGGCAGAACGAATTTATAGGGTCGGTTGGTAAAGGGCAAACAAACAATATTTTAATTTAAGCCTTGTTCTTCTATAAAAGAATGCCAATGAAAATTACCTTGCTTACTAAAAAATGTCTGCTGAGTCTTGAGAATCAAAACTTTAAATGTTCAAAGGGAGATAACTACAACTGATAAAAGCACCAACTGTCGTATCATCTACAATTGCAATGCTTTCATATTGCAGCATTTGAAATTATCTGACAAACCTCACTATTCCTGTATATATACATGTATATGCTTTGTCCAAAAGTTATATTTGCAGACACAAAGACAGTATTTACAAATATACTGATACAAAATGTATTATATATTTACAACAGCAAATACAGGCAGAGCTCATAATCACACTTCTTCAAAATCATAGCACATAGGCAGAAGCTACTTTTCTTTCAGAAAATTGAAAGGGAGAAGTGGTAAGATTTATAATAATATAATAATATAAATACTTTATATAAAGTACTTCTCTTTCTTCTGTGTAATTTGAAAGGGAAGTGTTCACTGGTTTGCAGTCCTACAATATTGGGTTTTTACTACATATTTCTTTAAACTATATATTATATATATTGTTCAATTCACACCTAGGTACATGTATTTATACTAAGATTCAAATTGTTCAGCTTCAACTCATCAAAATATTGAGTCCTTCACAAATAACTTCAACCTGGAGTAGGACAGACAAATGGACTAACAAACTGACAAATGAACACACACTGACACAGAATGAAAATCATATATAATTACATCCCTAGGTGGGGCATAAACATTGCTGTTCCGTCAACTTGGTAAAAGTTGAATCTTTTTTAACAACACATCATGTGGAGTAAATATTGCTTTTGACATTTGGAAAAAGCGTATCGACGGAGAGGAAAGTAATTTGTTCGCCTCACTAAGTATACTGCTTGTGCAATCCCTGTACAGATATACATGTATACTAGTTTTACAATGAACTATTTGGCAATGTGTTTTGAATTATTCTGATTTAGATTCATTCATAGATAGGGAATATTACATATATTTTAATTGTATTACTAGACTGAGCTTGATGTTTTATGTTTATAATCAAATATTAACATGAAAAGTTACTATAAATGTAGATCTTGATGGATGAAGAAATCTTTTCTTACAAATTTTGATTTTACAAGTAAATAAATTACATGGGACTACATTTTTTTTTAAATAAAAGAACTCTGTATTAAGCACAACAACTGTGTCCTGTCCCTTAACTCAGTTGCACCAAAGTTTCAAAATATCTAGGATCCTTTGTACCAAACATAAAGTAAAATAACATTGCTACCCAATACCAGATGACTTGACAGTTATAAAACTTGGAGCATGAAATGCATGCAAGAAAGATAAAGGTACATGTATCAATAATAAATGACACAGAAGAATTAGAGAATTAGATAAATTAGAGAATTGGCAAAAATTACCTCATCTTTTACAACAGTCCCAATTAAGAAAAAGCTAGAAAACTGGAAAACAGAATCTAATCCGGAAACTTACATCTCTCCAATTGGAAAAATGATACTACAGGCAGATGATATGAAAAAGGAAACATCAATTGAAGTAAATAATATTGAACAGCAATATGAATGTCGTGGCATGTGTGCAATAAGAAGGGCACCGGAGTACTGGACCACATTGGGAAGTTCCAAAACAAGAACCAGTGAACAAGCCATTGAAGGACAAAGACTTATAAAACAACAATTAGAAGAACTTCCTCCAAATACAACAGTGGCATTCACAGATGGCTCATGCATAGGAAATCCTGGGCCTTGTGGTGCAGGAGCCATTATATACAATAATGAAGAAGAGGAAACAATACAGTACCCTGTATCAAACAGAGGATCAATACTACTAGCAGAACTAGTAGCCATTAAACTTGTGCTGGAAAAAATAGACAATTATAATTATCGCAATGTTAAACAACTTAACATATACTCTGACAGCCAATCCGCCATAGGCATTATAACCTTAAATTGGAAATCAGAAAATTATCACAAAACCATACAAGAAATCAAAAACAGGAAAATAAAATTGGAACAAAAGGGTTTTAGTATCAACATCATTTGGACACCGGGGCACTCTGATATAGAGGGAAATGAACAGGCTGACCGTCTGGCAAAAGCAGCGGCAAAAGAAGCAGATAATAGGAAGGAAATGTCTTCAATCAAAACAAAACAAGACATCAAACAAGCGGCGAGAACATCAGTCATTAAAAAATGGAAGACACAATGGGAATCTAGTGAGGTTGGGAGAAGATTTTTTAATCATCACCCAGATGCATCAAAAAGAATCAAACTCGACTTCCCATCAAAAAAACACTTCAATATACAAAACAGTCTCAGATCAGGATACTCCAAACTAAAGGGGTATCAACATTTCATTAACAGACATGTAGAAGACAACAAATGTACTTGCGGAGAAATAGAATCTGTAGAACATTTTTTATTATCTTGTGACAATTACAGTTTGGATAGAGAAAAACTCCGCCAGTCAATATATTTCAAAACAGGAACACTTAATCTAGATCTAGAAGAATTACTTAACACCGAAGCCAGTGCAGACATACAATATGCAGTTTCCGAGTTTATAGACGATACTCGAAGATTTGATCATTTGTTTTTATAAATCAGTATCAACAGCGCCTACCTAAATTAAAGTGAAAGTACAAAGAGAAAATACAAACGTGATTAATGTATACAAACGCGCAAGTGACCAAAGTACATATGAGAAAATCAGTGTCAAGATGACGCATACTAAAGACTAAAGAAGATTTAAAGTTGATGGGTTAATTCTAGTTCAATTTATAACTTATATATATAATAAACATAATAGCACTAGTCATTTCTAGAAAACAGCATTGAACTAAATTTTAAAAACTGACTTTATCGAAATGTGAAACTATCCTTCATACTCATACATGTACATGTACACCTAATTGCTATTCAATGCTGACCCCAGAATCTGTCTGCTTGAACTATTGACATCAAACAACGATCACTTTTCCATGGTAGCGTCAGATATTTTGTATTGTGACGCTAAAATTTTACAGGAACCTGTGGGATTTCCAGTATTGGCGGACAAATAGCGATAAGGTGTTTAGTAAAAATCTCTTTTTCAAATAACTGACATTTTTAGTTTTAGTGAATGCATACTGTGGTTAGTCTTTATACTGCATTCACATGCACTTTCGTAGCATGTCAACATTATATAGGTCAGGTTTATAAATTGTATAATGTATTTGAAAATAAAAACAAATAACAAATGTTATATATATCTTGCATTCTTTGGAAAAATTTAGTCTTTCTGTGATGATATTTACTGTAGAACTTTGCATTTTATTTTAAATAAACGGCATTAAATCATGTAAAGTTTGTCATGTCAATTGAAGTTTACTAAAATGTTTAACGTCTTCATATATATAAGCACTTGTTAGAAAGGAAATAGAGACTTAAATAATTGTAACAACGGATTTAGTGGCGACCTGAGCTTGTTGACAAACGGAAATCGAAATGTGAATCATCGCATTAATCATAGCTGAAGTTTAAGCCCGCTGCTTTATAAACTAAAGAGGACAGAATACTTACTATGATAAGTTTTGGGCACAAGCGTGTTAGTTATCCTGGAAACATTGTGTACTTTATGGTAAACCGTGTCATTTAACTTGGAAGTCTAAATTTTCTCCGCCATTTGCAATTGTCTTTCCAGTTTCCGGTTTGTCATGCGCTTTCTGTACTTTCACTATGCGGTTTCGGTTTGGCACACATGGCCAAACCTAAATAAACACACTGTTAAAAATTATAACTGTATTTAGACAGGGTTTTGTCTGATAACTTTCCATATCCTGTAGCTGTACCGACTTATTTTAGGCAGGTATTGAAATAGCACTAAATCTGTTTAGAGAGGTATTCAAAAACTTTTTTTTAGCACAAGTACCACAGGCACTTGTCTCTCAAAAAAAATTTCCTATATACCTTAACATAACATAAGTTACTTAACTAATTTTTTTGAATAATGACAGCCAGTCCCAAATTCCCGTTATTTTTTTTATTTCTAGGTTGTCAAATATGCCGTCAATCTAAATTGATTTATCTACACAATGGTATATGACACAACTATCATTGTTGTCGGGATCATTAGAAGAAGGCCTCAGAAGTCAGTCAACGGGATGTTTTTTTGCATTCGTCTCAAACTTTGGCAACACCCAGTCCGCATGTTATTTTATACTGGTTTCTCATTGGTCAATTGTCTGGCCAAAAATAAATGTAAGAAATTTTGGTCAATTTATAACTCTACATTAGTGTCCTTGTGTACACATGTGTTTCATAATAAACTTATTTGGGTTTGTTTCACATAATCTGTAAATAATTTACAATAAAGGTAATAATTCATAGTCAGAGGGAAGCTGACAGTTTTTATTTTAATAATTTTTTATAATAATCTAATCACTGCGGGCTGGGTGTTGCCAAAGTTTGAGACGAATGCAAAAAAACATCCCATTGACCGACTTCTGAGGCCTGCTACTAATGCTCCCGACAACAATGATAGTCGTGTCATATACCATTGTGTAGATAAATCAATTTAGATTTACGGTATATTAAGTTTAAGTAGGTTTGACAACCGAGAAATAAAAAAAATAATGGGAATTTGGGACTGGGTGTCATTATTCAATAAATTTAGTTAAGTACCTTGTGTTATATTAAGGTATATAGGCATTTTTTTTTGAGACAAGTGCCTGAGACAAGTACTGACACAGACAGAACTTTCAAATGATTTTTTATCATATTACTAAACGGGTTTTTTTCTCATTTAATATATTATGAAAATACTATAACCACAGCACACGGTTCTACAAAATCAATTTGTCTCTTCCTTGACTCAAACCTGAAACCTTTATGTTATAGGCAGCGCTTTACCAACTAAGCTAAGGATGTACTTCCTTAGCTTTACTACTTTTAAAAGGCTGACTAAGTATCTTATGATAAAGGGAAGGGATTCTGTCAAATTTCCCTCACCTCAAGAGTCCTTATACCTTTATGACTCTGACATGTGACATCTTAGCTAGAACTCCTCTCTAACCATTGTGTTTTTTTTTTACTTGAGTGCCAAATGTAAATACATGTAGAGAGGCTGGGTTTTTTTTTTTTGCTCAATTACTTTGTCTCCTCTAAGACTCAAACCCTTGACCTCTGTTTAACAAGGAAGCGTGTTAACAGACTGAAATGAAGAAGTGCTACCTAAGCTCAATGGCTTATTTAGCTTAGGTCTAGGAGTATTGTACTAACAATATGATATGCCCAGCTACAGTGAAGGAGGAAAAATAAATAACTGCCAAATAATTAAAAAAATGTCTTCCACAGTTTTGGTTTATTTATCCATGGCATTAAAATATTTCCAAATCAGTCAAGTCTGGCATATATGACCGTTTCCACACCCTTGGTTGTGATGTTACACTTTTGTTTCAGCTAAGGGTGAAGGTTGGTACCTATTAAATGGTTTAAACTGGTTGCATTTGTTTGTACCTGTCCTAACTCAGGAATCTAATGTTCAGTAGTTGTCCTTTGTTGATGTGGTAATCACATAAGTCACAGTGTTTGTTGTTTCCTTTTTTTTTTTAATATACTAGTAGATTGAACTTATGGTTTTCCAGTTTGAATGGTTTTACAATGGTCCTTTATAGCTTGCTGTTCTGTGTGAGCCAAGGCTATGTGTTGAAGACTGTAATTTGACCTATAATGGTTTACTTTTACAAGTAATGACTTGGATGGAGGTTTGTTTCATTGGCACTCATGTCATATCTTCTTATATATCTATTAAGACAATATGTTGCACATTTTATAGACATTTAAAATAACTCTTACAAACGCTAATACCTAAAGCAAAGGGACAATTTCAAAGAACAAACAAAGGATGAGACCAAGTACAACTCTTATCATGTTAAAAGAAGAAAAATTAATGAACAATTTTCCTTTCTTTATTTTGAAGGTTATCTATCTGTTTCTGTAGAAAAAATAAGCTTGGCCTTCAAAAATTCACAGCTTTGAATTTTATCTTATATTGCACTTATAAGTTATTGTAAAAGAGGATCCAAACTCTACAATGCACCCACATATTAGACATATCTCGCATAATAAAATTCTAAGAAATCATGAAGACAATGACTACATATGCAATAGTTAATTTTTGAGTAAAATATGATTTTTTTAAGATTTGTCTACAGCACAGTTACCTGGAAAGGGAGTAAGTTCCATACATGTCTGAAAAGGATTCAACCAAATAAAACTTATCTTAGTAAAAAATTTAAAACAAAGATTATTTCATTTTTAAAAATATCTAACATAAAATTGTTTCAAATTTTTTTTTTAACCTATATGATAAACTTATTATTCCAAAATTAAGTCAAAATCAATGTTAATGTTCTCAAAATACCTGCCATTGCAAAATAATAATGCTTGTTAAAATGACAATAAAACTAAGATTTTCCAGCAATTGATTGGTTCCTTGTCTTTAATCAGTTTGCTTTAACATCTGGAGCCAAAAAATTTCTAGAATTAAACTTTTTTTCTTCACCTGATTTTTTGTTTATACACATGACTGTAAAAAAATTATTGGTGAAGAAAAAAATCATATGACGGTGCACTTCTGTTTTTGCTATGGCCATTTGAAAGTACCCTTTTCTGATATTTTCCCATTTTATCAATTTTTACCCATTTTAGGGCTATTAATTATCATGAAAATAATTAAGAAATAATTGATGCAAGCTATACTTTATTGTAGTTTTAACATGGGAAGGCATTATATTTGTGATTATTTTGGCCCGAGCGATCTAGTGAGGGCTAAAATAACACAAATATAATGCCTACAATTATTTCAATTCTGATCAGAACAATTTAGGTACTTTCTATGTCTGATCGGTATAAGTGTAGTGTGCTTAATGTGTAGGCTCTTCCATGAACCTCTCTCTTTTTTTTTGTAAATAAGCTTACCACTAGCAATGTGATTTTTCAGAAGGAAAAGTTTTGTGGAACAACCAGCATGAACGGTTGTCGTATCTAGGTCAAATATGTCAATTTTGAATTGCAACACATTGCCATCATGATAAATGAATAAGTAAGGAAGTGTTTTAAGTTAATGAAATATATTAAATGCATGCCAATTTGGTAAAATTCATTATTGTGCACTTAGTCAATTTATGCATGCGCAAACAATTTTTATTGGATTTAGAGCATGGGTTTATTCACAAAGCAAATGAAGCACATCATATTAGAATCACAGTTTTAACATATGATTTTTGTTCATACTTTTAAAAGAGATAAAGAGGAACAATCTGAATAAAATTAACTTAAACAAACTATAGGTAGGTATTAATATAAGAAAGTTTTATAAAATTTTGTTGCTGTTTGTGTCAAATTAACCATGCTGCCAATTTCGTTAATTTGGTATTTTTCTCTTTGTTTAGAACAAAAAGCATAGTATTTTCAACTTCTTTATTTTAATGATTGAAAAAAAAAATATTAAAGAAATTTGAAAAGATTTTTTTACATGAGATGTACAATGTTTCTAGTAAAATTGTTTCTTTTATCCCTCAACCATTTTCCAAAAATTTTGGTTGATTAGAATGACTTGAAAATTCTATTTCTCAAAAACTTCTTTAATATTGTGAATATACAATTTTTTCACAGAGTTAATTTGATTTTTTTAAAATTCATTGATGTTTTCCAATTGTATCACATGTTTTGGAAATAATTCCAGAATGAAATTTAACGAGACTGAAACATCAGAAGAATACATCCTTAAACCAAAACTTTTTTAAGCCAAAGATGTATATGACCAAAATGAACCTGAAATAATATCCAAATAAGTCATAATTTAAAATGATTTTGTATGATTGGTTGTACATGTGTATCAATATTTTAATCTCTCCAATATTTTATATATAATAAATTTGTATTCCTTCACATTGTGAAGTTATAATTATTGTATTAAATCATAGTTGTGGGATTACTTTAGCAAAGGGAATTAAACAATTGACCCTATCTTCACCCTTGTGACCCTAGATTGTGAGAAATTTGAAACTCAGAAAACATTAAAAAAAATCCTATCTTTTCAATGCCAAAAACTTGAATTTTAAACTGAAATATGCATTTTCTTTAGCTTTTGATCTTGTGCTGTCACACTTTCTGACTGGTGTACACACTCTTAAACATGAAAAACCAACAATTTTAAAAATGTACATTAAGGAATATTATTATGGATTGACAAATATAGGTATAGTAAAGAAGTCTGTCATTTAAAAAAAAACTAAAGAAAGGATATAGTGTATTCATTCTTGACAAAAATCTTTGCATACACTTCTCAAAAACAAAGGACATCATGTTATTGTATATATATATTATTAAACAAAGATGAGAAGTAACTGATAAAAATTACAAATCACTTGTTTACGGATGTATACAAAAGGAAATGAAATCAACTTATCTATTTTTAACATATCTCATAAATGATGTTCTTGACTGTCTTCAAATACAGATACAAGGTTATTTGTTTTTGTCAATACATATCATACTTATTCCATTTTACTTTAAATGATCCAACCAACAACAACAACAATTTTTATTTGTCAATCAAGATGCCCAGAGGAGCAGTACAATTACAGTTTAAATTAAAGTGTACAAATAATTGTGGTGATTTTTTTTCCCCATTGGAATTACAATACATGACCATAAAACTAAAACTGTATTATATAAGAGAAGGGAGACAACAAACACAGTATATATTCTCAAAGATAATGAGCGAGTGAACACAATCGGTACCAACCAAACATAAAAGAGTGTGAGAGTCCTGATATTAATTTTATTTTAATAGATGTGGTATGATTGCCTATCAGACAACTGTCAACAAGAGACCAAAATAACACAGAAATTAACAACTATAGTTCATGGTACGGCCTTTAACAATGAGAAAAGCCCATACCACATAGTCAGCTATAAAAGGCCCCAATATGACAATGTACAACAATTCAAACGGGATTTATTGGTAAAAAAAAGGTAAATTCTGCACATATTTTTGAAAAGTGCATTTAACAAATTCTATATTTAGTTAAATTTTTCACTGTAAAAAGGGACAATAGTTCTCAGTGGTGGATCCTGAAATTTTCATAAGTGGGGGACCACTAACTGCCTAAGAATGGGCCCAGTCCGGTCACATTTAATTGATTCCCTATATAATCAACCAAATTTTTACCAGAAAAGGGGGCTCCAGCAGCACCCCATACCCCCCCCCCCCCCCCCCCCCCCCCCCCCTTTTTTTTACCCCCACTAAATCCGCCTCTGGATCTTATCACTCATACAAATACTGAAACAGAATGACTTTGTTGCAGTGAGATAGTGAATTAGGGTAGATATCAAGATTTTGATAGATCTATTTGATTCTTTACCATTATTTATTTGTGTGGTTTAAAATATGACATTATTATATATATATATTATATATTTATTATAAACATACCCAAAATAATATTTTAAGAAGTTGTGGCATTGCCTCCCTTGACTCACTGCAACAATGAATGATCCATGAATTATCAGAAACATATTATAAAATATCAGATTATTCAATCCATCTTGTATGGGAAAGCATTTAAACAGATTTTACCTTTTATCCAATTTTTTTGTTTAAACATTTGTTTGATATTTGAACATTTTTTTTTTTTAATTGAAATAGAAAGTGTGCAAAGGAAGACAACTCCTAGTAGAATCATCAGATTCCTTGTCTCAGGTGTGTGATCTGAACCCATCTAGTTCCAGCTGGATTTTGTGTATATTCGATTTTTTCAGCAGAGCTTCTTGTGTGTTTTGATGCAAATATTATGTATGAAATTTCTAGCAAATAGCTGGTCTTTTAATAGGTGAACAAATTCTGTGATGACTCCACAATGAAAGTATAATTTGGTAATGACATATTGTTACGTGTATTGTTATCACTTGCAGATATAGACAATAGAAGTTGATAAATAAGAAAAATAAATTATGCCAGCCAGAAATTTCATTTATGTTGTGGATAGATGCAATAGTTTCCTGCTACCAGGTAAATATTACTAACTATTGTTAATATTGTTCTTTTATATATTAATTTTATTATGAGAGCAAGACTGGTTCATGTTATTCAACATTAGCATATTTAACTTCCACATATACATCAAAGCTAAGAGCTTATATAATATATTTTTTTTACAATGACTAGAAGGGTAAACAAGTTTGTTTGAACACATGCTTTTGAACCCAATTGCTACCTGTCAAAAGTAAGGACTACATATGCATTCACATACAAGTGACATAGCTTAATCTGTCATGTTAGCCTTTGTCTAGATGCATTATAGTTCTAGACACAATAGCGACATTGTGTCTGTCTAGATGCTGTGAAATGCATTACACCTTTCGTGTAGACAGTGACTGAGGTCTGTGCAAGATCAGTTAGACAACAAGGTGTGCAACACCAGTAAGCTCTTACTAAAAAGCTAAAATAAGCGGTTGTTTTATCAACCAAATGGCTTATGTAAACAAGCCCAGTACAATTATTTAAATCAGCAATTATTTAACAAATACTATTCAAATATAAACACTCTATAACTGAATTATGAGTTGCAAATTCAACAAAATCTGAGAATAAATTCAATGAACTATAGCACAATAATGTAACTAAATATATAAACATGTTAAACAACAATTTTTATCAATAATTCATATTAACAATAGTAATTAAATGTTAATTTTACAACAGTCCATTTTAAAGGGACATAATTCTGTTCCAAAACATAGGGTCGCCGTTACATACCCAAACATTGTCAGGGGCGGATCCAGCCATTTAAAAAGGGGGGGTGTTCCAACCACATGTACCCATTCAAATACATGTCGGATTGTCGAACCCCCCCTCCTTCTGGATCCGCCAATGATGGTCTGCTGCATTTCTTATATTTATATTTAGAAGACTCGGGACAGGCTGCCACATATTTCAGTCATTTTTGGCAGTGTACATATCTTTTCTTTAAAGTAAAAAATAACTATATTAACTTTTCATGCCCCTGCCATAATTGAGGGGACATTATCAGTCTGTACAAATGTCTGTATGTACTTGCATATATATGTAAGTTGGTTTCCGTTCACTTACTTTACATATGCTTTAGTTTGCTTCAATCAAAAGTTATGAAACTTATACAAAATGCTAAATTACCTCAAAACACAGATCACGTTTGAATTTTGGTGGTGTCACTTCAACCGTCCAGAGTTAAAGGCTCCTTTACAAATGGAAAAATAGGAATGTAATATCTATTCTAATTTATGTTTAATCTACAGGATCCTCGAAACTGAAATGTCTTCCATTTTATGTAAGTGACAAGCAAGTAGGAATAATACGACCAAATGTACTTCCCCATCTAGAGAAATACACTGATGTGTTTATTTCATCACCTACTATGCTGAAATTGTCTGATGACCTGAAAACTTTAAAGGAAAGAAGTGAGAAAGTTCAAAAAGTTTTGACAGATTTACGAGAACAAAAAGTACTAGTGACTCTAAATGGATGGAGAAATGAAGTAAGAAATATATCATACTTTGTATTTAAATCATTGTAATACATTTAGTATTGTTAACTGTTGAGGTAAGATATAATATACTGCAAACCCCAAAATAGTAAAATAAAAACACTCCAAAAACATGCAAGTACTGTGATTTTTAACCAATCCACAGGCTGGATATTCAGACTAATTTGGTTAAAATGGTTTTCTTTTTTGATTGTGTGAGATCTTTTATATAGGTCCCCTCTTTTGTGTAAAAAGTTAAGTTGACTATATATATAGGGAATCAATGAAGCATGACTAGTGCAGGCTCACTCTTAAGCAGTCAGATGGCTCTCTCTTATGCAAATTTCTGTATCTACCACTAATTTAGGATTATTGTTTCTGAATTATTTTTTTAACTAACAGTAAGTGGCTACTTCATCAACGGTGTCAACATTTAGGTTCAGTCTATTGTTAAATTATTTAGACATCAATAACTTCCTGTTCAAACCATCATGAAATTTACAAAACTGTTATTTTAAAATACAACCTACAATCATGGGTGAAAAAACATCTGAAGAATCTAAGTTCTATATCTAGCTGTTTAGCTATACAATATATAACATGTATATTTTAGACTTTTGACATTAGAACATCACCTAAAGAGAAAGCTTATATGGAAGTTGAAAGGTCTGGAGTATGTAAGTCTAGCTAGAGTAGATATTTTATTAGCTCTTTGTCATGTTAAGACATTTTGTAACTAAAATTTTCATTCATTATAGCTAGATTAATTTAATGTTAAAATGTAAAAAAGATACAGGATGTATGTGTATTTTAAAAGCGAAAGTTATGCCCACGTAGATATTTTACTAACTCTTTATGTTATTTCAAATTTTATCAAATAAACCTAAATGTATATTTAAATGGGGAAAAAAATATAAAGGATGTATGCATTATGATAATATATTTACAAGCAAAATTTAAAAGAATTGAAATTATTGAAACTCTTAAACTTGATTCAATATAGATATGCCAAAATATAATTCTGAAGCACAAAAATGCCAAAGAAAACTAAAAATGTATAAATAAGAAGATGTGGTATGACATTTGTGAGTGCCAATGATATGTCTGAAATTGTTATAAAGTATCGTTGATTCCTTACTGGACTGTCTGATTAATTCATTACATCACCCACTAACACTGTTGATGTGCAAGTGACCCTGTAATAATTATAAGGCAATGAAATAGTATGTGTGGTTCCAGTTACATTTTTTTAAGGTAGGTAGATAGTAATTTTTTAATTTTATGTTTTATTTTTACATTGAGTCTATGGGAGCAACATTTTAACTTCAACAGTGCTGAATGAAAAATGACAAAAAAATATTTAGGGTAGGCTATTTTAGAGACTAAAAAGTAGGGTAGGAAAGGTAACTGGAACCACACATATATTTTTAACCAACAGCTAAACATAAAAAAACCAAAGAGAACAAATAGAAACTTGCAACAGTCTTAGGTCAGTTTTGTTTGTTCTGTTTGTTCTCATTTCTAAACAGTAAAAAAAAATAATTAAGGAATGACTGTAATATTTTTTCTGTCTATGAAGAAATAACATAAAAAATTTGGTGCACACTGAATAACGCGCGTACAGTCATTTCTTATAATTTAATTCTAAATTCCATTTAAAACCGTAGAAAACCATGAAAAACGTTGATGACGTCACGGTCACATGACTAAATTATGTCTATGGGCTCATAACATAATAACGCCAGCCAATCAGAAGATGCGTTACATCCAAAATTAAATTATATACAAATAAAAAACTGTATTCTCAAATATTTTTCAGGTTTATTTGGAGCTATAAGTTATGGTGTACATATCAATGGTTTTATAGAAAAAGACAATCAGTTAATGATGTGGATTGCTAGAAGATCACCAACTAAACCTACATACCCTAATAAGTTAGATAATATGGTTAGTATGATGCTTAAGGTCAGGCTCTGGTGAGAACAAAAACATGCAAGAAAAAGAGGAGGGTCCAGAAGATCAGCCACTTAACCTACATACCCTAATAAGTTAGATAATATGGTTAGTGTGACACGTAAGGTTGGGCTCTGGTGAGAACAAGAACATGCAAGAAAAAGAGAAGGGTCCAGATGATCAGCCACTAAACCTACATACCCTAATAAGTTAGATAATATGGTTAGTATGACGCGTAAGGTTGGGCTCTGGTGAGAAAAAGAACATGCAAGAAAAAGAGAAGGGTCCAGATGATCAGCCACTAAACCTACATACCCTAATAAGTTTGATAATATGGTTAGTATGACGCGTAAGGTTGGGCTCTGGTGAGAAAAAGAACATGCAAGAAAAAGAGAAGGGTCCAGATGATCAGCCACTAAACCTACATACCCTAATAAGTTAGATAATATGGTTAGTGTGTCACTTATAAAGGCAGGGCTCTGGTGAGAACAAAAACATACAAAAAAAGACTAGGCCAGAAGATCAAACACTAAACCTACATACCCTTATAAGTTAGATAACATGGTGAGTACCGGTAGGTAGCTTAAGGGTGGGATCTGGTGAGAACAAAAAAATACAAAAAAAAGAGAAGAGTCCATTATGGTCGAAGAATAAATATCAAAGGAATATTCATTGTATATTGTGATGAACGATTGTTCAGAAGACTTTGGGAGAAGAATTTCTAAGTTTGATTGAGTTGTGTCTCATCCCTTTTGCATATTAAAGCAAATTAAATATGCTTGAATTGATGTTGTTCTCATCTTTGTTTTTTGGTCATTATAATATAATACCCCAGCTTTAAAAAAAGTGGGGGTATACTGTTTTACATCTGTCTGTCCATCAGTCCGTCCGTCCGTCCCATAAATATTTATCAGCACATCTGTCCAGGAACTACAATACAAGCATTTCTGAAATTTGGTGTCGCTCAACAACTTTCTTTTTATACGACCGCAAAAAAATCGGTCGTATATTGGTATCACGTTGGCATCGTCGTCGTTGTCTGTGTTGTCCGAATACTTTTAGTTTTCGTACTCTAACTTTAGTAAAAGTGAATAGAAATCTATGAAATTTTAACACAAGGTTTATGACAACAAAAGGAAGGCTGGGATTGGTTTTGGGAGTTTTGGTCCCAACATTTTAGGAATAAGGGGCCAAAAAGGGCCCGAATAAGCATTTTCTTGGTTTTCGCACTATAACTTCAGTTTAAGTAAATAGAAATCTAAATCTATGAAATTTTGAGAAGGTTTATGACCACAAAAGAAAGGTTGGGATTGATTTTGGGAGGTTTGGTTCCAACAGTTTAAGAATTAGGGGCCAAAAAAGGGCCCAAATAAGCATTATTCTTGGTTTTCACACAATAACTTAAGTATAAGTAAATAGAAATCAATGAAATTTAAACACAAGGTTTATGACCACAACAGAAAGGTTGGGATTGATTTAAGGAGTTGAGGTCCAAACAGTTTAGGAATTAGGGGCCAAAAAGGGGCCCAATTAAGCATTTTTCTTGGTTTTCGCACCATAACTTTAGTATAAGTTAATAGAAATCTATGAAATTTAAAAACAAGGTTTATGACCATAAAAGGAAGGTTGAGGATTGATTTTGGGAGTATTGGTCCCAACAGTTTAGGAAAAAGGGGCCCAAAGGGTCCAAAGTTAAACTTTGTTTGATTTCATCAAAAATTAAGTAATTGGGGTTCTTTGATATGCCGAATCTAAATGTGTATGTAGATTCTTCATTTTTGGTCCTGTTTTCAAATTGGTCTACATTAAGGTCCAAAGGGTCCAAAATTAAACTTAGTTTGATTTTAACAAAAAAGAATTCTTGGGCTTCTTTGATATGCTGAATCTAAACATGTACTTAGATTTTTGATTATGGGCCCAGTTTTCAAGTTGGTCCAAATCAGGATCCAAAATTATCATATTAAGTATTGTGCAATAGCAAGAAATTTTCAATTGCATAGTATTCAGCAATAGCAAGAAATCTTCAATTGCACAGTATTGTGCAATTGCAAGAAATTTTCAATTGTACAGTCAATTGCACAGTATTGGGCAATGGCAAGTATTTTCAATTGCACAGTATTGTGCAATGGCAAGAAATATCTAATTGCACAATATTGTGCAATAGCAAGAAATTTTCAATATTCTTTGAAAATTTGAGTTATCTTTCTTTGTCCAGAATAGTAGTTGAATCAACTTAAATCATTGTTTTATAAAATGTACAATGTATATTCACTTTTACTACCAACTGATAAATTAAAATAATCTTTACCATTCAGTGATAACAAGCACTTTTTTATATGGAGAAGACGTTACTAAGTTGAAAAACTTGTGTCTAATCCATTTGTCTCTTTTTGGAACAATAAAATATGTTTAAACTAAACTTTTTTACATTTTAATATTTTATGATGTATTTAAATGAGTAGTTATTGTTAGGGGCCATTAGAAATTTGAATTGAGATCAGTTTTAGAATAAGGGAAAGGGGGATGTGAAAAAAAAGTTATTAATATTCAACAGCATAGTGAATTGCTCAAAGACAAAACAAAAGATTTAAGTTCATTAGACCACATTCATTCTGTGTCAGAAACCTATGCTGTGTCAACTATTTAATCACAATCCAAATTTAGAGCTGAATCCAGCTTGAATGTTGTGTCCATACTTGCCCCAACCGCATCTTGTAACCATATACTTTTAGCGGGGAGGGGTATCATTCGACAGCAGTAGCTCACAGATTCACTTGTTGATAATTTTCTCATTGGCAATTTTACCTCATCTTTTTATATTTACATTGACAGTATATATGATTAGGTGATTTTGAATGTTTTTTTGACATATTTCAGTGTGCAGGTGGGCTGGCCTCAGGATTAAAAGTAAGACACTGTGCTATTAAAGAATGTGAAGAGGAAGCATCAATACCTAAAGATCTAACAGACAAACTAATAGGAGTAGGATGTGTTAGGTTAGTGGGAAATCTTATAATTTTAAAAGAGGAATATGGATATAAAAGGAGCTGTGGGATATATGATCTGATCATATATTTTCGTACGTCATATGAATTGTACTATGCATGCTTTTTCAATGGATATTGTGACATCAAAATGCATTAAAAGCACGAAAACACACGAGACAAGGATACATCAATGAGACAGAATTCAAACAAAAAAAGAAATTAAAAGCAACATACAGTCTTTTACAATATACAGAAGTATATACGTTTGCCATGCTATAAATCATCCTAACAAAAAATAAGAAAAGTTAACAGGAGAAAAATTATCAAAGATTTACTCTTGGCACTCATAAGTTATATCATATGACATCTACTGACAAAGTCTTTGACTTGGCACAGGCACATTCAAATGTGATAGGATCAACACAATTTTACAAATCTTTGTTTTCTTATTTATCTTTTACAAAAGACTTACAAAATATGCCAAATTGCCAATACATAAAAGAATATAGATTAAAAAACAGTACAGGAAAAGTACTTCAAGTGATTGATCTTGTGCAATGTCACCCAAATAACTGTGCAGACAAACAACAGATTTTGAATTATTGCTTCATGCTTTAAGTTATTACTGTTTTACTGGGGTAGTCCAAAAAAATATCAGTTTGATGAAATATTACATTCTTTAAATCAAAGACTTCACTGCAAACATGCACATTCCTCAGACAATGGCCTCAATAAAGTGGAAAGGGATTAATATAAGTTGCAAAACTTGTTTGCCAATCCACTATAAATAAATATGTTTAAACTAATAAGAAGTAGCCAACAGGACACAAATGAAAATTAGATTGGAAAAGTCTTTCTGTTTATCATAAATTTTGATGTATATATAACCATGTGAAATTTTAATATCAAGGTCTGAGAAGTTTAGTTAGAATTGAGGGCATGAGGATTAATTTCATTGTATTTTTAGAAACATCTGGATTGTTTATAAAATATGTCATGTACATACATGCTTATGCTTCCATCACTAAAAATATCTGTGAAGTTATGATTTTGTGATCATGTTTTGATGAGACAGCACCTAGTAATCTAAAAGCATATTATATCTGTTTGCCTTCATATCAGAAAGTTAACTGTATATATATTTGAGGATGCTGTTATTTTAAGTACATATTTAAATGATACTGACACATATCGTACAACATTTCATTAAAAATGGCCCACAATTTTTTGACAGTTAATCAGTTTGAAGAAATGATTTTAAACCTCAACTTAAAAAAGTATTTCTTTATGGGCAAAGCCTCTGGAATAAGCAGGTCCATTTGTAAATGGGCAAAGCCTCTGGAATAAGCAGAGTAATACTTGATGGTTGGTCAGTCAAGGTTGGTCTATTCCAATGAAACCACTAAACGTGAGTATCCCTTGAATCGGCAATACATTAAAAAATCTGCCGATTCTATAAGAGGTTATTCAATTGTATGTCCATTACTAAATGTTAAATAATAAAGAAATGGTTGTTTTGGACATACATATTTTTGTAAGTACTACTGTAAAATGGTTTATTTTTGCAATACTTAACTTTCAAGATTTCTACAGATTAACCTGTTCATGAGGTTAAATTTTAGCAATTTTAATGTCTCTGGCTCTGGTCTTCCTTAAAGATCAAATTAATGTGAGAATTTATGTTAGTAACTTTCTCTCTGTCATGATTTTTGTAAAGGTCTGATTCTGGTAAAAATTTCACATTTTACAGTACTTTCCTCCATTTAAAGACTGAACAATTTATACAATAAATGTTTTTTTCCAGAAATGACATCTTAATATTATATTTCATTTTATTATGTTTACAGCTATATATTAGAAGATAAACGAGGCATTTTTCCTGCATGTGAATATTTATTTGACCTAAAGTTACCAGCTGATTACCAACCTGTGAATGCTGATGGTGAAGTTGGAGCTTTTGAACTGATGACTATGGAACAGGTAGACATTTATGTATATAATACTATAGACATATGTATTCCTAATTTACAAGTGGTATTTAAAAAAAGCACCAGATGCACATTAACCATGCTGCTGCTTAAACATAAAAACTTGAAAATTTGAAAATTACAGAAGCACCATTGGTGCATTAGCCAGATTAAGATCTTAAATTGTGTTGGAAAAGGGGGGGTTTCCCAAACCTTCAGTCTAATTGCTTCTGTAACCTTGACCTTTCACCAAATATCAAAAGCAGTTTTTTTCACCTTAAGGTGCATTATCAACCAAAGATAATGAATGATCTGATTTATGGCTCAAAAGTAATGCATTACACTCAAAATCTTTCTTCAAGCTTTTAGTTTAGTTGTAAACCTGGACAGGATTTTTTTATTTTTAGTGTCACCAAGTGGCATTCTCCAGCTAAGGTTGGATTGTTTAAAAGATAACTAGTTGAAATGAAATCCCATTCCATGGGCTGCTGTGACACTGGGCTTCAATAAAAAATATATAAGGGTCTGCTTAATCCCATGAGTCATTTCTAAACCAAGTTTGGTAAAATATATGGCAAATGATAAAATCCTTTTATTTAAACAATACGTTTGCCAAACTTTCAGTCTGTCAATAGCTGTTGACTTTGTACCTTTTGACACCAAAATCAGTTTGGAACTTTCTAATAGGAGTTTATCTAGCCAAGTTTGGCAAATATTGGCCAGTTGGTTCAAAATATTACTTTTGAAAAGTAAAGTTTGCCACAATTTCTGTCATAATAGTTGCTTTGACTTGACTCATACTAATAACGGGCGTATGACATTTGCGCGGATTTTGAAATTTTTCATTCTTTCATTTGCGCCGATTTCATTTTTTCATTTGCGCCAATTTTATATTTTTTCCTAATTGGCTTTACAGGTAAGTTACAGGTAAGTTTATACTTTTACATTGGCTGAGCACAGAGTATACAGACAAATCAAGTGACATTGCAATTGGTAAATGGCTATCCCAATGTTTCGGGTTACCCTAAATGAAATCGATGACTGCTTCACGTTTGACATTGTCTGACGCTCCGCTCCTTATGATGACAAATGTCATACATTCTTAAACAACATACAAGTACACATTCCATAACAGTCAACCAATTTGTGATGGCCTCCATAAAATTAACGAAGGGATGAATTCAACTTCACCATTTGGAACTCTTGGTTTATTAGCTTACTTGTGAGAAAATGCGAGCCCCCACAAAAACGTATGCCAGACAAAGAAAAGATGACCTTCGTTATTGACAATAACGCCAAAATATAGAAAAGACGAAATCATAAGAAAGGAATATATTAGATGTGTTGCCTATACATACTCGGCAAGAACAGATTTATGATTTGAATGTATTCCGTTTTTATGGATTTGAATGCTGTACATATATTTTTAATTCGTCATTTAAGTATAAACAAAGTGCTTTTATCTTAGGTTTTTACTTCTTTCTTGATATTAAGCAGGAGACAACAGTTATATACATGTTATGATTGACAATTCATAACATGTACAACTGGCTAACAGAGGAGGTCTTTAATGATAAATGAAAATAACATTACTGGAATGGAGAGTTGTCCCATCGGCACTCATACCCTATCTTCTTTTATCATTTCACCTGTATTTACCTGTTATTTACCTGAATAAAAATCGGCGCAAATGGAAAAAAAAAATCGGCGCAAATGAAAGAAAAAATCGGCGCAAATGAAATGCAGATCGGCGCAAATGCAAAACGCCGCTAATAACCTTGATTAAGAAATCAATAGTGTATAAATAAAACTTCACTGTATAGTTATAAATAATTCATTGGTCAATCAGATGCCAAAAATAAGATGAAAGGGAATGACATGTTTTTATACGACCGCAAATTTTGAAAAAATTTTCGTCGTATATTGCTATCACGTTGGCGTCGTCGTCGTCGTCGTCCGAATACTTTTAGTTTTCGCACTCTAACTTTAGTAAAAGTGAATAGAAATCTATGAAATTTTAACACAAGGTTTATGACCATAAAAGGAAGGCTGGTATTGATTTTGGGAGTTTTGGTCCCAACATTTTAGGAATTAGGGGCCAAAAAGGGCCCAAATAAGCATTTTCTTGGTTTTCGCACTATAACTTTAGTTTAAGTTCATAGAAATCTATGAAATTTTGACACAAGGTTTATAACCACAAAATAAAGGTTGGGATTGATTTTGGGAGTTTTATTTTCAACAGTTTAGGAATTAGGGGCCAAAAAAGGGCCCAAATAAGCATTATTCTTGGTTTTCGCACAATAACTTTAGTTAAAGTAAATAGAAATCAATGAAATTTAAACACAATGTTTATGACCACAAAAGGAAGGTTGGTATTGATTTTGGGAGTTTCGGTCTCAACAGTTTAGGAATTAGGGGCCAAAAAGGGACCCAAATAAGCATTTTTCTTGGTTTTCGCACCATAGCGTTAGTATAAGTGAATAGAAATCTATGAAATTTAAACACAAGGTTTATGACTATATAAGGAAGGTTGGTATTGATTTTGGAAGTTTTGGTCCCAACAGTTAAGGAAAAAGGGGCCCAAAGGGTCCAAAATTAAACTTTGTTTGATTTCATCAAAATTGAATAATTGGGGTTCTTTAATATGCCGAATCTAACTGTGTATGTAGATTCTTAATTTTTGGTCCCTTTTTCAAATTGGTCTACATTAAGGTCCAAAGGGTCCAAAATTAAACTTAGTTTGATTTTAACAAAAATTGAAACCTTGGGGTTCTTTGATATGCTGAATCTAAAAATGTACTTAGATTTTTGATTATTGGCCCAGTTTTCAAGTTGGCCCAAATCGGGGTCCAAAATTAAACATTGTTTGATTTCATCAAAAATGAATAATTGGAGTTCTTTGATATGCCAAATCTAACTGTGTATGTAGATTCTTAATTTTTGGTCCAGTTTTAAAATTGGTCTAAATTAAAGTGCAAAGGGTCCAAAATTAAACTGAGTTTGATTTTAACAAAAAATAAATTCTTGGGCCTCTTTGATATGCTGAATCTAAACATGTACTTAGATTTTTGATTATGGGCCCAGTTTTCAAGTTGGTCCAAATCAGGATCTAAAATTATTATATTAAGTATTGTGCAATAGCAAGTCTTTTTAATTGCACAGTATTGTGCAATGGCAAGAAATATCTAATTTCACAATATTGTGAAATAGCAAATTTTTTTTTAATTAAGAGTTATCTTTCTTTGTCCAGTATAGTAAGCAAGAAATATCTGCAAGAATTTTTTTTAATTGGAGTTATCTTTCTTTGTCCAGAATCAACTTAAATCTTTGTTATATACAATATACAATGTATATTCACTTTTTACTACCAACTGATAAATTTAAATAATCTTTACCATTCAGTGATAACAAGCAGTTTTTTTACATCATGTATTTAAATGAGTAGTAATTGTTGCAAACTCCATTAGAATATTTTAATTGAAATTAGTTTTGGAATAAGGGAAAGGGGGATGTGAATAAAAAATTGGGTTAAATTTTTCTCATTTGAAATTTCATAAATAAAAAAAGAAAATTTCTTCAAAAATTTTTTTTGAGAGGATTAATATTCAACAGCATAGTGAATTGCTCTAAGAGAAAACAAAAATTTTAAGTTCATTTGAACAATTCATTCTGTGTCAGAAACCCATGCTGTGTCAACTATTTAATCACAATCCAAATTTAGAGTGGAATCCAGCTTGAATGTTGTGTCCATACTTGCCCCAACCGTTCAGGGTTCAACCTCTGCGGTCGTATAAAGCTACACCCTGCGGAGCATCTGGTTGAAAATGCGATGTGTCATACCTATTTGTAAAAATATCAAAAGGAATTTAAAGAATTTATTGATACTTGAATATCATTTATGTTTTTGCACAACTTACTTTAAAATATCAAATTAAAACCTAATTTTTTATTTTGCCAGGTTATGGATGCCATAGTATCAGATGACTTTAAACCTAATTCTGCTCTGATTGTATTGGACTTCCTTGTTAGACATGGATTTATTACACCTGAAAATGGTAAATATTCTTTAATTTATACTTCTTTTTACCTTGCTGAACCAAAAAATATTGCTTATTCTAATATGCAACCTATATATCATCAACATGGACTTTGATACCTAAATAATGTGATGTGATATGCATGCTTCATGGGTCAAATGATAACACTGGGAATTTTCAGGCTTAGTCATATTGAATTCTTGAAATCCACAAGTTTGACTATTATTATGTTATTGAAAATGAAAACATCACCTACTTTTATACATGTAATAAGAATGTTTTCATGACAGTTCATACAAAAAATGTAAATAAAACAAGTAATGGCATAACTCTCATTGTGAAAGTTTTCTTTTATTTGACCTCATCATTTGCCATGAAGTTAATACACTACATAAAAATAATTCAAAAATTTTTGGCAGATATTTTAATTTTATTAATATCTTATTTTAAATTTTTTTAATAGCTCAATGAAATTTAATTTTTGATGCAATAAAAAAGGTTCTGTATTTGTCAAAGGATATTTAATGGTTGCAATTTTTCAAATACTGGTTCTTTTATTTACTTTTCTTTTCTTTTTTTCAGAGAGGAATTATGCATACTTAGTAGAAATGATGCACATACCATTACAGAGTTACTTTGCTAATACAACTTACATGTTGAGTCGATAGCGTTAACAGTTCTATAGGAAACATTAATGATGGATCAAATGAAGAAACCAATTTATAGTGTGTGGGATAAAAGTAAAATCAGCAGATCAAGATTTTCCTCCTTTTGCACATTTTTATATTTGAATTGACATATTGTATTTGTTTTATTATGGAATATAATTGAAATCTTTCTTTATGTACGGTGTTTGCTATTCTGTTTATAGTGTTTTAACTATGAAAATCAATGATAATGCACAGAGAATGACAGAATTCTAATATATAAGTTTTTGTTGATGTTATATAAACAAACCTACACTCTAAAATAACAATTATATTTTTGACACCTGTACGCAACTCATTTCACCTTTTCTTGTATATTTCATACTTTCATTCCATTAGAATACATTTTTTAGTTGATTTGAAGATTTGTTTTAAAAATATTCTTCAAATGATTTATCTATTAGAGTGGGGTGCTCATTTTCGCCGGGGACACAATTTCGCCGTTTGAGGATTTTGAGGTGTAAAAACTTCAAAGGATGGCTGAAATGGAAGAAATGTACCGGTAATTTATATTTTTATAACAAATATGATATTTTTTTAAACCTAGATAAAATTGCGGCTCCTACCGAAAATGACAGAAAAACGGACAATGATTTTCTGACAATTTCCTGAATAAAAAACGCGATTTCAAAGAAGTATTTCTAAGTAAATATTTGACTGAATGCCCTAATTTTGAATTCTTTACACCTTTGAAATGTCTGCTATTCATCTATAATGCAATTGATTTGATAAAATTGTTAAAAGCTGCGGTTATTTGGTTTTAAATAGATGTGTAAAAACGGCGAATATGTGTCCCCCGTTGACAAAACATTCGGAAATTTCATACACCCTTTAATCTAACTTTTCAGATGATTTTTTTCAAACAAACCCGTTTTCAAGTTTAAGAATATTTTGCATTTGAAGTTATCTTCATATAGAAATATCAGTTTACTTCAAAAACTTTTAGACCTGTCCATAAACTGTAGAAAACATGGAAAGATGTGGCGAAAATGAGCACCCCACTCTAGGCTTTAATGAATATTGTCCATTATAATTCCATGCAGTTCAATCACTCTAAATGAAAGACAGGTGGATGGGACCAGAAAAAATATTTTGTAGTGATTTGCCATTTGCTTAATAGATCTAGATCAAGTATGTACTGGCTTTATTAGAGTCTAAATCCTTATAATGCCCTATGGTAATTTTGATATAGAAGGCATTAAATTGTCAGTATTTTACACTTCCCTAACTTCATGACAAATTCAATGCCAACCAATGTTAAAATGAGTCCAATTATGAAAATACACATCAAACCATTCCTTCCACATTTGCAGTTTCTTTGAAACAAAAAATGGTAGGGAGTATTGAGGGCTGTCATACTGTGTGATAGGTATATCTGTAACCAAAGTGACAATTATTGTCCTGAGATTTTAAATTAAAAAAGTCATATTTGTTGAACTCTTGAACAGCAGTTTTCAAATGGAATTTAGACACTTTAACATTCCATAAATGTTTCCTGATTACATATGCAATTAACTTTATTCATTTTTCTAATATAAAATTATTTGTTTTTCGTTTCCTGGTCTGTTTTGGTATAATCAAGATATATATGAGTTCCATAACAATTGGTCTCAGTCTTTAGGATGGGAGGCTACCAGGTCCTAATATTAAATTTTTTTTCAGTTGTTTCAATTCCCCAAGGCTATCATAAAATACCCTGTTGTTAAAAGATATTCTAACCATAATTGTGACAGTTTATTGGACTTTTTTGAATGTACGAATTGCTTGATTGATGGAATAAATGCTGCTGTATGTCGTTCAGTGCAATGTGATGATAGCTGCTTATCCAAAACTTTTCATATTTTGATATGTTATGTATAATTACAAAACTGAGGTCATGTTTTGTTTGAAGGATTTTCACTTGTTCTGTTCATGAGTTATTGATCTTGATTGCTTTAATTATGACACAAAAAGGGATAAGGAAAACCTAATTTGTAGTCATTTTGATAGCCTTTTGTTATATTCTGATATCCTTGATATTGTTGAAAATATTCTCAGTCATAAAACAATAGAGTTGGTTCAAAATGGTTAAATACTCAGAAAATTATTTGATAAATGATAAGAATCATTTAAATGATAATTGTAACCATTTATTTTAGTAGTATTCAGGAGATAACTGTATTGTATTTTAAGCTCTAACGGCATCAATTGGAGATTACAGGTATTTGCAGCCATCAAATCCCCAATTGATGCTTTAGGAGCTTAAAATGCAACATTGTTATCTCCATTCTAATGAAACTGACAGAAAACCAAGTTAAATCATGTATTTAAAATCTGGTATATGCCGTCTGTGCTTGCACATACTTCCAAGAGCATCAATTGTCAATTGACGCCATGTAGATAAGTGACGTTATCCAATCAAAATGAACATTACAAACCGTGTTTCATTTGAATCTGTGTTTTATGTAGTTGTTTGATGGCGTTTGAAAACTAATTTTGTATGTATTTTAGTTAACTGATATGTTCAATAAATCCCTGTAAGAGAACATATTTGTTCTGTTATTAATAGAGATCATGTTTGAAGAAATTTATGGTGGATTGTAAACATTTAATTTTAAAGGTTTTTTTTTTTAAATAGAGTTGTATGTGTGTGCATTAAAAATTCAATTTTAGAAATGGTTGGTTACATGAATACTTTTGATAAATATTTGGTTTCAAAATTTTACCAATTGGTAAAAAAATAATTGTTAAAAATACATTATTTTGTGAATTAATCAAGACACATTATTGGTATTTTTAATTTTGATTATATCTCTTTATCACATGCTTATGGATAAAACATTGTTACAAAGGGCATGCTTGGAAAATAAGTAGCTCAAAACGGTATTGGATTAAAAAAAGCTCAATAACTGTAGTATATTTTCTAAAATTGGTGTTCTGAATAAGATAATATGTTTTGAACAAGTGAATTTCTTAGAAAATAAAAATTGATCCTTAGTTTAATCTTATTCTTTGCAAATGATAAGCAAAGTTCATGGTCCTGTTTGGTATAGCCAAAGTCACGAATGAAATATAATGATATTACATTTTACCTGTTAACCTAATTATATCATTTGAATATCTGTTTCGCCTTGAGGAAAGCCAAAAAGTGAGACTTCAGCATGATTTTTAGTGTTCTGAACTGCCATTGAGTAAACACATCGTCTATTTGATTTAGTGGAAACATGTATAGTATGTCAATGATATTTGGTATGCAGTTAAAGTAGTATTAGACCATCTTATTTCTTACTGGGATATGTCAATGTGACAGCAAATGCAAATATATTGAGATCAAAATATTCTCTTCAACAAATACCAGGTGTCATCTCTTCAACAAGTACTAGGTGTCAATATCCATTGTCAATCACCTGGAGTCTAGAATAGGAATATCAAAGATCTGCCATTGACTCCTTGTTTACTATAAAACAAAAACCCCAAAAGATGTGACATAGGACCGACCATATCCCCTTGTATGCATATTATTTCTTACTATGTATTGACTTGATATGAACAACATCATCCCTGATATAATCACTGATTTTACTGCATGTATCAATACAAACAAAACAAACTTGAAAGAAGTGTATCTGAGTTGACAATTTACATAAAAAACAAAGAAGAAACATAGAATGGAGGACAAAAAGTCACAATTCAGTTTTGAGATTATTTTCTTTGAACAAGAAAACACTTATTTTAGAGATATTATATTTGTATTTTTCTTGAAGTTTATATATGAAGCAACTTATTTAAAAAAATATCAAATTATTGTAATGAAAACAAAATGTCAAAGTGGCTTGGTACTTAAATGGCTTCATTTTGCCAATAAATAAATCCTTTGATTTGAGTGTCACTGATGAGTCTTTTGTAGACGAAACGCACGTCTGGTGTATATACAAAGTTTTGTCCTGGTATCTATGATGAGTTTATTTACTACTGCTGGTGGAGATTTATTTCCCCGAGGGTATCACCAGCCCAGTAGTCAGCACTTTTGTGCTGACATGAATTATCATTGATATGGTTATTTTTATAAATTAACTGTTTACAAAATTTAGAATTTTTAAAATACTAAGGCTTTCTACCTCAGGCATAGATTATCTTAGCTGTATTTGGCAAACTTTTTAGGAATTTTGGTTCTCAATGCTCTTCAACTTCGTACTTTATTTGGCCTATTTAACTTTTTTTTATTCGAGCGTCACTAAAAAGTCTTTTGTAGACGAAACGCGTGTCTGGCGTCTATACAAAATTTAGTCCTGGTATCTATGATGAGTTTATTATGGAGGATTAAAATTTAATACATTTTCATTTATCAAGGTTTTTGAGCAATTTTCTTATTTAAAAATGTGAATAAATGTAACAGAAAGAAAATATTTCAACCTTTATCTAAACAATTGTCAAAAAAATTATTTGTCACTTTTTGTCCTATCAAATTTGAGACTTTATGTCCTGTGACTTTCTGTCTGTTTACCGAAACATAGTAGTGTTAATTATGTGGTTGCATATCCAGTCAAAACGATAACAACAAAACTAATATCAAAATCCTGAACACAAGCACATGTGATATAACTGTCCTTTTTAAACGATAAAGACGAAATTGACTTCAATATCATACAACTGATGTTCTACATTTCTATCAGTGGAATAATAGACATCATGTCCAAGCACATAATGTTATTATCATTTTGATTCAAAAGAATTCATTCGTTTGGTGTGTTTGAGCTTTTTATTTTGCTATTTGATTAGGGACTTTCAGTTTTGAATTTTCCTCAGAGTTCAGTATTTTGTGATTTTACTTTGCTTAAAGTTGAGACTCTCTCTGGATGATAAGTTTGGATGCATTATTAGACGCACTATTCTGATAAAACTATGTTTGAGCAATATCTTAAGATAAAACGCACACATACTGATAATAGAAGTTACACTGAGAGTATATTTTGTTTTTAAATTAAACCTTCTGAAATAAGAATTTAGAAAACAAGTTTATTTGGGTAAATAACCCATGTCTTCGATAGAAGAGGGACGAAAAATACCAGAGGGATAGTCAAACTCGTAGACTGAAAATAAACTGACAACGCCATGGCTAAACGGACAAATAATAGTACAGAAGACACAACATAGAAAACTAAAGACTAAGCAACACGAACCTTACCAAACACTGGGGTGATCTCTGGAAGTGTAAGCAGATCTTGCTCCACATGTTCAAAGAAGATGAACGATGGGTACCCGAATTCGTCAATTGGATTCAAATGACTCGAATCCCAAAAAGTTTTAAAAAAAACCAAAATAAAGTGCGAAGTTTAAGAGCATTGAGTACCAACATTCCTAAAAGTTTGCCAAATACAGCTAAGGTAATATCTGCCCGAGGTAGAAAAGCCTTAGTTTTTCAACAGTTCAAAATTTTGTAGACGGTTTATTTATAAATATAAACATATCAATGATAATTCATGTCAGCACAAAAAGTGCTGACTACTAGGCTGGTGATACCCATCGGGGAGACAAATATCCACCAGCAGTTGCATCGACCCAGTGGTCGTAAATAAACTCATCAAATTTGTTTTTCAAAAGTTAAAATTTTTGCTAACTTGGCTTCAGTACTGGCCCACACAAGAATGTTAATAATGACCAATCAAAATGTCGTCTTTAAATGGTTAATTTATTTAATTTTAGAAACAATTATTCTGATGGTTTTCGAGCATGATTAATAAACTCATCATAGATACCAGGATTAAATTGTGTATTAACGCCAGACGCGTGTTGCGTCTACAATAGACTTATCAGTGGAGATCGAATCTAAAACAGTTAAATAGGCAAAATAAGATACGAAATTAAAGATCATTGAGGAACAAAATTCCTAAAAGTTTTGCCAAATACAGCTAAGGTAATCTATTCCTGGGGGTAGAAAAGCCTTAGTATTTTAAAATTCAAAAGTTTTGTAAACATTTAATTTAATCTATAAATAAGATCATATGAAAGATAATTCATGTCAGCACAGAAGTGCTGACCACTGGGCCAGTGATAACCTCGTTGAACACATTTTGCATAACATAAAACATCAATAACTTTGGCACCAAATTCCTTCGTATACAAAGAGAACTTTGGGATCAAATAAGACTATACAAATCAAAAACGTCATGTATATGTCATATTGTTTGAAATTTATAACTTATCAACTGGAGTTAATTCAGACATTATGTTTGCAGCCAATTGATATCTTTTCATTCTATACTCAGACTGTTAAGTGATTCCCATTTACCTGTACACATTACACCACGCTGAAATGTCTGAGTCGCTTTAAAAAGACTGTATGCGAATTTTCAGAACAGTTCTTAATATTCCACTGTTGATTGGTATAAAAATTGATCGTAACAATAAACATAAATTAACTATTTTTTATAAAACATTTTTAAATGATCATAACAACGATCTAATTACCGTTTCTGACTTAAATTCATTTACTAAACATTAATGTATGTTTGTTAAGTGTCTTATCAAGTTTGATAAGGGAGAGAATTGAGATACAATAAAACAAACAATATACAAACCAAACAATTGTTTAAAACCGCCAGATGTTCACGTACCTGACTTAATAGAACAACCATTTCACTTCAAACTGATGGGACGGGTTCCTCAAAAGATATTCTGATTCCAAATTTAATAAAAAAAAAAAAAAAAGATGCTGAATACTGATTTTTACCTTCTTTAAACGTGTTAAATGTTGAACAAGAAAAAAAAAAAGATCGGTAGTGTCGAAAAACTAAAAAAAAAAAAAATATTAAAAAAAATTCTGACTTTTTTCAAGCTAAATGGTTGCTACGTTATTATGTTCTCCTTTAAATTTTGTTTATCGATTTCAAAATAGAGTCCCAAGTCGGACCTTTAATGTATTGTACACAATCATGGAATATTATCTGATTTCTATCTTATTGTCTTTTACTCTATATTGACTTTTTTTCTTATACATATGCTTCTATTCTTTAAAACAAAGTGACTATCGTCAGTCTAATTATGTGTATCTTGAAATGTATATACAATTAAGGGAAACATAAATTGTGTACAGAATACACATTGTTTGATCTCCTATATTGTTATTGCAACCATTTTATAGGTCCGACAGTCCAGTATGTTTAACTTCTTTTTGTAGACATTAATCAAGGCAACAGTTATTTACCGCTATTCAAATTGAAAAGTCATAACAAATCTGGGTTACAAACTAGAACCAATGTATAAGAGAAAAAACGGAACAACAAAAACACGAACGGCAACAAAAACGTTAACATACATAAAAACGGAATCTTTGATAACAACTGCCATATTCCTGACTTAGTAAAGGATTTTCTAAGATAAACTGATGGACTGAACTTGTTTTTTGGCTAGCTGAACCTCTCGCATTCCGATGATAAAAATATCACTTAAATGAAAAAACTACATGACAGAACTTGGTAAATTACAAACAAATTCATAAAAACCCAGCACAGAGAAATGAATAGAAGAATAATATAAAAGTAACATGTAAACCACATAATAGTCGTAATAGCAACTGTTATCTCCCATTAACGACATGCATTGACACCATAAACGGTGTCGTGTTTTTGTGACGTATATTTGATCTTGAAATTCATACACTTATATGGAACACTATCCAAATATTGAGAATTAGTTTCTTAAAAGGCTATTTTAAACTAATGCTGTGACGGCATAATTATTAGGAATAACATAATACTTTATCCATATAATAGGTACCAGGCTTTTAATTTGATACGCCAGACACGCGTTTCGTCTTCATAAGACTCATCAGTGACGCTCAGATCAAAATAGTTTCAAAGCTAAACAAATTCAAAGTATAAAGAGCATTGATGATCCAAAATTTCCAAAACAAATATACCAAATACGGCGAAGGTAATCTATGCGCGGGAAAAGAAAATCCTTAGTATTTTGAACAATGTATACTTTTGTAAACAGTAAATTTATGAAAATGTTATACAATTGCTATTCATGTCAACACCGAAGTGCTGATTATTGCGATGATGATACCATAGGGGACGAAACGTCCACTAGCAGTGACATCAACACAGTGGTGTAAAAAGTAATCAAAGATACCCGGCTTATAATTTGATACGCCATGGGAAATGGAAATTAACTTGACTATTATAACAATAAGACATATTTATGCTAAAATGTACCGAAATACAGAATTCAAACCACAAACCGTAAGCCATAACACAATATCAAACCGGACTAACAAAAGAAACGTCTTAACTAAATACATGCATATTGGATTAATAAATACTGACACACGTCGTATAGCAATGATAATGTCCTATTGAAAAACAGTCATATTCGGGTATACGTACTTAGCAGAGAGACGGCGTAGATTGTTAACCACAGTCTGAGACGCGAGCTAAGACGTGGTAAAATGGATAAATGGATGTCCCAAATATTATAAACAAGAAACTAGAAATAGAAATATAAAGGTTCAACCAAAAAAGTCAAAATTATTCAATCGCGTCGTGGAATGAACTACTACTGAGTGGATTCTTATAATTTCTATAGAACTTTTAGACTATTTTAAATCTTGGTCTATTTCTGAAATTAATTCTTACATACTTTTGATTTTTTTAACCCTGTATGCTAACATTGCCCATGTGAAATTTTAAAATTGTTTGTATACACATTGAACGACAAAATATGTGACGTATAAAATTTTCTGACGTCAGTCACGCGAATCAATGAATGTGTTTGAGGATAGATGTTTTTGTGTTCCGTTAAATTGTTCCTTTTAAGATTGTTACACGATGATGACTGCTGTACCCATATTTTAACTATTTTATTTATATGTCTGTTTAGTTCACGCATCATTGTAAATATAGCGGAATTTGATGAGACTATCATTAGAATGAGAGGTTTAGCGCTTTAAAACCAGATTTAATCCACCATTTTCTACATTTGAAATTGTCTGTACCAATTCAGGAATAAGACAGTTTTTGTCCGTTCGTTATTGATGTGTTTTGTCATTCAATTTAGCCATGGACTTTCCGATTAGATTTTCCTCTGAGTTCAGTACTTTTGTGATTTTACTTTTTAATTGTTTTTTTTAAAGAACATGAACAAAGTTAACATTCACAATGTAAAAGTATACTTCAACTCAAATACAATTGTTTTTGATACAACTACACAGCTGTGGAAGTATAAGTTCATATTTTTGCCATTTCTGCCATTGTCTTGTACAGTAAAACCATATATCTTACGTCCTCGGTGCTGCAGGTAGACATTTGTTTGGTTGTCTACTGCCACACGACCCCCTTAAAAAGATAAAGAGATGATTTTTACTTACACAAAAGTTATCAGAAGGGAAATGAGAAGGAGATACAAATAAGGAATAACTTTTTTGATCTGGACTTATATTTCTATACATAACAACAACAACAAATTGTTGTTATAACAAAAGATAATTAGAATAAAACTGAAACAATAAGTTTAAACAATACGAGCATATTCATGCCTTTGGTTTTCCAGTTTCAATTGTTTTAATTTCGAAACCTTTTTTAAATGATTAAACGGTATGAGGTTTTATCATTGTAGAATGCCATACACTTCTCTAGAGATGTTTTCATTCTGGTCATTTGATTTATACGACGGATGGATAATTGATTTATTGGCGAACATACCACAACTCAATGAGATCATACACCTCTATCACTAAATATCATTCAACGCAAACATTTGTATCACTCGAATTATAACGATCCCAAGTATTCACTCGTCGTGATTCTTTGAGAAAAAAACTAAAATGGTATTTCGAGTGATTATACAAAAGAATACAAACATGTAGTTTTAATTCGAGTTTCGGGATACTTATAACAGACAAATCATTTACGCTTAGACTTAGAATAGTGTTCAAAACAGATTCTTTGTTTTAACTTTCTTGTAATGAACGTAGCATTGATCAAGCGCGCCTTACATTTTCTTTATATACCGACTGCCGCTGACGTGCAGAACGGATTTAATGATTATAACCTTATAGATAAAAAAAAAGATCAAAAGATCAAATATTTATCACTATTCAACACATGGACAGTTTTGTAAATTTTGCACTGATTGGCATTCGGAATGATAAAAGTATACTTACGAGCATTGTGTGAATAAAAATTTCTTGTTTTTGAAGCCATTATGAACCCAACATTCAGTTCCTTAAAATACAACTTTATCTTTGAATGTGAAAAAGCGTCTAGTTGCGATGCATGCATTCTCATTAGGAATATTATTTGAACTTACTGTCGATGAGGACTGCCAGTTATTTTGCTGATCTGTGAATTTCTGCACCTTGCTGGCCTTTGGAATATGCTGTACACCCGTAAATTTGTTAACGGGTACATTTTCCCAATCTGTTTGAGGATTTGCGGGAACACTAATCGCATTTGAAAACTGAGTATCATGTTCATTCGGAGAAGTGAATTGGTGATGTGAAGGTATACTAATTACACCTGGAAATTGAGTATCTGGTACATTTCGAGAATTGGTTTGGTGATTTGATGGTATACTAATAACACCTAGAAATTGAGTATCAGGTGCATTTCGAACATTGATTTGGCGGTTTGCAGGTATACTTATAACACCTGGAAATTGAGTATCTGGTACATTCCGAGAGTTGGTTTGGTGATTGGAAGGTATACTAATAACACCCGGAAATTGAGTATCAGGTGCATTTCGAACATTGGATTTGCGGTTTGCAGGTATATTAATAACACCCGGAAACTGAGTATCTGGTACATTCCGAGAACTGAATTGGTGATTTGAAGGTATACTAATAACACCCGGAAATTGAGTACTAGGTTTATTTCGAGCATTGGATTGGCGGTTTGCAGGTTTACTAAAAACACCCCGAAGTTGAGTATCAGGTGCATTCCGAGAATTGGATCTGTGATTTGCAGGTATACTAATGACACCCGGAAACTGAGCTTTTGGTACTTTCCGAGTTTTAGTCTTGCGATTTGCAGGTACACTGATAACACCCTGAAATTGAGTATCAGGTGCATTCCGAGAATTGGATTGGTGATTAGCAGGTATACTAATGACACCTGGAAACTGAGTATCTGGTACATTCCAAGAATTAGTTTGGTGATTTGAAGGTATGCTTATGACACCTGGAAACTGAGAATCTGGTACATTACGAATATGTGTTTGTGTAGTCGCTGTTTTCCCGCCAGCCTTTCCTTTGAGCTCATTAAACTCGTTTTCAGTTATTTCTATGACTCTCCCTTCCTTGTCCTTACCATGCGTTCTTTTCAATTTATCAAAATCTGCTTGACTTATTTCCATTGGCGGTCCCATATCTTCTTCAACTGGGCTTCCAGAGAAACCAAAACTGAAATCAGCCAATAAATGAAAAGCAATAGCATTCATGCTAATTAATTGAGAAAGTATATAAAACGTGTACATAAATCACGAATGAAGAGGAAAGATAACATAACTAGACAAAGTGACCCCCTTTCTCCACTCTGAAGTATCTGTATTGTTATAAATGGGTATTGATAATAATCACAAAGAAATAAAACATTTCATATTTCAAATTTTTATTGGAATATCCGAAAACTTGAAAAATAACGGTCTTAGATGATTTTCATACACTAAGACAATTTGGCAACTCAATTTGGTGAGATAAAATTACATTTTTTTATAACTTGTACGACTGTTATCAGATACCATAACATTTAACATAACGTCAATCAACTTATCAAGTTGACATAGCGGTAAAATTCAACTGTCACTGTCAGGGGGTAATGGGTTTATGAAACATGTTTGTTGGTACCTATTCTTTCAGACTCAGTGTTATTTGACACATCGTTGGGGTAGTTTTCCCTTAAATTCCATCGTGGCGAGTGCTTGTTTACGTATTGGAAGTTGTCATTCCAACTAATGGTCACTTCCGGCTAACAGTACTTCTTTATAAAGTAATGATAATACATAAAAGTATTTACATATGATTAAATTACTTGCTGGCTTTTCTTTTATTGTTTAGGATATTCAATAAAAGGATATAATAACGTTAAGTACGTTTATGTGAAGCGCCGTTTATGAACTATTTCATGTTGTTATTTCAATGACGCCAGATAGAAGCGTAGGTGATAACGCTACGAGTATGGAATTTTAAGGTTTATAATTAATATGTCACTTATTTATTGGAATTAAAGGCAAATTTTCGCGATTTTATTGATTTATAACGACATTTTGGGACATGAGCCAGAGTTTCCCTTAGTATTTCAAAGTTAAAGTTGATTTTCAATTCTGTCAGTCGCGGATGTATTTCACCGTCAAGTGTAAATACGGCGTCGAACTAGCACTTTGGCATATGTTATCTGGCTGTCAAGCTGAGCAGAACAATAAACAATTCAACCCTTAAAGTCAATAAAGCTATTTAGGTACAGGATGCGTTTCGATATACAGCTATTTTACCTTAAGCTATGCGATAGCGTTTCAGGTCTATATTTATCTTTTTACATCTTTTGGAATATTAAACTAAAAGCTTACATAAGGACGTCCAGGAACCAAATACCTTTTTTTATAGATATTCCCGCTTAAGCAGGAAGTGGTTTCATATTTAGACAAGATGCAGAACCAGTTCAATGTTTACAATTTCTAATAGCGGTTTTTTGCAAATTATACAATAGTTCACTGTAGGGCTACCTCTGGTACAAATAAATGCTACAAAAATAACAAAGTTCAACTTTTTCCCAAAAGAGCAATTATTAATAGAATCAAAACCTTGACCACATCTTCAATATATGTACAAACAGCCAACAAAGTGAAAACATCCTAGCATTCAAAATACAACAGGAGCTATGCGGATTAGCTATATAGCCATAATGAGAAGGACGAAAGAACAGACAGACGGACGGTCAGGGGCAAACAGTATACCCCAAAACTTTCAGTTGTTGAGGCATAAAAATGAAATTGCAAAAACATGTTTATATTATTTGCGACAAGACGGGGAAAGAATATGATATACAATATGCTTCAATTACAATTTCATACTTTTTTTCATTTCCAAAATGTAAAAATTATTACTTGATTGCAATGAGAAATCTTTTAATTAACATATCTAGTACATGCAATATAGTGTGATTGCTTATTTAATTTTCTTGCTATCATATGCCGGAAGGTATTCTTATTGTTTATGCAAGATAAAACAATAACATTACACGATTATTATCTCGAAATGACATTTGAGCTGTAATGATTAAAATTAAAGTAGCAATCATATAAGGTGTAAAAGACAAAAAGGAGTAGGTCCGGTAACGGCAGATTGTCGCCTCAAATTTCAGTTTCATTAAATGAACCATTTTAGACACATTTTAAACACTTAAAAGTGTCTATTCCAGTTGATTGAATTAGTTAATGTGAAAGATTTTAACTGATAAACTCATTAAAAACGCTCCGATTCTAGCTTAAATGTGAAAAATCTATCAAATATGCCAAAGAAATGTCACTTTTGAGATGTTTTTTGTCAAAAATGAAAGTGGCCGCATCCGTGGTTATCCTCAACCTTAATATATGTTATGTACTATCATCAGATACAACTTAAATTTCAATATAATGAATGAACACGAATGCGGCCACTTTCATTTAAGACGGAAACCGTCTAAAATTTAACTAAAATGCTAAAATTGTGATATTTTCAGTAATTTAGCATGACTTAAGGATGCTAGTACCCGATACATGTGTATTGTATTGCAAAAACAGCTAATATTTATGTAGCAGAAGCATTCTACTTTCCAATAAATAACAAATTGTTTAAATTTTAACAATTCTGTAAAACTGCTATATTTTGGGGTCAAAAAGGGGTCTTACCGAACCTATTCCTTTAGTTAAATTAATAATAGCTGTAGTTTACATATTGATGCAAAAATAAAATGAAATATTAAGAACGGTTTTAATCAGACATAAGTAAGAATTTGAAAATTAGATGTGTCGTACTGCGCGATTAAAGATGGTCATTAGAACAACCGACAAATGAAGGCAACAGCAGTATACCGCTGTTCGAAATTCATAGATCGATTGAGAAAAAAACAAATCCGGGTTACAAACAAAAACTGAGGGAAACGCATCAAATATAAGAGGAGAACTACGACACAAAGGAAACACAACATTAAAATGTAGCACACACAGAAACGAACTATAATATAAGTTCGACAAGTCGAACAAAGGTATATCAAAGATACGTCCCGTCTAAAAAGCACAATACCAATTACACATCTATTGGAACAAATTTACGCCATCACGAATAGGCCAATCTTTCTCAGGATTTAAACAATTGCTTGCACAAATATATTCCGAAGAACATCCCGTACTGTGAAAGATTGGTTATTTCGGTCTTAACAAAGGAGTAGGTCCGGTAATAGCCAATTTTGGCCTCAAATTTCAGGTTCATCTGAAGAAAGGTTTTAAACACTTTTAAACACTTAAGTGTCTATTTCAGTTGATTCAATTTGTTTCTGTGAAAGATTTTTACCTCTTTAGTCATTAAAAACGCTCCATTCAAGTTTAAATATGAAAAATCTATCAAATATGCAACAAAATGTCAATATTCTGATGGTTTTTGTCCAAAATGAAAGTGGCCGCATCCATGGTCATCCTCAACCTTTATATATGATATGTATTATCATCAGAAACAACTTACATTCCATTATTAAAAATTAACACAAATGCGGCCACATTCATTTAAGACAGAAACCGTCTAAAATTTACCTAAAATGCAAAAATTGTGAAGATTTCAGTAATTTAGCATACCTTAATAATGCTAGTACCCGATATATATATATATGTGCATTGTATTGTCAAATAGTTATCAAAGGTACCAGGATTATAATTTAGTACGCCAGACGCCCATATTTATGTAGCAGGAGCATTCTACTTTCCAATAAATAACTAAAAGTTAACATTTAAACAATTTTGTAAAACTGCTATATTTTGGGGCCAAAAAGGAGTCTTACTGGACTACTCCTTTAAATTACCGATATCTTTGATTTCGATTTTCTAACTGTAGACAAATTGTGTGTTTGGGGTACAAACTTACTGGTATCTAATGAGTTTTTATTTAATATATAACAAAATACTTGGTCGATGTCACTGCTGGTTGAATTTTCCTTTCCTAAGTGTACTCACTTTAAATATATTTAATGTGGTTATTCCACTTATAGTATAGTATTCATTAAATATTTAAATTATTGGAAACAATAAAGAGGTTTTTACTCCATACAATACATTACAATAACAAAATATATTACTTTTTAGGATTTTTCTTTTTACAATTTCCTTAATTCAGTTTCACAAATGTTCTGCAGTGATCGCCTATGAAGACTTTATGTCAACGTGAAACCATCTATTCTGAGATGACATGATATATCATTAATCATCTGTATTTACTTTTTCTGCTTTCTATAAAATCACACCTTTATTATGAAATAATTGATGCAAGCTTTTCTTTATTGTAGTTTTAACATGAGTAGGCATTATATTCGTGATTGTTTTTGCCCGGGCGAATGTTAAAACTACTATAAAGTATAGCTTGCATATATATATACATTATTTCGATTCTGATTAGAACAATTAACAATTTCTATGTCCGATGTGTATGAGTGCGGAACGTTTGTGTAGGCTCTTCCATGAACCTCCCTCTTTTGTTTGTAAACAAACAAACGACTGGCAATGTAATTTTTCAGAAGGGGAGATTTGAACAGCTAGCATGAACGGTTGTCGTATGTTGTTGTCAATTTCGAAATGCAACATGCTACAGGTTGCATTTATGCAAATATTGGCAATGCAATTTCCAATAGGAACTCCTGTTACGGTTCAAACTGTACCACTTTTACTATGAAGTTTTGAAAAAGATCTTATCCTAGAGTTTATAGTTCTTTGTAAATACAGCTGTTTCTCAAAACAACGCTTCTTTTGGGGAGATCTGGTATATTCATAGAAAATTGATTTTGTTAAAATTCTGGTTCCCAGTTATGCTCTCTGTGTTCCATCTCAAAGAGACATAACTTGGAAATGTTATCAGTAAATATACATAAAAGTGTTAGTTTAAACTCTGAAAAGTTCAGGGCATATGCACGTTGAAAGTATAACGCACAGACCTATATTTTGACCTTTGAAAAAAATTGTAGTGAAATATCAATTCTAGGATAAGATTTTTTTCATAGTAAAAGTGGTACAGTTTTAGCCGTAAAAGGAGTTCCTATTGGAAATTGCATTGTCAATATTTACAGAAATGCAACTATACAGTAATGATAATTGAATAAGTAACACTATGTGCATCATTTCACAGGTTGGAAGTGTTTTAAGTTAATCAAATATATTAAATGAATGCCAATTTGATAAAATTCATTATTCTGCAGAAGTCAATAAATGCAGGTGCAAACAAATTTATTGGATTTAAAGCATGGGTTTATTTACAAAGCGAATGAAACATGTCATATTAGAATACACCTTTTTAATAAAAACAAACTAATAAATAAGAAATTTTACCCCATAAAACGCAGGACAAATCTGTTTGCTGTCAACTGTATGTTTTCATCAAAAATCTGATTGACTTCTCTGAAAGGATATAAACATTGAAGATAAAATGTTGGTGACAACGTATATCACGTGATATTATTGAAAATTAAAATAAGTTTACATACATTTCCATTTACAATTATATGTATATGAATACTTTATTTAATGATAAAACGTTTTCGTGTTTTTCTGGTGGTTGATGAGGCGACGGATTTCTTTCCAATAAAAAGCCACGGGCATAATAGTGTGAGGGTCGCAATTGTTTATGTAACATTGCCGAAAACATTAAAAACATGAACATACTCTGGTGATTTCGAAGCGCATTATTAGATTTTTAAAGTTATCATGACTAATAACAATCATCTCCAAACGTCAAACAACTAAATATGTATTCAAACATTAAAAGTTGAGCAAAAATACCCATTGATGAGCGATATCTGTGTTTGTTCCTTAATAATTTATATGTTGTGATCTGCTTTTAAGAAGCAATCTATATTTTTATTTTTTTCTACCGATTACTGCATCGTTTTCATTTTTTCAAGAAAAAGGAATGTCATACAAATTAAAAAAATTACGAGTTTCTTTTGTGTCTTCTTAAACCAGTGATCTTTGGTAGAATTCTTTTAGCCATTCTTATCTGTTTTCGAATACCACTATTGCGTCTGAGCTGCATTACCATTTCTCTTCTACAAGAAATGTTAGTTTATGAATAATAAAATGAAAAAGAGAAGTTCTTTTCAAGTTGTTATAATAACTATCATGATTTTTTTCTTTTTTTTTCTCCGTTCATGTACAAAATACTTAATAGCAAGATCGATTAAAATAGCATCGTTGATGTTAGTGGGACTCTGTGATATATATCAGGTGAAGACTTCCTTGACTAAATCTTGAACATAAAAAAGAAGATGTGGTATGGTTGCTAATGAAACAACTCTCCACAAGAGACCAAAATGACACAGATATTAACATCTATAGATCACCGTACGGTCTTCAACAATGAGCAAAGCCCATCCCGCATAGTCAGATATAAAAGGCCATGAAATGACAATGTAAAACAATTCGGACGAGAAAACTAACGGCCTCTGTACAAAAACATTCTACGTGCATTTTTATCTGCTAATGTTCAGTTACTTTACGACTATTTAAAATATTCTGTAGACATTAAAAAGTAAAAGATTAAACTAATCTAATTTTCTTAATAAGAAATTATAACTGACATACTTTGGGTAAGGATCGCTGCTGTAATAAGTCGTTATATCAGGTCTTTTTGGAATACCACTGCACGCTGTTTCAATGCTCACAACAACGTTCAACAGTACGAACACCAGCTCCAATAAAACGTTATAATTCTAAAATAAATATACATAGATAACATAACCTCTGAAAAGCATTACTTGAGCAGGTTGTTGTTCAGTATTTCTTAATCTGACGTCTAAAAATTTGAATGGTAAATACATGTACCCTTCCAAAGTCATGTGATTAAAACGAAACGTTTGATGTTTTGAATAGTTGTACTATAAAAAATGATTTTTTTAGACATTCTTTTTCAACGAGAATGCTTTATTTTATTTAAAGGTTCAGAAATCCGTTGTTCACGAATTCTTGTCTCTTCATATTTTAATTGGTCAAACACATTTCCGTATGAAGATACATATTTCGTAAGAAATCACACAGCGCTAGTGCATGATAAAACCATGATGAAAGAAAGGTTAACAAACGTGTAAGGAAGATAGAAGTATTGATTATGAAAGAACTAGCGAAACTGCGAGGTACTGATCACTGATGATACCCCGCCCAAATACTTGACCATAAACAGGAAGTTGTTGAGAGATGAATCTGAGAATGCGTCACGCGGTATTCATTAAAAATTGCGTATTTTGGCTTTAACATTGATTCACTTATAGGGTCTTTGCTTCGGAACTAAACAAAAAGAAGATGTGGTATGATTGCCAATGAGACAACTATCCACAAAAGACCAAACTGACACAAACATTAACAACTATAGGTCACCGTACGGCCTTCAACAATGAGCAAAGCCCATACCGCATAGTCAGTTATAAAAGGCCCCGATAAGATTATGTAAAACAATTCAAACGAGAAAACTAACGGCCTCTTATGTTCTTCTCATATATCTTATGATAGTATGATACTAAACCCCTAACGGGAGGGATTGTGCCTAATATTCATATGATGAAGAATTATCTTTCAATTAGTTTAATTGAGATCTGGAGCTGGCATATCAGTTAACTGCTAGCAGTCTATTGTTATTTATGTATTATTTTCATTTTATTTATTATCCATTGTTACATCTTCTGACATCGGACTCGGACTTCTCTTGATCTGAATTTTAATACGCGTATTGTTATGCGTTTACTTTTCTACATTGGCTAGATGTATAGGGGGAGGGTTGAGATCTAATAAACATGCTTGGTATTCCTAATTATTGGAATTTTATACACATAAGAGGTACCTAAAACGACAAAGTGTTTTTTTCATTTACCTGTAGATATTTTTAAAACCGTGGTAGCTATGATGAGTTAATTTGCCATGGCTTTGTTTGACATATTTTTTTTGGTCTTAATGTTTGTCCCTAATATTTTATTTACTTTGCATTTAGGTATCTCAGATCAAATTTATTCGTACATAGTGTTAATTTACGTTTTTTATTGAGTTCAGCCTTCTAATTGATATGTTATCGTGTGGTTTTTTATGTTGTGATGTTATGCTGTTTCAGAAAAAGGGTGAACGTTTGGTACCATTAAAACGTTTAATCCCGCTTCAACTGCTTGCACCTGTCCTAAGTCAGTAATCTGATGTACAGTAGTTGTCGTTTGTTTGTGTAATTTATACGTGTTTCTCATTTCTTGCTTTTTATATAGATTAGACCGTTGGTTTCCCGTTTGAATGGTTTAAAACTAGTAATTTTGGGGCCCTTTAATTGCTTTTTGTTCGATGTGAGTCAAGGCTCCGTGTTGAATGCCATACATTGACCTATAATGGTTTACTTTTATAAATTGTTATTTGGATGGAGATTTGTCTCATTGGCACTCACACCACATTTTCCTATATCTATTAACCCCGACGCAATTTTTCCGCCTGTCCAAAGTCAGGAGCCTCTGGCCTTTGTTAGTCTTGTATGATTTTTAATTTCAGTTTTTTGTGTATAATTCAGAATTATTATGACGTTCTTTATCACTGTACTAGTATACATACTTTTTAAGGGACCAGCTGAATGACGCCTACGGATGCGGGAGTTTCTCGCTACATTGAATAACCATTGGTGGCCTTCAGCTGTTGTATGCTCTATCGTTGGGTTGTTGTCGCTTTGACACATTCCCCATTTCCTTCCTCATTTTTTTTATGGTATAGCTGACTTATATAAACCCTGACACCAGATTTCAGAAACCCTTGTAATGTAGTTTCTGAGACAAGTGTGCAGAAAGTTTTCAACTTAGATGTCATATGAAAAATGATGCAAGTGTTCGGTTGACATGAAATTGTTGAGTGATGAATCTGAAAACGTATTACAAGGTAAAAGCTGACGTAAACCATGAAATCAAATTTTTGAAATCTTTATTATGTAGTTCCCGAGAAAGATGCGACAAAAGTTATTTATCGAATTGACGGACTGGCTGACGGACGGATAGAGAGGAAAAACGGTATACTCCAACAATTATTTCTCACATGCTTCAGACTCTGGAATGATTGACAAACATCAACACTAAAATCTGAAAGTTCATTAGTAGCCAAGATTGTCCGTCATCAATCACATAATAAAATATTTTTTGGCATCGATTATATTGTTACATTATTTATTATTGATTTGTAATAAATGAAAAAAAAATACGTGCTGAGAGAACTCCGTAAGTATTTATGTATGCCTCGGTTGAATTATGTTCATAACATCATAATTAGCAGAAACTAGTTTCATATGACTTTCAGCAAAGGTTCAAAAGTGTTTTTCTTGTCTTATATCTTATGTTTATGTGAGATGCATAAAAGCACACTCAACGTCCAGTTTCATGAAGTGACATGATCGCAAAAATAAGAAATAGACGCAATACAAAATTAGGACTACGGAAATCATTCATGGAAAGTCCGTGGGTATCTTAACGGAATAAATTCTTTAATAAATAGCAATGTTTTTCTCCAATTTGTTGGTTAATTTCTTTTTTTTTTAGATCTTAATTTTTTTTTGCAAATTGATTTGTTTAAAACGACTGTAAATCTCATCACTGGGACCATCAACACTTAAGTGACCATTTCAGCTTGCTATTTCAACTTCCATTCCATTGCATACACGCTGTGTTCGTTATAATGAAAAACTAAGATAAATCAGTAATCTCGATAGACAGTACAAGCGACATAGAAGCTTCATGTGGTTAAGCTCTATTGTTCTACTTATCTACCATGATAAAATGTGATTTTCTAAAATCATGAATTTGAGAGAAAAAATGTAAACTTACCATGGTCACACTAATATTTTTTAGCTCTTATTTAATATCCAAGTACATTATTCCTAAAGTTAAATCATTGAAAAATCCATTTTCAGTATTGTAGGTATTGTAAAGCGACGGTTTGGGTATATGCAACTGATGTGTAATAAATTAAGAGCTTTCTTAGCTTGCTAAATTTGTCATATAGCTAATCCTGCTAAACAGATTATAAGAAGCTATCTGGGCGTACAAAAACTGTGACGTAATAATGATCTTTTCAAATATATAAATTTAAGCACATAAACCCTCTGTACAATTCAGAAAGTGATTGGAATTGATCATACATAAATAGTCACACATTGTTTGACAATAAAATCGGACAGGAGGGAAATAAAAAAGTAGAAAAACAATCATTCGATATTCGGATTTTCTCCAGATTTATACATGCTTTCTATATAAACTCACCTGACACCTCTACAAATTATTTTTAACATACGTGAGTACCATTTAACGTATGTATCGACGTTATGTATCAGATAAAAATTTTAAACTATAAGACAAGATTAGTTTTGTTAAATTTGGCTAGTTAATCATAGAAAACGGACTTGATTTATGTCAAAACAACAAACGGAAACAAGAACGACAGAGAGCAACCCAAACAACCAATTATTATAAGCTCCTGATTTGAGACAGGCACAATATATTTTTTAAACAAACTTGTTTTTGAAAATAAACTGTATTTCAAAACGGTTCTTAATAACTACATGTTGATATATTTCCAATGACTTTTAGTGTAATATAAATAAATCACTTATAAATACAGTTAAGCCGTTAAGGTTGTTGACGTTATTAAATTTTATGTTACAGACTAGCTGTCTGTAACTATGTCCTTGGAAATTGTGTCTTTCGATTTGTGTGAACTTTGGTAAATTCTGTCTATTTCAATTACTGGTTTCATTAATATTATAATTCTTATATAATATGTAAAGTCTTTCGCATGAGTTTGTCTAAGAAAAAAAATATGTTTCTATTTGTTCTTTTGTTTAGTGAATAAAAGAATTGCGTTTATCGATTCAACAGAAGTTTGCAAAATGAGAAAGGTAAAATCGATAAGATACAAATATAAAAAAACAAAACAAAAGTATATAAAAGAACAATAAACACAGAAAGCTTTGGTTTTCACTAGATAAATGAGCATAACGCATGTATTATCCACGTGGTATTATCTCATGATATATGTTTACAGTTGGATTAAGACGAAAAACAGACATAGCTAGATAATACATTTAATTATCCAAAACAACACAATTCTATAGTAATAGTCTTGTAATTGTTTTAAAACACATATCATACCATAATAACAAAACTGATCTTGAGCTATATCATTTTTTTTTTTAGAAATTTACCCTTGACTTCACTTTTTTGGTGTCGATCTAGTCATGTGACAGACACTGCGTGTTTCTGTTGTGTTGGTTTTATGTGCAGTCCTTGGTTATTTTACGTGTTCGTTTTTATGTTTATCAGCACTTCGTTATTGACATGAATATCAATTATATATAAAAAAAGAAGATGTGGTATGATTGCCAATGAGACAACTATCCACAAAAGACCAAAATGACACAAACATTAACAATTATAGGTAACCGTTCGGCCTTCAACAATGAGCAAAGCCCATACCGCATATAGTCAGCTATAAAAGACCCCGATAAGACAATGTAAAACATATGGTCATTTTTGTAGATTTACTGTTTGCAAAAGTATGAATTATTCTAAATACTATGGATGTTCTTATCACAGACATAAATAAACTAAGCCGTATTTGGCACAACTTTTGGGGGAATTTTGATTCATCAATGCTCTACAGCTTTGTAATTGTTTTGCTTCTTACTATTTTGATCTGTGCATCGCTGATGATTCTGTCGTATCAAATTATACGCCGGGAACATTTGATAGTTATTAGCATGTCGAAATGTATTTTTGTATTGTTAATTTGTGTCTTTCTCTGTCCCGAATGTGTTTGCATTTATTTGTTCTGTAGTCCTGTCATATAATGTAATTTTAGTGTTATATCTAACAATTCCATAAAAGCGCGAGGAATGGTTAGCCACAAAACGAGGTCCCAAATGTCAGGAAAATGGCAGTTGTTATCTTATAGATCGTTTCTGTGTGTGTTGTATTATCATTTGTTTTTGTTGCACCTCAGTGTTTCTGTTGTTACGTTGTTTTCCACTTATAGTTGACGTATTTTCCCTCGATTTTAGTTGATAACCCGGATTTGTTTTCTCTCAATCGATTTATGACTTTCGAACAGCGGCATACTGCTGTTGCCTTTATATACCAATCTTATTTTTTTGTGTACGCCAGTTAACGTGAATAATGTTAAATAAAGGTCAATGGGACAGTAATTACAAACACATAAATCCAAGCATAGAAAATTTGCCTGAACAAGAAACTTTTTTTAACAATGATTGACAAATGTTTATAGATATTATAGATCACACGATTGTACCTGTCCTGAAGAGATGAGTTTGCGGGAAAGAAAAAACGCTCTTCCAAAAAACGAAGAGAAAAAAATCATTATAGACTTGATAAAATGTATAAAATCTAATACATTATTCACTTTGGAATTGCTTTTAACTTTCATCTCTTTAAAATATTGTGCGAGACATAAAGAATGTAATGATATAACAATTTTTGGATGGAACTCTCTTGAAATAAAAAACTATAATATTATTATTATCATTCAGTATCAATATCATTATTGATATTTTAAAAGTGGGGACAAAAACTCTTCTTAACGTCTGAAGGTTAAGTTGGAGAAGTGCCCATTGATTTACTCTTTAATTAATACAGATCATAAGACAGATAAAACAAAACATATTACAGAACCTGCACTAAGTAACCTGGACACACAGTAGGTGCACCTACGATTAATCAGGGAATGAATTTTCGGCTCTCTCTTGACAGCATTTGCGAGTCTTGAGGAAACGGTAATAGTCCGTCAGAAGGAGACGATAAATTGCTGACCCGTTTTAAGAGAGAGAGAGAGCCATATCTCTTGCACGTAAAAACATTCTTGTAGATGTCAAGAAAGAGTCAGTTAATGCCGCTACAAGGCAGCACTCGCACCCGCAAAGTGGACAGGGATTAATATAAGTTGCAGAACTTGTTTCCAAATCCACTATCAATAAATATAATTAAACTTATGTATGATGATTATAGTAAATGTTTTTTTTTCTAGAAATCTAATAATTATACTGACAAAAGTATTTTAGGGTTTCTTGCAGTTTTGTTAGGATCTTATTTTAAGTTAATTTGTCCTTGCATGCATTAATGGACGAAAACGAATTCAATTACGAAGACGTTTCAGGAAATATCAAGATGTAAAACAGTAGTATCAATAGTATTCATTTTATGCTATCTAACGGACACTCACCTCATTAATGCTTATATATCTACTTCATAAATGAGTCAATGTACAATCACAAAAAAAAAGCTTTTGACATATTACCTTAAAAAATTGTTTACGAAATACAAAATGTGTTGATATGTTCAATATTATATATACATAAATGAATAACAATGATTATTATCTACATATCAGGGCATCTCCTTATTTTATACATAGTTCATAAACACTGCCTAGGAATCTCAACAGTAATGCGAGAGTCTAAACACAATATTGAGGTCATATTTTCATCTTTCTGGATTCTAAGAAACAAGTGTCATCTTCAGGAAAACTGTCAATACAAACGAAGGACGGATCAGTATGTTGAATGTCCCTGAAATGAAACAAATATCATCAAAATTTAAGACGAAGATACAGAATGAACTATAAATCACAAATTTGTAGAATCTTGGGTCATCAATGATCTTTCGTGATGAGTTTTGGTAGACAAAAAAACGCGCGTCTGTCGTACATTTATCCAATCCTGGTATCTATGATGATTATTTATATCAAGTAAATAATTTAAAATTAAAATCAAGATTTCTTTACAGGGAAATGATGTACCTAGAAAGTTATATGACAGTTTCATTTCATTCATTTGATTTGTTCGAGCTTTTCAGTTTGCCTTTTGAAAAGGGAATTTCCGATTTGAATTTTCACTGGTTATTTTACTTTTTGTTTATCATTTGAAATGCTGGTATCTTTGATGATTTTTCAAGGTTTCATATTAGATGATGCTGTAAATATCTAATGATTTCTAATATCAATTGAATCTGAACAAATTGGAATTGATCGTTTGACTAAAAAAAGTGTACACAGCTTAAGCTTGGGGTGTTTGACCATCAGCAAGAAACTGGTCGCGAGAAATATTGCTACACGTTCACGCATACATTAATTTCAATAACTTTGATCGTATCTTAAATCCCATTTTTGTTTTATGGTAATTATAACAGATCAGTTTAGGATGAATCGAAGGAGAGAGATAAATATATATTTGTACTTAGTATTTGACCCCTCTTCTGAAATACTCTCAAAACGCTGACATTTCTTCAGATTTTTCGATGCAGCATAGTACTTCAGGAAACTTAGCATTGACCTCCTTCCTTGCTATAAAGAAAGTTTACATCATTATTTAGGTTCTAGCTTATGATGTTCTTTAGGTACAGATATAAATGTTAATTCGCATAAACATTTCTTTCAAAGTGACACTTTCGTTTTAAATTGTACTGTAGTATTAACTTATTAAACATTAAAATTGAGTAGAATAACCAGCTTACATCTTGAACAGTTAAGAACAAAGTAAAAAAGTAAACAATAGAATATAATACTATACGAAATTCATTATTATCATTTTTTTAAACCATTTCTTTTAGAAAGGAAAGAATTAATAATTAATGATGATTTGTATTCGAGATGTTTTGAAAAGTAACATTTTGAAATTTACAAATTGAATTTGAAACCCAGGAAGTAAAACTCCAAACTCTTAAACAAATCGTTCTCTGGGAAGCGTTGATTCACACAAACCAAAATGTCGTTTGAAAAATAGATTTACGTCACGGCAATAGATTCAACGTTCATATCACCTTCACGGATTGCTATATAATAACTATGGTAGCACTCCACAGTTAGGTGTGTAGTTTCGCATTTTGGCCCCTGTGGATTTTTTAAATATGAGAGCTAGTGTGCAATAAAATTCATTTTTGGATAGCTGAGTATTAAAATAGCCTTTGTATTGGGTTTATATGACCATCAAGGTTATGTAATGTATGTAATATAGGCTGTTTTCTGTATGACAGTCCGTATTTGCATGTCCATACCATACATTGGTCCGGCAATTATTGTAATGTTTTTTTCCAACTTTTTATCGCACGAACTTTGTGATTGGATTTTACGAAAAAATGAGGCGAAAGACACCCAATTTTTATTTGATCATTAGGAAGATTTAAGAAAACAGTTTCTAAAAAGGTATCACTCAAAGGCATTGAAATTCTAGTTTGATCCAAATTTTGGGGGGATATATGACATGTTCACCCCCCTTTTTGCAATATTTTATGGTAAATAAATGCTGAATGTTGCCATGGATACAAATAAAAGGAATTAATTTTTACCCTTTTAACTTTGAAAAACTGAATCAATGGAAGATACTGATTACATACATATGCACATGTACAACACAAACAGTTAGGTTAATGTATTAGAAATCCAGGAATAGGAGATGATAAAACATTTTGGGGCTCATTTTTAATTTTATTTTCTAACTGTGGAGTGCTACCTATATGTTAATCAGATTTCTCGAAGAGAATATACGGTTCATATCCCACTGCAAGTGTTGTATATCAAGTAAGCTGGTTAGGTACGAATAATAACATGAATAATTATATAGTAATGGAGTGTCAAGAATTCAGCATTATTTAAAATTTTGGTCTTCTTTTTTTGGTTCACAGGGTATATGAGCACATATATATCTTTTGTAAACATCGTCAATCAAATGACAGGAGTGGTCGAAGTATAATATTAAATTATAATCCATGTGTTTATTGGGTTTGTGTTTACTCAGTCTTACTATGTAGTATTTTGTATTTTCATGTTTGTCTTTTCGTAATTTTTTCAGTTTTTTATCATGAATTTGTCGAGTAGTTTCTCTTCGTCTTATGCGTTTGAATAGTTCCCTTGGTATTTTCCAACTGTCTTTTTTTTTTAACAGCAATCATTAAAATAATATATTCGAGATTACCTTGTAAAAGAATCGAATGAAAGAAATATATTATCATTATTGTATTAACAGCAATATATAACCAAATGTTTCGTTTCTTTGTATGTTTGTGTTTGTTTTTGTTGTAATCAGCGTTTCTGTTGTTCTTTTGTTTTCCTCTTATAGTTGATATTTCCCTTGGTTTTAGTTTGAAACCCAAATTTGTTTTCTCTTGATCGATTTATGAAGTTTGAACAGTGATATACTAGTGTTGCTTTTATATGTAGTTATTTTGAATCTCAGATTCAACAAACATCTAAACAAACTTACTTCAATAGCATAAGCTCTGTCTTCTGGTTCCAACTGAAAATCCATCGTTCCAACGTGACCTGTATTTATTCCAACAGTTCTGTCCAGGTCTTCTGCCTAATCATTGAATCAAGTATAAGCAAAACTATACAAAACATTTTTATATTATTTAATAATGACAAATACATCATTATGTGAAGTTTTGTTATCGTTTTATAATCTTAAAATATGATTAAAATGTAATGTATTAACTCATCATAGAATAAAGGCAACAGTGGTATACCGCTGTTCAAAATTCAAAAATAGAGAAAAAACAAATCCGGGTTACAGACTAAAACTGAGGGAAATGTATCAAATATAAGAGAACTAAGACACAGCAGAGACACAACACCAAAACGTAACACATACAGAAAAGAACTATAATGTAACAATGGCCAGTTTCCTGACTTGGAACAGGGCATTTAATGAAAAATGGTGGGTTGAACCTGGTTTTGTGGCATGCAACCAAAACCTCCCGCTTTAATGACAGTGTTGATTATAACATTAAAATGACAAAATTTCACGACAGGGATACAATTAATAAACAGATAAATGGGAGAAAATATAGGACAGAGAAACAAACGAATAATAGCCATCAAAAGGTAACAGGTTAAAAAAACATGTTTATACGCCAGACGCGGGCTACATCCACACAAAACTATGCTCAGATGTAAAATGTTTGAAAGCCATAACAACTACAAAGTTGAAGATCGCCGAGGACCAAAAGTTTCAAACAGTTGAGAAGCCAGGGTAATCCGTCTGGGACAAAAACATCACAATTATCAAGAATGATACATAGTTTTGCGAACAGTAAATTTTATAAAATGACTATATAATAGATGTACATGATTAAACTGAAGTGATGACTAGCTATACATTAACAAGAGGCTCTCAAGAGCCTGAATCGCTCACCTTATTTTTTTTTGTTAAATCTCTCATCAATGATTATTTTGGATTTTCAATTTATTTAAATGTTCTTTGAATCGTCCTATTTTCTTCAAAAGCAATAAAAATCATTTTCTCCTATGTTCTATTTTAGCCATAGGAGCTATGTTTCTTGACATACAAAGAAATAAAATATAAAATTTATACTAGATACTCTGAAACTCATTTAGCCTAAGTTTGGCTGAAATTGATACAGCAGTTTCAAAGGAGAAGATTTTTAAAAGAAGGTCAACATGATGAACAAATTGTGAAAAAAGTCTTTAAAAGGCAATAACTCCTTAAGGGGTCAATTGACAATTTTGGTCAAATTGACTTATTTGTAGATCTTACTTTGCTTAACATTTTTGCTATTAACAGTTTATCTGTACCTATAATAATATTCAAGATAATAACCAAAAACTGCAAAATTTCTTTAAAATCATCAATTCAGGGGCATTATACCTGAAAAACCAGTTACCCAATTTGGCTGAAATTTCAGGACAGGTAGACCTTGACCTAATAAATACTCTAACTTCTTGTCTTATTTGCTCTAAATGCTGGAGTTTTTGAGATATAAGCAAAAAACTGCATTTTACCCTGTGTTCTATTTTTAGCCATGACGGCCATGTTTTTTGACGAAAAATAAAATAAAACATAAACTTTATTTTATAAACCCTACTGATCATTCAGTTGAAGTTTGGTTGAATTTAGTTGAGTAGTTTTAGAGGAAAAGATTTTTTAAAGTTAGCAAATATGATGAAAAAATTGTGAAAAATTGTCATTAAAGGACAATAACCCCTTAAGGGGTCAATTGACAATTTTGGTCATATTAACTTATTTGTAGATCTTACTTTGCTGATCATTTTTGCTGTTTACAGTTTATCTTTATCTATAATATTATTCAAGATAATGACCAAAAACTGCAAAAAATCCATAAAATTACCAATAAAGTGGCAGCAACCAACAATGGGTTGTTTGATTCATCTGCAAATTTCAGGGCTGATAGATCCTGACCTAATTAACATTTTTACCCCCTGTCAGATTTGCTCTAAATGCTTTCGTTTTTGAGATACAAGCCAAAAACTGCATTTGACCCCTATGTTCTATTTAAAGTAACGGCGGCCATGTTTTTTGACGGATCAAAAATCGAAGCACAAACTTTGTGCAGGATAATCTAAGGAACAATCATGCTAAGTTGCATCCAAATCCATTCAGTAGTTTCAGAGGAGAAGATGTTTGAAAAATTGTTAACGACGACAGACGACGACGACGGACGCCAAGTGATGAGAAAAGCTCACATTTCCTTTTAGGAGCTAAAAGTAATACATTACAAAATCAGCAACCCTGTTAGCCATAGTCACGTAACATTTAAATATCTGAAACGTGTTCCGAAAATTAAGAAAGAATTTGGATGACATTCAAGATTAGATTTGTATGACTTATCCAACTTATATTGATAACAGTGTCACCTTATCAGTTCTTAGTAAATAGTTATCAAAAGTATCAGGATTATAACTTAGTACGCCAGACGCGCGTTTTTTACATAAGACTCATCAGTGACGCTCGTATTAAAATATTTATAAAGCCTAACAAACACAAAGTTGAGGAGCATTGAGGACCCAAAATCCAAAATATGTGCCAAATACGGCTAAGGTAATCTACGCATGGGATAAGAAAATCCTTAGTTTTTCGAAAAAATCAAAGTTTTGTTAACAGGAAATTTATAAAAATGACCACATTAATGATATTCATGTCAACACCGGAGTGTTGACTACTGGGCTAGTAATACCCTCGGGGACAAAACGTCCACCAGCAGTGGCATCGACCCATTGGAGTAAATAGTTATCAAAAGTATATGGATAGTAATTTAGTACCCCAGACGCGTGTTTCGTCTACATAAGACTCATCAGTGACGCTCATATCAAAATATTTATAAAGCCAAACAAGTACAAGGTTGAAGAGCATTAAGGACCTAAAATTCCAAAAAGTTGTGCCAAATACTAAATATTTTTACTAGTTCACATAGTGGAACTTATGTGATGAACAAGGGATTGGATGTAAGAAACAGCCTTCCAACTATTGAAATTGAGGAATATAGAATACGGAGATTTGTACAATTGCCAATTAGACAACTATCCAACTAACATGGATATCAAGTAAATTCCCAATAGGGTCTTCAACATTGAGTAAAAAACAACTATATAATCAGCTATACAAGGTCCCAACCTGGCAAAGTGTGTACCAGTTCAAATGAAACAAAAATCTGACTGATATTTGACGAAATAATTATAAACGAACAACAGATATAACAGACAGCAACCTACGACAACAACTGAATACTAGTAATAGGCTAATAATTTGGGACAGGCAATGTGTCGGCGTTAAAAAAGTTTTATGTGAACTATTCAGTCAAATAGTTTTTAAATGTCATATACAAATCATTTATAAGATTTGAACATTGGTAAACAACAGTTGTCTATATTTATAATATGAAGATTGTTTTTCTTTTGCACGGTCTCCCATAAGTTTATCACTAATAAACTTCACATAAAAGTTACAATATGCAAAGAACTAGTACATAGCTACAGGGAAATGTTACCTTAAATATGAACAATAGTTGCTTTTTGTGAGAGTAGATCTGTGTTGCTGCAATTTTGATTGAACCAAGTTCGGTAAAGTTTGATTTCATTCGTTTGGTGTATTCTTAAAAATACATTTCCTTTTTGTAAACGATGTATCAATTAAGGCATAAAATAATACATATACATTTTGATTTATCTTACCAGATATCACTCCTTTTGGGGGTTCATGCGATTCCCTCACGTTTTTTTTGGTTTGTTATCTTGATTTGTCTTCTTAATCGACTTATGAGATTATAACATTGGTAAATTACTGTTGCCTTATGAGATTATAACATTGGTAAATTACTGTTGCCTTATGAGATTATAACATCGGTAAATTACTGTTGCCTTATGAGATTATAACATCGGTAAATTACTGTTGCCTTATGAGATTATAACATCGGTAAATTACTGTTGCCTTGACGATCAACTTACCGCAACAAAAGCCTTTTTGACGTTAAGAAGAAGAGCATCCTGAAGTACATTAAAAAACGAAAACAATCCAGTAATTTCCTGTCTCTGATATCCGAGAAATCTTTGTTGCAGGCAAATACCAGAATTTTCGATGAACTCTTTTAATTCGGAAAATTCTATCTGCAATGAACAAACAACCTTATAAAGTACAAAAGATAAGACTTTTTTTCATTACGGACACGAGGTAAAAAGTATAAAAAAAGTTACATATTTTCATAGTATATATATTAAGTAATGTTTAGATAAGTACTGTGCACTTTTGTTAATTTGGCTATATTTTAGGTCCATCGTTTGGTTGATCAGCTCTTCAAAATTTGTATAAGTTTTGATTTTTCAAATATTTTGGCCTTGATATTTATTGTTTAAATATATGCGCATCTGGTACAGTAAAAAATGAAAACAGCTTCAGATGTATTGCTGTCCTACGTTGTTGTTATTGTTACAAAATTAACACATGGTTGCAAATAATCCTACCAAGTATGAGAGCTAAGTTTTTGTAAAGCAGATTCAGAGGAATTGCGTTTCTAGGTTTTTGTCATTGTTGCAATACTAAAAATAATGTCGAAGTGCCATGCAAACTGTTAATTAAGACTGACGGTATATCGTGGTCGGAGGATATGACGATAAATAATTATGCAAAGTATGAAAGTTTTATGTATAACGGTCTGTTAGTATTGACATGTTTCAGATGGATGGATGGTAACCTCACCATATATGCCCCGCGGTAACATAAACACACGTTTAATCCAACCTACCTCTCCATTCCCGTCCTTATCTATGGCATCAAAGGCCAATTCAGCACTGCAATGTTCTCCAAATAGTAAGTTAGAATGGACTTTATTTAGCTCATCCTTTAATTAGAAAAACCGGTTACAATTGTTTTAACTGCAACAGTCAACAACTATATGAGAATCAGCAATTAAAAACTATACAAGAATTAGCAATTATACATTACGTGTATATAAAAGTCAGAAATTACAAACTTTGTAAGACTATTCTTATTTGTATGGTTAACATCTATATGTATCATATTGTGGTATTGAAACAATCATTACATGGACATTTATTGATTCAAATTCATCAAGACGATAAAATTTCAAACCATTCAAATGCATTAATTTGCAGTTCACTATTATTTAATCTTTGGTTTTAAATAAACTAACTAAACAGTGCCAAAGTAAAAAGAATTATAATAGAATCATCTTTTAAAATAGACTATATAAATTATGTATGCATAGGCAAAAAAGTATGCCTTCTTCAAAGTGCAGCTTAATGGGAAAAAAATTCAAACACTACGACGTTACATGCTCAAAATAGAATTTGAAAATGAAACTTACATCTTGAAAAGCGTTGATAAATTCTTCTCGATCAATAACTTCATCCCCATCTATATTATGTTTCTTTAAAACCTGAAAATAATCATGCCACCGTAAGGGTTTGTAATTTCAGATATAAGCCTTTTTCAAAGTTAATCATAGTACTGAAGTACTGAACATCGGATGACCGCAGGTTCTTGTGGATGGTCAAACTGAAAAGCACATGTCACCGAAACAGATTGCATCTCTATACCTGAAACTGAGGTTAATTTACAGAGATATTTTTTGTTCTGATACAAGTGCGTGATTGGATGATGAATAAATGACAGGAAATTCAACCTCACCTTAATAACTATTATATTGTAGTGATACAAATCAGTATACCTTGGACTATTAAACAAATATAATAATAGTCCGAGAGAATACACTGGTTTGTTGTTATATAAATGTATTATATTAATATTACGGTTGCATGTATATATAATTTTCATCTATTTGTATCATAACATTCTATTCTACTATTATTATAGTGCAGCCAATCCAAATGCATTGTGGAAAATTTTAATGTGTAAATTAAAAAGAATAAGTAAAAATTTGAATTTTGAATGTTGAATTCTATATTGACTTGACATCCGTAAAATCGTTCGCATAACCAGCCTAAGAAACAAAACAAAATATATTGAGATTCTTTAATTTGTAATGTAATTAAAGTGAATATGAACATCATTATTAAACTATTAAAAAAATGCAAAACATAAGAATAAATCTCAACGTTTACGACCTAAAAATTAGAATGTGTTTGATAACATTGCAAACTAATATAAAGATTAAAAAAAAATTAATAAATTGAAAATAGTCATCATTGTAGTAAAAATATTACCTTGAGAAAAGCATTGACAGCTTTGGTTACTCTGTGATATTCTTGCTGAGTAGTTTCCTGACAGTTCTTCTTTTGTGACACTTTCCTGATAAAGTTTCCAAATTATCTTGTTATATTTCATTAAAAAATATAATCTACTTAATGAAAAAACATATATTATTTGAGGCAACGAATTAAGTCAAAGCTTGTTGCATGGTGACGATAATTCCAAATACTTGTTGGAAGTAGTCATACAATTTTTGGGATGTAAATATATTCTATTATCAAAATAGAACTGATGACATTGCTTTATTTACAGAGCAAAAGTGAAGCGTCGTTATTGGGAATGAAATGTTAAAAAAAAAGAGGTTGTAGAAAACATTGCCTAATAAGTTCAAAATTGTATGGCGCTATCTTGCTTTTCAAAGTTAGTAATCATAATTAATCTATTTAACTCTTCGGTTGAGTGCACAGTGAGTTTTGACTTGCCTTGCTAGCTTTGTGTCCGGAAACTTGTCGAGATGAACACCCAACCTTTTCTCTAATGCATAACGGAAAACGCCAGATTCATAATCAGAAAACTGAGAAAAAAAAGAGAAAATATTGTTCACAGCATAATCAATAATAAAAAAACATATAAATATCGGTTAATTACTTTTATACCTAATTTCGAATCGAAACAAAATTGTAACACATATCAACAAAACAAAATCAAAAGGTAACATCTTTATCGCTTACATAGATTTGATTTTTTTAACAAATTTAACAGAATACAAAAATGTCTACGCCTTCTTCAATGGATGACAAAATCGACCATTCCATTATAAATGCTATCGAAGAGAACGCATAAATTGACAAAAAAAACATGTCTTTATCTACATATCAATTCGGATTTATAAATGCACTCTTGCAAATTTAAGTTGATAAAGTTAAAAAAATCATTTTTATTTTTGCCCATGGAAAGACTTCAACAACGTTATTCTAAATGTACGGAAGCGTATTAGGGACATAGAAAAAAATAAAATTGGCAGTGAACTTTATTTTCAAAGTCGAAATTTTTACATTTCAAATCTCGAAATTTTGACTACAACTTGAAATTTTGACTTTTCAAATCCCGAAATTTTGACTTCAACTGAAATTTTGACTTTCTAAAATCTTGAAATTTCGACCTTTTTTAAAGTCGAAATTTTGACTTTTTTAAAACTCGAAATTTTGACTTCATAAAAAGTCAAAATTTCAACTTTAAACTCAAAATTTCGACTTTTTCTAAACTCGAAATTCCATCTTTAAAATCTCGAAATTTTTATTTCAAAGTTAACATTTTGACTTTTTCTAATTACTTTGAAAACTTTGATGTTAGTATTCAAACACAGTCATTATAATTTTAGAAGGAGTAGACATTGACGCAAATTATTAAAGCGTCATCCACACATTTTTGCAATTTATATTCAGAAATTAGTTTTGTTCTTTAATTAAGATCAGTTAGTATTTAATATTGAAGAGTTTCTTTCGGAAAGAACCTGCATTTTGAAAGAACAATTTTTTTCTCCATATTCCAGGCATGTTTTAGTTTCCACGTCACTGTCATAGGATCGACAATCTGATGATATTTAGCATCACAGTTTCAAAGGCCTGTTTAGATTCCCAATAGCAAGTCACTGACTTTGCCTTGTTTAAACAATGGTAAATCAAGTAGCAAAAAATGCCATGCATATTCAGAACAACCAATGAGCTGCTCAGTTTTCTAGTTTGGAAATTTTTAATTGTTGGTTCTTTTTTCTGGAACATTGATTAAACCGTACCAGTTGGCATTCTTATGACACAACTATTAACCCTAGTCTGTATATATTAGACTGTTGAATAAAAGTATGTCGTAATAAAGGTGTGTCGGAATAACGAGGTTGTCTTGATACACATATATCATGTATATGAAGTCCAGACTTGAAATATGTATTTGAACGAGAAACATATTTTATTTATTCTTCGGCAAAAAAAAGATTCTCTATCTAAAATAACCTCTTTAAAATGGATTAGTTTATTAAAATATGCTTATCAAATTTATGATGTATATGGCTCTCCGCTTGTTGATATAAATGACTGTGAATGTGATAGACGCAAACGTTTAAATACTGAGGAAAATTGAAATTTTGAGTTTTAAAAAAGTCGAAATCTCGACTTTAAAATAAGTCGAAATTTCGAGTTTAAAATAAGTCGAAATTTTGAGTTTAAAATACGTTGAAATTTCGAGTTAAAAATAAGTCGAAATTTCGAGTTTAAAACAAGTCGAAATTTTGAGTTTAAAATACGTTGAAATTTCGAGTTAAAAATAAGTCGAAATTTCGAGTTTAAAACAAGTCGAAATTTTGAGTTTAAAATACCTTGAAATTTCGAGTTTGAAATAAGTCGAAATTTCGAGTTTAAAAAAGTCGAAATTTTGAGTTTAAAGTTGAAATTTTGACCTTTTATAAAGTCAAAATTTCAAGTTCAAGTCAAAATTTCGGGATTTGAAAAGTCAAAATTTCAAGTTGTAGTCAAAATTTCGAGATTTGAAATGTCAAAATTTCGACTTAGAAAAAAAAGTTCACTGCCAATTTTATTTTTTCTATGTCCCTAATACGCTTCCGTATAAATGACATGTTTGCGCGTGGATTTTTCTCAGTTGTTAGTCCTATAACCCATCTGTCGTCATAGAAACGAGGAAGTCCGTTATTAGCCATTACTTGGCCCCAGAATTGCCAAAAATTAACCCGTTTAGAAATGGCTTGTGAATATCGATGATATATTGTAAAGGATGTATACTTAATTAATTATAGATAGTGCTATATAAATAGTTTATGTTTTAGTTTCAACATATTTATTTATAGTGGATTGGGAAACAAGTTTTACAACTTATATTAATCCCTTTCCACTTTGCGGGTGCGAGTGCTGTCTTGTAGCGGCATTAGCCTACTCTTTTTCGAAATCTACAAGAGTGTCTTTAACGTGCAAGAGATATGACTCTCTCTTAACACGGGTCAGCCATTTATCGTCCCGATCCGACGGACTATCATCGTTTCCTTAAGACCATACTCGCAAATGGTGTCAAGGGAGAGCCGAAAATTGGATTCCTGAAATTTTCATCCCAAACGGGAATCGAACCAGGAACCCTTGTGTATGTTTTGTTCTTTGCTACAATAAGCTTGCCTTGAAATAAGTTTATAAGATTTACAAAGGGTTATTGTTATTTTTTTTTTGTGTCAAATAAACGAAAAAAAACCAAAATAAATATATTTACCACTGTTACACCGAGAGTTTTGTTTGTTTTTGGATCGTATGCAAAACGACTTTTCCTTTCCAGTAAAGATGGGATCGCTTCTAAAGGTTGTAATCTGTCCAAATAGCCATCCTCGGGTTTCATTGACAACCACCAACCTTTAAATATATCATCAATGACAAATTCTATAAAAGAGCGACGAAAGATACCAGAAGGACAGTCAAACTCATAAATCGAAAACAAACAGACAACGCCATGGCTAAAAATGAAAAAGACAAACAGACAAACAATAGTACACATGACACAACATAGATAATTAAAGAATAAGCAACAATAACCCCACCAAAAGCTAGGAGGGATATCATGTGCTCCGGAAGGGTAAGCAGATCCTGCTCCACATGTGGCACCCGACGTGTTGCTTATGTTATAACAAATCTGGTAAATAGTCTTATTCGGTAGGTCACATTCGTGAAAGGGAAGGGGATTGTAGCTACGACGTAAGGAACATATCCGATATCATATGTGAAACGGTTATTCCATAACGGTCAACCAACTCGTGATGGCGTCCGTAAAATTTACGAAAAGATCTGAACTGTTACCAGAAATAAGGCATTTAAAAGTACAATTTATGATTATAACTATCATTTAAATTAGAACTTTAGCCTTCTTGCTGACTAAATACAGTCCTCGACAATAAAAAACCTTGCAGGCTTAGAATTGTTCAGAATTCTTACTATTGTCGACTGAATTCATCTAAGACGACGAAATATCTGACGCCAATACGCACATATCAAAAACAACGAACACAGACTCGTAATTCGTGATATGGGACAAACACCTACCAGTATACTAGCCTCTCAGTAAAATAATAAAACAAGTTAAAAATACGCACGTACATGACAATCAAAATTAGACATTAGTTAGTTCTAAAATAAGATTGAGAATGAAAATGATATTCGAGAAAACATTACAAATAAAACAAAACGATGTGCATGTAAAACGACGTTTAAATCATGACTATCTTACTGTCCAATATCAAACATTTTAAAACAGCTTCAGATGAAGAAAACATGAACAGCGCGAATGTAAAAATAAGAAGATGTGGTGACAGAAATTAGCAACGGTATGTCACCGCACGGTGTTCAACAATGAACAAAGCCCATACCGCATCGTCAGCTTATTAAAGCTTATCCTAAGATGGAAAACGAAACAATTAAAAAAAAATAGCAACTCAAAAATAACCAGATTGTATACATACCATCAAAACAGTGTATAGGATAATTACACAAGAGTCCTCCATCAACATACGTGTTTGTCTCTTTATTTAGGGTATACTTTGTAGCTTTGAACACGCCTGACGAAAACACATAATTATAGATAATAATAGATATGACAGTGCCGTAAGTAGGTTCATAACTTATCTTAGTTATGTAAATATACAGTTCTCTACATACCAACATTGGCGTTAAAAAATGGTACTTTAAGAACTGCATACAATGATAACTTGTATCAGCGAATATTTAAAATGACTCAAAATGTTGGCCTCTAGAAGTCATTTTAGGTTCCTCGTGTCGTTTGGTTGCCTTCTCATTGACAAATACGCCATGTACATCCTAACATTTTTGCATTAAAAATAAAAATCGAGTAAACAGACATCTATCTCTGTTGGTAAACGTTTTTCTAGATTTTTTTGTGTTTTACTTTGGGTATATTGTTTTTCAAGAGTGTATGTAAGTACTTTCGCGTTTCCAATATTTAATATGGCGAATTTCTGATAAGAAATAAATTTCCGAAATTCCCATTAGGGTATTGATGTTAAATCAATGTCTTGTAACTAATAGTTTGCTGTTAATTAATAGTATAAAAGGATGTTCGTCCAGCTGTTATGTTTACAGAAACCTAACATTGCATGAATGTGTATTCATGCAAGTGTATTATAAGTCTAAGTGTTTACAAAATAATATAATCTTATGAACTATGTCTAATATGAATTCCAATTAAAACATACATAATTTGGTTAAAGGATTAACTATACATGGTAACTCAATGGCTAGACATGTACAAGCTACCGGTGTGGCAGATACAATAGTTACCACAGATGAAAATTTAATGTATATAAATGCAAAATCAATTGTATAGAAAATGCAATCGAAAACACTAACAGACATCTGTTGAACACATATAGCCAAAAATAATACTTTTAGTAGCTATTGGGAACAAAGTTCATATTCTAGCTGCCACCACAGTATAGATAGCCGTGAATATTATGCGTCTTAGTAGTCCAGCCTTTGCATCAGTGGCCCACCTTTTTATTTTGTCACTGATGGTAATAGACGGCAATCTGGACAAACTGAGACAAGGGCTGGACAAACTGATACAAGGCTGGGCAAGTGTCTTAGCTGCTTTCGAATTTGTTTTGCTCTAAACTCCAGCTCTATCAAATATTCGAGCTAAGCGATCAATAAGTGTTGACATAATTTAAATAATTCGAACCTGGTAAGGACATAGACATACGAACGGCAAGTCTGATTGGCATATTTGGTGTAGTTTTAACATGGCAATATTCCTCTGTCATGTGATTTAAATTAGTTACAACTATGCATAGTTCTTTTCCATACAAATCATATAACTAAAAAGAAAAACAAAATGATTTCAAACAGTGAAAGGCAAAGTTCCTAGGCGATTGTGTCATTCTAGTCAAACATTAAAAAAATATATATTATAACTAACAATACGAAAGCAACACGAACCCGACTTAAAAGAACAAATATGTGTTCAGCCGATCCGATGTGACGGTTTGTTGTTTTTGACTCGTAAGATCTGGTGTTCCCCAACAGTAAAGCTAGAAAAAAAATGACGAAATCGGGCCTATATTTAAAGGATAATGGTAAACAATTTGTATTTAATAAATCTGCATTCTAAAAGTTTTACCTCAGCAAAAGTAAGGTCTGGATTTCCATTTGTTTTACTGGCTATAGCCTCACCAAGGGCTTTCAAAATTCTGTTTCCTGGGTGCCAACCGAATCCTGATAGCAAGTTTGGCAATAAACTGAATATTCCAAAACGGCCATCTTAAAAAAAATATCATCGTCATATGAAATAGCAATCGTTAATTTATATTCAATTTTCACAGCTTTCTATATATTTTACCATTAGTTTCTAAATATTTTACGATTAGTTTCACTTCATACAAACCAGGTATACTTTGAATTACACATGTATCATCCTTCAATATGCCATTTTTCATCGTCACCAACAAATTGCATCGAAAGTACCAAATAAAAATACCGTTCGTACAACAAATGCACACTTAAAAGATTAACTAGTAATTGGATTAAGAATAAATATAAAGTAAATAGATACAAGAAAGTGTGATATATATGAGTAGCAATGAGACAACTCTCCATCCAAGTCACAACGTATAAAAGGTAAATAATTATAGATCAAAGTACAGCATTCAACAAACCCTTGGCTCACAATGAATAGCAAGCAATGGTGGGTCCAAAATGACTAGTGTGAAACAATTCTTACAGGAAAACCAACGGTCTCACCTATAAAATAAACGAGATAATCATAACATATTTATATTAATTTTTAACTACAAATATGTCAAATTAATAAAAAAAAAAAAAGTAAAAAAAAAGTAGAGATATCTTACCAAAGAAAAGTTTAATCATATCTTGTTGTAGGAAATCTTCCGTTTCTTCAGAATTATATCCAACAGAAATCAAAGCTGCTTTTATTGCCCCAGCACTGGCACCAGCAAACCTTTTAATTTTCGAATAAATACCCAGCTCTTCTAATACCTAGAAAACGTAAAACAAATATCAATCACTTTGATGCTTAATAATGTTTTGGTCTCTTCCGAATTAAAGAAATTCATTTCCAGTAATGTTGGATAGCAACATAAGTGCTGAAGGAAAACTTGTACTTCAAGTCACCACTACGACGTTTAAAAGAAGCAAAATTTACCCATCTCAATATCCTACATTTAGTAAATACTTTGCACCATATTTTTTCTCAACGGTTCCTAAATACAGATTACAATTAAAAAAAGCCATGTTTGACCTTTTTATCTTGGCCTCAACATAGAGGTCAAAGACTACGAGTGTCATTTCAAAGAAGTTAAGTTTACACATAGTGTAAGAGATGTACATGTATAGGACTTCTAAGGGCAGAAAACTCATTAAAAACATGTCAAATAATTTGCAGATCCAAGATTGCCAAAGTAAACAATTTCGGTAAAGTCTTTTTAAAGATCTATGTTACGTTTCTAAAGAAAGCAACAATAAAATATAGGAAGCTAAACAAGATAATATCAACTTTCGAACTTTAACATTTATTTTAAAGCACAACCATTGATGAGAAGGGAATCTTACCTGTATAGATCCACAAAATGCCACACCTTTTAGTCCACCTCCTTCAAATACTATGTTTTCGAATGGATAGTCGTAGTCAATTGGGTTGACTTCCATTGCTTTGATGTCGAGCTCAGAAATATTAGAGGGTCTCTTCTTTGATACACTTGCTACAAAAAACAAACAAAAAATACACCCACTGCTCTCACAACCTTTGTCTTTTCCTTTGAATTCAAAATCTAAAAACAATTTAGGGAAACCCTCAAATAATATCTTTTCGATACTCGCAATTCCTTTGTCTGTCAGATATTTTTGCATCTACATTTGAATTTTGCTAATTTTTAAAGGTTTAATATGATGATGAAACCCTTTGGAAAATCACATCGAAATATTATTCTTTGCAACCACTAAGTAATTTGAACGAATTTGTCGGTAACAATATACGAAAGGTATTTTATAAAAACCATTTCATTTTATTTCTATTCAATGCAAAGCATTGCCATCAAAAGCAGTCTATGATTCAGATCGACATCAGAAATTTCCCCAAAAACTGCTTGACTCATCGTTGGAAATTTGAGAAAATCGATGACTTGAATGCAAACGTTTTAATAGAGTGGCAAACAGCGGCATTATTGGCACACAATTCCTGAACCTATATGTGAGGGTAATATCAACAAATAACATACTATATACAGACACACAAGGCGATGAATTCTCATAAATACTGTCATATTTGGTGACAAATTCAGAAATAAAACATTAAGACAACCACGGAGCACTTCATGTTATTTTTGATAACTTCAAGAAAAAACTTATAAAATAGACAAATAATAAAAGATTTTTATTACAGAGATAAAAATGTATGTCCCTAGAAAAACCTTATCATTGAAAAATTAAATGTGACAAACTCTATATAGTGTAAATTTGTAAATTGTTTTTGTGTTTCTTTTAGTTTTGTGATTGTTTGAGGGCCTGAGGGAAGATTAGCTATATTGACATTTAATGTGCTACCTTTTTGTTATAACGTATTTATTCTTACCTTAATCGCGACATTTAATTTTCGTTTTTGCGTCAAGAGTTTTCGCTTCAAAATAAAGGAACCAAAGGATTTACTTGAGTTAAAAAATAGGGTCATCTGATTTTTTCCAAACCGGCAATAACCAAATGCTACGAGGTACTTCGGATTGGCTGAGCGGGAGGTAGAAATACACAGCCACATCCGATCAGAAAGGGTTAGTTAATTCCGATTTCTCGTGTAAAGAGAGTATCACGTTACATACACGCCTATGAAAAAGCGTTAAGAGACCTATAAGTACAAGTAGCTTATTGCAAACCAAATTTTCTGTCGCTATAAAACATATCCTTATCTATAGATGGCGATCTTATATTCCCGTATTCCATCTCGGTCGACCAAGTATAAGACAAGAAAAGACAAGACGAGACAAGACAATTTATTACAACTTAGGCACACGTATGGTGCTTATGTATCTATATACTAAACCTCTAACGGGAGGGTATAGAGGGGATTGGGATCTCAATTAACATGTTTAAGCCCGCTCATTTGTGCGCCTGTTTCAAGTCGGGAGCCTAACCTTTGTTAGACTTTTATGTTTTAAACATAATAAAAAAAATATTTTATATTTATGTTTATTATCAACTATAAAAAAAACCCCAAGATGATGCAATGTGCAAATAATTTTTGAGGAATTACAATGATTTTCTAAATATAAATTCAAATTCAATTCAAATATGTATTGTCATATAAACTCGGAACAATAAGTTTGTGACAAATAATATAAACATACACACAATACATATAACAAACAAAACAATAAAAAAAAGAAAAAAAGAAAAACAATCGATATAAAATTATATGATATATAAATATATTTTATGAATAAATCAGGAGTCCCTTGTCCTCAGTTGTAATGCTTGTTTAAAATAGGACTCTAAGCTTTCTACTTCTTTTGAGGTTGATAGGCAAAGAAGATATTTATTTTTTTCATTTTCTTGCCAGGACATAAAATCTGGCATATGTTTAATTACATTTCCTATAAAGTTATCTCTTAGTTTAGCATTTTTTTGACAGTATAAAATAAAATGGGCTTTATTCTCCATTGTATTACAAATTGTGCATAGTCTTTTTTTGTCTTGGTATTTTTAGATGTCTTCCTTTTTCTAATAATGATCGCTAGTTCTCATTTTTGTTATGTAACTTTTCTTTTCAAAAGATTTACAGTTTTAGAAGTTTTCCATTTCTAAATTTTGCTTTAAACTTTTATATAAATACAATTTACTTTTTTAATCTATTTTTTCAAATTTTTGTTCAAATATATTTGTGTAGAAATTTAAGAATTGATGTTTTAAGGTGTTTTTTTTAACAACTTTGAGTATGTTTTTCTTTTGTTTCCCTCAAGAATGGATACGTCCATGTTTACCTCTTTCAAAATATTTTTAACATATGTAAACCAGGTAAAGCAACCTGAGTTATCTAAACTTTTAGAAAGTAAAAAGGATTCGTATAATAATGGATTAATTTCAGAATTTAGTAATATCGATAAGTAAAGTATACTTTGAGTTTTTATATGCTTCTCTAGTGGGTATCTTCCTAGCTCTGTTTTAACAGCTATGTTTGATGAAGATTTTCTTCTTTTAGGATATTTTTACAGAAAGGCAGATGTAATTTTTCTAAACTTGATATATTTGCACGTTTTTCTGCTCTAAATTTTGAAATAAATTTTGAAATATAAGTATTCATTATATAAGTAATTTCTGAATTATAAGTGGCTATAAGTTTAACTATAGAATCAAAAAGACTGCGAGCTACTTTAACTGGCAGATTATTTAAGTAACCAGTATAAGTCTTAATGGCAAACATCACTTTCCTTGCTTCATTTACAAGCTCCCAAGAGCTATGCAACAAGTTTCCATTTGATTTCACAAGAATTCCAAGAAATGAATACTCAGAGAAGTTTGACAAATTTACATTTTTATATTTGGTAAAAGATGTTTTCGCTTTTTCATTATTTTGCTGCAGAACTATTGTTTTAGTTTTATTAATATTTAAAGTCAATTGCCACTTTTTACAATACTTTTCTAAGTTGTTAAGACTATTTTGTAGGCCTTCTTTACTTTCAGATAATATTAAAAGGTCATCAGGAAATAGTAAAGATCCTACTTTAGTATCAATTAGTTTCAATGGACATCTATTTTCATTTGAAAATTCTGCATCTAAATCATAAATAAACAAGTGAAACTGTGAGCTACTGCTCACTGATGTTACCCCCGCCGCAAGTGGATTATATCAATAGTAGAAAAATATGCAGGTGTTCGGTAAACAGGAAGTTGTCGAGTGATGAATCTGAAAACGCATCACACGGTATAGCTGACTTATATAAATCCTGAAACCAAATTTCAGAAATCCTTGTATTGTAGTTCCTGAGAAAAATGTGACGAAAGATTTTCAACTTGGCTATCATGTGTAAAATCATACAAGTGTTCGGTAAACAGGAAATTGTCAAGTGATCAATCTGAAAACGTATCACACGGTATTTCTGACTTAGATAAACCCTGAAACCAAATTTCAGAAATCCTTGTATTGTAGTTCCTGAGAAAAATGCGACGAAAAATATTCATGAGACGGACGGACTGACTGACGGACTGACGGAAGGGCAGACAGAGGTAAAACAGTATACCCCCCTTTTTTAAAGCGGGGTATAATAAATTAAATAAAGTTTAACCCCTTGTGTGACCTCAAAATATTTTGAATGCCACTCTTGATGCCTGAAGGCAGATTATGTTTCCTCACAGTTTTCTTTAATAATATTAAATATTTCCCCCCTGCTACTGCCTTATACAGTTTATAAAGTAAGGCTTTTTTCCAGACAGAATATAAGATATAAGATGTCAAAGTACAAGGCTTATTTTTCAGAGGCGGATCCAGGGGGTTACGGGTGTTGGGACCCCTTTTTTGACAATCAATGTTTTTGAAAGGGGCATATAGTTGGAACTCACTTTTTTTAAATGGTTTGATCCGCCCCTGTGTTGTCATGGTTGCAATGTCTCGAGTTCATCATTTTGCTATGAGTCCTGGCACATCTGCATATTTGAGCCTTTCAGTAACATTGCACATTTTAGTCAAAGCAAAATCTCAGTGATAAAACATCACATTATGATGATAGTAATAAGGAAATGTGGTATGATTGCCAATAACACCACTATTCAACCCCAAAAAAGAACAAAACAAAACCAAAGGACAAGGGTAAATCAAATGCATCGAATGGCTTTATGCAATGAGGAAAACCCTATCACACTTTACACAATTGATATCAGTAATCTAAGAAACTGATTTTTCCAATGAAAATAACACGAACACGTTTCTTACATTGATATAAACTATCCTTTTTATCTGCATCATTAATTCTCTCTTTTTCTTCGTCATCCAACATTTTCTTCAGATATTCTTTCCTGGCTATAGATATTTTTTTTCTTGCATCAAAACATTTGTCACATATGCCTGTGTTTGTTTCTGAATGATTCCTTGAGAAAAAGCTCACCAGGCATTTCCAAATGTTGTAAAACAATTTTACAAATCCGTTTCGTTCTGTATTCTGAAAAGAAAAATATTTATATATTTTAGGCGATTCAAAGTGGTACTACCATCATTCCCACAATGTTAGTATTTCTCATATTAATATTTCAAAAGCCAATTTGTCTGAAATTTGAATATTATGAAATAAATGCACGGAAATGTAAAAATCAGATTATTCTGAGGGTAATGATATTCATCCCTTACATAGTGGGGTTCTGGTCTCTTTCGATCTAAATATTTGTGTCACTGAGTGCTCACATCTCGAATATCAATAAAATTGAGAATGGAAATGGGGAATGTGTCAAAGAGACTACAACCCGACCACAGAAAAGGCAACAGCAGAAGGTCACCAATAGGTCTCCAATGTAGCGAGAAACTCCCGCACCCGGAGGCGTCCCTCAGCTGGCCCCTGAACAAATATATACCAATTCAGTGATAATGAACGCCTTACTAAACTCCAAATTGTACACAAGAAACTAAAATTAAAAATAATACAAGACTAACAATGGCCAGAGGCTACTGACTTGGGACAGACACAAAAATGCGACGGGGTTAAACATGTTTATGAGATCTCAATCCTCATCCTATACCTCTAGCCAATGTAGAAAAGTAAACGCATAACAATGCGCACATTAAAATTAAGTTCAAGAGAAGTCCGAGTCTGATGTCAGAAGATATAACCAAAGAAAATAAACCAAATGACAACAGACTACTAGCACTACAGAAATAAAGAGATTTTAGTCTAAACTTTTCAAACTGATAAAATGTGCGACTTAAAGTTGTAATTTGTAAAAAAACATGTCATCTAGCCGGACCTATATGGCTCGATACGTCATTCAATAGTATGTTCATCGACAGCTGTTGTCTTACGTCGTAGTTGAACTTTTTTTTTGTTAATTGTAGAATAAGATGCTGGTGGCTGTTTTTTTGTTATTGTTTTTATTTATTTTCCCATAACTTTTATAGACAGAGGACGATAAAAGGCTTGGTTTATTGAAAAGACGCCAATCTTTCTTTGCTGTCCTCTAGATGTCATTTTTTAGTTTTGTTTTTAAATAGATATTATAAAATTTCCTTTTATTCTTATTTCAATTTTTATTTTAACCCTCTGTGTATCTAATGTAAGGACAGGCAATTCCTGCCGCATTAGGGACAAATATTGTCATACTCATGTTGAATCCAATGATCTGGTGACAGTCAAAATAGGCGATTAGAAATCACACAATATCGGAGCTGTAGATGTCTCTTATCAAACCCGAATTCATTTCTTTTACATGTATTTATTAAGATGTCCTCTTTATGACGATTTTAGAAACCATTTATATCATGTTGCTGAAACTTTTAATGATAATTTTAATACTTTAGATGATAATCAAAAGTTAGTGTTTTTATTCTCAGATGTAAATATGATTCGTGTGTGTGCCAAAACCTGCCATTTAATTTTAAAAAGACGTAGAAATTTTATATATTGTACATAGTATTTTATTTCATATTATGTATTATTATTATCTATGCATTTTAATAGTCTCTTATAATTCTGTATAGAATGGCTCTCATTTTATTTAGTGCTATTTTACAATGTTACTATTGTATAAAGATTGATTGTACTTGTTGAGAGATGAGACTTTAATACAACATTGAATTGAATTGAATTGTATATTAAGATTTAAAATCTAAATTTTAAATCAGTTATCGGTTGTGCTCAGTCCGTTATAATACTTCGTCAGTTATTATTAATAATTGGTTTTTAATTGGATTATCGATCTTCACAAGTGATTGTTTACCCATAATCCTCCTTTTACCGTCGACATTTGGCAAAAGAAGACGCTTTTTAGAGCAAAATATATTTGCAGCAAATCTACACAAATCTGACACATAAGTTGTTAAAAACGTTATTTATTTTCAAAGTATTTCAAACAATTTTGTTCAGAGATTTGATTATCGATTATTTTGACTCGATTGATACAATTGTCGAAGCGCCAGGGCGAAACAAAAATTTTCATGCAGCAGACGGCATGGCATGGTTTTGAAATTTTTGACATTTTGAATTAGTTTATATCTAGCAGAAGTTCATTTTTTTTTTAACTTTATATTGAATAGATACAGTGAACACATCAAATATTTGTGATAGCAGAATTCCAATATTATTTGTTTGAGGTAGATGCAAATCTAAATTAATATTTTTTTCATCAATCGGCCACAGCAGAATCGGGCATATTATTGTGTTTCTTTTACATTGTCTTAAATCATATATTATCTGACATATAATCAAATATTTACATAAGTTATCATAGTGTGTCTTTTTCAGTTTAAAATGCTTAGAGCTTCTAAAAGAAAAAGGGTGGTGCCCAAGGGAAGAGGAGATAGCGTGGCTCCGGCCGCTAAGAGAAGTGTCTTGCGTCGAAAAGTTGGAGATGTCCATGATATCAGATCAACAGAGAGTCCAGTGGCAAACATTACACTAGATACAGATACAGAAGTGATGACTATGGCTCCGGTCCCGGTCTCAACAACCGCTACTGAACCCATTACGCCTTCAGGTAATTGTCCAGTATTTCAAACCCCTTCTCCTTGCATTAAGGCCAGTGATGACCTTGCTAGAAATATCCCTGTAAGCTTGAAACAAAAAATTATTGCTGGAGAGTATATTGACCTGGCCTTACTGTTAGTCAATTCACAAGCCTCTGCAGGGGATAAACAAAAAGTAGTTATTTCGCAGGGAGAAATTTTGTTACAACCACGGCAGCAACAACAAAAAATTGACTCCATAGATACCTGGACAGACGCATATTTATTGTATATAAGTATATATTGTACTGCTCACCCGCATGTATTTCAAGAATTACTAAAGTACATGCATAGTATTCGGTTAGGTGCTAAGCGGTGCGCACTAGGGTGGAAATCGTATGACGAACAATTCCGCCTCAGAATGTCACAGGATCCAGCAGGGTCTTGGGCTGTTGTTGACCCTGAGCTCTGGCTGCTTTATATGTATCCTCCGTCTTCTAATAGTAATGCGCCAGGAAGCACGGGGCGCTTTAAATGTTACGCATTCAATTACCAGGGCAATTGCGTGAATCAATCATGTCCTTATAATCATTCTTGTTTAAGATGTTCTGATCAGCACCCACTTATACAGTGCCCAAGACAAAACGTTTTTCCTAATAGGGTAGGCGGAAATGCAAGATTTCAGCAACCTAGGCCTCAATTTAGACCGAGATTTCAGGCACGTGGTGGCAACCCAGTGCAGTATCCCAACAATACGAAATCGTATTCTGGTCAATATATGAAGTGATTCTTTGCAAAATGCAATTAAAGTTGTGGCACAATATTTTTTATGTTTCTATGTTAAAGAGATGTGTAAGAATTTATGACATTGTTCATATTGTTAATTGTGTATAGAATTCAGATTGTATTACTTTCAGAGTCCAAACTATTGCGTCACCTATGGGATAAAGGGTGGACTCCAATAAACATAATTGAATTAAACACGTATCTTGGTGATTATGCAAATAGGGTGGATGCTAAGCTCCTGCTTGAGGGGTTTACTTTTGGATTTAGGATACAATATGAGGGTCCACGTATTTCTACTACCGCAAAAAATTTAGTTTCTGCAGAAATACACAAGTTCGAAACATTAGCAAAGTTGAACGACGAGGTCAAACTTGGTAGGATTTTGGGTCCATTTTCTAAAAAACCTATATCGACACTGCGAATTTCTCCAATTGGACTTGTTCAGAAACCAGATAATGGTTGGCGTCTCATATCTCATTTGTCTTATCCAAGTGGAGGTAGTATTAATGATTTTATACCCGAAGATTATTGTAGTGTGAAATACTCATCATTTGACAATGTTTTAAATATGATTGCAGCTCTCGGAGAGCGTGCGAAAATCGGAAAAATCGATATTCGCCAAGCATTTAGGCTTTTAATCATAAATCCTGCAGATTTTGATCTTATGGGTATCAAATTTCAGGATAAGTTTTACATCAATAAATGTCTACCCTTAGGATTAAGTAGCTCATGTCAGCTTTTTGAACGGTTTTCGACCTTTTTACACTGTGTTGTTAAGTCAAAGTCGGGTCTGGACACTTTGGATCATTATTTGGATGATTTTATATTTGCTGGACACGAGTCAAATAATAATTGTGAGTTGTTAATGGACACTTTTATGAAAGTTTGTAAGGATTTATGCGTGCCATTGGCAGACAACAAAACAGTTGGTCCTACAACAACCTTGACATTTCTTGGTCTTGAAATTGATACTTTACTTATGTTGGTAAAAATTCCGGAAAACAAGGTCATTAAGTTAAGGTCTGGTATTCAATACATGGTTGGTCGGAAAAAGATAAAATTTAAGGAACTAGAGTCAATCATTGGGCTAATGGCATTTTGCTCACGTGCAATTCCGTCATCAAGGGCTTTTACTAGAAGGTTTTATGATGTTATTTCAAACCTCCAACACGGAAAGTCGTATTATTATGTAAAAATAAATCAAGAGCTGAGATCTGATGCTTTAGTCTGGTTAGAGTTTTTAGAAAATTTTAATGGCGAATGCTTCATTTCGGAAAGTCTCTGGTTATCAAGTGATACGCTTGAGCTGTTTACTGATAGTTCTGGAAATGTTGCTCTTGGTTGTGGGGCTTATTTTAACAAGCAATGGACTCAGTTTCGATGGCCTGTCGAGTGGAGGGATAAAGACTTCATGTCCGATATATCTTTTTTAGAGCTGGTGCCTATATTATTGGCCATGTTAATTTGGTCCCCTCAATTTTGCAACAAGAAAATTTTATTAAGAATAGATAACCAAGCACTAGTTTTGATAATTAACAAGCGAACATCAAAATCGAAGTACGTAATGAAGTTAATTCGTCCTCTAGTTTTGTTATTAATGAGAAAAAATATTCAGGTACGAGCGTTGCATATTCCAGGCGAAAGTAATGCAATTGCAGATTCTCTGTCTCGTTTTCAGGTGATCCGTTTCCGTACATTGGCCCCGGAAGCAGATCAAACTCCATCAGACATTCCTGTGGAGTTTCACATGGTCATTTCGGAACTGAAGTAGATTTTTTAATAAACAATTCGGTAGCTCCTAGTACAGCAAAGTTGTACACCAGGGCTTTAAATTTATTTAACAGTTTCAGGAAAGATATCGGTCTTGCTAATGTATGGCCTGTGCCACTGCACGACATTGTTGCTTTTATTGCATATATGTATAAATCTGGATTCGCTCATTCAACAATTAATTCGTACATATCAGGCCTAAGTTTCTACAACAAACTAAATGATTATGAAGACTATACACAAAAATTTATCGTTAGGAAAATGATCGATGGTGTAAAGCGTACAAGGTCGCCTCAGATGGACACTAGACTGCCTATTTCAAGAGTGTTATTGGGTCGTATTTTGTCAATATTATCTTGTATCTGCAGTTCGGCATACGAGGTAAGACTATTCAAGGCGGTTTTTTCCTTGGCCTTTCATGGTCTTTTTAGGGTTGGGGAGTTGACAGTTCAAACTATGAGTAATACATGTTATTCAAATCATGTTTTAAACATGAATGATGTACAAATCTACAAAAAATATTTAGAAATTCATTTGGTTTCGTCTAAGACCGATCAGTTTGGTAGGGGCGTAACCATACACATTCCGGAGCAATTAAACAAATGTATTTGTCCGGTGGTTTTATTGCCTTGCTATTTGCGAGACAGACCTGTAGTAGAGGGACCGCTATTTTGTCATTTTGACGGTAAACCATTGACTAAATACCAGTTTTCTGCAATACTCAAAAAGTCACTACATGCTTTAGGTATTGTTAATACTCGTTGGTCGTCTCACTCTTTCAGAATAGGTATGGCTACAGCCTGTGCCATTGAAGGGTTATCCGACGAAAAGATTAAAAGTTTAGGTCGTTGGAAATCGAGTGCATATTTACGGTACATACGAATTCCCGTTTAATTGTTTATTTATATTGCTGTTAGTTTCAGATTCTCCTATAAGGGTTTGGATTGTTGGGTCGTCTATTGTTAAGAATGCGTTTGTGGAATCAAGGCAACGCCCGGGAGGAACTAATTTGGCTTTGAATAGGTTGGGAGTAAATATCTGGTGGCAAGGAACCGGTGGACTAACTCTCTCTAAGATGAAAAATCGCATTAGATTAATGCTGAGACTTGAAGATCCTCCCAGCTATATTATAGTGCACATTGGGGGAAATGATATAGGTAATATCAAACTAGGTTACTTACATTTCCAGTTGGTTAAATTTATGTCATGGTTATCAAATAAATTGCCTGAAACCACATTAATTTGGTCGCATGTACTACCAAGATTGTTGTGGAGGTATTCAACCAATGGGAATTGTATGGAGAAGTGCAGACGTCGGTTAAACAGCTCCATTGGTGTCCACATGACAAAGCATGGAGGCTGTTACATTCGGTATCCTGACATAAAAGCTACACATAAGTTCCTAGCACAAGATGGGGTGCATTTATCTAAGATAGGAAATGAAATTTTTCTGAATATAATACAGGGAGCACTAGAAACAATTATTTCCAGTAAGACGGGTGGCATTACTTTTCCAGACGACTATTATACACTTTGAATTTTGTTAATTGACTCGTTGTAAATATTATATCGGCTCATATTATGAACTTTGTAATTAGTTTAGATGAAACATCAGCGTTACTGATGCTGTTTTATGTATAATGTAGATAATTTCTTCCTTGTTCCTCTGTTCATTTATTTAGAAATTGTTTCATTCAAATTTGCTTGAAATGGCACAGCTTCGCGCAGCTCCCCCCAATTTTATTGGCGGTTGACGGTTCTACGAAACTTTTATCTGAGGACTAAAATTGTCGCAGCACCGTCATTTTGGCAGATTTCGCTGCGCTTAAAGAACATATTTGCAGTTTACAGACTTATTTAAATCGTATGATAGCATTAGCCTCTGATTTCCAGGGTTAATAGCTTATCTTGAACTTGCCCCTTTTCATATATGGTCTGCCACCTCGAACATATTCGGCGATCATCATACAACATTTTCAAAGAAACATATGCATTTCTATCACTGAATTTTAGTTCATATTATATCACAAATTGCATTTCATATAATAGTACATATATCAATTTGTTAATAAATGCTGTGGCCATTTCCTGCCAACTCTAATTTGTTATTTTTTAAATGAGCATCTAAGATAATAAGATTTAAAATCTAAATTTTAAATCAGTTATCGGTTGTGCTCAGTCCGTTATAATACTTCGTCAGTTATTATTAATAATTGGTTTTTAATTGGATTATCGATCTTCACAAGTGATTGTTTACCCATAATCCTCCTTTTACCGTCGACATTTGGCAAAAGAAGACGCTTTTTAGAGCAAATATTGTCCTACTCATGTTGAATCCAATGATCTGGTGACAGTCAAAATAGGCGATTAGAAATCACACAATATCGGAGCTGTAGATGTCTCTTATCAAACCCGAATTCATTTCTTTTACATGTATTTATTAAGATGTCCTCTTTATGACGATTTTAGAAACCATTTATATCATGTTGCTGAAACTTTTAATGATAATTTTAATACTTTAGATGATAATCAAAAGTTAGTGTTTTTATTCTCAGATGTAAATATGATTCGTGTGTGTGCCAAAACCTGCCATTTAATTTTAAAAAGACGTAGAAATTTTATATATTGTACATAGTATTTTATTTCATATTATGTATTCTCTTGTAACAAACTTCATTCTGTATTCAAAAAACAGAATTACTACTCAATGCCGTCTCATATACCATATACCACAAATACTTCGTATTGGTCTCATATACCATATACCACAAATACTTCGTATTGGTCTCATATACAATATACCACAAATTCTTCGTATTGATGAAAATCTAAATGACATACTGCTAAACAGTATGAAGAAAACAATAAACTCATAAATAAAGTGCAAAGCCACACGACAACGCCGCTGCTCAGTTTATTAAAGATATGAAACAATTCATATCACTTGTATACACAATACAACATTTCAACAATATAATTTCTAATTTTCCAAGCATAAAAACTACACTCCAGTCCTATCAATCATATAATTACGATAAAAGGGGGGACTTATAAATTAAAATTTACCAACTTACTTAAGAATTAAACTTTAGATAAATAAATGTGTGTTGACGGTTCGGCGCTGTCGTGCTGAATGACCAAAAACCCCCGTTTTGGCGGGGAAAATGACCGTGCGATAAGCACGACACCTACATACATCATGAACAAACAAGAGAAAATAATTTCACTCTTATTCACTTCGTTCAAACGAAAGAAATTATATTTATAATTATCTATGCATTTTAATAGTCTCTTATAATTCTGTATAGAATGGCTCTCATTTTATTTAGTGCTATTTTACAATGTTACTATTGTATAAAGATTGATTGTACTTGTTGAGAGATGAGACTTTAATACAACATTGAATTGAATTGAATTGTATATTTCATTATATTGATTGGCTAACTGCAATCTCGCGTTATTCCTTAATCAACTGCATTCGTAATAAAATTTATCATTCATGACGACACGAGATCCAATAATGAAGTGCACATGTAAATTTAATAAAAACTTGATACAAATCCCTATCTAATAAATGTAATTAAAAGTATTGAATTATTCTTTTTGTAACTTCATAGGGTTGTAAAAGCGTTGACCGTGCGCACATTTTTAGAATGGCGCTTCATACAAACTGTACTTCGGTCAACGCTTTTACACCTAAATGAAGTTACAAAAAAGAAGCATTCATTTCTTACTAAATGACAAAGAGTAAATGTAAAGACAAACAATATTTCAGTATTCTAAATATACTAAGACCGTTAACAATCGAATTACTAGGAATAAAAAATCCACTTTGCGTTATGATTGAAAAAGAAGTACCAATGATGTTACGAGCGATACCCATTAAAAGCATCTTATAGTAATATACTACCAACGAACTCGTCTATAATGTTATGTTATAAAAATACAAACTACAGTTTAACCAGTTGAATACATGATCATTTAATGAATAATTTACTTACCGTCATTCTCAAGCGGTGTTACTGAGCAGCAAACACATTAATATATTCCACAAAAAGGTTTGTCAAATTACGTAATATAAGTTGCAATATAGCAATTGAAACCAACTGTAAATAAATCATTTCAAGCAAAATATTGAATCCGAACTTTTGTGTCGAAATTGTAAGTCAACAAAATTAACATTGTTTTATTAGAACTTCTTAATCTTATTTGTATTTAACAAAAGTTAAAATAACTTCGGTAACATTATTAACGGATTATTATTTTATTTTTAAAGATATACAGATTACATGTGTCTTGATTGTTTTCTCGCCCACAGTATGTTTGCTTATGACGTTTATATTCGTGATATTACTCTAAAACATAGACTTTTCATTCATTGACATTGGGCTTTGAAACAATTGTGTCAAAGGTGGCAATGCTAAAAGCAAGTCCGCGCGCTTTGTATAGAGTCAGATTTTTTTTTTATATACAAAAAAAACCCATTAACATATCGCGTCATCTCGGCCATTAGTAAGTGTTCTGAAGCTAATATTTCAGTGATTTGAACTAGTTCCTTTAAAACTAGTATGAAAGAGCTTATCATTAAATTTTGTAATAAAACATATGAAAATAGTGCAATAAGCTATTTTTGGAGTGTAAAATTTCAGTGCATGCTTTAGATAAATTACGTGCTTTTGATGTTTCTACTGTTGATAGCGTTTAAGCCCCAGTCCCACTAGACCACGATCGCACCACGCTCACCGCGATCTAAAATAAATTAGATCGTGGTGAGGTCGCGGTATGAGCGGCATGAACATGTTAATTTTCGTTGCTTTCACGATGCTACTACGTCCTAATTACGCTTCTACAACGATCCCGCTACGATTAAACCACGTTCTCACCGCGCTTATTCTGCGACCTCACTACGCTTGTAAAGATCTTTCTGTTCTTCACGTTCTCACTACGACCATACCACGAGTTTTCCGATTGCAACACGATCTTACTGCGATTATAGCACGTTCTTACCACGATTATACTACGTTCATACCGCGATCGTGTTTCATATCAATATAGTTCCATTCCTTCTATTTCTGATTAAAACGGAGATTTCTCGGAAACAATACAGTCATGCCACCAAAGTCTACTAGAACAAGTGGACGTGGTGGTAGGGGTTGATGTAGAGGCAGAGGCAGAGGGAGCAAAGTATGAACATCATACTAAACTCCAAATAGTACACAAGAAACTAAAATTTAAAATAGTACTAACAAAAGACTAACAAAGGCCAGAGGCTCCTGACTTGGGACAGGCGCAAAAAATATTGGAGTTAAACATGTTTGTGAGAACTCAACCCTCCCCCTATACATCTAGCCAATGAAACAAAGTAAATGCATAACAATACGCACATTAAAATTCAGGTCAAGAGAAGTCCGAGTCCGATGTCAGAAGATGTGACTAAAGAAAATAAACAAAATGACAATGATACATAAATAACAACAGACTACTAGCAGTTAACTGACATGCCAGCTCCAGACTTCAATTAAACTGATACTATACACATAAGTAGTATAATATCAAGAGATGTCGGAACGACCAATCAAACCTAAATTACAACCTATTGCTGGTCGACGATATTTTAGTGAACGATAGAAGAGATGACACAGATGTGTCAATTTATATAGGAAGATATGGTATGAGTGCCAATGAGACAACTCTCCATCAACGTAAAAATCTATAAAAGTAAACCATTATAGGCCAAGGTACGGCCTTCAATACGGAGCCTTGGCTCACACCGAACAGCACGCTATAAACGGTCCCCAAAAAATACTAATGTTAAACCATTTAAACGGGAAAAACCAACGGTCTAATCTATATAAAAACAAGAAGCATGGTTGAGCCGTTAGAGCAAATGAATAAATACATTCAGACAAACAAAATCTAGGGATTTTTTTTTTATATATTTTATGTGAAAATGACAATAAAAATGATGGTCGTAGTTTGAACGTAATAAGGTCGTGAGAAGAGCGTGATGAGGACGGCAAGGGCGTGCTAGAATCGTACTATGGTCGTGAACAGCGTGGTAAAGTCGTAGTGGTAGCGTAGTTGGGTCGCGGTGAGAACGTGATGGTCGTAGTAAGGTCGTGATAACGTCGCTGTGAGATCGTAGCGCAACATCTCCGAATAGAATCACGCTTTCGCTACGCTTTCGCTACGCTTTCGCTACGCTTTCGCTACGCTCTCGCTACGCTCTCGCTACGATTGTACAGCGACCTTTGCGATCTTACTACGATCTTAGTGCGCTCTCACTACGCTTCTACTACGACCTTATTTCGCCACGACCGCACCACGATTGTTTTGAACATGATCAAAGTTGGCCACGCTCTTCGCGATCTTGAAGACCTCACCACGACCGTGGTACGACCTTACTGCGACCTACACGATCGTACCACGATCATCAAAATTTGCATTTGTTTCACAGATCGTAGTGGGACTGGGGTATTACTTTAAGCCCCAGTCCCACTAGACCACGATCGCACTACGCTCACCACGATCTAAAATAAAATCAGATCGTGGTGAGGTCGCTGTATGAGCGGCATGAAAATGTACATTTTCGTTGCTTTCACGATGCTACTACGTCCTCATTACGCTTCTACAACGATCCCGCTACGATCATACCACGTTCTCACCACGCTTATTCTGCGACCTCACTACGCTTATCAAGACCTTTCTACGCTCTTCACGTTCTCACTACGACCATACCACGATGTATGCGATTGCAACACGATCTTACCACGCTTCTACTGCGATTATAGCACGCTCGTCGCACGACCTTACTACACTACCAATAATTTACCCATACTTTTTTGGTACATTTCTACCCTCGTGCATATCAGTACTGTAAGGAAAGACTGAAAACTTATAATGTTATACTTTCAATGAAATCAGTACTGATTTTGTCAGTACTGTTTCAGTACTGATTTTGACAGTACTGTTTTAGTACTGATTTTGACAGTACTGTTTTAGTACTGATTTTGTCAGTACTGTTTTAGTACTGATTTTGTCAGTACTGTTTCAGTACTGATTTTGTCAGTACTGTGTAAGTACTGATTTTGACAGTACTGTTTTAGTACTGATTTTGTCAGTACTGTTTCAGTACTGAATTTGACAGTACTGATTTTGTCAATACTGTTTCAGTACTGATGTTGACAGTACTGTTTCCGTCAGTAATGATTCAGTACTGATTTCGTAAGTAGTGTTTCGTTACTAATTTCTTCAGTACTGTTTCATTATAACACTTTAAATCAGACTGTATCTGTATAGTGATGCCTAGTTGTTTTGTATATTTGGGGTGGGTTAATTGTTCTCTTTGACACTTACCCCATTTCCATTCATTTTCTATATTGTGACATGTTAATGTTTTCGTTATGTTTTTTTTTATTTCTCTGATTTTTGTTGTCCTGAAGTGGTTCAGCTTTAGATCCAGCTCTTCGACAGTTACTTTAGCTTTCTTTTTTAAATATTCTGGCTTTATGCCATATTTATTGTCAGAATTGCATCTTGTGTGGTCTACAAGGTTTATGTTTTTAATACTTATCAATACTTCTATTTGACAATACCATATTACATGTATTTATATCTTGCTTGGGTCAAATCAGAACATATTGAACATTGGAACTCGATATATTACTTTTGAGAAGATGGGTGGATGGATTGATGTTATGTGATCCAGTGGCAAGTTAAGTGCAGGAAGAGGACATGATACTCAGATATAAATACAATGTAATTAGATATAGGAAGATGTGGTGTGAGTGCCAATGAGACAACTCTCCATCCAAATAACAATTTAAAAATTAAACCATTATAGGTTTAAGTACGGCCTTCAACACGGAGCCTTGGCTCACACCGAACAACAAGCTATAAAGGGCCCCAAAATTACTAGTGTAAAACCATTCAAACGGGAAAACCAACGGTCTAATCTATATAAACAAAACGAGAAACGAAAAACACGTATATATTACATAAACAAACGACAACTACTGTACATCAGATTCCTGACTTAGGACAGGTGCAAACATTTGCAGCGGGATTAAACGTTTTAATGGGCCCAAACCTTCTCCCTTTTTCTGAAACAATAGCATAACATCACAACATATAAAAACATATTTTGTACAGAACTAGACCAATAATGCACTGAGCTCCTTTTTAACATGATAGTTCACCACAAGGAGAGAATCTGCTATAAGACATGTCCCCCCACATGAACAGGTATGTTCAGACTGAACAGTGTATGTTTTTCTCCTTTTACTGTGAGCTGAGCGAATATTCAGAATACGACCACTCTTTTTAGTCTTACTTCTCATAAATAAATTTCCAATCATATGCTCATTGTAAGATTTTTAATGGTTAAATACATTTATTGACAGATTTCTTTTTTTTTGTATACATTAATCATGCTGCAATTTCATTCACTTGTAATGAGTGTATTGTGAATAGTAACTTAAATACATGTATGCATAACTCTTGTACTCTTTCCTATAAAACTGCAGAGCGTATTTTACGAAAAGAATATATGAAATTTGGTGTTACAATATTTAGGCATCCCGTTAACGGGGAGTTGAAAGGGTAAGAACTACATTACTCAGTATAGCATGTTCACTTGAGAACTGATGACTTTCAGAAACTCTTGGTTTGTAGTTCCTCAGAAATCTCTGATTGATTTGAATCTTACAGACATACAAACAAAGGTACATTTTGTAAAATAAGCATAAAAATTTAAAGAAAGATTTCCAACAGACTGATTAATGTCTGACGGAGGTCATTTGGTACATAATTAACCTTTTTGATTTTTGAACATATATGGTTTGCTTTTCAAAATTAATTTTTATTGACTGCATAAAACAAGCTGAAGAACTCAAATTTTTGTTCTATCTTCTTATCAACTGCAATAACTTCCATCGAAATACAATAAACAGTAATCTTAAGAATGAACAGCATTAAAAAGTAAAAAAATGAGTTTTTCTCTCTCTCAATTTAATGTTTTTTTTAAAATAACTGTTTCATAATTCTGCTTCAATGTTATTTTCCATTGCTCTTCCTATGCAGGTGATATATATCTTTGCCAACTTGTTTCTGGAAAGGAAAAAGTTGATTATAACATTTATCATTTTGTTAAAGTCCAATAATAAGATGAAACATAGGTCAACCATGACATAATGTGAATCAGTGTACATGCATTGCTAAAGGTGGTATAACGTTAATTATACAAGGTTTATATTATACAGGGAGAAAAATGAAAAAAAAAATGGAACAATGTTTGATTTACCTACTTGAAAACTGGCCTTGAAGTCATTAAACTTTCGAGTCAGTTATTTACTCAAACTCCAAAATCAACAAATCAACCAATCAAAATGCTGGATTTCAATTTTCGACCACGATTTTTTTTCTCCGGGCACTGAGAAAATTTTGTATGACTTCAGGGCCTCATCTTATACGATTTGGAGAAGAATTTTAGCGTCCCAAGTCTGGGTTCATGGCAAATGTCCATGTTTTCAATACGGGCTGCACTTTTAACATTTTTAATTTGTTTTGTTATATATTAGGTCGTTAATTTTTCTGAATTAAATTGTTTCATATATTGTTCATGTCATGGTCTTTTGTAGCCGACAATACGGTATGAGTTTTCTCATTGTTGAAGTCTGCACAGTTGTATATTATTGTTCACAATCGCATCGTCTCAAATTTGGTGGATAGTTGTATCAGTGACAATCCTACAACTTTTTATCATTTTATACATATGCAATAGTTTAAAAATTAAATAAAAGTATTCTTTTTGTGAATTTTTTCATTATTAGTACCAGTGGAAATTCTCATTATAATAAATTACTATCTTTTAAATCTGTTATTCGGTTACAGAGAAGGAGATCTTTGTTTATATTTCCTTTAGGTTCCTAAGTTCAACTATGTCCTGCTGTAACACTCTGACATCTTTGGATCGGCAACAAAACACATATGTATTAATATATCAATGCAATCTGTGAAACAGTTAAATGAGAATTTGTGAGTACGGATATGTACTTCCCGTAGACTTCTTTGTTAACTTTAATGATATCTTTCAATTGTTGAAGAATTGTATTTCTACTCTTTATTTTTTTTGAACTTGCTCGTTGTTGGTTTGTTGTCATATGAACACACTACAACATTTCATGATATTGAAATAAAATTATAGGAATAACTGCAAATACTTACTTTAAAAAAATCATAATTGAGTGTAAAACTATATATAAACCTACCTTTCAAATTATTTCAATGTTCTACTGTCACCTTTCATACCAGTTCTATCATAATCTCTATCTCATATTTTATCTGTTCTTGAAAATTTTTAGTCGTTGATCTAAAACTTTATTTTCCTCATAGACTTAGTCTTTGTGTTCTGGATCCATTTTTAGATACCTATAACAATAGATCATACTGCATCATTTATAAAAAGTTGTTTTTCCCAACATGCATGTTATGGTATTAATTATGGACGTAACACTTTGTAAATTGTCCTTTGAAAAAATACATCATGAGATAAAGATTGTATCGATGATTTTCAAAATTCTGTAAAGTGGTTCAGGAGTTATTGATGACACTTACGTGGGACATAAGGACAAGATATGTTCCATATGTGAACACATTCTCACTAAGAAAATGTCACCAGAAGTGCAAGTCTGTCATCACAACGGATAATGTTTATGTGATAGGATCATACAGTAAAAACAGTAAAACCATTGGTAGTAAAATTGTGCGGGATGTTTAATTTTCAACAAATGTAAGATTGGTCACCTTTAATCGGATGCCTCATATAGCATGTATAGAAAGAGAGTGCCATGATCTCTGCAGGTTAATAACTATTGCAACAACTCTTTGAGAGGCCGTCGGTGGCCTTTTGTATTCTGTAATATTCTATATCATTTTTCACTTTCTATTATTAATTTTGCCTGTTATTCTCTTTTCTTCATATTCAAGCACTACACTATTATCGATTCTTCATTGCTTCTGTCTACTTTATAACAACAATGGGAATAATATGAAAGCCAGCCAAATAGGACATTGGAAAATTGTCTGTTTTCTGTTTCTTGGTTTATTCTTGCTTGTCGTTGGAGGCAAACTTTGTCTTTCTGTCTCTTAAGTTTGTGTGTATTATTAAAATTAAACGAATGTAACACAAATTTTCCATCTTAAAACAAATTTGTTGAACATTGCGTCTGGTATTTAAGGTAGATTGATGGTATACCCCCATCTTGGATTGTACAATCACAGTACAAAATCGGTCCAGTTATTTGCCAAAATCAGCAAATTTGAAAACAGATTTGCAGTTTAATGATTAGACTGTTTTTTGATATTAAGAAAACTTGTTAATTTATTGTATTATTCATAATATTTTAACAAATATCAAACATTTTGGCTTTTAAAATCCTTTTTTTCAATTGAGCAATTTAAGGGGAAATAACTCTTTAAGTACAAAATTTATACTGGGCTAATAGGGAAATTTTTTATATTTACTTGTGGCAAGAAAACAAGTTCGGTGACACCATGTTTTCTTTTTATTTTCTTAAAACATACTATGAAACCTACCTTCTCACAATTTATTTAAAAATTCTATCTTATAGAAATTTTTTTATGCACTCTTATGTGTTTTTTCATGAACAAAGTAACCAAATTAAGGCAATTTTCAAACACTCGTAGCTTGAAAAATAGCACGGTGACCCATACTTTTTATTATATTTTTGAAAAAAATATATAAAATACTTCATTTTGGCAAATTACAAGAAAATTCTGTCTCAAAAAACATTTACTTATGATCTACCTTAATCTCTTTTTAACAGAAGGAAAAAACTAAGATTAAATATAATCAACAGAAGTATAAAAAAACTATGTACTAAGTCTTTGAAGTTAGATGCATGATTTTTGTTATTAGTTGTTAGTGGCTTTGAACTAGCTGTCAGTAACTGCAAGTACTCTCAGATCTGTATTTAGTGACTTTTTTTGTTGAGTAACGCCGTTACGGTAACGTCCATTATGTTTTTGTTACTGAGATGTATTTCTATTTGCATTCATCTGTTATTTAAAGTTAAATAAGCCTTGTTCAACTGAATTTTATAGTTTGTTGTTATGTAGTACTGTTACAACTCTGTTCCAGGTTTAGGGGGGAAGACCCTAGCATGTTTCACCTCACCACATTCTGTATATATATGTTCCTGTCCGAAGTCAGGAGCCTGTAATTCAGTGGTTGTTGTTTGTTGGTGTGTTACATATTCATTGTTCGTTCATTTTTGTACATGAATTAGAACGTTAGTTTTCTTGTTTGAATTCGTTGACATTTGTCATTTTGGTGCCTTTTTTTAGCTGACTATGCGATATGGCTTTGCTCATTATTGATGGCCGTATGGTGACCTATATTTGTTAATTTCTGATCATCTGATCTGTTGTGGAGAGTTGTGATTATTCCGCTCATTTTGGGTGCCATGATTGGCAAATAAAATATATGTTGTTGCTGTTGTTGTTGTGTCGTTGGCAATAATACGGCATCTTTTTAATAAACAAATATATATATATATATATGTAAATCGAATGTTCTGTTCCCTTATGAACCACATAAATTTGAACTAAATTATTGAAGGGAAAGACATTGTTTTTGTATAAATGTAAACAGAATATAGAATGTTGTGTCAACAGAATACAGAATCAACATTCTGTATTCTGTTGACACAGTATACAGAATGTTGATTCCGGCAAAATATATGATCTGACAGGATGCTCACGGAATAAAACTTGTGATGGAAGAAGACATACATTTGAATTGTAAAACATACATAAACAATAGCAATCCGTAGATGATTCGAAGCGGGTCCGCCATCTCTGACTTGTCGTAACAATCGTCTCTTTCTGTAACTTTAAGAATTTCTGCAAGTGGCTGGTAAACCGATATTTTCTCTGCTGTATTTCTGTATCCTATCCTACGCGGCTGATCTACTGTTGTCTCAAATTTTGCCGTTGATGTTATTATCGTAATCACAAAAGCGCGTCAATATGGAACATACAATTGCCTATTGTAAAACGTTTATGTGATTGGATTTACACATGACGTCATTCATTGTTTACAAACGTTATTTTTGCACTCGCACTGACATTTCAACAGTTCAACAGTTCAAACTTCTTCTGGATTGAATACCACAATGGGATTGAAGGTAGATCAAGGTATAGTAGTACATTGAATATTGTAAAACTGAGAAAAATGTAGCATATCTAATTCAAAACATATTACGTAAGTTAAAAAAGCAGAATACGCGTTACACAGTGGCGGACCCCTGGGGTTCCGAGGGTGGGAACACCAAATTATTTTAGACGTTCAATGCATTATTCTATATAATACTACTTAAAATATTTTATTTCCCCCATTTTTTCGCTATAATTATGAAATCTTTAGGCGACTGAGTTTGGAACCCCCCTTTTTCCTTTTATCCCGAGTGTTTGGAAACACAGGCACTTGTTTCTATCCATACGAAGGTCGACTATCCATAACAAGTGCCTGTGTTTGGAACCCTCTTTTAAAACAATGGGTGGATCCGCCTCTGGTTACAGAACTTTCTGTAAATGTCAAAATAGGTATAAAATCGCAGGTTGTTTTGGATATACATATTATTACTTCTTTGCCAAACCTTATCAAATAGATTATAGTATTTATATTTGTCAAATTGATGTTTGTGAAATGATCAGCCTGACTTATCAGCCTGACTTTCTAAAAATACGATTGGATAAAGGGAGGTGAGGTACACCCCTAGGCGTAAGAAGGGGGAGGGGTCCGAAGGTTGGACCCCTTTTTAACAATAAATGCATCATAAATTTGAAAAGGGAAATCTATTTGGAAACCCTATCTCCAGATTTGGAACCCCCTTTTAAAAATGTGTTTCCTATTTTGACAGGATTTTTTTTATAGGGCCCAATGCTTCATTTAATTTGGGAAACATTTTAATATGTAAGTCCTAGGTGCCTACAAAATTATTTCATCTCGCCACATTGACTGCTGTGTTTGTTGCTGTTCAGTTGTTGCTGCATATATGTATATTTTTATATATTTATATATAAGTGATCTCGTTTGAAATGATTTTACAACAACATTTCTGTTACTTCTGGTTTTTTTTTAAATATTTTTTTATTATACTATGCGATCTGGGCAATGCGATATATGGGTTTGCTCATTGTGCATTTGATGTGGTAAAAATCAGGGGCGGATCCCGGATTTTTGAAAGGGGGGCGAAGATATTAAATTTTGCCGAGCGGAGCGAGTCGGAAATTTTTTGGGACCTTTTTTGGGCTAAAAAAAAAACATAAAATAACTGTAATATAAGCACTATTTAAACGGTTCCTGGCTTGGGGCATGCATATTTTATAGTTGCTGTAAAATGTAAGGGTTGGACATTTTTTATGCTGTATTCTCCCTATTAATTGTCTATTATAAAATGATAGTATTGATCCAAAGCTATGTACTGATATATTTGATGTAGGACTTGTCAGTAAAAAATAGACATGGAAATTCGATGAAATTTACAATACGACCGACACGAGTTAAAAAAGACAAACAAGCAGTTTTTATCAAAATGTTTGATTGATATGTTTCACCCAACATAACTTAGGGAACCGAAGTGAGGGGTTCCAAATCCACCAAAGACTACGAAAGTGTCTGAAATGACAACGAAGTTATGAATGACGGTCAACAAATGGAGACATAAAAGTCACACCCAGTAGGCAGGTTGCATGCAGTCTGGTCTTGAAAAAAGTATTCAATATATATAAGTCCGGCAAAACAGACATTCCAGTCAGACATGCAAACCCCGGCCACAAAAAAATACGCCCGTTTTTATTCATCATGTTCATTTCATGCTAAATATTTTTGTTGGAAATTTTAGTTTTTTTAATAGCAAAAAAGTGGACAAGACTATTGTTTTCAATCCAGATACGGCCAAAATTTTTGTTTAAGGCAAGAATCAGTCATTTTTTTCTCTCTCAAATATATCTCAGACTGCCTCCTCAAATCAAATGGTTCGTACCTGAGACTTGAAATCTTTCTAGAGCTTATACTGACTGGGGATCATTATTCAATTTGTTAAACATGTTTTCGTAAGTAAATAATATTGTGGAACTTTTTTTTCATGAGAGTATAAAAGTCTATAGAGTATTTACCATTACTTTCTGTTTAGTGGAATAGTGAAATAGAAGTCAATACGTTCTTGCTCAATCCTGTGTCGCTTTGAAGGTTTCCTGATTGTCATTGCAACCTCAGCCTAAGCAATGTGTATTACTGTAATTTGAATTTCAAAATGACCGAGTGCCGTTTTTTCAACGCACTAGTCAACTCCACCATAGCAAATCACATGACTTTGACAATCAGTAAATACCGGCCAGCGAAAAATGTCTTTATAAGTAAAGAATTGTCGTATAAAAATTAGATACTCGTGAAATGGCAAAGTTCACGAAGTCTAGTCTGATTAATCATTTTACAAAAAAAAAAAAAGTCCGAGCAAAGGGTGGGGCGGGGCGTACGCCCACTACGACCCCCTCTGAATCCGCCACTGAAAATCATTCAACAGTCTTCCTTTTTTTATATTGTAAATAAAGATGTCTGTGAAATATTTAAATTTCTATTTTATTTTGGTACTTGCTATGGTTACATTGAAATGTAACAGTCGTAAAAAAGTTATTGTTACAATGAAGTTTAGGCTATATCGCCGGAATGCAGACCTAGGGTTGACTAAGGAACTACATAGAATACTTACGAGTGTAACAATGATATTTATGTCTACGGTTACATTGTGTTATTGTTACGTAAATGCACTCAAATGAAAAAAATGTTTACAATAGTTTATACATTTTTTTAATTTGAATTTGATTGTCAGTGTACACACAACCAGTATGTTTTTCAGTCCGATGCATTTTTGGCCCGGTGTAACCACTCTCAGTGGCGGATCCAAAAATTTACATGAGTGGGGGCCCACTAACTGACCTAAGAGGGGGCCGGCTCCAGTCACGCTTCAATGTTTCCCCTATATAAGCAACCATTTTTTTCCAAAAAGGGGGGGGGGGCGGGTCCCCTGCCCCCCCTCAATCCACCTCTGACTCTAGGCAGCCCTCACAAACGAGTAATTGGGGTGGATGGGTTGGGTGGCTCAGTGTTGTATTAATATATAAGAAGATGTGGTATAACTGCCAATGAGAAAAGTCTCCTGTTCATATAAGTCGTAATTTGCAGAAGTAAACCATTAAAGGTCAAAGTACGGTCTTCAACACCGTGCCTGCATGGGCTCTCACCGAACAGCAAGGTGTAAAGGGCCCCAAAAGTGACTAGTGTAAAACCATTCAAACTTGAAAACCAACTACTGAATACCAAATTCCTGACTTAAGACAAAAACCTTTTTTGTATTGTTACAATCTCAAAAACGTGTCCGATAATTTAAGAATGTGTCCGGTTAAAAACGCCAGAATATTTCAACTCATATACCCCCAATGACAGGGGCGGATGCAGGAATTTTCGAAAGGGGGGTGCTAACCCAGGGCAAAAAGGGGGGGGGGTGCAAAACATATGTCCCGATACAAATGCATTGATCGGCAAAAATAAAGAGGGGGGTGCGCACCCCCGGAACCCCCCCCCCCCCTCTGGATCCGCCACTGAATGATACTCTGTAAAGTAAAAACGCAATTCAATATTAATGGTGTGGGATACGATAGAACCCGTATTGTTCGGTTGGATTGTAAATGATTAGAAAAAAAAAGTCGAAGCAGGTGCCAATAAAAAATCTGGAGGAAAGGTTTAGTAATCCGTACAGACAAATGTCCAAGGTGTGCTACACTGTGCACGCTTTCTTCTGCTTGCAGACACAGACTATAGGTCTGGTTTAAAAAAAAAAATTGCACAATAAAAGTTATTTTTATTTGAAGCGCTTTAATTTATGATTTTCTTTTTCAATATGATTATTATTATTATAAAGTTCAGACAGAGGTACTTCACAATTTAGAAAACTAATACATCATGCACATTTTATATTGTATTTTCTTTCCGGTGCTTGACCACGTTTACTGTATGTCATTGATAAACATTAGTTTGTTCAGCATAGGTAATTCATAACAAGCATAACTGCAGGCTAAGTTTACAACACATAATTAACTATTGATAACTTAATGTCCAGTGGCAAATATGTCATGCGTATTTAGAAAAAAACCCATTAACATTGCATTTAATAAGTTTTGTAAAATTTAAATCATCGTTTATAAATAGTAAGTAAATTCTATTGTTTTAATATTGTCCGGTGATGCCTGTAAATGTCTTTTTACAAAATGTATGTCTATGAGGGTACTGCTCGACCGGCGTCCCGCAGAAGTGGTTTCGCCAGTGCAATTTGACATGTTTATCAAATTATTGACGTCACATTGACGCGTTTTGGAGGAATCGGACACGTTTCTGTGTGCTACCATAGATAGATGTATAACATCTCTGGCTAGGTGCTACATATATGACTATGTACGATAAATTTTCAATTAAATTAAATTTCCACTTCAACCTATTTTAATAATTGTATAAAGTAGTTAGTATATATTTAAATGTCTTTCGTCGTTGTTTCACGGATCTTTTTATAAAGAGCACATAAAAAGACCGATGGTTAAAGCTACACGTGTATGAAATACTTGCCACTGGCAAACACCAATACTTTGATGATGATGAAATAAATTATCATATTTTCCTTCTTTTTTTTAATTTAGAAACAAATTTCAACTTTGATTGATTATAATATATACATGTAGTATCAGAAGTCCAGTCCATTAGTGATTACTGGACTTATGGTAGTATATAAAGTTATAAGTAAATTTTGATGTCATACCATTCCCTTCCATAATTGTGCATTCCTTTTATTTTTACATAACACAGAAATGAGGAAAGTTTTAACATCAGAAAATGTATTGTAGCCTAGACCTGTTGGTGACCTTCTGTTGTTGTTTTTTATTTGGTCGGGTTGTTGTCTCTTTGACACATACACCATATCCATTCTCAATTTTATTATTTATAAATTCATTACATTTTCTTTCCTCAGAATGATTAACAGCAATGGAGACAGGAGCAGACATGGGAAAGTTCGATGTGAAAATTGAAGACCTATAAACAAAATGATGTGTCAATATGGCACTCATCGGAAAAAAAACCCAACATTTAATCATGAACCATTGAATCCGGAGTTTCGTTTTGCACCAAAACATTAAAGGTGGATGCTTATAATGAGCTCATATTAGAACTAAAGTGTCCTCTTGAATTACCACTGTATATGTACAAAGATACATCATATCCGGGACTGAATTGAGGAAAAGAGCCAGGAAACTGACATTCAACAAAGCATTCCAAAGAAAAGATGGCATAGGGGGAGAGCAATGAAACATGATACATGCAAAATTAATTGTTTCTTTGATTGTTTTATTTATGAGCTTTAAAAGGTCATAAAATAACCAAGGGGCATGAAAATAACAGAGATTTTTGCCACAAACTTCACATGTTGGTATGACATTGAATGTTTTATTAAATATTAAAAAATGATTATGATAAATAAAAGAAATTCCAGTTATGATTAATAATAAGGTAATCGAGACATTGTTTTGTGTTGATTATAATGCATTGCCTAACATAGTAACATATGACTGCATTAATTACAACATATTTTAAGCAATAGCAAAATACCAAAAAATGAACAGTATTGAAGATTCTAATCTTGTTTGATATATATATAAATTATGCGCTATTATACAATTGATACTGTAAAATATCAGCCTCGAACCACAGTGTGAATCTTCCTGATGTCGAGTGCGTATTATTTTTATAAACACTGAAAGACAGTCACAATCAAAATCAAGAAGTAAGCAAAGAATCACAAAACGAAAGAGCATTTACAACAACACATTGAAAAATACATATATATAAAAACAACACGAACTCCATTAAAAACCGGGAGTGAATTCAGGTGCATCTAATGCGTATTATTTTTATAAACACTGAAAGACAGTCACAACCAAAATCAAGAAGTAAGCAAAGAATCACAAAACAAAAGGGCATTTACAACAACACTTTAAAAAAAACCCATAAAAGACAACACGAACTCCATTAAAAACCGGGAGTGAATTCAGGTGCTCTTAATGGGTAAAATCCGATAAACTGCTAATCTTGCTTCATTTCTGTTGTTTTCTCCTTCGCCTCAATAGTTTTTCGATAGACAAGAGTGAGCTTGATCATTTTCCTTGGTCATGTTCACGTCGCTAAAAAAAATCTGCGCAGCAGGGTGATATAGTCAAAGAGAAAAACGTAACCAGCTAAAAAAGGATAATAATATTGCCACAGAATTATCAAACCTATATTTGGATACCAATTGTACTGAGATGCACATTGTAAAAACTTCTCTAATGATAAACACTTAATCAGAGATATCTACAAAAGATACAAAATATGCCACAAATTATTAATAGCATACTTTACTTTACCGATTTTAAAAGTTTTCAGTTCCAAATATTTTTTGAAACAATACACATTCAAGTTAAAAAGATTAACAACACCAAATCTACAAAAACAGTACTGAAAATAACAATACCGAAATAGTACTGTCAACATCAGTACTGAAACAGTACTGACAAAATCAGTACTGAAACAGTACTGGCAAAATCAGTACTGAAACAGTACTGTCAAAATCAGTACTAAAACAGTACTGTCAAAATCAGTACTGAAACAGTACTGTCAAAATCAGTACTAAAACAGTACTGTCAAAATCAGTACTGAAACAGTACTGACAAAATCAGTACTGAAACAGTACTGTCAAAATCAGTACTAAAACAGTACTGACAAAATCAGTACTAAAACAGTACTGTCAAAATCAGTACTGAAACAGTACTGTCAAAATCAGTACTAAAACAGTACTGTCAAAATCAGTACTGAAACAGTACTGACCAAATCAGTACTGATTTCATTGAAAGTATAACATTATAAGTTTTTAGTCTTTCCTAACAGTACTGATATGTACGAGGGTAGAAATGTACCAAAAAAGTATGGGTAAATTATTGGTAGTGTATGACCATACCACGCTCATACCTCGATCTTACTACGCTCTCAACAATAATGTCAGCACCGAACTCCATATAAATACTGTTTCATTCAAAGGGATCCAGTTTTAGGTGGGCATCTAATAGCAACCTGTTTTCCATCTAATGCACCATACGCATGCTGAAATTTGTCTGCTATAGCCCTCCAATCATTTGGGTCAGTTGGACAAGAAATCACTAACTATTGCTCGCCAAACCTCGGGTAAAAATTTACTTAGAGAATTCCGAGCAACTCTGAAGTCATACTGCAAGGTCGAATACTTGTCACCAGTAGCTAAATGTCTTAAAGTGATGGCAAGTTTAAGACCAGGCGATAGGGCTCTTCTAAATAGCGTATCCGTCTTCTTAATTCTTGGACCAACTCAGTTGAGAAGTTCATCGAACATCACTGGAGGCGTTCTTAAAAAATTAAAGAAGGAAGGTCCATCCTCAATTCTTAACTCGTTCATCAACTGATCATAATGACCAAACTGGAGTCTGCTATCCGTTGCTTACCAAGGACGAATCCAAAAGGACCTACGCCGTCTAAATGTTCTTCGAATCCTTCTTCTTCGCTCTCTCAATAACAACATCATGGCTTGGTCGTTAAGATTTTGTATCTGAGTTATTGATTGAAGAAGCATTACTACATGTACATGGTCTTGTGTTTCCATGGTTCAATTGAAATTGATGTTTCAAACAAAAACTGGAGAGCTTTTATACCTTTATGTGACAATGACAATGAGCATGACAAGAACTCGAAATAGTCGTAGTGCGAACGTAGACAGGTCGTAAGAAGAGCGTGATGAGGACGGCATGAGCGTGCTAGAATCGTACTATGGTCTTGAACAGCGTGATGTAAACGTGGTATGGTCGTAGTGGGAGCGTAGTTGGGTCGCGGTGAGAACGTGATGATCGTAGAGAGATCGTGTTAACGTCGCTGTGAGATCGTAGCGTAGTCTCCCCGAATAGAATCACGCTCTCGCTACGATGGTACGGCGACCTTTGCGATCTTACCACGACCTTACTGCGCTCTCATTACGCTTCTACTACGACCGGATTTCACCACGACCGCACCACGCTTGTTTTGAACATATTCAAAGTTGGCCACGCTCATCACGATCTCCAAGACCTTACCACGACAGTATTACGACCTCACTGCGATCTACACGATCGCACTACGCTCGCCAAGATTTGCATTTTTTCACAGATCGTAGTGCGATCGTGGCCTAGTGGGACTGGGGTATTACAGCTCTTAACACTACGCTCCTACACAATTTCACCAAACAAAACGTTTTCTAGGTATGAGTTGATTGTAGCTGTTTCATAATAGAATTTATGTACGATTCACCAATTGCACCCATTTACTGGTCCGAGTACACAGTTATTGTCCTTTGAATATAGTACCTAGTGTGGACAGTGTGTTACTTGTCATTTTTTCAATACCCTTTCCAAATGTATTTCTTCATATTTTATGCCTCAAATAGCAAGTAGGGGGATGAAATTACATTGAATAAAAAAATTGGGTCATGAATTTTAAAGTTTAAAAAGGTTTGAAATTAGCAGTTCGGAAGCTGTCAAACGATTTCAAAACCCCCTTAACATAAAAATGTCCATATTTTGAGTTAAAGCCGATGTATTTTTCTATAATTTGTCCCAAAAGTGGTACAACACACTGTTAAAATTTTATTTAGCGCAGGTGGATTTTTTTTGATTTTTTCACTTATTGTCTAAAAGAAATGCACTACGAATTAACTGTGTACTCGGACATATTAGCAAATTTGTTATGAATCACAGTTTTTGACTAAACTCAGTAAAGACTTCGAAATTTGATATAACTATAACCGTTATTTTGAGGATAAAATCATAAAGATTTTTTTTAAATATGATACTGAAATTTATCCAAAGGAACTCACTCTAATCAAATATCAACAGTCCTTTAAATATATTGATTTATATATTTCAATTTTACTTGATCAACTCTATGCAAAGGTTCATCGCAAAAAGAGACGATTTCATGTTCCCTAGTAATTGTTAATTTTCTTTTTTTGGACGGTGATGTCACGTTCTGTCTGCGTTATTGTTAGCAACTTTTTTTTATTACTTTGCATCTATCTGATGAGTTGAGCTCTTTTCAGTTGATTTTAGTAGTTTGTACATATGTTATACTGTTTCACATTTGTCACATGTTATGCAGAGCTAACCCTGCCATATTCTGTATAAGCCTTTCCCAAGTCAGGAGCCAGTAATTCAGTAGTAGTCGTATGTTGCTGTATACTAGTATGATATTTGTTAATCGTTCAAGCTTTGTACATAAATCATACCGTTAGTTTTTTGTTTTAATTGTTTTACATTTACAATTTCAATGATTATGTAGTTTGTGCTTTGCCCATTGTTGAAGTCCCGTAGACCTAAAATTGTTAATTTCAATGCCATTATTTATCTAATGGCAGTCAGATCACATCTCCTTATTTTCATATTTGAACTGTGAGTGACAAGAATGTGTATCTGTTAGTGTTAGCAACATGTTCACATTAAGAGACTGACACTAGAATCATGGTACATGTGTCTGATGCAGTGAAACACAAACTTTAACTTGTAAATGTTTACAAAATATTTTCTTCTGTCACTACTGGGCCAAGTTCATTATAGATAGTGATAATCGTAAGCAGCAAGAATGTTCAGTACAGCAATATCCAGAAAGAGATAATTGTAAACAGCAAGAATGTTAATAAAGTAAAATCTACAAACACATCACAATCACCAAAACACAATTTTGTCATGAATCCATCTATGTCCTTTGTTTAATATGCACATATATCAAGGGTGAGCGACGCAGACTCTTTAACGCCTCTAGTTAAGTTTACAGTAAGAAATGATAGTTGATTCACTTGTAGTAGGTGTCCTTAAACAGTCAGATATATTAACGGTTAATGTTGTATTATATTTTTGAAAAGTATTTGATTTTTTAAAGCAGTAATTACCCTCTGACTGAAATAAAAAGATATTCCGTGGAACACACAAATCAAATGGTAGTGTTCCGTGTACATGTAGTACTAGTACTATATTATACTTAGATGAAGACATTGGTAACCCGGTTTGTTCTTTGTTTCTTTATATTCATCATGCATTAAGCTACAAAATTGATGATATACCCTGGGAATAATTAACCAGCAGTAAAGTTTTTTCTATGATCTCAGAGAAAATTCAAAACGGAAAGTCTCTAATCAATTGGCAATATCAAATGCTCATTAACATCAAAACGAAAGGATAACAACTGTCATATTCCTGACTTGGAACAGGTATTTTCTTATGTAGAAAACGGTGGATTAAACCTTGTTCTGCAGTTAGCTAAACCTCTCACTTATATGACAGTCACATGAAATATCATTATATTAACAACAATTTGTAAGTACAACAAGCAGACATGATAGGTACAAATTTCAAAAATAAGGCGAACAGCAATTAACATTGTGCTATCATCCTAACCACTATCAAAACACACAAATATATCAACAACAACTAAAAAAACATCCAAAAGACATGTAGACAGAGTACATTAGCAAAAACAAAAGAAAATAATACAAACATTTACCATAGCACAATAACAGAATGACGTGATGTTTACGTCCGATAAACTTTTTTGTGTATTGTTGATTTCAATCAGTCGTCGCCATAACCCTGTTGGAGAAGTTTTTTTTGTCAGAATCATATTGAAGCCAGTATACTGTGAACCTGCATGGGGTGACATTTCAATTGCGATACGTAAGCTCCATACATTACGAAGATGATATAATACTGCTGAGAAATGGGAAGTTAAAATCGGGAAAGCTGAAATCATTATGTTTGTTATTAATTCTATTAATGTTAAAACGTTCGCTTGTTAATAAATATTTCGTAACAACTTCACAAATAGGATATGATGGTCTTCGTGTACAGATTCTGCGAACTGACGTTGTTTATAATCTATATAACGTAATCAAGTCTAGTGTTAGCATTAAACGTGGTTGTTTAATTTGATATATGCTTTTTTGTGCTTCTTTGTTAATTTTGTTCTGATTTTGAGACTGTGAAACTATGATGACTGCTGTTCACGCATATATCGTTGTCAATATAGTAGAATTTGATGTCATACAAGTGAGAGGTTTAGCGCTATTATACCAGGTTCAATCCACAATTTTCTACATTTGAAAATGCCTGTACCAAGTCAGGAACATGACAGTTGATGTCCATTCGTTTGATTTTGCCATTTGATAAGGGACTTTCCGCTTTGAATTTTCCTCGGAGTTCAGTATTTTTGTGATTTTCCGATTTTGGATCAATACCAATGCAAGATCGATAACGGTACAGAACTTCTAGTTACTGTGGCATCCTTAACTGCTACTGCAACTGGATATATATAATATGAAAAAATTCCCTGAAATATTGGTTATTCTGTTTTGATCATTGTTGAAGGGTGTAAGACTTTACCCGAGTACTGAATTGTTTTCTTACAACCATCAATAATCATCAGGATGTATTGAACATTCTTCTAGTGCTTCTTTGTTAATCATTTGCTTGTTTTTGTTCTTATTGAGATTGTGACACAGTGGTGATTGCTGTACCTCTATTTTGACAATTTTAGATATTATGCATGTTTTTGTTCAAACATCGTTGTAAAGTTAATGGAATTTGATACGACTGTCATACAAATCAGAGGTTTAGCGCTATAAAACCAGGTTCAATCCACATTTGAAAATACCTGTACCAAGTCAGGAATATGAAAGTTGTTGTCCATTTGTTTGATGTGTTTTATCATTTGACATTGCCATTTGATTAGGGACTTGCCGTTTTGAATTATCCTCGGAGTTCAGTATTTTATTGATTTTACTTTTTATCTGTTCAAGAATTAGGATTTCATTTTCGGTGCATTTTTTGTTGGAGTCAGTGTGGGTATTTTCAAAGTAATCTTTTGTATGATCTCTCACAAGGATTGTTTTAACTATAATTCCCTTTGTTTTGTAGATAACATCGATTAACTCTTTCATTAATATTATACACTACATAACAAGCGGATTTGAGTGTACCTGATGCAATTGTTTACAGATGCACTAACCGGTATCATATCCATATATATATCCTACTAAGTGAACCCACCGTGGTAATCGTCCTTGATGCACAATCTAATTTGACCCAACTTTAAACTTAGTCTGATATATCATTTGAAAAATAAATTACAATTTTTTTCAAAGAAAATGAGCTCCTTAAATTTCTTATTCTTTGACACCATCTGCACACATCTATGAGTTCAAAGCAATTCAATTGAGAATGAAAATGAGATTATGTAACTTAAAAGTATCGATAAAGTATATGCTTTTAAGTAAACTATAAGTTAAGAATTGGAATGTTGAAAGAGGGCACGGTATAAAAGAGATAAATAAAGGGACGTGGTGTTATAAGCACCAGATGAAATTATTGCTAAACATAATTTATAAGAATGGATACAATTAAACATAGATATAGGAAGATGTGGTGTGAGTGCCAATGAGACAACTCTCCATCCAAATAACAATTTAAAAATTAAACCATTATAGGTTAAAGTACGGCCTTCAACACGGAGCCTTGGCTAACACCGAACAACAAGCTATAAAGGGCCCAAAAATTACTAGTGTAAAACCATTCAAACGGGAAAACCAACGGTCTTATCTATATAAACAAAACGAGAAACGAGAAACACGTATATATAACATAAACAAACGACAACTACTGTACATCAGATTCCTGACTTAGGACAGGTGCAAACATTTGCAGCGGGATTAAAAGTTTTAATGGATCCAAACCTTCTCCCTTTTTCTGAAACAATAGCATAACATCACAACATAGAAAAACATACGATATATATAATGATTTACTTTAAAGTCAACACAAATTTATGACATATAAATCACAGTATAACACATGGTAAGTACCATGCATTAAACACTGTCAGTAGTATCTCTAGATATATCTTGACATATCCTTCATTCTTTGCGTCCATAGAATTTACACTCACTGAAGTTCTAAAGGGCATACCATCTACGGCCAGTAATTTATGTCCGATAAAAAACGCTTTACTCCATGAAAGTGTCAATTTTTTGTCTTAGGTTTCGTTCACTGAAATAAAATATTAGATTCTCTGAAAACTAACACAAAATTAACTTAAAAACTAATATAACATTAAGATAATACAATGTAAAATAGGCCTAGCATAATTTTAAAAAGCCGTCATATTTTTTCTTATGAAATACGCTATGCCCTGATATATAAAAAAAAAGTGTTGCGACGAAAAGACCGTTCTTATTAAACAAAGTCAACGATGACAGTAATGTCAAAGTGATTAAATATTAAGTAAAAACAATAAATAGAAAAATCTGTTCATGGTGGAAATGACAGTTTGCAAATTTATCTGTTCATGAGCTGTTTGATAGTGTCCAGGTACCATCGTTGGTTTTTTCGATACTATCAGCCGTTTTATTGAATATCTGTCTTCTTTTTTAAAAAGTGATTGCTTGGGGAATTTATGTACCCAAAGCAACAAAAAAACTAAACTCCACGGCGTATTTGCCTTTGCTAAGGCAAGCTATACTAAATCACTACAGCTTGTACTGATTAGTTATCAATGTCTAAGTTAATTTTGTGCAAATGAAAATATATTATCTTTATAACAGTCACATGGATGGAGAGTTGTCTCATTTGTACTCATACCACATCTTCTAAAAAACGAACTGGATACATACACGGTATTTTTTCATCATCTGGAGCATCTGTTTCTTCATTTTCTGATCCGGGATCTTCTGAAATACTTTCTGTCTTCTTTTTAAGTTTATATAATGCTGCATAATACTTCAAAAAACTTTCCATTGACCTTCTTCCTTGCTGCAATTATATAAATCATAACATATAATCCAATATACTGCTGTTTGTTTTTGTTTTTTTTAAAACTTGCTTTACGTTTGTCAAAAACATTTTACTCGGATTTAATTCACCAAAATAGAATATGCCCGTCACGAGTACAATGTAAATTACTGAAAGATTTCTAATACAACGAAAGATGTGGAAATTTTTCATAATTAAATCACTTTTTTCTATTAAACGATTGAGCATGTATTATCTAAAGTTGAGAAACCAGAGAGAAATATCCTTTTATAAGTATCATGTTCTATTGGTTTATGTGATGTTTTTCTTATTCTGTTCATTAAAAATAGTCATTACTTATTTAACTGTAAGCTACATTTTTTTCCAAGTTAGAACATAGACGATAAATGTCATACCTCAACAACATAGGCTCTATCTTCTGGTTCCAAGACAAAATCTGATGTTCCAACATGACCAGTATTGATTCCAACCGTTCTGTCGAAGTCTCTTTCCTATAAAATATTCATCATTGGACCACTATGATTAGTTGTATCTCTTTTTGACACATGTTTTTTGTTCGTTTAATTTTTTTTTTTTATATCTTCTACCATTCTATTTGTCAAGTTTTATCGACTGGATCCTTTTTTGAAATCCTATGGACTGGTATTTCTGGTTTCTTTTCATTTGTTTACTTATATTCATTATACAAGGAATTAACTCCTCTAGGAATAACAACGAGAAAATGGTATTGTGAAAAAAAACCAACAGATTGATAACGTGTTGTAATATTAGTTTTTATTGACTATTTGCATTGGAGTTTATTATTTGTGTTATACATTTCTTATCCAGAAAGTCGTCACTCGATAAATAGTTTTAGAAATATTTCCCTGTTAAAAGTTTTCTGTATTTTTGTAAAAGTTTTCTAAAAGAAGAATCGTGATTGGTTCGGAGATCTAGAATGGTTGATTATTACAGTTGTTACAGCTGCTTCCTATTTCATTGTATTTAGAATAGTTTTCAAAATACAAGTCAGAAACTACAAATGTATAATAAAAATCGCCAAAATTGTTACTAAAAGGCAATAACTCATGTTAATGGTCAATTATTAGTTTTAATGATATTTATATTTTTGTAAAAATATTAATATGCTTCGGCCAAGTGAAATAAAAAAGACAAATTAAGGAACAGAAAAAAGGGTGTCCATCTAAAATATTAGGAACAAAATATATGCTCCATTTAGCTTTGTTGAGCTTTATGACATTTGACTCCAATTCAACCAAAGATTTCATAGTTTCTAACCAATCAACAGCTATAATAAGGCCATCACAAAATATAATTCTGTTTCCTGTCTCCTTACCTATTGTAAATTATCTATTCTACGTTAAGCACAGTTACGGTTATTATGGCATTCATACCTAAACCACCCCTTTCACGAAAAAATGAAACAATAGGTTGAAACATTTGTACAGATCTTAAAAGCTCAAGGTAGGAGTTTAAGTCTTTAAAACAAACATTTTGTAATATAACAAACTGCAAAGCGAATACAAAATAAAGATAAGTTTGTATTTTCACCAAATTTTCTAATTCGATCTTCAATGCTCGATTATAGAGGATATAAAGAATTTTCATTTTGTCATTTGATAGTACGCATTGTCATAACATTAACGGTATCATTTTTAATGGAACCAGATGCGCATTTCGACAATACATGTCTCTTCAGTGATGCTCGTGGCCACAATATTTGAAATCCAAAGTTTATATCAAAGATGAAGAGCAATTATCCAAAAGATCCAAAAAGTGTATCCAAAATCGTGAAAGGAAACAGAGTTTTGCATGAGGGAGACACATTCCTAAGTTTATAAAACTTTCTTACGTTTTGTAACAGCAAATTTCAATTACACAAAAATCCGTATTTTCATGCCAGTACCAAAGTACTGGCTAATGGGCTGGTGATAACCTCGGGGACTAACAGTCCACCAGCAGAGGCATCGACTCAGTGGTAGTAATAACATTAACGGTACCAATTTTTCTGCACCAGATGCGCATGTCGACAATAAATGTCTCTTCAGTGATGCTCGTGGCCAAAACATTTGAAATCCAAAGTTTATATAAAAGATGAAGAGCTATAATCCAAAAGTTCCAAAAAGTGTATCCAAAATCGTGAAAGGAATCAGAGCTTTGCATGAGGGAGATACATTGCTTGATTTATAATAATTTCGTACATTTTTGTAACAGCAAATTTTAATTACACAAAAAATCCGTATTTTCATGCCAGTACCAAAGTAATATCGTTCCTGCATATGAATGATGAATGATGCATGTTGGTATCGAAATACATTTATAACTCACCTCGACAAATACCCTTTTCACGTTTGTAAGTAGTGCATTTTGTAGAGTGTCAAAAAATGAAAATAGTCCAGTAATATCCTTCCGCTGATATCCAAGAAATCTTTGTTGCAGACATATACCGGTGCTTTGAATGAAGTTCACTAACTCATGGTACTGAATCTGTTAAATAAAGTGAACCATGTTTAGACATCATATAACTTGGTAACATACAACCTTAAAAAGTTATGTTTTGATGAATGAGATTTGTAACAATTAAGATTCGTAAAAAATAAATATCTTAGTTAGACAACCTAAAAAAGTGAAAAAAGTAAAAAGCGATGTCACATATGATCACATAAAAAAAGTTTTTAAAAAATGTGATTAATTCATGTCTTTGAATACTCGCAGTAGAAATTAGAAATAATTATGCAGCCGATTTCCAATAAAAGTGTAGGCTTATGACTGTTGATTATCGTTGCACCAGAGACTACTTACCTCCCCATTTCCATCTTTGTCCAATGCCTCAAAAGCTGTTGCTGCATTGCAGTTTTCACCAAACAACAAGTTGGCATGTTCTGTTGTGAATTCAGCCTTAAATTGAAAGAAAAAAGGAGTTGTGTTTAAGTACTAGTACTAACATACCTTTGATTATATTTTTAAAAACTTTCTTGAATGCAAAATACAAATGTTTTATAAAAATGTGTTATAATCTTGTATCAGATGAATTTTATTACTGTTTACTGACTCAGTCATCGACTATACATTTACACAAAATTGGACAGTTGAAGAGTAAGAATCCTCAAACAATGAATAAGTGTATAAACACTAAAAAGTAAAATAACAAAAATACCGAACTCCGAGGAAAATTCTAAAGGAAGAGTCCCTAAGCAAATGGCAAAATCAAAAGCTCAAACACATCAAACGAATGGATGAAAAGCTTCAAGTAAAGTTAAAAATGCGTTTATTTACTTTTAAACAAAAATATTCCATTAAAAACTATTAAAACCCATCAGTTCAAATTCTTTTAAAAAAAATTGTCTTATTTTAAGTCAAACGCAATCCACGGTTTTTCCCCTGAATGGCTTACTTGCATCAAATTTATTCTACATTGGCATACCAACTCAACTTGAATTAAACAATGATATATAAATTATATTTGTATTAGATACACAATCATTGGATCAAGAAATGTAAAAAGTTCGAAAAGTAAAGTTTATCAAGGGGTAATAAAACACCACGACCAAATGTTCAAAACACCTCATATATCATTCGAAGGCTGGATAATGCAAATCTCCTTCTAAAACAAGCAACAACAGACATGCCTCAAAGTTTTATCACAAGTTGTATGCTGAACATTAATTTGCATGGTATTTTAATGCAAGTATGCGCATGATTATTTATGTTTGTTCATTTCTAACCATTATTCTTAATTTAAAAATTTTAAACATTAGTAAACTACTGTTTCTCTGTTAACTCCCTTCGTATTTTAAACATTAGTAAACTACTGTTTCTCTGTTAACTCCCTTCGTATTTTAATATTTTTTTACTAATTGATTGGAGGTGTGTTTACAAAAATGTATGAAACAAATTAAAACATGAATACTGGAAAGAAATGTACATGGACGACTTTAAAGATATACGATTTTAAAAACTATTAAAATGATGATAAGGAGAAATAAATAATAATATGAATAAATATATTTACAAACTATACTTAACACATGCAAATTTCAAATTTTTATGTTCATCTCGCTTTTTTAACATTTCTATTCATATTTATACTCATGTAGCTCACTATGTATGACACATTTATTGTCAATAATGAAGTATTAAGTTACAGTAAAACTTTAAGTATGACTTTTGAATTTTGATTGTCTTATCTTTGGTAATTAAATTATTTGAATAATATTAAGATTTATTATAATCTCTTTTTTTCATTTTTTTTTCATATAAAACAGCACTCAGTTTTCTACCATACATCAAGTTACCTTGGGTAGAATAAACAATGGTTCCTCTTATGAACCTATCTTTAATACATATCTGAATACTTAACAAGAACGAACTACTAGTATCCAAACAATCAAATGCCTGCATATGAACTTAAAAACATACAAAAATTGACTAAACGAATAAATATCCAATTTCATGCATAAATTTAACAAGATAAACATAAAATTGAGGTGTACTTTATTATTTGTAAGAATTACAACGGTTTAAATATTGTGTCATTGAAAGAAAGTATGTAATTCAAGTTGACGCTTTTTTTAACGAAATTATAAAAGCACATAGACATAATGTATGCTTATAGGAGTAAGGTTTGTCAATGAAAGCAATTAATTTTATCATTGTTACATTATAATGGCATTTCATCGAAACAGTGGTGTGACATCTGAGGCGACATTTAAATTTGTTGAAAGCGATATAGAATTTCGAAAATTTATCAGTCTCAAGTGTCACCATAAACATAAAAATGCGTGTTAATGCAGTTTTTCTCATTTTTGTTAGCTGAATTTTATGATCTGGCTATGATCTTTTTTAAAATGGTTTCGGATTCACAAAATGTGGCCTCGAACATCGCTAGATGAATTCGCGTCTAGTGCGATAGATATGTGTCATTTAAATATTATTGTCACTTGGTCGTTAGCATTCCTTGCTGACTGTTAGTTTGTCATGATAGTAAGTACAACTCAGCAGTTTAATAGAGTCGTTCTTGCATGAACATGCAGATTTTATTGCTTATCATTTAAGTGACAGAATTTAGATTCTCAATTTGCTTATTGTACATCAGTCAGTAATTAGCAGGACTCTCTCTACCTTATAGTCAATTTTCGTTTGTTTTGGTTCTCTAACTTTCATTTCAATGCTAGGGTTCGGATTCCATTAAGCGTGATTGAATAATAATATACTTTGAAATGTGCATCTGATGCATAAAACTTTGTAGCTTTTAATCTTTCATACCATAAACCAATACATTTCATCTCTATCCATATGCTCTATTTAATGAACAACACGCCGTTTTAACGCCTTTTTATGTTATTACGTCTTTATACATAATCAGAAGATCAAAAGTTTTAACTTGAGCATTATATTACAATTTATTATTATATAAATATTTATAAATTTACAAGTCCATGATTAAATCATGTGTTAATGTATTTTTCATGAGTAAATACATGAACGTCGTTATGCAATCCTAAATTCAGCAGAAAACAATAATACTGTCTACGCACCCGAACTGAACAAACGTAAAGTAATGTTGTCTTAATCTGAACCCTTCTTACTGGAAGATGAATTCAGTAATTGTAATGACACATAAAAAGGTTAACAGAAATAACCAAAATTTGTGGACAGGACAACTGACCCGATCATTTACCACCAAACAGCCTACTCCGGAAAGTAGTGGAACAATCAACGATAAAACAACATTAAGCAATAGTTTTTTCCTATTATTTATTGCATTTTAATGTCAATTTTAATGTATTCAGAAATGTCGTTCATACATATATAAGTTTCCAAAATACCATACTTTGGATCTGGGGAATATGAATATATAGATCTCTTTCTTACAACAAAAGACTCTTCAATTTAAAACATAATATTTATACAGTTACTGCATGCATTTACCAATAACTGCGGAAGCGTATTTACGCCGTTCAAACCTCTTATTTAATATTTCTTCCTATGTTTGGATTATAACCCAGACATTTGTGAAATAACTTAAAGATTCGCATAATAAAGCAAACAACTTAAACCTTTGAGAGTTATACAAAAATTTGTGTTATTTGAAACGAATAGAAATATTAAAAAAATAATTTATTTGACATAAATACAATTCCGCAAGTTTTCAGCAGAAATAAACAGAAATAACATTGGGATATATTGTTAAACATGCATTTCTATTCCACTCAATATGAACATTGACACGGTGATTCGTTTGACATAGTTATGTGCTGCTCACACTAATTATCTTGAAATATTTCTTTACTGGATGCACTATATGTATGAGCTATACCGAGTAAAGCTGGGTTTTTAGGCATTTTAGGCTTAATATGTTATTATTTTTAAAATCAAGAGGGATACAAATAAAAAAATATCTTCTCGTTGTGTAAAAGTCCCTCATATCTGTTACTTCAAATGGCTTTATAATGTTTCTTGCCATCAGTATGATTATTCGTTGATCTTTTTTGCTTCTTATACCAGGTACAGCTGGGTTTTTAGGCATTTTCGGCTAAATATGTTATTGTGTTTTCAAAATCAAAAGGGACACAAATAAAAACATCTTCTCGTTATGTAAAAGTCCTTCATATCTGTTAGACTTTAAATGGCTTTACAATGTTTCTTGCCATCAGTTTGATTATTCGTTGATCATTTGTGCTTCTTATTCATATTAAGTGGAAAAGATTTCATCGACACAAACGAAGGAGCTTGCACCCATTTTAATAATAACAAAACAAATTATTAGACAATAATGCAATGAAAATTAATTCATGCACAGACTGGTATATCTCTAATCGAGGAATTACTATTACTTCATTTCTCAGTATCCCAAATTTATTATTTCAGGATATTAAGCAATGAAGTTGAAAATATAACGATATTTTCATTTGGAGGAGAAAAGTTATCTCCACTTAGATTCTACCTACCTCTGTGATGCCACCTGGTTTCACCTTCGTAGATAAATAACATAATATGACCAAACATGCGAAAAAAAGTTAACTGTGCCTTTAAAAAATAGCTTGGTGGTAAAAAGTTCCTCTTTGGGCTTTTTGTTTTTGCAAGTTTATAAATTATCGGTTAATTTTTTAGTATAAATGTATTTGTACATTTCAAAGTGAAGACTATTAATATGTATTTGCACATAGCCGACAAAAGCAATAATATTGATAAAAAGAATAACAAATGAGAAAGATATTCCAAAAATGTAATGGATAAGTTAATAAAGGACAACGATTTTTTTTCTATGATGGTTTTCTTTTTTTTTATGACATAGAACTAATAGTGTGGGATAGTATATAATAAATGTACAAATTGTAAATTAAAAAAAACCAGATGACACATGTTGTTAAATATTAAAGCGAAGCTCATAAATTATAATATTCTTGATTCATGCTGTAACTCTGAACATTATATGAAATAATGAGAATAAGAATTAAATGATCAATTCCACAAAAATGTGTACAACTATTAAACAAAACAAAAAATATAATAAGAAAACGTGCATGGAAGAACACATGAACTGGGTGTATATATCTATACCTGAAGATCTATCTGTTTGTATTGATCTAACATTTAGCATGACTTTTTAACTTTATATGACGTATCGGAATGACGAGAACCTTAGTTTTGTTCGGACTGGCCAATATAGTATCTTTATACACAAACATGTCTGTTTGAATTGCTTTAAATTAGCAATTGTTTTCAATGAACTTCATTTACCTCAAACCCCACAACCAATCCGATGAAAGTTAATATATTTACTACGAGAAGCCGGTTTTTCTATATATTTTCACCAAATTCAACTGTCGGAACAGCCTGCTGCTTTCTAAATCTATCAGGAATCATTTGTTGTGATAAGCTACACGAGTGATACAACACCCTATGAGCGTGGTGTTGTTCTTTCGGTGATTTTAAAAGCTATACCTTAACAACTTAGGAAAATATTGGAAAACATTTGTTTAGTATAACAGTCTGAAATGTATCGCCTACTCGACTGATTGTGATTGAATTTGATGTTGAAATTCTTTACTACATGGGTCATTTATAATAAGACAAATGTTATATAAACCGTGTAAGATGGACATGACTAATAAACAATCTTCCATCCAACAAATTAAAGATAACATGCACCTTATTGCATCTGAGAAAACAGTCGCACAACGGTTAGATGATTCTTTAAGACGGACAAAACTCCTTACGATAATTCCATACATTAATAATAATAAATATACATTATGATTATAGCTTTATATATTATCAGAGAAACTAACAATTAAGCATTGACCAAACAATTATAAAAATGAAATCAATGTCCGAAGGACATTGCCAGTCAGACATGCACACATACACGCATTATTTTCACTAGATACAGTTGACCTTTAACGTCTGACATTTCAGAAAAAGATGTAACCACGAAACTTTAAAAATTGGAATACATCATTAACATGAATCAAAAGGCAATGTCAAATGGTTGTGCAACGGGTGGTAAATGGGATTCTAATAATATATTGTTTTAACATATATTTTCTCAGTTCAACAAAAAAAGTGGTAACAAGTATATATATATTAGCTAAGCTTAAAAGACATAGTCTAAAAAATAAGGCTTCTTGATTGCAAAATTCCGCCAAAAATCGGTAAAAACATGTTGTATATATAAATAAGCAATTAAAGCTGACGTCCGATTACTTTGAACCATATTACCTTATCAATCTGAAGTTAATGATTTAAGAGCAAAATAATTATGTCTAGTTCATTATTTTAAATGAATAAAACATCGGCTAAAAAGAATATACGAATCCTATGGTCGCATATGACCAAAGTATGTTCATTTTCATAGTACAACTGGAACCTTTGGTATCCAATAATTCTTTCCTGATTTCACTTAAGCAATAATTACCGATGCTACAACCTTCCCTCACAGACCGAATGAAGTATAAGTGGAAACCAGATGTCACCCTAGGGACTTTGATAATAAAACTCTCGAAATAACAAATGTAAAACAATACTTATATCTAATAATTGTTGCAGTGTATTTCTGTAGATTGCAACTTACTTCCAGAAACAGCAAAATCACCTTTTCCTGAACATTGTGGAAAAAAGTATGAATAGTTTTTCGTTCTGTATGAATGCTTAACAGTCAAGAATTCTAGAATTATGATTTCAGTCATATTTATAAAAGGTAATAACAACACAATAGCTTGACTACAATGAACTGCCAAGTTAACTGAATGCATCGCACGTATCGCACGTATACTGTTTCTTTATACTGTTTTCTTTTTCTTTTTTTTGGGGAGGGGGGGTGGATGAGGATGGGGGTGGGAGGGGTGACATTATGTCAATCAATCAATACGTTGTTTCACTACTAGTATGTATTAATTTACTTACATCTTTGAAAGCATTATCTAGTTCTGTTCTGTCAATTTTGTCGTCTTTGTCCAAATTGTGTTTCTGTAAAACCTGGAATAAAAAACCCATAGATAACCGTTAAAGAGAATCCGAATAATAGAACAACCTTATATAAGAAGTTTTCATGGACCTTTCATACTTTATCAACAAAGAAAAAAGAACAATTTGATCTATTTTAAAAATGCATGTATGTAAAGGTATACCACAGGTACATTGTTAAAAGAAAAAAAAAGAGAGAGAGAGAGGAACATACAAATAGACGAACAAAATTTATTTAAATTACAATTTCAAAGAAAATAAAGCAGGTGTTTACACTCAAACCTTATCACTTTGATAAGACAAATAAGAATAAGTCAGATATCAAAATGCCTTTTATATACAAACCTTATAAAACTCAAATCTTATATAACTAGTGTACCTTTAAGAAAGCGTCCACAGCCATTGTAACTCTGCGATGCTCACGCTTGGCCTTTTCTTGTACATTTTTCTTTTCTAATTTCTTTCTAAAAACCAAATAATTACATTAGATGTATGTTTCATTATAATATGTTATTCTGATTGGCTAATTGCACATCACATGTTATTCCGTAAGCAATTGCATGAGACAATAACATTTCATTCATGATGACACGAGGTCCCACAATTAAGTGCACAGGTGAATGAAAAAATTAAACTTCATGAAAATCGTGTTTTTATAATCCTAGCTAAAAAATGTAATTATAAGTATTGAATGCTTCTTTTTGTACCTTTATAGGGTTGTAAAAGCGTTGACCGTGCGTACATTTTTAGAATGAAGCGCTTCCGCGCTTCATACAAAATGTACTTCGGTCAACGCTTTTACACCCCAATAAATTTATAAAAGAAGCATTCAATACTTATAATTACATTTTTGTCGCTTTGACATATTCGCGATTTCCATTCTGTGTTTTATTTAAAGTTAATATGCACCAAAATTTAAATAAGCCCGAATAACATTAAATGTTTTATTCATTTAAGTGTGATCTAGATATTAAACGAAATTCGCTTTTATGTTCTGTTTATTTTTTTTCAATTAGAAATTTTTATTTAACTATCAAGCATTCTTAACTAATACACTCCCATCATGTTATAGTTTGTTTAACAATAATAATAAGGCGTACATTATCATCAGCTTGGTGTCTTTAATAAATTTATTTTTAAAACACCCACTAAACCGATGCGACTGATAGTTTTGTTTCTACCTCGAGTGTACCACCAGTACAGAGGTCACCTGCGTTTACACGAATTACCATCAAGTCGTTAGGGAATGAAATGAAAATTGTCGTCTTCAATAATTTACTAGAAGTTTCAACGTGGGGTGAAATTGACGCTTTCGTATCTGACCGTTATTGCCCAAAGCACGAATTCAAAAAACGTGTTTCTTGATTTTAAATTAACATCAACAAATCCAGTACTTTAGATAAGATATTTTTATTTACGATTACATAAGAAATTCAATTTCACTTTAATTCCGTGAGGTTATTTACAATCAAATAGTTTTCAGACAAAGTATGGGTTTCAAATCTCTTTAATGTAAACAACATTACAATTTTGATATTATGGTTATAAATAACCCTAAGGTTATAACAACAAATCGAATAAATATGAATATGCTAGTTATTGCTTTGCCAATGACTGATATAATTATGATCAGTAACTGATTATATTGTTAAACTTGCTAAAATTGTTTCGATATACTTTAACTCTGGCGTGGAAATTCTTTTGTGTAATTTTCAGAACTTTTGTTTGAATGATCACACAGTGTATGATTCCAGATTCTAACTTGCTCCTGATATACATTTAAAATCAAAAGTGGCAAGCTCCGAAATATTTTCCTACAAACAATCTTGAGAATGTGTTGCATAAAATACAATAAATTTTTATTATAAAATCGACTTACTTGGCAAGTTTTGTGTTTGGGAACTTATCTAAATGAACCCCTATTCTTCTCTCTAAAATGTAGCGGAACACATCAGATTCAGAATCAGCATACTGAAATAAACAAAAACAAAAACATTAAAATGAAAATAAAAGTTGTCCAAAAGACCATAGGAGCTAGTCTGCACGATATTATGATTATGAATAGAATGTTAGTACTATTACGTACAAAATGTATCCAAAGGGTTGCTCATAGGAACATCTTTGTATCTAAGATGAGTTTTGTCAATTTAAGGATATACGAAAGGGTTTCATCTCAAAGGCTATTTTCAACGTTTTCTTAATCACTTATTGTAATTCTTGTTCTTGTCAACACGTACAATTTTAGAATGATTCAATCAAATGATGCTATATATGTTATTTTCTTATATTCTTTGGTAAAAAACGCCCAGTAATTGGAGTAAACATTCGAAGAAAAGGCAAGGATTACAAATGACAATGTCATAGCGATCCTTCACACCAAATATTTTATAGATTTTTCATATGACAAAGAGCACAATGCTCCAAAAGAATCATACAAGACTTCAAAGTAAAACATTTGGGAAGAACTGGAGAGGAAATGTAATAATTTAAGATACCAAATAGAGATTTTAAAATTTACTAGTCAGTATGAGTATACATCCCGTTATTCTGTTATTGTTTCTATGATAATTTTTGTTTTGTAATATACCAGTTTTGTTAATATGCTTTGTATATATGACCCTTTGTGTTTCTTTCATACATATGACGTGGTTCTGCACTTATACATCCTGTCATTGCGTTATAGCGCCAATATTTGTTTACAAAATAAATAATAATTTTATGCAACTTTCATACAAATAAGAGGTTTAGCTAGCAATAAAACCAGGTAAACCCACCATTTTATATTTGAGAAAATGCCTGCACCAAGACAGGAATGTGACAGTTTTCTATTCGTTTAATGTGTTTGAATCTTTCAAAGGAGTTCAATTTTTTTGTGATTTTACTTTTTACACCCAAATAAAAATATTAAAAGAAATATGAAAATACAGGTAACATGTTACATTTTTATAATTGTAAACACGCATTATTTGACATGCATGCTAACTACTTTTTAGTAGCACAAGGATTTTAATATTTCTACATATCTTTGTACAGAATTAACTGTGTCAATATTACCGGTTACATAATATTTTGAATAAAAAACTTAAGACTTGAATTGTTTAGGGAGGTATGACTCCGTGTCGAAAGAATTCTATCTGGATCAATACTGTTTACATATCAATTACACATGTTAATGCACACATAAATCAAATTTAAACATTTTCAATATTATGAATATGTCAGTTTTTAAAATAGCATGCAGGATTGCAAAAAATTTAGACATGACATTAATTATACATACTCAACTTTTTAAAGTTAATTTATTGATAAAATTTAGGCGAAAAAAAAACGTATTCAAAAATATACATATAAAGTAATATAATATTCTTTTTTAACTTTTCAAAATTGATTTTCTGTGGTAAATACTATGTTGTCATTACATGTATAATTAATTGAACTCTGATAAGGAGAATAGCCATCTTCGCTAGCAAAGGGTTAAGTTCACTAAGAGGAGGTAAATAAATCGTAACCCTTGACTAGCAAAGTTGCTGAGAGAAGGAGAATGGACCGTAACCCTTGGCTAGCGAAGATGGGGAGAGAAGGGGAATAGATTTTATACCTTGGCTAGCGATGATGTAGATAGAAGGGGAATAGATTGTAAACCTTGGCTAGCGAAGATGTGGAGAGAAGGGGAATGGATCGTAACCCTTGGCTAGCGAAGATGTGTAGAGAAGGGGAATGGATCGTAACCCTTGGTTAGCGAGGATGTGTAGTGAAGGGGAATTGATCGTAACTCTTGGTTAGCGAGGATGTGGAGAGAAGGGGAATGGATCGTAACCCTTGGCTAGCTAAGATGTGGAGAGAAGGGGATTATATTGTAAACCGTGGCTAGCAAAGATGTGTATAGAAGGGGAATGGATCGTAACTCTTGGTAAGCGAGGATGTGGAGAGAAGGGGAATGGATCGTAACCCTTGGCTAGCGAAGATGTGTAGAGAAGGGGAATGGATCGTAACCCTTGGTTAGCGAGGATGTGGATAGAAGGGGAATGGATCGTAACTCTTGGTTAGCGAGGATGTGGAGAGAAGGGGAATGGATCTTAACTCTTGGTTAGCGAGGATGTGGAGAGAAGGGGAATGGATCGTAACTTTGGTTAGCGTGGATGTGGAGAGAAGGGGAGTGGATCGTAACCCTTGGATAGCGAAGATGTGGAGAGAAGGGGAATATATTGTAAACCTTGGCTAGCAAAGATGTGGAGAGATGGGGAATAGCTTGTAACCCTTGGCTAGCGAAGATGTGGAGAGAAGGGTAATGGATCGTCACTCTTGGTAAGCGAGGATGTGGAGAGAAGGGAAATGGGTCATAACCCTTGGCTAGCGAAGGTGTGTAGAGAAGGGGAATGGATCGTAACTCTTGGTAAGCGAAGATGTGGAGAGAAGGGGAATATATTGTAAACCTTGGCTAGCAAAGATGTGGAGAGATGGGGAATATCTTGTAAACCTTGGCTAGCGAAAAGGTGGAGAGAAGGGGAATAAATTGTAACCCTTGGCTAGCGAAGATGTGGAGAGAAGGGAAATGGATTGTAAACCTTGGCTAGCGAAAATTTGAAGGGAAGGGGAATGGGTCGTAACCCTTGGCTACAAAGGTGGGGAGAGAATGGAAATGGATCGTAAACCTTGGCTAGCGAAAATATGAAGAGAGGGGTATGAATCGTAACCCTTGACTAGCGAAAATTTGGAGGGAAAGGGAATGGGTCGTAACCCTTGGCTAGTGAAGATGTGGAGGGAAGGCGAATGGATCGCAACCCTTGAGTGACGAAGATGTGGAGAAAATGGAAATGGATCGTAACCCTTGGCTAGCGAAAATATGGAGGGAGGGGGAATGGATCGTTACCCTTAGCTAGCGAAGATAGGGAATGGCAAAAAAATGAAAATGATAATGCAACTGCATACCAAATACCATTTGTTTAATGTATGGGGTTTCTTTTAATATAATCTTTAACACGTAAACTTTTTATAGTCATTGAGCCATAATAATGAGGAGGGGGCATATTATCTCCATAGAAATGAGACGCGCAAATTTTGATACCGTTGCATGCCGAATATTCTTGACCTAAAAATTTAATGCTCTTCATTTTAAACTGAGACCAGAAAATTTAACAAATTGTGCAAGAATCAGAGTCAATAGATTATGACTTAGGGGAAGGGTTCACAACTTTATACTGAAATGAGATGTCCAATTGCAACTCATACCAAGTACCATTGACGTACCATTAGTGGTTCCCCTTAAAATAACCTAAATTAAATAACAAACTAATACAGTGTTGAAACGCTCAACGCCCCCTACACTGGAATATCTCTATCTCGCATTCATTAATGCATAACAATTGAACGCTTAAAAATATGCATCAAAAATAAAAGCAACGTTTTAAATGAAAATAAATTTGAACTAAGACTTTAAAAATTGAGTTACATTGCAACTTTAAATGGAATGAGCAGTTGTAAATGACGAATAATGGCCACTGACTTCAACACCGTAATGAAGGACAAGGCCATTTTACAGAAGAAAAAAATCATTCATCCCCGATTGTTTGGGGTTGCTTTGAATTTTGAAATGCTGGTACATTCCCAAGCTAATTCAAAGCAATACACTTGCAATATAACTTCCTTTTGATAAAAGTTCAAGTATATCTCACGATACTTCAAACAGAATATCGAATCTTACAAATGTTTTGTGTTTATAGTAATAAGCATCTTTTCTAGCTAAGGGTTACGATCGACTTGACTTCTCTCTGGAGAGGAGGCCTGAGTGAATCGCAACCCTTGGCTAGTGAAGATAAGTAATACGTGATTCATCATATTAATATTATTACCAATAGAAGTCCTAAGGTTTTATTTGAATCTGGATCGTATCTAAAGCGATATCGTCTATCTAACAGTTGCGGAATCTGATCTAACGGCTGTAATCTCTCTAAAAAATTATCTCCTTGTCGCATGGATAACCACCAACCTAGAAAATATAAACACAACATTAACATGTAAATTTACCCTCGGAAATAATCCAATGAAACTAACTTAAATTAAGGATATATCAGTGTTGCACTTGTCAGTTTAAGTGCTTTACAGCTTTTTGTTTTTAAAATGTCATGACACAAGATGTAAATTAAAAACAACATGAAGAACAAATGAATTCAAAGTTAAAATGAGACTGGAAATTGAATGATTTATGGATTGATTCCAGTAACAACCATACCAAGCTAATCCGAGATAAATGTAAACCATATTTAAGTACAAGAAATTCTAGGTGATTTGTGTTTTTTTTTGTGAATGATCAAAAGAGTCCACAAGAAGAAAAAAAGCCATTCTAAGTCACATTAATCTAACCCAAAACCAACGGATATGTGCTCTTTCTCCTTAATGTCGCATGTTTAGCAATGTAGCTAATGTCTATGAGGCGATCATCGCACAATTTTACTTCTTGAGAAGTTTTAAACTTTATTTTTTTTCGAATTTGAAATCTATATATTTATTTATTACGATATTAAGCTCCAAATCATTTTATGATGAATTTTACCTTTAAACTAAACTATAGATCAAACAGAATATATTCATTTTACACAGATACTATTGATTTCATTTGAGTGCTGTCTAAACCTTTGGTGGATTGTATATACCGAGCCTCAAATGATTCTGTCTGTCACGATATACTTGAGAAAAACAAATCCCCCAACTGTCAGATTGATGTAACAAAATATTTTCTCGTTTAGGTTGATGCATATTCTATTGAATATTGTTGTCACATCTTATTCATAATCTGAATTCTAACATTACTATTCCTATACCGAAATGTTAAATGTCTCTCGTAATTCTATTACAGTCAGGGAAGTACAATAATGTTATACTAATAAGATTTTGATTGTAATCTAACACATGTATCTACAATAACAAATACTTCGATCTGAATTAATTTTCTACAGAAGCAAATGCCTGTACCGATTCAGGAGTCAATTTCACAAAAAATCTTACGACTAAGATTGGTCGTAAGGATACTGATTTGTTCATGACTTGTTTTTTTTGTTTTGTTTTTTTTCCGTCACCAGGAATATAACAGTTTTATCATTTCGTTTCATGTGTTTTGAGCTTTTGATTTTGCAATTTGATTATTTTTTTTATATAGAGACATTTCTTTTGATTTTACTTTTTTCAACTTTGTAAATCTTAAGTACTAAAACTAATCCTGTTGTTTGTACATCATCACTTTGCCGTTTAGGAGAATAAATACAGATAAAAACTTTTGGTATTCAGTTATGAAAATTTGCAAAACGAAGAACCGAACTGGAATTCTTAAAGTTATAATTCACAAAGGGTTTGAAGAGTATTGAATAGAGAAAAAAATTTTCGCCTACAATTATCCACTTCTTCTAAGACCAGACTAAAGCTCGTTAGCAAAAAGGTTCAATCCAGCCTGTCACTGAAGTGCATTGCCCTTGAGGCATTGCATCATCAGTCACAAAAAGTAAATTTGATAACATATATATAAATTTCTTACCATCATAACAATGTATTGGAAAGTTACATAATACTCCGCCATCAACATACGTATTGGTCTCTCCATTTTCTGTATAATTTGTAGCTTGAAACATTCCTTAAAAAACAATGCCAAAAAATCGTTGCAAAGTATATATAGTTAAATAAGATTTTCAAAATCTTTAAAAGATTTGAGAACGTCAAAAAAAGCATGTGTTGTATAGTCGGTATTACTGCACTGATATGATTTATAAACCTTTCTTAAAACAGTTCTTTAATTATGAAATAATAAAGGTTTCATCTCCCTCAGTCAAAATTGACCTATGGTTAAATTAGCTATGATGCTATTGCCCTTTTTGATTACAGAGTTCTTTGTGTTTCAAATATACGGCTTTTGCGTGTTTCTGATAATGGTAAATCTTGAAAAGCGCTTCGAACACATGGAAAAGAATCCCATATGGAATAAAATGACCTCGTATATATTTTTGAAAAAATAAATTTGAACGAAAAAGATTTGATTTTTAAATGATCAAAAAAGATCAAATGGTAATGGTGGTGAATATACTAAAAGTATAAATAATAATTTCATTATTTTTTTACAAATTATGCTATGTTTTATTACCTGGTATGGACATAGACATACGAACGGCAAGTCTGATTGGCATATTTGGTGTAGTTTTAACATGACAATATTCCTCAATCATATGATTCAAATTTGTCACAACTATACACAGCTCTCTTCCAGTTTTATCGTAAAGCTACAAATGTATAACAAACAATATACAGAAAGTAAAAATACAGTGTTCATGCCATGAATATATCATAAACTTTTAAAGTGTTAAGAAAAACATTAACCTCCGTTATACAAATAAGTTTTCTTTAGATTAAAAAGACCAAATATTATGTTTTGACAAGGCACTATAACTTACAAGACTGTCACTAAAGGGACATTTTACCACGATTTTCCTTAGATAAATGCAAAGTATGCATTTTTAAAGAAATTTTCCAAAAAAGTGATGCAATTTACCTGTTTTTATTTGAGCCATAGCTATGTAGTATAACCCTTTTTGAGTTATACTTTGAGACCTTAGGTATTATTGTCGGTCAAAAGCTTATTATAGCTTGTTTGAATGCTATGCCGACTCTAAATAACACCCTTGTGGAAATAGAGAAAATCGCATTATATGCAGTACATTGTGATATAGTTCTCAATGAGATATTGTTCTCAATCCTGAAGACATATATTAAGTTTGTTACCCGGATTTTCCCCCCTCAATCGATTAATGACTATTGATCAGCGGTATATACTGTTGCCTTTATAGATCATGCGTCGTTCCATTTGAAAAAAAATAAACTTTTATCTATGAATTTTAATAAAACTGCGTTCAAAGTTCAAAGTTTACAACAACTTTATACACAAATGTTTAAAAATATATCATGTTTAATTAAATCGGAATTTAAATGTAAGAAGCAGCAACATCAAAAGAAACCCTTTTGTAACTTGTGTTTTATAGTAAGTTGCCAGTCTTTCAAAACAAATACATGTAGTATGTTTTAAATATGTATCCTGCAGTCAGCCGACTGATGTGAAAATAACAGTTATACAATCATTTTTTTGTTTTTTTTGTAATTGTAGAAAAGTAGTTTCCTGGTACCCCGCTTCAATGAAGAGCAAGTGTTATACTGTGGATATTTCCTTTTACATAACAGTTCATTTCGGGATGCTTTCGTGGTGCACGTTTCAACTATTGTCGATTTAAAACAAAACGGAGAAAGTGATTTGGATTTTAACAGCTAATGTTTCAAGTGTTGGATGTAAATTACAGGACAGAAAAAAATGATGTACATTGTTGGATATATAAAGAAGTATTTGTACTCGCTGTATCCGGGGAAAAGCTCTGTGAACCTCGCTTTCCGTGCTGTTTCAAAATAAATTACTAGTATATATTTTTATGACGATATATACTAGAATATGAATTGTATGTTACCAATAGATCGGTTTGAGATTGCGATAGATGTCTGTTTAAGGGTGTGAATTGATGTTACTTTTTAATAGGTCTGTTTGGTGGTGTGCGATGGATGTTACTATTCAAAATCACTCATCATCATTTTTTGCTATAATTTAGTGAAGATTTTTTAGTCATCTTAGTACCTCTAAGAATGTAATGTCTGGATTTCCTTCTAATTTTTTGGCAAGAGCTTCACCAAACCACTGATATATACGATTTCCCGGATTCCATCCATATCCAGTTAGTAAATTTGGCAATAGACTTAAAATTCCAAAGGATGCATCTGTCAAAACAAAAGAATACACTGTATCAAATTCAGAATCTTTAAAACTTAATCAGAGTTCATCAAATGTAACATTTTGGTCAAAGTGACATTCTCGTTAAATGTTATATAGAAACTTTTTAACGAAAAATGGTATCCTTCGTAGTAGTATCGAATGCTCGCATTTGAATATAATTCTTTGTACATAGTTTATTCTTTTCATCTATTTTAATGTTTGCCGTCTTCCTCACTATACATATATATGGTCATGATATGTCTTTTTAAATTAAAACAACCGTTGATCATTTTTTTTATCTTGGCATCTACAATAATCGATATCCAACTGAGTTTAATGCAAGAAAACAACTTTGCATTATTAATGTTTAAATGGATTGATTTAAAGAAATGTTTAAGGTAAATCAAATAGCTGATAACATATTCTGCAAGTGTGATCATACCAAGAAATATTCTTGACAAGTCTTGACTTAGAGATTCTTCAATTTCATTTGAGTTATATCCAACAGCCAACAAGGCTGCGGTCATTGCACCAGCACTCGTCCCAGCAAATCTTTTTATTTTGGGGAAAATACCAAGTTGTTCTAGCAGCTTGAAATGAAAAAAATTAAATAAAATAAGAGTTAAGTTATGATCAAGTAACTTTAATTTTTGGGTGAAAAAAAACAAGTTGTTTTAGCAGCTTGAAATGAAAAATAAACAAATTAAGAGTAAAATCATAATCAAGCAACTTTAAATTCTTTCATGAATAGGTTTTTAATTGACACATACATTCACGCTTGAATATCACAGAAGATATGATTCATTTATTGCACTTTAAGTTTGTCCTTTGAGTCTTTGGATCAAGTTAACATTCCTTTTTCTTTATCTGTAGATCATTGATTTCTAATAATGAAGATATATAAGTTGGCGTTCGCCTACATAAATGACATAAATGCTCTTTTAAAGTATAATTATGTACACAGGAGATGCGGGGTATACACCAAATGAGACCGTTTAACATGTGTAAGTATAATCTTTAATGCAAATCGAATGTGAATTTGAATAAAATTTAACCGAAAGCTATTTCAATTGGCTAAATAAGTGAGGATACAAAATATGATATCACTTTCTTTGTCCTGAAACGACGACAATATACACCACAATTGCAATTGTGATATAAGATATCGTTTAAACAACACACACTTTTTTTCCAAAATCTTAAATTTTTTAAACCAATCTCTTCTAAAAAATTTAAGTGGTATGATTGTTATCACACAGACTTTGATCGGACAATATTGTATCCAAATAAAACTTAAGTTACATTAGAAATGATGCGTAAAGAAAAAAATGTAAGAAATTAACGATACTATGAAATTGTCCCCTTGAACATCATTGTAGTAACCAATTCGCGGTCGAATAAAAATAAATGAATTTTCCGGGCCGATATTGTACTATGACTGAACAAGTCTTTTTATTGTTTGTATCATGTAGTATGAAATTTCATCAATGTTTGCTTGAAGCTGTAAAGAATCTCCAATCGTTTTGATTGTTTTCCATATACCATATACATGTGTTTACCTTAACCGCTCCACAATAGGCCAATCCTTTGTTGCCACCTCCCTCAAATACCAGATTCTCAAACGGATAATCATACTCTTTGGGATTTATCTTCATCGCCTGGACTTCAATATCATTCAGAATGGATGGCATTGACTTCAAAGGTTTCTTTCTAGGTACTAAAATATGGATAAAGTAAAGATGCCCATTAATATAATCTATGAATGCAAAATCCCTTTTGAAAACGACAGTGCCTGCCAAGATTCAATGTTATGAAAATATTATGCATAGACGTACAAACCCATCTCTGGTACTTGTTAAAGAGACACAAAAATATAAGCCTCAATTAATAAGTGGACAATAAAAGGAGCGAAAAGGGCCACTATTTTGTACTCTCGTATCTATTGTGAATTAACAAACTAGAGGAATACAATGGATTTTTAAAGAAATAATTCATTCAGTGACTTACAATTAGCCACTAAAAGTAGATAAACATGAACAGATTTTCTTTTTCGTTTTTGATACTCCGTTTGCCATTACAATCTGATTATTTTAGAAACAATACATTTATTCATAAAAATTATGCAATACCTACCCTTTGGTTTGCCATCCAATTCATCTCCAGCAACACCGTTAGAAATTTTCTCCTCTTTTAATAACTTTTTAAGATATTTTTCTCTGGCTTGTGCTATCTTTGAGCGGGCATCATTACATTTATCTTGTGGACTTTTTGCTTCTGGTTGTCGAGTGAAATAGTTGCCCATCAGGTTGTGCCACACTTTATATATGTAGCCTGTGAATGATCCCTGTCCTGCTACCTAAATTTATTAAAGAAAAAGGTTTAAAACGAAAACGCTTAGGATAAAACTGTTATAGTTATAAGTGGGTTTCGACTGCGCGACGTTCGACTACGACTATATATATATATATACAGGAGTTTGTTACAATTTGACGGATTTACTATCCATACGAACCCCATTTTTTCGGGGTTCATATGGATAGTAAACCCGGCAAATTATAACAAAACCCTGTGCAGCATAGCAGCATTATATTTCTGTGCTAATAATACATTTGAAGTACATGTTACAGAATATGAAATACAACTGTTTAATCAACAGTAATTTTCTTTAAATGTATTTACTTGAAAACGTTACATGAACTAGAAGACACTAAATATCGGACAGTAATGACCGAAAACGATAACGTCCGAATATTGATACTATATATACATATAATTACATTAGATGTATGTTTCATTATAATACGTTATTCTGATTGGCTAATTGCACATCACATGTTATTCCGTAAGCATGAGACAATAACATTTCATTCATGATGACACGAGGTCCCACAATAAAGTACACAGGTGAATTAAAAAAATTAAATGAAAATCGGGTTTTTATAATCCTAGCTAAAAAACGTAATTATAAGTATTGAATGCTTCTTTTCGTAACTTTATAGGGTTGTAAAAGCGTTGACCGTGCGTACATTTTTAGAATGAATCGCTTCCGCGCTTCACACAAAATGTACCTCGGTCAACGCTTTTACACCCCAATAAATTTACAAAAAGAAGCATTCAATTCTTAAATGTACTGCATATTTAACTTTTTGTCTGTTACCTTTTACCTTTTACTACAAAAGGTAAGTAAATTGTGTAATTTATTTGGCTAATCGACAAATCAACAATCTGTATAAGAACTTTAGAATAAACAAATTGAATTAACTTTTCAATTTAACAGTTAATTGTACCTTTTCCACGAATGCGGTACATTTTTGCTGGCCTTTGTTATTCTTTTTCTTAAGATATGCAGTTTAATTTATAAGGGGATCATTTAGCTGTCTATCAACTATTGTTTATTACTATCTTGACACTGTTCGGTATTATTAGTCGACACAATTATCTTAAAATCAGTGATTTTTCAATGATAATGAGCAAATACACCAATGTTCCATAGAATAGTATTAACTAACATAACAATTATTGTATCTCAAGTCTGGAAACCTTTAAATAAATGTTAAAAATGATTTTCTTAAATTTATTTCATACCTATGTATGTTTGTTTACATAGACATGTTTTGAACAGTTATATAATAATCATACGTGTAGCTTTTACATAAAACCAATAGTGTTACTGAGTTTTATGATGGAGCAATTAATGATTTCTTCATTGTGCTGTTGAATATCGTCAAAATGAAATGTTTATAAGTCTACCATGCAGAGCATCTTGCCTTGAAACATTAAATTACATGATGCTTGTATATTTCTTTTTCAAATTCTTTACAAAATGTGCATTGTGTACGACAACTTGCTTAAACAACTTGTGAATCAAAGTATTCATTCGTTTCTGTCTAGCCGTCATAAGGGAGAGCAGTAATAATTATATAAGTTATATAATCAAATACGCAATTGTTATAAAAGGAAAAGCTGTCATCGTGCCTACTCAAGAGTGTGTGCACAATTTTCTTCATTGTTAAAACATATTAAATGTTTATTAAGTCATGGAAATATTTCAATTTGAAATATGGTATTAAAGTCTGTGTTATAATGTTTCTCGTATCCAATTATTTTTTGGCATGCTTTGGTTTCGTTTTGAAACAATTTAAAATACAATTCTCGGCAGTTTTGAAACGAAATTCTGATATATCATATAGAAAAATTCAACGAAGCAATGCGACCTGCATCTAACTATTGTTATAATATTTGTATGTAAGACGAAAACAAACAATAAATTTTTGTGGGACGGTTTCCTCATTATTTATTCAATGTGTTATTTTGTTTTTAATAAATTTCAGCGATGTTCAAACAGTCGGAAAATCGTCAAGCGGTAAATAACCTTAGGAAATAGGATACGATCGTCGATGATGGTCATAAAGAAAATATTTTATTTTAGGACCGAATTTATCAGTTGTATGTTTTGACATCTGGGTTTATTTCTACAAAAATCATTTAGAAGTATGTTGGGTCAATTTAACTCCGAGTACTTTTTTGTATATTGTAAAAACGAAGTTTTAATTCTGTCTAAAATTATCTAAGTCTTTGGAATCCATGATGTTTTTTAATTGCTTTGCTTGAAACATTTCTAACCAATAGAAAACGACATTTCAGGAGTCCCAATAGAAATATTTCTTCTACAAGATAAATAAAGTAACTCTAAAGATGTGGAAAATGTCACGTAAAATAACGAAACAATACTGACTTCAACTGGCTTAAGTGTTCATCTATCTAAATGAATGACAAGCTTATATTTATATATATAGTTGATAAATACAAAATTAACGACCATGCCTTCATATTCATGAAGCTTGTGTGCTCATGTTCAAAAATGTCTTTTGCCTTATTAAAAGATTTTTACTCAGACTATTGAATGTATCTGATACTTGCATACACCTAAAACCAATCATTTTGTTTGTTAGTTTAGGTATTAAATAAGTAATTATACATTAAAATGGAAACGAAAGGTCACAAAAATATAAATGAAAAAAAAATGAACCAGATAAAAGCTGCAATGTCGAACCTTACGATATCTTTATTCTCAACTTGTTTAGACTCGCAAAACCTTGACTATCTATTGTTAAAGATCGTATGATGATCTACATGTGTCAGCGATGTATACGCTCGTCTCTTTTTATTTATAGTATATTTGTGTTATAGTAGGATCAACAATTCTTATTAGTGATCTACACAAATTTCTGAGAAAACGACCCCAGGATTGATAATAACAGAGCATAGGTTAATTGTTTCTTAAAGTTTGTAAACTACATTTATGAACATTGAACTTATCCCAACACCATCATGTTTGTATGCTAATTTAAATACCACTTAAAAGCAATCTAAAGAGTTGTATGGTAGTATATGACCTTGAAAGTATCTTTGGATTTTTTTTTAACCCATTTCATGGTTCAGTTATAAATTGCCGTAATAGAGCCACCCAACAGCAAACGTTTAAAATACCATATATATAAAACATTATAACCAAACTGATGTGGGTACTGACATACTGATTGCAAGACAATCCTGATACAAACTTAATAGTCTAAAAGAATCTGGTCCTCATTCATTTTACCATAATATCCAAGATCACAAACACAATAGCTTTTTGTATCATGGTTCAAAAGAAACCCAAACCGAATGGTGAAATGAAAGATAGGTGAAAATTGTGTTTCCTGTGCCATTATGAACGATACACGTATATGATATTTGTCAGTTGTTTTCATGTATGTTAAAAAAAATAAATTGTGTAAATAAATGATGTTATGGGTAATTTTGAATAGTGGATGATTTATTGTGAGAAAGAGGTATTGTGTATGGTGTTATGCAGAAGGTATGTGGTGTGAGGCGTAATGGTGATCGTGTGAGTAGGATGTTTACACAAGGTGTATGGTACCATGGAGAAGGTATGTGGTGTAAGGCGTAATGGTGATCGTGTAAGTAGGATGTTTACACATAGTGTATGGTATCATGGAGAAGGTATATGGTATAAGGCGTAATGTTGATCGTGTAAGTGGAATGTTTACACATAGTGTATGGTACCATTGAGAAGGTATGTGGTGTAAGGCGTAATGGTGATCGTGTAAGTGGGATGTTGACACATGGTGTATGGTACCATTGAGAAGGTATATGGTGTAAGGCGTAATGGTGATCGTGTAAGTAGGATGTTTACACATAGTGTATGGTACCATTGAGAAGGTATGTGGTGTAAGGCGTAATGGTGATCGTGTAAGTGGGATGTTTACACATGGTGTATGGTACCATGGAGAAGGTATGTGGTATAAGGCGTAATGTTGATCGTGTAAGTGGAATGTTTACACATGGTGTATGGTACCATTGAGAAGGTATATGGTGTAAGGCGTAATGGTGATCGTGTGAGTAGGATGTTTACACATAGTGTATGGTACAATTGAAAAGGTATGTGGTATAAGGCGTAATGGTGATCGTGTAAGTGGGATGTTCACACATGGTGTATGGTACCATGGAGAAGGTATGTGGTGTAAGGCGTTATGGTGATCGTGAAAGTGAAATGTTTACACATGGTGTATGGTACCACTGAGAAGGTATGTGGTGTAAGGCGTAATGGTGATCGTGTAAGTGGGATGTTTACACATGGTGTATGGTACCATTGAAAATGTATATGGTGTAAGGCGTAATGGTGATCGTGTGAGTAGGATGTTTACACATAGTGTATGGTACCATTGAGAAGGTATGTGGTGTAAGGCGTAATGGTGATCGTGTAAGTGGGATGTTTACACATGTTGTATGGTACCATTGAGAAGGTATATGGTGTAAGGCGTAATGGTGATCGTGTGAGTAGGATGTTTACACATAGTGTATGGTACCATTGAGAAGGTATATGGTGTAAGGCGTAATGTTGATCGTGTAAGTGGGATGTTTACACATGGTGTATGGTACCATTGAGAAGGTATATGGTGTAAGGCGTAATAGTGATCGTGTAAGTGGGATGTTCACACATGGTGTATGGTACCATTGAGAAGGTATATGGTTTAAGGCGTAATGTTGATCGTGTAAGTAGGGTGTTTACACATGGTGTATGGTACCATGGAGAAGGTATATGGTGTAAGGCGTAATGGTGATCTTGTGAGTAGGATGTTTACACATAGTGTATGGTACCATTGAGAAGGTATATGGTGTAAGGCGTAATGGTGATCGTGTAAGTGGGATGTTCACACATGGTGTATGGTACCATGGAGAAGGTATGTGGTGTAAGGCGTAATGGTGATCGTGTAAGTGGGATGATCACACATGGTGTATGGTACCATTGAGAAGGTATGTGGTGTAAGGCGTTATGGTGATCGTGTAAGTGGAATGTTTACACATAGTGTATGGTACCATTGAGAAGGTATATGGTGTAAGGCGTAATGGTGATCGTGTAAGTAGGATGTTTACACATAGTGTATGGTACCATTGAGAAGGTATGTGGTGTAAGGCGTAATGTTGATCGTGTAAGTGGAATGTTTACACATAGTGTATGGTACCATTGAGAAGGTATATGGTGTAAGGCGTAATGTTGATCGTGTAAGTGGGATGTTTACACATGGTGTATGGTACCATTGAGAAGGTATATGGTGTAAGGCGTAATGGTGATCGTGTAATTGGGATGTTCACACATGGTGTATGGTACCATGGAGAAGGTATGTGGTGTAAGGCGTAATGGTGATCGTGTAAGTGGGATGATCACACATGGTGTATGGTACCATTGAGAAGGTATGTGGTGTAAGGCGTTATGGTGATCGTGTAAGTGGAATGTTTACACATGGTGTATGGTACCATTGAGAAGGTATATGGTTTAAGGCGTAATGTTGATCGTGTAAGTAGGGTGTTTACACATGGTGTATGGTACCATGGAGAAGGTATATGGTATAAGGCGTAATGGTGATCGTGTAAGTGGGATGTTGACACATGGTGTATGGTACCATTGAGAAGGTATGTGGTGTAAGGCGTAATGTTGATCGTGTAAGTGGGATGTTAACACATGGTGTATGGTATCATGGAGAAGGTATGTGGTGTAAGGCGTAATGTTGATCGTGTAAGTGGAATGTTTACACATGGTGTATGGTACCATTGAGAAGGTATATGGTTTAAGGCGTAATGTTGATCGTGTAAGTAGGGTGTTTACACATGGTGTATGGTACCATGGAGAAGGTATATGGTATAAGGCGTAATGGTGATCGTGTAAGTGGGATGTTGACACATGGTGTATGGTACCATTGAGAAGGTATATGGTGTAAGGCGTAATGTTGATCGTGTAAGTGGGATGTTTACACATGGTGTATGGTACCATTGAGAAGGTATATGGTGTACGGCGTAATAGTGATCGTGTAAGTGGGATGTTCACACATGGTGTATGGTACCATTGAGAAGGTATATGGTTTAAGGCGTAATGTTGATCGTGTAAGTAGGGTGTTTACACATGGTGTATGGTACCATGGAGAAGGTATATGGTATAAGGCGTAATGGTGATCGTGTAAGTGGGATGTTTACACATGGTGTATGGTACCATTGAGAAGGTATATGGTGTAAGGCGTAATGGTGATCGTGTAAGTAGGGTGTTTACACATGGTGTATGGTACCATTGAGAAGGTATATGGTGTAAGGCGTAATGGTGATCGTGTAAGTGGGATGTTCACACATGATGTATGGTACCATTGAGAAAGTATATGGTGTAAGGCGTAATGGTGATCGTGTAAGTGGGATGTTCATACACGGTGTATGGTACCATTGAGAAGGTATGTGGTGTAAGGCGTTATGGTGATCGTGTGAGTAGGATGTTTACACATGGTGTATGGTACTATTGAGAAGGTATATGGTGTAAGGCGTAATAGTGATCGTGTAAGTGGGATGTTTACACATGGTGTATGGTACTATTGAGAAGATATGTGGTGTAAGGCGTAGTGGTGATCGTGTAAGTGGAATGTTTAAACATGGTGTATGGTACTATTGAGAAGATATGTGGTGTAAGGCGTAGTGGTGATCGTGTAAGTGGAATGTTTACACATGGTGTATGGTACTATTGAGAAGATATGTGGTGTAAGGCGTAGTGGTGATCGTGTAAGTGGAATGTTTAAACATGGTGTATGGTACCATTGAAACGGTGTGTGGTGTAAGGCGTAATGATGACCGTGTAAGTCGGATGTCTACACGGATCAAAGAAATAAGTTTAGTTTGTCTGAAATAACGTATATAAAACATACAATTATCTTAGAAAGAACATGCATTTTAAATAGCAGCTCCACAATCAATATGAATTGATCACTATTGCTGAAAGCTAGTAAAAAGTACTATAAATATATGTGTGGTACAGTGCTATATAGTTATACCAGTAGACTTTAATTTATATATATATATTAGACTCGTTGATATATATATATATATATATAGAGTGCTTTTCTGTACTCACCTCTTTGCTTTCACTATAGTCTTTAATAACCTGTTCATATTTGTGATAATTTATTACAAAAGACAAGTAACTTCTGTGTTTGAAAAGATTAAACACGAAAATAGAATAAAGGGGTGAGACAAAAATCGATATACGCAAGATTTTCCGTAGCGACAGACAATGATTACGCACGGACTTAGTAAAGAAAGTCCCTTTCTGGATTACGTAAAGATATTGTCACATATGTTAAACATTATGTAGCTATTTCAAAACTGATATGAGATCTAACTTATGCATTGCAAGTCATTACACCAACAATGCAAGTATTTATCATTGGCTTTCAAATGTCAAGGTTGAACGTTCGGCTGAAGGTTAATCCAGAAAAATTCTTCGGAAGCGCTAAATTCTTCAAGGGATGTTTCATAAATTGGTGTAAATAAAAGGTAAAAATCACCAACAAAGCACCCAATCAAGATACATGAGGTCATGGTTTCTAAGAATGAGGTCACGGTTTAAATATTGAGGTCATTGTTCAAAGAAGGGGTTATGGTCCAAAGAAGGGGTCATGGATTCAAAGATTCAGTTCATGGTTTCGAAGTTGCAACCAAAAACATTTCAACAAGCCGTTCATTACACTTGAGCTGACTATACATGTAAGTGAAATATTTAGATTGCACTGTTTTCAGTTCAAATTACATTGAAATAAATAGACTTTGTTAAAGAACTTTTTTTTAACAATTTTAGGAAGCCAAAAAAAAAAACTCAAGTGATCACACGAGCACAATTATAAAACTTTAAAAAGCCAACTGCGATAATCGATTGAAACTTATAGCCAGCAAAGTAATCATCTTGGCAACATCTAGAAGTTGATGGTACATTAACGTAAGTGTTTTGTCTTGCATCTTTGGTTATAGTTCATGACATGAATGTTCCAATGCAACTGCAAACAAGGAATGGATATATAAGCTCGTGTTTCTCCGAGCGAAAAGAATTTGACTCGAAATATTCACGGTTGAGCCGAAAGATTTTTTTTTTAATTTTCAAGTGTAGAGCCTTCCAATTCCTTCAAACTGTTGTCGTGTTCCCTTTCTTCTATATGTTGAATATGAAAATTTTGATATGTTCTTCGAATCGAAATTAACTTATACAATTTGTACAACCAACCTGTATTTTTTAAAACTGTTCTTAAATTGCAAGTATCAGTAAATAAGCGATGGTGGTTACATCTACTTTTATTTTCATTTATTTTGACAAGATAAATAAATGAACATGCATGTCATTTTGTATCAGTAATCAATCTAGTACAACCCTTTTTATCATACAACTAAATTTACCGATTGCCTCGTAGCTAAAAAAAATATCCCAAAATACGTATTAAACTTCACATCATAAAATCTACAACCATATGTACTTTACAATGAAATGTTACCTAGTTATAAAACATCCAAGTCACGGGTCATAAAAAAAGATACCGGATATTTTGTCTAGGATTACTTTCACATTTTGACTTTTTATTTAAATAACGTGTTTAAAGAAAAATGATACCTATATGACTTTTGGTATACCAGGTTGCATCATATTGCAACTAAGTCTCTTAGGATAAGTTCATGATAGTTGATTTCTTGATTTTGATTAAAAAAAATATAAAAAGTTTCAAATACAGGCGAAATAGTTATACAAGTGCTAGTTGATGCATTTGCTTTTAATTTGGACATAACTTTTTAGTTCATTTGATTGTTGCGTTAAGTAATAGGCTATTTATGGAATATCGTTCTGTTCATTCGACTATTAAAAGTTTACACAGGATAAATTTGTTCCTACTATTGTAGCGTTTAGAAAACAACAAAAAACGCTACACAACGTTTACAAAATTTTGGTTAGAAAGAAATGTACTCTTAAGTTAGTAAAATATCATTGAGTTTACCCTGACAGTAAATGGTCATCGTTTTTTTCACAATTCTGTAAACTGTGATTTTAAGTATTATGGTCAATTTAGTATTTCAATAAATGGCAGGTACATTCCATTCATCTTTTGTAATGTATACCGTTATTATTGAAATCATTGTCCTTATCGTAAATTATCTCCCTGTGTATTAGATTGGTATTTTTCAACTAAATCAAGGTATGTAATGTTTCACGTTTGATTTAATGATTTAATTAAAGTTTCTTGTATGGTGGAAACACATACTTTCAATATTTTAAAAAATCTATTTCGACAACATAAACTTTTGAAGATGTCAGTCAAATAAGTATACATTACACAGCATGTTAATTTCGTTCGAGAATCCGTTTTAAATATTTTAATCAAAAATATAAATTGCATATCATTTTGAAGATTTGATATTAAAATATTTTATTTCTTACTGAGTTTTTATTTCAAATATTCAATAATTCGCGAATTAGATTTCCTTAGCTTAAAGTATTTCAAAAGTTTTGTTCTTGTAGTATAGCCTATAGACAAATTTCTTAAAAGAAGGAATTCCTGAACATTTTATATTTTAATAATTAGTGCAGATTTGCAATCATAGCATTTTTCGAAAAACTGTGTCACAAAAGCAGTGCACGTTATCAAATTCCAAAGATCTTAAAGCAGACGACCTTCCACACGAGACGATCCATGATATGATTCTTTCGCCGTTTTTAAATCAATCATTTTATTTACATTTCACATAATTTAAAATCCAACTTACCTCCATACTGTTCAAAAGTTATTTATAAAATGGTGTATAAAGTGATTAAACCTAAGGTAGGGCAATTCTACGCACTGCTTAACATCTAACAAAACCTTATTACATATCTTATCGGGAAACATATAAAGGATGTAAATAATTCATTGGCAGCGAATTGAATAAAAATCACATTCATGTACTATTGAAAACAATAAAACTTAATTACGGTACATTCAGAGATAATTGTTTTACTTTTAAAAAAAAGTTCAATTTCCACGGCAGTATAGTAACAATGGAAATTACACGCATCAATTATAATACGTTTAGTGTCAACCTTTATAAGACTACACTTGTACTGACAGTCCGAAAACGGTATTTTTTTTAAATTCTCGAATCAATATACTTGTACTATTAGATCATGTGTCAACTTTAACCTGTTTTTTTTCTGAGAAAACGGCGAGACATTTTATGTTGTAAATATTACTGAGAAAAGTGACTTTTAGGAACTTTTTATGAGATTTCGAAAATTGTTTAACAATTGTATATCTATTGGAATTTGCTACCATTACGTTGAAACGCAACAATAGAGAACACATGTATTGATACGTTTAAAGCCCAGTTATCACTATCAAAGCTAACTTGGTCAACGTTTTCTTTGACCGTATAAACTTGGCCATAGTCATTTGTTGTCAAATAGAATTGAATTTTCCAAGAGTTGACATATAATATTATCTTATATTTTCTTATGACAAACAAATATATCAACCGTAACATAAATGTGTAAAGAAGAATTAATTTGTTATTAAAGAGATAATGCATAATCTATCGGCTGGATCGAGACCGATGAAAATTACTTGTACCACTAAAACAACATATTACTTCAACTGAGGATTCCAACGAAACGTGAAAGTTATTGCGTACATTATATAGTACTTGCATTGCTATTCGTTTTGAAAATCAATGACCCCAAAATATAGCTGATATCAACAAACAACAGCATCTGTCCATGCGAATAAGCGATCTGAACATACCCGATATTCTTCTTGCGGAGAAAATAACACATTAATACTGCTTGAAATTAAAAAAAAAATGCGATAGTCACTTGAATAAGCACACACTTGAATATACAAACGGCGAGTTAAATATAACGGAATAAAATGTTGTGCCATTTTCATTGATACAAAACGATTGAAAAATCATTTGCTAGAAAAACCACATACTGCGAAACAATAAATATCCTCTAGAGAACAGGCTGCAATTTGACAGGCGAGACCCAACATTGAGTTTGCAGTGGTCCAACCCTTTAGTTTAGGTCAACATTTTAAAACAATACCTGGTATCTCCGTAACAGGGGACTAATACTCATCTAGTTATCAAAGCTTTATCCGTATTTAACCTGTCTTATCAAGTTATCAGAAGTTTATTTATGAGGCGTCCGATGACTTCTGGTCTCATGAAGTACACTGGTGTATATCCGGACAAGGATCCAATATGCTTTAAAAAATCAATAAAAGTAAAGATTCGGGGCCTTTTATAGCTGACTATTCTGTATGGTCTTTGTTTATTGTTAAAGGCCGTACGGTGATTTATAGTTGTTAATGTCTGTGTCATTTTGGTCTATTGTGGAGAGTTGTCTCTTTGGCAATCATACCAGATCTTCTTTTTTATATATAAAAAATAAAATGCAATATTTCATTTAACAATTTTTTACTGACACGCGCTTGTCTAACCAATTATCGCAAACATCTTACCTTCGTACTGATATACTCCAACTGTACTTATAACCAACCTCCAGTAATGTAAACAATGTTATCTTATAAACTGTTATATAATCTGCATTTTCGTTAAATCACTTATCTTTTGAATATATACACAGACAGCGGATAGAAGATCAATACAGAAAGACACCGGTTTTACCAAAATCACATATGTAACAATCGATGTGTCAACCATTTCGTATTTTCTCAAGTTATGTACAATGCTTATAATTATAATACAGATTTAACCTTAAGATTTGTATATATAGATAGGGAAGTGTAACATGTACTTCTATTGTGGTAATGTTGCACTTATAACAAATATTATCTTCTTCGTAAAATATAGGTTGATAAAAATAAATGTTTCTCAACCTTTTCTTTCGCAAATTAAGAACTATCTCACTCATTCCGACCTTTAAGATAATCATATACGAAATACAATTGTTAAGAGCTATGATCAGAGATAATATACGAGACAAGTTTGTTAATTCATAAGACTATATTTATCACCCTAACCCCGACTATTGAAATGTTGCTAATAGAACTGTGACATTCAAAAACCATAAATTTAAACTGTGTATGGGTCTTTCATCATATAAAAACAAAGGATTGAATTATTAGCTGATTTTTAAATCTAACTGGCCTCACACACATCCTTCCGATTTAAAAAAAATCTTTTTGTTAGGAATAGTGTTTCTGATTATTCTGAAGTTTTTTTGTACGACAGTCTTTAACAGACTGCTGTTGCTTCATAAACTAGTTTTCTGTAGTATCGAGCATATTTTAGAACTGACTTTCTATAGAATCTTTGTCCCATCAATTGTTCATTTTTACAAGTGAGTGATTTTCGGACGGGGGCATGACTTCAGAGATTTGTTATTGCTTACTCTATTTTACGAAACATGGTTAACATCCGATAAGAAGTTCCTGTGTGAACGTTAAACACAATTTTTAAAAAAGTATATCAAATCTGATTAACTTGATCATGCCTGTTTGTTTGCTTGTTGTTTTTTTGTTTGTCTATTTGTCAAAGGATTCAGTTGACGGTGATTGGTACGTTGTGTTTTACTGTATTTTATCATATACTTGTATTAAATATTACTAAAATTTTACAGTTCAATAACATTTGAAAATATCAAAATGCTATGAAAGGATTACTAGGTTTATTGACCAGATTCCTTGGAATTTCAATAGCGGACTGATAAAGGTACCTTTATTGACTGCTTCCGGTATGTTATCACATGCCTTTCCGTTAATGTCCGTGACGTTTATCACATGCAACTTCGTACATTTCTGGAAAACGTCAACAGAACGCGGAAAACGGCAAGTGCTAAGACTTTTCCTAAAATGGTTGAGGAGCAAAAATAAATTAAATTAAACTTGTTTTAAAAGACATAAATGGGTTGACAGTATTAATGAAGAACATGATAATTGTTGTGAACATATAAATATATGCTTGTAATAGCATGCAATAAAAAGTTAAGATTTTTTTTTGATTGTCTGTAAATATTATCTGAAAATGCTAAGACAAACAAAATTAAATTTTAATAGTTCTTGTCTGTATTTCTTCTGCTGAAGTATATGATAAAAAGATAATTCCATGTCATTTTTCAAATCAGACCCTTTATCGGCCCTCGTTCATGATATTAGCCTGCGGCTCTTGGGCTGATATCATAGCCTTGGGCCGATAAAGGGTCTGATATGTAAAATGCCATGTAATAATCTATACGTATTTGGTAATTTATATGATCCTGACGAGTAAACTTGTTTTGTATTATCGCAGCATTCCTAATTCGTGCTTTACAGTTTTTGGTGTTGGTTGTTTTTTCTCATTAATAATTTTACACTAGCAACTTATCTTCATCTTCATTTTAAACTAAACAATGATACCAAATCACAGATATAAAAACCACAGTTCTAACTGTTCTGCGCGTTCCAAAACTAAATATTTTATTATGACTTTTACTTATTAAGAGATACATAACGGGTGTCACAAGTAGCACAGGAACTGTGTAACTAACCTTTTCAGTGGGGCACTAGTTCTCATTTAGGTGAATGTTGATCAATCTTATTTTGTCAATTGTAAACAGTACCGTTGTTAATCTTATCTTCTATTTACCATGTTATTTTGGTCAGTTCCTCCTCGGAATTAATTTCATACAGTACTGTCAATGTTGTTGTTCACATTTTTTTGTTAGTTTGGTTTATGGATAGTTGTCGCATTGGTAATTATACAGCGACTCTTATACTCTTATTAATCATCATTTCACATACACACTATTGGAATTTTCCACAACAAAAAGAAAAGTTACCAAAGGTACCAGGATTATAATTTAGTACGCCAGACGTGCGTTGCGTTTCGTCTACATAAGACTCATCAGTGACGCTCAGATTAAAATATTTATTAAGCCAAACAAGTATAAAGTAAGAATTTTGACTTTTCATCGCATAGTCTAGCTCTTTAATATTCATTACATAGTCATTTAAATTTCTTTTAAAATATGAAAGAACAACAGCGATATAAATAGAACAAAATTTAATGTGGGATACCTACAACTTTACCACAGACACTTTATGTTTTTGGAAAAAAAGGTTTTCAGATAAATATAATAAGTAAAACAAATATATTTCGCTTATATCCCCCAAAAATGGTGACTTATTTAAATGTGGTAGAGTACTATTTTAAAAACATTCCAAGTTATGGAAAGTAAATTAATAAACCGTACTTTCTCGTGACTATATTATGTAAAATTGAGAATGGAAATTGGGAATGTATCAAAGAGACAACAACCCGACCATAGAAAAAACAACAGCAGAAGGTCACCAACAGGTCTTCAATGTAACGAAAAATTCCCGCACCCGGAGGCGTCCTTCAGCTGGCCCCTAAACAAATATAATTTTTTATACTAGTTCAGTGATAATGAACGCCATACTAATTTCCAAATTGTACACAAAAAACTAAAATTAAAATAATACAAGACTAACAAAGATCAGAGGCTCCTGACTTGGGACGGGCGCAAACATGCGGCAGTGTTAAACATGTTTATGATATGTCAACTCTCCCCCTATACCTGTAGCCAATGTAGAAAAGTAAACGCATAACAATATGTACATTTAAAATTCAATTTAAGAGAAGTCCGAGTCTTATGTCAGAAGATGTAACCAAAGAAATTAAACAAAATTTACCGTCAGGTTATCGGAATTCCAATTGGGACTTACTGTGCACCACTTATTGCGGGCCTGTTTTTGTATTGCTATGAGTTACAATTTATGACAAAAATCAGCAAAGACCAATCGAAACAACATCTGATAAACAAATTTAATAATACTTTTAGATATTTGGATGACACGTTGGCTCTCAATAATGACGACTTCAGTATGTATACTAAAGAAATTTATCATGTTGAACTTACTTTAAATAAAGATAACACTAACAATGACCACTGCCCTGGTCTTTGCTGATTTTTGTCATAAATTGTAACTCATAGCAATACAAATATTTGTAAGGTTTTTTTTGGAGCTTCGGAAGCCAATACATAGTTGGGACTTTCATTGTATTTGGTTCTGCTTGTAAAGCGGAAGCTAAAATTTTATGTTTGTTACAGATGTCGTTTTCTGAAAATGGAGTCAGTTGGAATGTTGGTGAATTGTTAATTTCTTTTTTCAGAACCTCAATGTAAAATTTACGTCAAACCATAATAATATTATTAGCAGCTTTATCGGCCGGGATAAAAACAAATTACTTGGCTAGTTCTTTTAGTTTATGTTTGATACGAGAAATAGGTTTATTGTGGTTATGTTAATAATAAAATGCTCTTAAAAATGTTGAATACGTATAACAACTATGTTCATTACTGAATTGAAAAAAGAGTCCAAAGATTTTTTGTTAGCCTTTTCCCGTTTTATCCATTTCAAACAGTAAGTACGGAGTGCGTCGTGGATGATATTACGACACTCATTCCAATTAATAACTTAAGGGGAACGATATTTAGGTCCTTTACTGAGGAATGCTTTAAACTCTCGGTCTTGAACGATGTTAAGGTCTCCTGTTATAACATGGGAAATTGTTCCATAAATGTATGCGGAATTAATACAATTACATGAAGTAGGTGTATTTTCACTGATATTAACATCTTTACACAATTGGTTATAATTGAACACAATTTTTTTCGAGTAGATTTCTTGTAAATATAACAAATAAGAGGGACCTCAGTATTGTCAACATATCCAGGAATTTGTTCTTTAATAGAATGGTCGTTAAATATACCGGCAATATTTACAAAATCAAAACCTTTATTGACATACTTTATTTTAATAAAATGTTTTTTTATGATTTTCAGGTCGATCAATTTTTGGAAATAGTTTAGAATAACAATATGCCATAATAATTTGAACTATTTCATACTTAGGACTGTTATATGAAATTGTGCTGCAATCCTCTAAAATTTTATTTAACCTATTAACCGGTAATGAACAGAGCTTTGTTCACAGATAATGTCTACCGTTTAATTTTTAAATTAAATTCGAAATATTGGTATGATTGGTCCGAAAATGTTTTGATTGCGATTTTTTCTAAGACTGTGAGAACGGTTTGCATGCATTCATTCGATGTCTGGTTATTACAAGAAAAGTCGCAAAGTGAAATTGCCGTGAAATCATCGCCCAGGCTTTAGGATAAACGCAACTATGTACATTGTAAATCGAAAAGAATAATTGTGCAATCATTGCACGACAAAGTGGTAAATAATCATATTAACCTTATCATAAAACGGGATGAAGTATTTTTAAGTCTATGACATATTTTTTTCCGAGCGCCTGCGGATTATTTATAAAAAACATTAAATGACCAAAATCTATTGTATATGGATGAACTAAACTGAATTTGAACTAGATAAAATCCTATATTGATGTTTCTGTGTGCGTGTTTAGTTTCACACATCTTTCTATTTTCAAGGTAACAATTATACGTACGCTCATTAATCAGCTACCATTAACATTTTAGGAAACTGAAAGGTATAATTAACCAGGGAATTTATTGAAAACATTAAAAAACGAAATGTTTAATCACAGGGTTTTAACTGGATTTAAAACAAAACTCTTAAATAACTCGAATGCAAGCTGTAGATTTATGATTTACAACAAGTTAATGCATTTACGTTTACAAAACAATTTCTGATGTTTTATACACGAAATGATGGTTGTATAAAGTAAAATCACACAAACACTGAAATCCGAGTAAACACAAAATTGTTTTCTCGTTTTAATTGTTTTACATTGTTTTATCGGGGCCTTAGCTGACTATGCGGTATGGGCTCTGCTCATCGTTGAAGGCCGTACGGTGACCTATCGTTGTTAATGTCTGTGTCATTTTGGTCTCTTGTGGACAGTTGTCTTATTGGCAATCATACCACATCTTCTTTTTTTATATATACTAGAACACACCCGTGATATTGCGGGTCCGTGACTGAATCAAAGTATATAACTATGCGTATGCCTTATTTTAGTATTGGTATTGTCATCTGATCAAGTCATGCCGATTATAAGATGCACAGTTTTCTCTGTTTTCAAAATCTTTCTGTTTGAACATGTTGAACCCGTCGACCTGGAACCTATCAATTATTGGTAATATTATTAATTTGCAAAACAAAAGGGCCGTGGAGTACTTTTTAACAGTATACAGCAAAATTCTAAATAGACCGTTTGGTGGTGCGCCTGTCAAATGCGAAACATACAGATCATGTAGGAATAGGTAACAGTTGAATATACTATTGGTATCGGTGTCGGACTCGACTCGGAACTTCTTATTTATTGGCAGTATTAATTACGTGGAAAACAAATGGGCCTGGAGTGGTGTAATTTTTAATCAACACTATTGTACTATATTAGTTATATATAAGGTTGAATTCTTTGATCATCGTTTTTACGTGATGACGGCTGACAAATTGGACCTCGTAATTTAAGTATTATAGATAATATAACAAGAGCCATTTTCCTGACTTGGTACAGGACAGTGTGCCACATGTGCCATTGCATTTCTCTTGATCTAATGAGTTTTAAATATTGCCCTTGTATTATTACCCTCTTTTGATGAAGATGTGTTCACTGGTTTATCGTTGAAGACCAAGTAAAAAAGTACAAGACAAGGAACACCAATAAAAAGAACAACATGAACTATAACCAGTGTAACAAGTAGAAATGTAAGTGTAAGTAAGCTGTATAAAAAAACTCATCAAATATCACAGACTTATGATTTGTACGACAGACGCTCGATTTGTCTACAAAAAACTCACTAACGCCGATCGAATAAAAAAGTTAAAAGACCAATTGAAGCACGAAATTGACGAGCATGAAGTACCAACAGTTACAATCTGGTTTTTTTTCCAAATACAAATACAGATAGATGATTTATTTCTAAGATACACCATCCCTACAGCAATTCAGTTTTGTTAATTTATAAATATGACCATACCGAAGATATTTCAACTGACCAAACTGTTATGACTTTATAAGGGAAAGATATATTCATAATTATTGGTTCTAAAACAAAAACTAAATGTTTGACTTTAAGCCAGAGGATGGAAGTGAATTCAGTAAATCATTTCTAACGCATAAAACTTATAAAGTTTTTTTTGTTGCTTTTTTACACACTCAAAACTTTGATATGTCCGCTTGATTTTTTATAGTCAACGAAAATTTATGACTTTTATTAGGGATACAACATGGAAAAGAACATTTGAAATGGCGAGGCCAATCACTAAACTTGATTATCTTTAAAATTTAACTATTTCAAACATATTTGTTTATATGTTTTTTCTTCATTTCCCGTTATTATCTGTATTATCGTCCAATGAAATATCAGAATACCCTTTAATTTTTCACATATCATAACTTTCTGTTAAAAAATGTACAATGTATAGTACATACATATGCCATTTCTATAATCTTCCGTCGGTTACATTTAAATTCTGTTTGTTTTTTCTAGTTGCATTGGTTTGTTATCTTTGCATAACCGACATTTTACTCAAGATATCAAATTCCACCTAAAAACAAGATTGAGGAAAACAAACAAAAAATAAAAAGATAAATAACCATAACATCTGTAAATAAATACCCTGTTACGGTTATAATTCAGTTTCCATGTCTGTGAGTATTCTGCTCATAAAATTGAAAAAAATAGAATAACAAAAATATCAAACTCAAAGGAAAATTTAAAAAGGAAAGTCCCTAATCAAATGGCAATGTCCAAAACCCAAACACACCAAACGAATGGATACATACTGTCATATTCCTGACTTGTTACACATATTTTTTTTAGACATTGGTTGTTTTCGCGTCATCATTACACAGCTTAAGGGGGCTCGCGGGTATAAATCAAATGTTTTGTGTAATATAGGATTTGGTTGTATATGTATAAAGGAACTTTATCATATACTTAATAGAAAAATGAAATAAAAAAATGGGGTCACCGTTCATTTAAGCTCACAATCTGCCTCTGAAAAAAGCATACATTTTTTTTAATGTCCTTTTTTTTTGTTGAACTAATAGAACAAATAAAGGTAATATCAAAATGAAAATAAAAATAAATGACAGAAATCGCTTAAATTTTACAATCATTTTGTTTGTGTACAGCTTATTTGAAAACAATAATAAAAAATGTAGGTCACCGATGAGTTAAAAAAGAGATTTCAATTTTAATGTAAAAAAAAAATGGCATTTTGGCACCAAAAGGAGATAATTTGGAGCCTTTTCAATGATATAAACATTTGAAAGTCATCTGGGGCCAAACCGAATCGATTTTTTGGGTTGATTTTTGTACCATATCATAAAGTAATAACTAATACTACTAATAACTAATTTTGGTTGAAATTTTTGTACCCGCGAGCCTCCTTAAAGGGGAGTCAAAGTTATAATGAGAAGATGTTTTTTTCTAATCGAGGAGGACTTTTATTTCACTTTTGCTGTACTACAAGATAATCCAGACTACATCATTCATATGTGTATTTTGTTAGCAACACAAAGTTAAATGGAACAAAAATACCCAAGGAAAATTCAAATCGAATAGTTCCTTATCAAATAGCAAAATTATGCTTTTGGACCCCTTACATTAAAGAACTTTGTTTATACATTAAATATTAATGACTGAAAATGCTATTCACACGTACAAATTGATTATAGTCGGTAGCAAGAACATTATGCAATTTCTGTATTATTTATATAGATTATTGTCTTTCTAAGATTCTAATTTTACGAGTAATATGTGACTTAGATGTGTACGTAAAGGTATCTGATGTTAAATTGGAAAGTTATTTTTTTTTAAATTGTCAATAATAAACAAAAATGACAGTGCAAATTTAGATGTGGAAGTCACCGATTACCCATTGAAACGGGAAGTTGGAACATCATATCCAGAAATAAAAGGATGGTCCATCTTTTCAAATCAAGAGACATCGGTGAGGAATATCATTATGTCATGTCATGTTATTCTCTTCATCAAGACATAAAGAGGCTGTAAGCTAAGTTTGGTACTTAAATACATACTGAAATATCAATTTCAGCAATAAATGTGCTCGAGTAAGTGTGTTGTTCTTGAAACACTATAGAGAGTTATGAAAATGATAAATATGAGGCCCACTCGTTCTGGTTAGCCTGTAATTCAAAAATACATTGTCTGTATTGGTCACAAGTGCTTTAATATTTAATGTAATTGTTTACATATATATATAAATATAAATTCTCTGTAACTATGTAATTAGTAGCTAATGAGAAATAATATTCATCCATTCATTCATACGTTATAAATCACATTTGTATTATGTTTGATAGATGAAATCGATATTTGACATCACGTTTATCCTTTAAAATTTGTATCTACTAAGCATTATATCGTTGCTACAGACCTCCCTCATGAGTATGCTAACGTAATAATATAACTGAATTCAGTGTAATGATGATTGTTGATGTGTGATAAGTCAGAATCTCAATATCGATCGAACAAAGTATAATATATCAGGCAATACTAATGGGAAATATGTCTACTAATATTTGGAACTGAATATGAGCTTAAAAGTTATGATCACTTTAAACTGCAATCAGCCATAATTCTGACTTTAAATGAGTTAGATCCATCATATACTGAGAATTTATGTGAATTTGGTATATAATATACTGTTCGTTGTAGTCATATATTTCCCAATTAAGAGTTAATAGGAACTCCTGTTGCAAAGTGAACTTCATTTGAGAACAAATTAAGGAGAATTGAAATGGTATTGTGCTATTCCAGAAGCAAACTGTATATTGAATGGAAGGGTACATACAATGTACATAATGGAACCCCTTTTTATTCCAATGGTCTTAGATATGTGGCTATCGATATAACCAGAAGAGAAAAGAGAGTCGAAAGATGCCAAAGAGACATTCAAACACATGAGTCGAAATCAATTTGACAACATCATGGCTAAAAAAAAGAGAAAAACAAACAGACAAACAACAGTACACACAACACATCATAGAAAACTAGAGACTTAGCAACATGAATCCCACCATGAAAGCTCAATATGTGACTTGTCTTTTTCCTTCTGACGTTTGGTTGTGAGTGAATGATTGTCAATTGAGAAAAGTGAAAAAATAGAGAATGCAAGAATTGAATCAACAGAAAAAGGAATATATTTCCAGGGTTCCCCACAGTGCAAATAGTTTGATTGTTCCAAGGCAATAACTTAACAGAACTTTTCATAAGCATCTTAGAAAAATCAAGGCTTGAGAACAAACGAAATGCAATCTAAATAACTTGATATTCACCAGGAGCATGATTCTTTTAAAAAATATGATCGACACTCATTTTCGAACCTGTTCTAGACATTGCTGATATACTTTCAATAAAAACTTCTAGCAAAAGATGTACACGTGAGCGCTAATAATGCAATTTTTCACATAATTGATATTGATAAAGGTAATGACTCTATTGAAAATCGAGTTAATCGGCTCTCATTTTCGAACTTGTCCAAGACATTGTTATTAAAAATGTGATCTAATTTTTTTTTAAATGTCATGAATTGTACACGTATGGGCGCTTAAAACTTTAACAGATGTGCAGACGATAGACGGTATTTCTTTGTCCCCTAAAATGCGTCGCGCGTAGGACAAACACAAACATTGTTTTTACACTACTATTCAACTTTGACGGATCTCTAGAGGATGAAAAGAGTACTAGTAGTTAGAGTTATCTGGTTATATTCCTATTAAAATAGGGTTGATACACGCAAAAAATAAGAAAAGTTCTATCTATATGGTTTTATATTAATATCAAAAAATGTCGAAAAATAACTATTAAAGAAGAGGGACGAAAGATACCAAAGGGACAGTCAAACTCATAAATCTAAAATAGACTTACAACGCCATGGCTAAAAATGAAAAAGACAAACAGACAAACAATACATATGACACAACATAGAAAACTAAAGAATAAACAACACAAACCCCACCAAAAACTAGGGGTGATCTCAGGTGCTCCGGGAGGGTAAGCAGATCCTGCTTAAATAACTCATCGTAGATTCCAGGCGTAGAATTATGTTAGAAAAACGCCCGTTTTAAAGTTGAAAGGTCTAATTAAATACCATGTTAAAGATCATAACAATGTTAAATTTCGAAGATGTTTGCCAAAAACGGCTATGAGCATCAAAGTATGGAGCAGAAAAACGTAGTGATGGATAAACATTAAATTTACATAAAATGACCACATCAATGATATTTTATGTCAACACACAAGTGCGAACTTACGGATTGATGATACCCTTAAGGCAAATTTTCACCAGAAGTGGCATCAAGTCTGTGGTTATTAAAACTCATCAAAGATGAAAAAAGCTCTGGATCATAATGATCTCTAGTTTAGTTTAGTTAAAACATATTTATTTATAGTGGATTGGGAAACAAGTTTTGCAACTTATATTAATCCCTTTCCACTTTGCGGGTGCGAGTCTTTTTCGAAATCTACGAGGGTGTCTTTAACGTGCAAGAGATATGTCTCTTTCTTAACACGGATCAGCCACTTTTCGTCCCCTTCCGACGGATTATTATCGTTTCCTCAAGACCATACTAGCAAATGGTGTCAAGGGAGAACCGAAAATTCAGTTCCTGAAATTTTCATCCCAGACGGGAATCGAATCAGGAACTATATATACGTTCTGATGAAAAGTACATAGAATTTCTTTACTCAATGCTTACTCATCACTTGTTTTACCATGATAATGTCGATGTTGTTTATAACAGATTTTATGAATATGATGTGGTTTACATGTGTTTAATGTATAGTTGTTATAACAAACTTACCTTTTTGGTATAATTTGTTTTCACAAATATCCATTTCCTGTTCAAAATAAATTTTCGAAACACAGATTTTTCCATAAAAATGGTAGAATTCTATCATTGACATAAGAACATTCGTCTGATCTCAAAGGGGATTATTGTCCTTGAACGATCAAATGCATTAAAATCGATTAGGATGGGGATTATTTAATATAACTTAAACACAATGATTTTACAGATAGTGATGTTATCGTTTATATTTAAGTAAAAACAAAATGTGTCTCTAAGATTTTTGTTTTGTGATCTTTGGTAGGCATAATTGCTTGGTTTGTTAAATTTGATTTTAACAACAATAAGGATAATATAAAAAAAAATCAGGACCTTTTAGTAACATTTAAAATTTTAGAAGAATATTTATAAGTAATTTAATCTAAAGTATACATCATGGAACATTGGTTTCAACTTTGTAGTTTTTGATAAAATATTTCGATTTTACCTATTTAAATGAACACTAAAGTCATATTATTTATTATTAATTTTATTGTCTATTGAACACATTATATACTATCAATTTGGAATGTTATTACTGTCTTTATAGTTGTTAGTTAACTCAAATTAAAATAATGGACAGGCAAAATCAAAATTTTAAATTAGGTTTTGAAAACGCCTACAAAATTAACACAAAAAAAAATATTTTGAAAGAAGAAATCAGTGAATAAAAGTATCTTTAAATATTTCGGATATAAACTTATATCCTTCAGCAGTTTGATGTAAAATGAACCATATCAATGTATTTTGGTTTTACTAAAACAATCTGAAACGGAATGTCAGTTAAAAAAAAACACCCTTGTATTATTCTAGGTTTCAAAGTAATGAGACAGCGTATATAGGCATCCTAAACAATCTGCTATTTGAACTTGTTTAATTGTAAAATTTTGAAATTAACCAAGGTTAAATAATTAACACTGATTAACACAGAACCTGCATAGATGTGTTCCTTAAACAAATAACAATGCGGAATTTGAATTTGTTTAATTCTACAATGCCACAGTTGAAGCATGTTAAGTATTCAAAACGAAGAACTCATAAATATGCATAGCGCTGTATGATTTAAATAGGTATATTTCTAACATTATAAAGATGACGTAGATTGAATAATAATAACATAGACTGCGTGAATACGCATCCAAAAATGATTATATTCCAGATAAAAAGGCAGAAGGTCAACTTTCTAATGAATGATTTAATGAGACTTTGAAACAGCTCCTACATTCACAAAAAAAACCACCATCACACACTTTTTACTTTTGATTAAATTGCAATAACTTCACATGCTATTGTGAACAGTATCTTCCGATTAGTGAAACAGCAATGGATACAAAGATAGCCTCGTCATATGGATATATTTTGCGGCCAATTTAAACAGCAAATTCTCAATACCTCACTTTATCAACCTTCTTGCTTTCGATTCATCGACAATATTGACATAACATTAGATAAACTTAACAAGAACTTGTGTTCATTTAAATGCCAACAACTCTTATCCCTCAATTAAATCAACTTATGAAATATCTGCATCCAATATCGCATTTCTTTACACTACAACATAAGTGAAGTATAGAATTATATTGCCAGATCTTTATTTTCGACTAACAGACCAACATCAACGTCTTTCTCTCCTGAATTGACATCCAAACCACTGCACCAAGAGCAACAATTGATTCAAAAGGGATTACAAGGAACTGCGCGATCACTTTATACATTAGAGCGTAAAAAGAAATGTCAAAGATATATAAATTTGGTTGTGAAATATAAAAATACCGAACTGTGAGGAAAATTCAAAACGACAAAACACATCAAACAAATGGATAACAACTGTCATATTTCTGACTTGGTACAGGCAATTTCTAATTAAAAAAAAACGGCTGGTTTTATAGCTAACTAAAACTCTCACTTGTATGCCAGTCGCATTATATTGACAAAGATAGGGGTACAGCAATCTACATTATGTAAAAATTGTAATCACTATAAAAAACTAGAGGCTCTAAAGAGCCTGTGTCGCTCACCTTGGTCTATGTGCATATTAAACAAAGGACACAAATGGATTCATGACAAAATTGTATTTTGGTGATGGTGATGTGTTTGAAGTTCTTACTTTACTGAACGTTCTTGCTTCTTACAATTATATCTATAATGAACCTTGCCCATTAGTAACAGAGAAAAATATTTGGTAAAAATTTACATAAATTTACCGAATTAATGAAAATTGTTAAAAATTTACTATAAAGGGCAATAACTCCTTAAGGGGTCAATTGACCATTTAGGTCATGTTGACTTATTTGTAGATCTTACTTTGCTGAACATTATTGCTGTTTACAGTTTATCTCTATCTATAATAATATTCAAGATAATAACCAAAAACAGCAAAATTTCCTCAAAATTACCAATTCAGGGGCAGTAACCCAACAACAGGTTGACCGATTCATCTGAAAATTTGAGGGCAGATAGATCTTGACCTGATAAACATTTTTACCCCATGTCAGATTTCCTCTAAATGCTTTGGTTTTTGAGTTATAAGCCAAAAACTGCATTTTACCCCTATGTTTTATTTTTAGCCGTGGCGGCCATCTTGGTTGGATGACCGGGTCACGTCACACATTTTTTAAACTAGATACCCCAATGATGATTGTGGCCAAGTTTGGTTTGATTTGGCCCAGTAGTTTCAGAGGAGAAGATTTTTGTAAAAGCTAACGCCGGACGACGACGGACGACGGACGACTGACGCCGGACGCCAAGTGATGAGAAAAGCTCACTTGGCCCTTTGGGCCAGGTGAGCTAAAAATGTAACATAGAAAACAAAACAAAACAAGGCACATTAGCAAAATATGAAAATCAAAATACAAAAAATTATCATAGCATACTAACACAATGATAGGACGTTTGAGTACAGTGCCACGTAAAACTAATATCACAAAAAACCGAGCCTTAAGTAAAAGTTATATTTATAAAGACAAATAAAAGATAACGATAACACGTTATTAAGATGATAAACAACGTTAGTATCCATAATCTATACTTTAAGACCGTAGTGTATTATTTTTGAAGTTGCTATGGAACATCTATCAACAAGGTCATGATGTATTTTCTGATGATTTTAAGAAAGGACGAGATCTAGCTCAATCATTTTATTCAGACACTGGTGCCGTTTTATAAAGTCTGAGCAGAAGCTGCAAACCCTTGAATACCAAATATATATCCAATATGCAGCTGAAGTATGAATATTGCTACTATGATAAGGGAAATTGATAATTTCAGAATAAAAATCGTCTCGTTTGTCATAGATTCTGGTATTGAGATGACCGCTTAAATTGAATTTGAAGTATAATTCTAAAAACAAGGTGGAGGTAGCCGTGACTGTTGTTGTTTTAATTTCTATTTTTAAGGAATATATAAATGGAATTTAATCCGAAAAGTTTGGAATGTCAATGGAAAGAACATCATCAATACTTCTGAATTTGACATTTAAGATATGGTTTCTTTGATTGTCTATTTGTAAGTGTACAAAGGAACTCATATAACAATAAGAAGATGTTGGCAAGATGAGGCACACATGTTGTTCTTATAGGTATGCCGACAATTTTTTGTAACAGTCTACCTCCAAACTAACCACAGGTTGACATGTTCAACGCTGTAACTTGATCTTTAATTTTGAATATTGCTTTTATTGGTATTAATATTGCTTTTGTTTTCGGTTTATTAAAATCAAACTAAATATTATTTTTATTTACATACGCATCTTAATGGTTCTATCATCTGTCGATACTTGTATCTTGTAATTGCACAAGATCATGTTTTCCCCCCGACTGTTTATAACGTATTTACACTTAATTCATTTGATTTTGAATTCGTACTTATTGATAATTAAGACTTAAATGCATTATCACTCTTATTATTGATTATTATATTTGAACTAGTTGCCAATAACTGTAACCTTAGATCTGTACTTAGTGTCTTTTTTGTTGTGGGGATGTACAATAAATAACCTGTGCAAGTGTACTCTGCGTTTTTGTTGGATGCAATTCTATTTGTATCCATCTGATGAGCTAAGATTTCCATATTTTGTTCTTTTGTTGTACTGTTACACCACTGTCCCGCGTTATAGGAGGGTTGGGGCCTACAAACAAGTATAACCCCGCCACACTATGTATGTGTCTTTCTCAAGTCGGGAGCCTGTAATTCGGTGGTGGTCTCTTGCTGTGTTACATAATTGGTTTTTTTCTTAAATTAATTTGTATATAAATTAAGCCGTTAGTTTTATTTTCTAGAACTATACCATACATTTCTTTAAAAATGAAAAAAATAATAAAAAATATTGCGTATGTGTATGATAAAAAGATCGTAACACATCAGTCCTCATACCGATTTGACGTACCTATTGCCACATAAACTGATATTGAATATTAGGTGCAGTCATCTTTTTTTTAATTGTACTTTTGATATAGTACATAACTTTACGGATACTAGTGATCAAATGCAGTTTCCCACAAACTAATTTCACATAAAGGGGTTAAGTTTTGTGACATTCAATATCAAGTGTCGTAAAATTTAAACTTGAAGCTTTGAGGATTTCATTAAAAATGATACATGATTTGAATGTAAATATCTTCAAGATACAGGAAGAGAGTTTTAACAGGAAAATAATGGTATTCATAAACTGTGTTGTTCTCTAACACTTAAAATATATAATGAAAGTACTCTTACAAAGGTGAAGTTGTTTACACAATAAAAGTTGACCCCAACATCTTCAAGACAAAAAAATCAAATATTGAATTAAATGTAGAAGCAACATTTAATTGTGTATTTTAAATGTTATTTATTAATTGAGTAGAGATAGGGAAAAGCTCACACAGTTTAATCAAATCAGTATTATATTATTCTTTATTGAAGTTCTAGAAAGACATCTTCGACCTGTTAAATGGTCCAAAGATAACAACAACTCGTATAACAAAGAAAACAACAACTCGAGTAACAAAGATAACAACAACTCGTGTAACAATGATAAACAACAACTCGTGTAACATAGATAATACCGACCGTGTAAGGGCTGTATAGCCTGTCAAAGTAGATAAAAACTTCCATTTGTTTGTTCATAGATAACAACAACTCGTGTAACAAAGATAACAACACCATTTTATTCAAAAATTTTGATCACAGTCTCAGAATTATTCAATTTACAGCACATTATAGAACATTACACATGGTGCTGTACCGGGACTGCGTTTTTAAATTCTTATTCTCTCTATTAACACTGTTGATATTATTTCTATGCATCTGATTATTGTCTTGTAATACGACATTGATTTTTATGGGTGTTCTTTCATCGTTATAATTATCATAGCCTATAGTTTCAGTCACACTTCCGTTCACTGGAATGTCTTTTTTCAAAATTGTAAGATTATGGAATACATCTTCTGGTTCTGACAATAATCTACCATTTTCACCAACAAGGAAATACGTATGTAGCGAACCTTTTCCTTTTACTTCTATACATTGTCTGTCTCTGAATACATAGTCATCATCTTTGAGCAAACTAAGAAAAATATAGAAATAAGTTATTGCAATAATATAATTTCATTGTATTCACAAAATAAAAAAGTATACAGGTGAGCATCTGCCTGACATTTATTCATCCCTTCCATATCAGTATTCTTTATAATACACATAAGTGCTAGAGTGAAACATAATAATTTAAAAAAAAAACTTGAAAACAATTTTGAAGGGAAAGAGTGACAAAAGTTGGTACCATTTCCTTATTAACGTTAACGTGCACATAAATAGATCAAATATTTTTTCTTCAAAAACATACATTTAACTACATTTATATATTAATGTCGATTATACACATTTGAATGACGTCAGTAATTAATTATTAATAGTCGATTAAGTGTATAGTACGGAAGATTAGAAAATAACGCCTTAAAAATAATCAACTTTATTTTTTTGAATTCAAACAAAACAGATTGCAGAGTCGATTTAACAGTGTTTCGGTCTTCAATTGATTAAATGTCAGGAGGAATGGATGATGCAAAACATGTGTCAATCGACCAAATAATTATGTGTCTGTCCAAGTCTAAAATATCATCATTATCTATAGCTGTCCCTTAATCATTTGTCGATTTATGTTTGGTCTTGTTTTTTTTACCTTTGAATTGAACTAGTTTACAACCTTTTCAAAAGGGACGATTTGTATCTTCGTATAGTGTAGACATTTTCTTAATTGTCACCACCTCTTAATGCCAATTTGATTGCATTGTGTTGTTCAGTTACTATTCATTGACGTTTACCGGAAACATCTTTTTAAAAATAATTGTAGTAAACACATCGAAAAAAATTATTTACTATACCTGTATGATGTCGGGCTTATATGTATACGACCAGGTTCTCCATGACTTTCCATACGTGAGGCCGTATTTACAGTGTCACCAAAGAGACAATACCTTGGCATTTTAACACCTACAACTCCGGCTACTACAGGACCGCTGTGGATTCCAACACGTATCTAAAAAGCATTATAACAGTTGAATTATTTATACAACAAGTGGATACTTTTCAATATGAATATTTATAAGGGTCAATTAAAATAAACCAGGACCGTTTAATTCACAAATAAAAAAATGTTCCGAAAACTCTATAAAAGAACGAGAAAATAATAATTTAGGATGAAGCGTAGCAGAGAATGAAAATGATACGAGCAAGCGATAGGAAATTATATATATCTAAAGTCCCATGTAGGTCAATAATAGAGGGGTAGAAGTTAGTTACACATGTTACTGTCTGTGAAAAATAAACATGCAAAAAGTACATAAATTAATAATAAATCAATCATTATGGTTTAAAACGACTCACTTGTAGGGGTTTTCCTGTAGCTGGTGATTTCACATTGCTGGCTTCTTTTATCATATCTATAGCAAATTTGGCAACCGGCTGGGCATGCACTTTCTTGACTTCTGGTACTCCACTAACTACCATATATGCATCACCTATGGTTTCAACCTAAAGTCATATTTTTTTTAAATTATGGTTTGATCTGAGTTATTTATTGAAAACCTCCAAGAGAGAATAAGATAAAATCCTATTTTTAATGATTTTTTTAAACATGAACGAATTTATTAAATGTGAATGTTAATTTTAAAAGTGTCCTGTACCAAGTCAGGAAGATGGTCATTGTTATAATATTGTTCGTTTCTCTTTGTGTTGCATTTTAACGTTGAGTCGATTGTGTTTTCTCTTATTTTTGAGATATTGAGATAAGACGTGGCACGGTACTTGTCTATCCCAAATTCATGTATTTGGTTTTCATGTTACATTTGTTATTCTCATGGTGTTTTGTCTGATGATTGGTCTGTTTCTGTGTGTGTTGCGTTTCGGTGTTGTGTCGTTGTTCTCCTCTTATATTTAATGCGTTTCGCTCGGTTTTGGTTTGTTACGCCGATTTTGTTTTTTGTCCATGGATTTATGAGTTTTGAACAGCGGTATACTACTGTTGCCTTTATTTAACACTTAACCATCTTTCCAAACGATATTGTACTAAGTACTTTATGTTATATGAAATGTCAAATAAAATAAAAATATTTTGAGTTTTCTTTGATGAATATTAAGAAATACAGATGATATGCTAGGAAACATTTGACAATGCTATCATGAAAGGCTGTGGTTTTACTTTACATGTTCAGAAAACTTTCGCAGTTGAATCTGTGCCTCACTTATATTAGATGAACAACTTTTCATTCGCCTTAAACAGATTCATAGGCGATAAGGCTTTATATCTTGATTTCACGATAAATCATATTTAGCCTCAAAACTTCATAAGTTTAAAAAAAAAACGGATTTGGTACCTTATAGACGTCATGTTCACTTGTTCTGGCATCAAATCTTTGATACAGTTCATTAAGCATTCTGACAATATCCAATGGTGTACAAGCTACAGCTATATCAGTGAAGGTCACTATGTCGCTGAATAGTACAGTAACATCGGCAAACTTTTCTAAAAAAAGATGTATTCAATGACAGAGGATTAAGGGCTGACAAATGCTTTTAAATTTTTACTTATTTGCATGGAATCTATTATTACAATGATTTCTTTGTTAAAATCATCTTGCACAAAGATTACAACTGCATCAGATTAATTTACCCTTTGATGATTATCAATTTTGTAAGACATGATCTGTATAATAATTAGTTTCTACGTTTGTCTCTAGTTCGATGATTGAGGTTGACAAATGATAGCCATTAAAACGGTATGAATAAGGTATCAATATCAGCTATACTTATAAGAATATCTGTTGGTGATAACCTACAAGTATCGTACATGTATTCGATCAATAAGACGTTTATGTTATAAACTCACCAGCTTTAACAGTTCTGCCATTTTTAAGTTCGTCAGCTACTTTTTGTGGTAACATTTGAAATAACAAATTGTCAGTCTTTTGTTTTTCTTCTGCTAAAAGGCGAGAAGTTATCTTTAATTCTGCTGTCGTTTCATCCAGTTTTTTCCTACAAAGGTTTATTTTTAGTTAGTCTATATTGTGCAAGATGTAACTGAAAATGCAATATAAACAGTGTTATAAGTTTTGCAAAGACATGCTGACGCGGGTTGAGGTGATGACAACCTTGAATTTGGGTAAATTATTTTTGATGTTATACTTAATATTTGTTGGACAAAGCGGCATAAGTCAGACCAAAATGTGTATGGTATTTAAATGAAAAATAATGTATTTTATATGATATTGATATTACATTGAGCTTATTTTAACACTTTACAAGAATGTTACTAATTTTGATGTTTAGTTCAAACAATCACTCAATAACCAGATTTTGATTTTTTTTCACTTATTGTTACGGAGTTTATTAAAGAAAGAATAGGGCAAAGAACAAAGGCCCGATGTTGATATTCTGATAAATATTGTTTTTTCATGTCAAACTGCATAAGGTAGAAGTCATTTTCATAGAACCAATCATGGGCTCTTGTCAGGTAAGATACATTAAAATGATAGTACAAGTGATTTGACAGTTTGTGTTTCTATAGTTCTTTCTTAGTGACCATTCGATAATACTAACGCTATGTCAATCTCAGCAATTCTTTGTTGATTGAGAAGAATTAACTCCCTTGTTACATCATACAACGGTATATCTGACAAATAAATATTGAGTTGTTTTAGCTCCAGTAAACTTGAAAGTCGAGGTGAACAAACATACATCATCAAATGTAAATCATCTATCCAAATCATTTGACCTACAAAACAAACGTGCATAATAGAACATAACTAATCTCACCAATGCATTTGATCAACAAAAATAATTCAGACAAATAATATGTTGTGTAATCTGTATGCTGACTTTAAAATTGAGAATGAAAACACATTTGTACAATATTGGATTGAAATGACACTTATAACTTGTACAATAAATCATAGTGTGGACTTTGTTATAAAAAGAGTTTTGATACACATAATGGAATTGTTATTCATTGACCACACAAAAAACTTACTTTAAAAAAATATACCCAGTTGGATGCAGTCAGGAAATGTTATTGATACAAACCTATGACAGTTGTTATCATTTCGTTTGATGTGTTTAATGAGCTTTTGATGTTTCCATTTGATTACGGACTTTCCGTTTTAGACGTGCCTAGGAGTTCGCTATTTTTGTTATATTACTCTATACAAACATCATCAAACCTACATCATCTATCCAAAGCATTTGACATACAAAAAAACAAAAAAAACAAACCAAACGCATTTAAGCAATAAGTAATTAACGTCGTGTGACAAGAAGAAGTTAAAACCAAACTTATCAAGATGATTAATAATTGGTTCGTCTATCAAGACCATGATTATGGAGTATTTGTGTCATAGAGGACCAATGATGCGCTTGGTGTATCAAATCAAAGCAACATTCGATGCATCCGTTTCTATTGCTTTTTTTCCAAATGTCTCATCGCAACTTAATTAAAATAACGAGATGCAGTATGCATGTCAATGGAACAATTATTCACTATAGTCCACATGACGTTTATATAATGATATATAAGAGAGCCGTGGTGTAGTGGTTAGTGCATCGTACTACTAACACAAAGGTTCCTGGTTCGATTCCCGTTTGGGATGAAAATTTCAGGAACTCAATTTTCGGCTCTCCCTTGACACCATCTGCGAGTATGGTCTTCAGGAAACGATGATAGTCCGTCGGAAAGGGACGATAAATGGCTGACCCGTGTTAGGAGAGAGCTACATCTCTTGCACGTTAAAGACACCCATGTAGATTTCGAAAAAGAGTAGGCTAATGCCGCTACAAGGCAGCACTCGCACCCGCAAAGTGGAAAGGGAGTAATATAAGTTTTAAAACTTGTTTCCCAATCCACTATAAATAAATATGTTTAAACTAATGATATATAAGTTAGCGTACTGCCTTCAAAATGAACAGTACACATACCGTATAGTCGTCACCAAAAAGTCAAACAATTCAGACAAAAAAAACCTCACGTCATGACATGTATCAAAACTAATATGACAGACAGTAACACACATGTTAATATCATATCATTAGATAACATGTTAAGTCAATTTCTTACTGTTAAGGGTAATCCGTGTTCATTTCTTGCTATAAATTACAGATTTTCATAAGAAAACAACATAAGTCATATATCAGTTTATAAGTTGAATGTTTCAAGTTGTACTATTTCTTATTATTAACTATAAAATAAGTCACAATCTTAAATATTTTTTAATTATTAATGGGTTGTTTTTCACTGCTTCATAGAGCGTTTTCTGACTGTTTGGTGTGTCGAGCGTACGTAACGAAAAAAGTTCATGTGATTGTATACTAGTAACTTACCTCGGAGAAAAAGTCTAGTTTCTGCACTTTTGTTATTCTTCACTCCAAGATAGAATACACTGTTGATAAACGTCAATATATTTTCAAGCTTGAATTTCATGGGAGGATGGGTTATATCAAATAGTGTTGTCATTGAAGTATTTGCCTTCAAGCACATGTGCAATATTTTTGGAATCATGTCACCGCATTGTTTGATTTCAAGATTTTCATCAAAAACAATATGGTATGGAAATGCTTTACAAAAATGACTAGTATTTAAAGACGTTTGACTGCCATTTGATTGAAAAACATTCAAACTGTTATCTGGTATCGTCTTTTTATCGATGTCTTTAAGTTTAACTATGAATATCACGTGTTCTTGGTCAAGTCCACCTTCTATTTGTTGTTTTGATATGCTTATAACTTCCATTTCAGCTTCTTGATTGTAAATTTCTCTTGCTACAACTTTTACGACACCTGTAAAATATCGATAGAATATCAGAAAAAGATATCACTGAGATATATATGAGATGTTAGCACTCACTTAAGTTTGGGATTATTAGGAATATACCAAAATATCAATTTATCTGAAAGTGAAATTAAAGGACTTGCAATATGCTTTTTCTGTTTGTGTAGAAGATAGCTCTTTACGAGCTATTTTCCATATGAGGACACAAACAGTTCAACCACTAGGGTTCATAGTGAGAATATATATTGCAATACAATATGATCATTGAAATGCTATTAACAATCCACACCATTATAATGATACTTTAGTCATCCAAAATGTCCGACACTTTTATGATACGGTTAATTTCATTTTGTTTGCGGTTATTAAGTATTACATTTTGAGGGAATATAAAGTGAGTTCTAACTATTGTTATAGTCATACACCAAGTCGCATTTTTCGCATTAATAATACCTAGTTATATTTTCTGAACTTCCATTCTGTGTATTTTTTATTTTTTTTGGAGTAAGTGCAGTTCTTCACTTGTTAAACATTTTTGACAGGAACACTGGACTGCAACTTAAACAAACGCCAACATCCATATACAAGAACTATTTTATAACATATGCCATATTCCTGACTTAGTACAAGACATTTAAAGAAAAAAATGTGGGTTGAACCTGGTGTTATGGCTAGACAAACCTCCCGCTTATATGCCAGTGTTTAAAACATCGCTTTAGAAATTCATCCAAAAAACACGCACAACAGAGAACATGCACAACAAAATTAAGAGTCAACCCAATATGCAAACTGCAGAACAACAACGGGCATCTTCTATCAACGACAGAGAACATAAGACATCACATACAGTGACGCACTTTTATAACGAATATGTAATCTTGAAACTTATTCAATTATTTCACAATACCAGTTCAAACAATTATAATGAGAATGACGAAATTGAAAGGCTACTTTATACTTATTTTGAATACAAACTATAAGACATTCCACAATAGCTAAACAAATCCAAAACAGAAACATCAGAAATAAATACATGAATGTATAAAATATCGAGATACGTAGTAGAGGAAGGCAAATTCACACTCGGTAAACCGTTAATATTCTGGAATATGTTAACCCTAAAACCGATAATGACTTAAGCCCCGTACCACTAGAGCACGATCGCAACGCAACACCGTCTTCTAAAAAAAATCAGATCGTGGTGTGGTCGAGGTATGAGCGGCATGAAATGTAAATTTTCGTTGTTTTTACGATGCTTAAACAACGACCCCGCTACGATGTTACCACGTTCTCACCACAATGATCTGCGACCTCACCACGATTATCATGATCTTACAACACTCATCACCTTCTTACTCTGACCAAAACATGATTTATCTAATTGCATTACGATATTACCACGTTTCTATTGCGGTTTTAGCAAGTGCTTACGTAGATCAGACTACGATGATACAGCGATCTTACTACGCTCTCAGCAATAACGTCAACACTGTGTTCTCTTGTGTTGATTATTAAAACAAAACTAATTTTTTTCGTTTCAAGGAAATCGCATTAATCTTAGTCATGTTGAATTGAAACTATCTGAACAAAAGGGATGCTAGGTTTATTTTAATTTGATACGGACATAAGTACGAAGCTTAATTTTATGAATATCTTTGCTGATAATGACACTATGGCGTATTGTACTTATCAATTGCATTATGCATGCTGGAAAACAAAAAAGACATTTTTGTTACTTGATTGCAAATACTGTATGTAAAATATATCTTAAACAATTTAGCTGCCTTATGAACGGTATTGATTTTTTTATTTTTGTTGTTTTGTTGAAAAAAAGGAAAAAACATCCATCCTTTAACATACTAGATTTGTAATTCTTTATGTCATATTCACATTTCGTATGCAAAAGACTAATCGGTATCGCTTGGATAAAAACAAAGATACATGGCCAAATGAAATACGAAAGTGAACAGCGCTGAGAATTATGGTTATCCAGCTTTTGAATTAGCCGTTTGATTAGGGACTTTCCGTTTTGAATTTTTCTTGGAATTCAGTATTCTGTTATTTCAGTTTTTCAAGAATGAAAAACTTAATTAATCTTCTCTCAATGTTAGATCTTGAGTGCATGATTTAATATTTAATTATAGGTTGTATTCAAAAATCGTTGTCTGAGACAAGTTATATCAACATTACAAGATAAAAGCTCTGAGTAATTAGCAGATATAGTAAATTAAAGGAGGAACAGTTATGTAAAGTGAAATTTTGTTTTAAGCTTAATGTACTTTTGCAGATGTTAGATCAGGGATGCAAAAAGAGTTTTATAGGTTAAGGAAGTTGAGGTTTATAAAGGTCTAAAAGTGATGCAAAAGATAACAAAGGGACATTCAAACTCATTAGTCGAAAAAGCAGCATGACAAAAAAAAAAGACACAGATCAAAAGACAAACAAATCAGTATACAAAACAGAAACTAAAAAAATAAAATAAAGACAAAGCTTTATTAAGGTTCCACTAAAGTCAAAATATAGGACACTTCATAAACATCTAAACTTTGCCTGTATTTTTCAACCTATAATGAATAAAGTCATAAACTATGAAAACATATGTTCATTAAAACATACTTTACATATACACACTGTGTAAATTGTAAATAAACTTGAAATTGTTATGTTGTGGCCAAACCGGTTCTTGGGGTGCACACTAAATTTTCAAAAAAATCTGCAGGCCTGCAAGACGACTTAATTTGCTTAAAATTGGTATGGACGAATACTATTACATGTAATGCAGGGCAAGCCATTGTTGATTTTTTATAAAATGTATTGATTTTCGAGTTTCAGTTAATTTCATGTATCTAAGTGAACGAATATGGAAGGTACAATACAGAAATTGGACAAATATGCCATTAAAACATATGTATGTGACAAATCAGCATTAGCTTGCCCTGCATTACATGTTACAGTATTCATCCAAACCAATTTTAAGCAAATTAAGTCGTCTTGCAGGCCTGCAGATTTTTTTGAAAATTTAGAGTTTACCCCAAGAACCGGTTTGGCCACAACATAACAATTTCAAGTTTATTTACAATTTACACTGTGTGTATATGTAAAGTATGTTTAAATGAATATATGTTTTCATAGTTTATGACTTTATTCATTATAGGTTGAAAAATACAGGCAAAGTTTAGATGTTTATGAAGTGTCCTATATTTTGACTTTAGTGGAACCTTAAGTTAGAAATGAAACGAAATGAAAGCAACAAGAAATAAACGTGATAAAAATATACTTTTATATCAGTAGTAACAACTTTTAAGAAGATTTCAGACAGCGACATGCGGAAACAATGATTGGAATAAATTAACTAATCGTTTTAATATAAGAATAAAAGCCAAACATGAAGGTAAATCCCGCAAGCGCTTAAGACGCATGAGGTTTTGTTTTCTTTTTTTTACAAGTTTCTATACAATGATGCGTCATTTGATCTGATAAATACCTCTCTCATAAATACAGGACGCAATGACAGTCGTATGCATACGAGTTTTATCAATATAAGTATAGAAATCAAAATTCAGTAAAGACCCGTCCAAATTGCAAATAATTGATACATTATACAACACTTACCATTATCTTGATGATTGTTTTCACATGATCAAGCATGTTTTAAATATACTTTATATGTAACTAAATTTTCGTCCCCTTTGGTAAGCTTTCACTTTTTTTGACAGTGATGTTCCTATCTCACAGTGTTTATAAATCAAAACCCGTTCGCTATGCTTTTGTCTGTTGTTACGTTTTTTATTTCAATTAATGAAATCTAAATTTTACTGGTAAAATATTAAGACAGAGATTTCGCGTAGCTATTTTCTAATGGGTTCAGTCACAGCTATAAGATGGGTCGGGAAACAAAATGCAGACGAACTTACGAATACAAACGTATAATTCTATGGAAATAAGACAGGATGCAACAATCACACCCGCTAAAGAAATCGGAGAACACTTTAATATATTGAAGCGCTTTTAAACGGTTTGGCATTTGTGCATATTAAGAAATACTTTTATTATTTAATTATTATATATTCACGAAATAATTTTAAGATAGTAATGAACCCATTACCCTTCATTACATTAGTATTATACGGGTTGTTTTCGTTCAATAACTTCTTCACGGGTGTCATTCGGTTTATCGAGAGAAATGGGCGTGAAAGAATATCTAACGGCGGTCAAGTATTGAGGGACGATCGTGAAAGTTCTGGTAACGGATCGTGAAAGTCATTTAATGTACATTCTAGGTCAGAATCTTTGAAAAAATCGCTTAATTTTCAAAACGCGGAACAAATCCGAACAAAAAAATATGTCTGTCAAAATGGTTTAACTTCCTCAACATAACTGTGAAAGAAGATAAAGAAAATATGAAGTACTTTTTGAAAAAACATAAAAGGCGCAATGCGTCTCTATGAAATTAATTTAAAAAAAAACACGCTTTGTGTACCTATAAAGCATGATATTTCAGAATATCATGATATATTTGAAATTCAATCTTTGGTGTATCTGATAGTACAGTAAAATTAAAGAATGTTCTTCCATTAAAAGCGTTAATTTGTTTATGAAAACCTTGAATTTGTTGAATTTCCATCAAACTTGATCGTGAAAGATCAGGCAACGTATTTTTTCGATCGTGAAAGAAAATGCGTGACCAGATTTAATACTAGTAATCAGAAATCAGTATCTCTATTACCATTTGATAAATCTGCAAGTGGTTGAAGCCTGTAACTATTTTGATAAGGATGAACATTAACATGATTAAAGCTATTATCTTTTTTTTTTCTATTCAACACTTATTAATAACCTCAAAAGTTAAAAAAAACCCCAACTAATAACGTGTCTAAATAAGTGTGAAAGATTCAGCTCTGTGAATCAGTCTAGTGCACTTCAGGCACACCGACACTAGTTAGCCATTAATATGGATATGCAACGTGTAAACCAAAATGTTATCCATCAAACAAAAAATCATAGCAAAAACAGCACATTTCATGTGTAGTTTTGGATTAAACGATAACCAACATTGTGTGCAACAGAACTTTTTAAGTTCTTTATAAACAATGCAGATAAGGATTGATTTAACTATATAGTACATATTATAGAATACCGAAGCGCAAATGCTGCAATGTCTTGTTTGCTTTACTTATGAAAGTATATGTGTTGAACGTCTATAATATCAAGGGTTTTAATAGAAGTGTCAAATCTGGGTGTCAAATGCGCTTAAGATTATCAATGTTTCATAAAAAAATAAAAGGCCATGGTCAGATGAACCATGCCATACAGATCTCTACAAATATCCCGTACACCAAATAAATGTGTTCCGATCCTTACAGTGCCTTAGAAACTGACAAATGTAAAAGTTATGCTTGGCCAATTAATTCGAAACATAAGGTCAAAAGTATATGAACCCTGACCGACAGCCAAACATAGACATCTTTCTATCATTTATTAAATCAAACACAATTGAAGTCATCATGGTCATATAAGAAACATGCTGACAGACATGTACACCATACATGACACACCTTGTCGCTATTGCATACATGTATATATTCAAAAGGCCAAACAACATAAAACAAACATTGCAGATTGATGCATGATAATGAGTTCAATGTTAGTTGAAACCTTGCACAAGTCGAAAATATACACCTTACAATCATAACACCAGACAGTTATCATAAAGCTTAACGAATCCTCGATAAGGACTTGACCACTAAAATGAATCTTCATCCATGAAATGAGGAAAATTCAAAGTCAGGTGAATCCTGTTTGACGGACATTTAGTTTATAGGATCCAATATACAAAATATGGGTATCCTATAACTCATGATAAGTGAGTACTTCACATGACGATAAAAACTTCATCCTACAATCATCCAACTATTTTACAAACAACATGTTCACGAATGCCCAAATAATAATTTCAATGTATTTGCGCGTCTTGCGTACTGAATTATAATTCTAGTACCTTTACTAACAATTTACGCCACTGGGTCGATGCCATTGCTGGTGGACGTTTCGTCCCCGAGGGTATCACCAGCCCCGTATTCAACACTTCGGTGATGACATGAATATCAATAATGTGGTCATTTGATAAAAATTTCTTGATTACAAAACTTTGAATTTTCCGAAAAACGAAGGATTACCGTAGTCGTATTTGGTACAACTTTTAGGAATTTTGGATCCTCCATGCTCTTCACCTTTTTACTTGTTTGTCTTCATAAATATTTTGATATGAGCGTCACTGATGAGTCTTATGTAGATGAAACGTACGTCTGGCGTACTGAATTATAATCCTGGTACCTTTGATAACTATTTGTACTTGTACAAATAAAAATTTCCTGTTACCCCGCTTACATCCCGAGAAAGCGATGATATGGATTGTTTGTATGCGCAGCAGTTCATTTTAGCTCCTCTTTGAGATCTAAACAAAAGTTTCAAGTGCCGGGTGTAACAACTTGCAGTATACACTAACATACATTGATGGATAATATAAAATTTACTTTTTTGGCAACTGCACTACGTCCTACAGTGACATCGGAAGTTGCGTGGCACCAAATCAACATTATAGGTAAGATTTATTTTGATAACTATATCATTTCAAAATATAAAATTGAGCCAATTCTGATGGTCTTTAGATAAGAAAATAAACTATTGTATGGAATAATGCTAGCCATAAAAAAATATTAAACGTTTGATTTATATTTCGCGCTTCATTCTGAAACACGCACTGTCAGCAACATGAACGTCTTCGTAACATCAGATCTTTCACGATCCTTTTCACGATCTTCAAAAACGCGGTACGTGATCTTTCACGATCCAAAAAAATCAATTTTGTGTGAATAGTTCTTTATTTACAAAGTTTCAGATTATATTTATTCAAAATAACTATGAGAACCGTTTTATTAATTCAAATACAATGCCCTTATTTTGATAAACGTAGTTTATTTCGTCGAATTTGTGAAAAAATCGTGTTTGTTTACATTTTTATGTCATTGAAATGTCGAGAAGCAATCTGCCTTTTGTCCATTTGTAATAACTGTGTACTTTTGAAACTGGATATTCTGACATACTGATCATAATGTTGAACCATTTTGACAGACAGTTTTATTTTGTCGTAAATATGTCTGTGTAATTAATTAAATTAGAATATTTACTGATCTTGCATATGTCTTCTCGATTAAATGTCTTTCACGATCCGTTACCAGAACTTTCACGATCATCTCTCAATACTTGACCGCCGTTAGCTAGTCTTTCACGCCCATTTCTCTCGATAAACTGAATGACACCCGTGTTCTTAAATATTGATAAAATGAAATTGTTAACATAATTACATGTGAGCAGGCTCTATCTGTACAATATTGTAATTAAAATTATCAACATAATTACCTTTTACTATTGGGTGCAAGCCAGTTCTTTCTGTAAAATAATGCAAATAAACAGAATCTGCATCTTTTCGCTCACATCTGTAAATGAATATTTAATAAATAGAATAGAAAATGGAAACAAGGAATGTGTCAACGAGACAATAACCAGACCGAAGAGTAGAAATCATAGCTGACCAAGGCCACCAATGGGGTTTTAATACGTTGAGACTATACATAAACGACACATATTTTTACGAAATTATCGTTACATGATGCCCTGTTGATGACCAACATTTCATTCTTTGCATTTGGAAACAAACATTTAAATACACATCTGTTCAAAACTACAAAATTGTTGTTCGTTTAAACATTGGAAGGATGACATACAAAAATACATTCAACACTGTGCCGTTACATATTAAACAGTATCGAGTAAAACACACATACATTTTGTGCATGCTTCGTCTATTTTAGTTTTATTTGTCCATTTATCTTAACGACATTTTTTCAACTAACTCATAGTTTTGTATTCTTCTTTATTTTTTTAATCAAAGTATGTGGACTATTCGTGTACTATAATTTACTCGTTTTTTCTGTATGTTTCTTAATTCAAAGTTATTGTCGAGTATTCTCTACTAATAAAACAGTTATATTTACGATTGGTTTTTTTTGGTATATAAGAACACTTCCTAATTTTAAAACAATGAAAGGGATAAATGCATTATTTTTTTTCGATTTTTATTCATAGGTCAACAAGCTGAAGTTGTATGCAAAATTTTACCTCAATATGTGATCTAGTCCTATAACTGTAACTTGACCATACTTATTTATTCATTTTGATAAACGTTTGTTGAATGATCCTACACAGAGTTATGTGAGTCTTTCGGAGTAAGAGGGCGTTATTTTAGTTTGTGGTATACTCTTACCCATGAAAACACTTCATCATCTCTAACATTACATATACACGGTTTTTGTTTCATTCTGTACACATACTTGTCTAGAGCTAATGATGAATCTTAACATGCTATTTTTGATCGTCCCTTCATTAGTTGGTTGACCGTTATGGAATAACCGTTTCACAGATGATTTCGGATATGTTCCTTACGTCGTAACTAGAATCCCTCTCCCTTTCATGAATGTGACATACCAAATTAGACTATTTAACGGATTTTTTATAACATAAGCAACACGACCGGTGTCACATGTGGAGCAGTATCTGCTTACCCTTCCGGAGCACTTAAGATCATCTCTAGTTTTTGGTGGGGTTCGTGTTGCTTATTCTTCAGTTTTCTATGTTGTGTCATGTGTTCTATTGTTTGTCTGTTTGTCTTCTTTCATTTTTAGCCAGGCGTTGTCAGTTTATTTTCGATTTATGAGTTTGACTGTCCCTCTGGTATCTTTCATCCTTCTTTTATATTCCTTATATTGAGAATTTTCACACAATCAGCTATTTTGTTTCAAAGTGTCATGCAAGTGCACAAATGAACTGAGGCTCAAAATATAAATAAGAATATCGTCTTTATATCCTGCTTCTGTTTTATACCAACAGTGATTTTAACATTTTATATATTCATAACAATTATATGAAAGACCGTTTGGGAGATTCGGATGTAAAAATTACTATTCTCAGTGTCAGCTTTGAAATGTCAATTTGAAAGAGGGAAATTATAACAATAATAGTAGTCTACTGTTCGCAGATCTTTCCCGATTTCTAGAAATCTAAGATAACGAAATCAAAAACTGAATTTTAAACAGTGCTCAATTGTAAAATAAAACGAATGCATATTTTTTTTATACATTAAATTACTGAATATCAAAAGTATATGAAATTGTCACAAAATATGGAAAAGTTCGACAAGATTTAATCCACCCTACTTTTCTTCCTATATGTAAAGCTCGTACCATTGATATTTTTATGTTTTCCGACGATGTACATTTAATCTGTTAACCTATTTGTTATATACAACAACATTTTTCAATTTGTGCATACGAAATGGTTTGAATAGGTAGAGCTTATGCTGTAACTGTTATATATTGCTTTGACTTTATTCGTTACACCATTTAATAAAATAGATTTTTATTTGATTTTGATTTGATCATTTGATAGTGTGTATTAAGGTAGAAGTCCTTCTCTAATCCCTACATCTACAATGATAGACCTGACGTATATAATATGTAATCAACCATATGTAATCTTCTTTTCATACCTAATTGTCAATCAACAGATTCTCTCTATGTTAAATCTGTTCTGAATGTCAGAAGAATAATTATTGAACTAAAAGAAAAATGCTCACCTGAATGATGGAGGTCGTAGTTTAGAATAAGTGCGTTGTAAATTTGCATGCAAAGCATCTAAATTTTGTATAAATGATATGAAGTCTTTGCCAAGTGTTCTCAATAGTTGATCGTATCCATGTCGAAAACAGTACTGCACAAAATATTCACCAAAGACTTCTAATACTGTGTCTAACGGTATTCCTGAAACAAAAACAAAAAAGATCTTTTTTCTCACAATGATTTCAATTGTACCAAATCGGACGTTTTGTGTTTAAAAAAGAAATTGCACTTAATCTGCCCTGAAATAAAATATATTTACCTCTAAAATAATCAAAGACATACCGGGTGATAACCACGCAATCAAAGTGTATCATATATGTCTAGAGGTCAATTTCAGCATTAGAAAGTACTTCAAAGCATATTTATTTTATAAACTTTATACTTTGTTATGAATATGAATTTTTCCTTCTATCAAATTTCAAAGAGATTGTGGGTTAGCTGCCTTCAGGAAAAACTAGACAAATTATATGAAACGTTATCAGTAACATTATTCTAAAATAGTTCCGTCTTATTTTCTATAAAATCATTTTGATATACTAGACTTTCATCTGGCGTACAAAATAATTTGCCTCGTGTCTTTGATTATCTTTTTGTGTATTATTTTACAAGAACAATTAAACGATTTAAATCTAAAACAGTACCTGATACTGCACACACAGCTCCCACTAAAGCAAAAGTTTTATCGTCGTGGTATGATTGAAATACCAGGAAATCCGTACCTTCGTGTAATACTGACTTTTCCCTGAATCAAATAAAAAACAATGTATAAAAGAAATCCAGGAATTGTGTTTTATTTCTTAGTTTCAAACAAATTTTAACAGATTACAGCAATATTGCTATAAAAACAAGAATATGTGGTTTGATTGATAACGAGACAACTCTCCACAAAGACACACAATGATATAGACATTAACAATTATAGGTCACCGTACGGCCTTCAACAATCAGCAATACCCATACCGCATAGTAGCCTACAAAGAGCCCAAAATTACAAATGATATAAATTTCGCATACTCTTTGATTAGTACTGTAATATTGTTTTGACATTTTTTACGTTTTATGTCTGTTTTTGTTTTGTTCACACAATATTTCAAGATGACGAAACTGTATGCGAATGTCAAACATGTCAGAAGTTCAGCTTGCTATTAAACCAGATTTAGATCATTATTTTCTGCATAAAGGAAATGACTGTACCAAGTCCATAATATGCCAGTTGTCTTTCATTTATTTGGTGTGTTTAGGACTTTGATTTTGCCAGTTGCTTAGGGACTTTCCGTTTTGAATATTTTATTAATGTATATATTTTTGTTATTTAAATTTTTTAAACGAGAAAAAATAACGATTCGGTTCATGGACTAAATGATTAAATAAAACCCCAAAAAAAACAAAGGACAACCACTGAATTACAAGCTCACGAATTTGGACAATCACATAGACAATATGGCGGAATTAAAAGAGGGTCGAAAGATACCAGAGGGACAGCCAAACTCATAAATCGGAAATAAACTGATAACGCCAAGACAAACAGACAAACAGTTGTACGCATGTCACAACATATAAAACTACAGAATAAGCAACACGAATTCGAACACCACCAAAAACTGGGGGTGATCCCAGTTGCTCTGTAAGAATAAGTAGATTCTGCTCGACATGTGGCACCCGTCGTGTTGCTCATGTTAAAACAAATCCGGTAAATAGTCTAATTCGGTAGGTCACATACATAAAAAGGAAGAGGATTGAAGTTACGACGTAAGGAACATATCCGATATCATCTGTGAAACAGTACTTCCATAACCCATAACGGTCAACCAACTCGTTATGGCGTCTGTAAAATTTAATAAAAGGATGATTTTAACTTCACCTTTCGGAAATCTTGGTTTAATAGCGTCCTTGTGAGAAGTAACCCTCTATCAAGCAAATCATGGTAGGAAATACAAGCACGGAAATATCGTATCAATTAGGATTCCTATTTTAGGAGATATATACCCCGTATGCAGGTGCTGCTTGAATGTTTTACTTAGAAATGGAAAGTATACAATTGGAAAGCTGAAATTATCTCTTTTGTCGTAAAGTTTTGTTTTCAAGCGGTCTCATTGTAAATTTCTAGATGTAAGTCAAGATATGAGGCAGACCTAACTGTATCTGTTGTATCCTTTATTCCTAATTAAACTAGTTTCAAGGCGTGAAACCTCTCCTAACATTGAGTTTATATTTGTATTTGTAAACTTTATTTGACAGCTATCTGCACTTTGGTCGGGTTGTTGTCGCTTTGACACATTTCCCATTCCATTCACAATTTGATTAAAGCAAGGAAAATGAAAAAATCTTGCATTATATAAGAAAAAAAACCTGACAAATGGATTAATACATAACTAGTTGACGTTTTAAAAATGAAACTTTCTAGAATGCATTTGAGGTTCATGCCGTCAGCAAGTGACAAATAGAATGATATGCTTGAATGATTTGGGGATAAACGATTACCCTAACTTCTATTTATATCAAATAAATTTCTCGATATTTTTTTTTAGATATTATACTATGTTTAGTCATATTCACGAGCGTTTTTAAATAGTCAATCATTTTCTACCACTAGGACGATGCCTCTGCTGGTGGGCTGTTAGTCCCCGAGGGTTTTACTAGCCCAGTAGCCAGTACTCCGGTAATGGCATAAAAAATACGGATTTTTTGTGTTATTAATTTGCTTTTACCAAATGTTAGAAATTATTATAAATTAAGGAATGCATCTCCCTCATTCAACGCTCTGATCCCTTTTACGGATTTTGCTATACTTTTTGGACCTTTTGGGTTATAGCTTTTCATCTTTTATATAAATTTTGGATTTCAATTATTTTGGCCTCGAGCATCAGTGAAGAGAAATGTATTGTCGAAATGCGCATCTGGTACAGGAAAAGTGGTACCGTTTATGTTATTATATTGTTGACTATAACTAGTTTAAAAAGTCCATGGTTACATAATTTACTAGTATATTTAGTCCGATGTTAGTAATCTATTTCCGAAGACTAATTTTCATGAGAAATCAAGTCCTATAATAAATTAGATGACATATAAACCATGGAACCTGAAATGTTATATAATAATATCTTTTAACTGTTTAACAGTTGCGTATTTATATTTTTGTTAAAATGAATGACTTCAGACTAATTTTCCAATGAATTCATGTCCATGTCAATAATATTCCTAGGTAAAAATATCCATGCCCTTAGTTTTAAAAGCTAAATATAAATGTTACGTTTTAATATAATACATATTGTTAAAGAAAAAAAATGTATGTTTCAGACTAGTTTTCCTTGGAAATCATGTTCTATAATAAATTGGATGACATATAAACAATGGAAATTGAAATGTTAAATTATGATATCTTTTAACTGTTTAAGAGTTGCGTATTATTATTTTTGTTAAAATGAATGTCTTCAGACTAATTTTCCAATAAAATCATGTCCATGTTAATAATATTCCGAGGTAAAAACAACCATGCCCCTAGCATTATAAGGTAAATATAAATGTTATGTTTTAATATCAGAAATATTTTTAAAGAGTTGTGTAAAACAAATTAATAAAATGTATGTCCTAGACTAATTTTCCTCGGAAATCATGTCCATGTCATTAATATTCCTCGGTAAAAATGTCCATGCCCTTTATTTAAAAAAGTTAATTAAACTGTAATATTTAATATTGGTTTACAGTTGCGTATCAATATTTTAGTTAAATTTATGTCCCTGATTAATTTTCAAAGGAAATCATGTTCATGTCATTAACATGTCTAGGTTATAAATACATGTCCCTTATTATGCTTAGTTTTAAAGGTACCAGGATTATAATTTAGTATGCCAGACATGCGTTTCGTCTACATAAGTCTCATCAGTGACGCTCATATTAAAATATTTTTAAAGCCAAACAAGTACAAAGTTGAAGAGCATTGAGGGTTCAAAATTCCAAAAAGGTTGTGCCAAATACGAGTAAGGTAATCTATGCCTGGGATAAGAAAATCCTTAGTTTTTGAGAAAAAAATCAAACTTTTGTAAACAGGAAATTTCTAAGAATGACCACATTATTGATGTTCATGTGAAAACTTTGACTACTGGGCTAGATATACCCAACGAAGTTGCGGAGGGTATAATGTTTTTAACCAGTATGTCCGTCCATCAGTTGTTTCCTGTCCTCGCAACTCCTCTCAAACCACACAACAGAATTTCATGAAACCTTTTTAGATAATAAGTACATATTACGCAGATGGCATATCGACAGGAAATTACGATTCACTTTTCTAGGAGTTACGCGCCTTTGAACTTATTTGCCATCAATATACTAATGCAACCGTTTGTCATCGCATCTCTTCTGAAACCACACAACAGAATTGCATGAAACTTTGTAGATAACAAGGACATACTACGTAGATGTGCATATCGACAGCAAATTGTGAATCATTTTTTTTTCTTATTCAATATTTTTTTCTTACAGTCATTTTATTTCTCAAAAGACAATGTGGGGACGTAGGGTTTGTGAGGGACACGAAACAGTAAAAATGGCCGTAAATGCTAAGTGATAACGTACTAAAATAACAATCTATGCGTCATTGAGTTCGGTGGCCGTTTCATGATTACCTTTATCCAGGACACTCAAGACAAATCAAAATAAATACCGGGGGTGTATAAATATTTAAAGGAATCTATGACGTATTGTCCCTCAACAGAATACTAAAATCCATGCACGTTCAACTCTTCTCGATTGATTTGAAACCATACTTTCTTATTAACTTTGGAATTATCAACTGAAAATTCAGGACATTTATGTTTTAAATCATGTTAACGGTTAACGTAATATCTGAAATAAAAGCAATTTTATTACATACCCTCCAAACTTATATCCTTTTGTTTAAAAAAAAAAGAAGCAAAATAGTTCGAATTATGAATAAAATCTTTAAAAAAAACTTTAAAAAGAAGTATCATTATCAACTTTACCATTTGTTCAAGTGCGCACTGCTTTTGAGTTTTGTTAATTATAAAGGCAATTACAGTTTATAATGTTTTCTCAGCCTACTGGGCTTTGATAAAGAGAAATATCTAAACAGAATTAAATGCTAGTAGAGGAATTAATAATCAGATAGATATGAAAAACAAGTAATATTAAACTGTAGCATGTTGTATAACAAACTGATTAATGGCATCTGCTTAGGCATAGAGTATGTTTCAATAACAAAATTCATATCCACATATAATAGTTAAATAAATTAATGACCATTGATATTCATTTTAGAAAATATTTTTCCCACTTTGAATTTTAACTATATTGTATGTGGTTCAATGTATTATCATGTTCCTAAACTTCATGCTTATAATGAAAATAAAATTCATCACTAGGGAAAATCCTTTACAAAGACTTACGTTGAAATAAAAACAAATTTCAATTGTTTTACATTAAAATTGGTGTAATGGAAAAGATTTATGGGGTCCATAGTCAGTTTTATAGATTCTGGTTTTTTACTCTGTTCTCTAAGTAGCTTATGTTAAAATGAATTGACTGGGTACAGTTGACTTTAAGACAACTGTCTACCAAAGATGAGTGGATTTAAACACCTATAAAAATCAGCAAAACTAGTACAACATAGTACGCTTTAAGACCTTACAAAATGTAAAACAATTCAACGAGAAAATCAACACCCTGAATTGTAATCATATAGCACCAGACGAAAAAAATAATGTGCAGGCTTCTGACTTAATACAGACATATACAGAGCATTGTGTTTTAACAGCCAGCACAATTTGAGAATTCACGATGAAGACCAGCTGGTAAGGGTTTTACTTATGAGATCGGCACGTCAAACAAAACCAATTATCAAAAGGAAAACAACACAAACTGATCCTTAAGGATGTTCGCTGCTCAGTTTCAATATAAATAACTTTTCATAAAACTAGCATGCATTGAAAGAGAATAAATTGAGGAATCAAAATAGCAAAAAAAATATGGGGGTTCATGTGCTTGTTTTCGAGATATTATTGGAATTTTGGCGGGAAAATGTTCTCTCTTGATTTTTCATAGCTTTATCATTGACCAGTTAAGGTTCCCAAGTACTATTAAAAAATAAATAAAATTTTATAAGACTTTTACAACTGACTTATAATTATACATGTAAAAGATTTTTAAAAAGAAAAATGGGTTTTTTTTTTAAGGCATTGAAATGGATAAAACCAAAGGATTTCGAAAATCTGACAAATATTCCAAAACATGACAAGCAGACATCCTTAAGTACGTAGGTTAGAATGGGGAAGTTAAATCCGATATCTCATGCAGAGATAGCAACACGCCAAATGTGAACTTTTAATATCTTTGTAGCAACATTCTAGCAGCGCCTGCATACGGAGTACATTTCTCCCAATTGATACGATATTCCGGGCGTGTATTACCTATGATGATTTCCTTGATAGAGGGTTGCTGCTCACCAGGACGCAATCAAACCAAGATTTCCAAATGGTGCCGTTGAAATCATCCCTTCGTTAATTTTACGGACGCCATCATGAGTTGATTGACCGTTATGGAATAACCGTTTCGCAGATGATAACAGATATGTTCCTTATGTTGTAACTATAATCCACTTCCCTTTTTACCACGAATGTGACTTACCGGATTAGACTTTGTCTTTTTATTTGTTAGCCATGACGTTGTCAGTTTATTTTCGACCTATGAGTTTGACTGTGACAGGGTCGCTCTGGTATCTTTCGCTCCTCTTTTGAAGTGAAATATCTTACAGTACCATTTTTTTTTTTATATTTTCCAAGTATTCACATTTGTACAATGTCCTTGATAATTATAAGTTCATTAAATGCTTGTCATAGAATATGGTTACAACATGTAATAAAGTTTCCCATTTACAATGTAAAAGAACATTACAGGAAAATTCCTTCGGATGGACTTCGTTTCAAATCAAAATGCAAGTTCAATACACCTTTTAAATATTTGAATTTAGCTTGTTTTTTTCAATAGAAATAGCAACATATGTAGGAATATGAACAATGATAGCCATGAACGTAAAAAGGACACGAAATGATGGTGCAATGGTGACATACATAAGAAGCTGGGTTGTGTGTCCTTGAGTATACATGAAATTTATTGCGTTTGTTGAAAAAGTTACCAGAGTCTATTTTGGTTTATACTGGTACTTTAAGTGGGTGGGGGTGGGGGATCTGTCTAGTTTGAGTAAGGGGAAAACTAAATAAACGCAAAAGGTTTTGCACATTTCATTGAAAATTTTCTAGAAACAATATATATTCAAAATCATTGTAATAATACTCGTCTAATGATAAGAGATAATACTTTCATTATTTTACAGAAAAGATTTAAGATAAAATATATCTTTAATCTGTGTCATTGACGTTTTATAATGAAACTTTTAGTCTAAATATGTGTAACAATTATTAATTTTTCGTGCAGCAGAACGAGTAAATCATATAGTTTTTGCTTTATAAATTGTAAAGTGAGATATTAATTGGCAGTTTACAACGGAAGCTTCCTTTCTGACATAAAAGGAGGCTGGAATAATGTATTTTATTTCCTTTGACCAGTATTGTTTTTCACTGTACTGACGTTGATATTATCATGCAAAATGTATAAGTATTAAATTATTCATATTCAATGATATCATCAGAAAGTGATGCTTTATCAGTATCGCAGAATACAATAGATAAGAAAAAGATTGATGTATATCTTTTGTATATGTAAACATACAAAACAGTAGATCGTTCGTAATTTTTCAAATGAAATTATTTCTTTAAAAACCAATCAAGTCATTCTTTTTGTACAAAGCGATGTTTTCGTACATCATACTTTTTAATTGAAGAATGACTTAATGAAATGAATTCATTTGATAAATTACTAACAATTTTACTTTATTTAACGTTTTACTCTTAGTAAATCACCCGTCGAAAGACAATATTTTAAGATATTTAAACAGTTAGAATTTCTAGTTTATCATTGTTGTTTGTGATCTATCGTTTTGGAGACGAACTGTCTTTGAATTTTCAAATATATTTCATTTCCTGGATGTCTTCATAACCATAACACGAACGAATAAGTCGTAGCTTACACTATGTACTAAGTGATAGTACACTTTTTGTTTCTGTCTCATATTTGCAAAACATCGTAGCTACTCACATACGACCTACTGTTGACTACTCCCGTCCGGTTATATTTGTTGGTGTTAATCTAAGATGCTTTGTACTAGACACGATGCAAACAATATGATAAAATGTTGACCTGATTGTGATACCTATTAATGGCGATGAAAATGAACTATTCCATTTCTAAATCTTCCTTGATATATGTACAATAAATAAATGTTTGTCATAGTTAGAGTCTTTAAATCTATGTTATGTAAAGTTCTACCAGTATCACTGTGTAGGTGAACTATCAAGACCTTTATTCGTGGAATTGAAAACAAATTGTGTAATTGAAATATTTACATGGTAGGTATACAAGGCTATGCAGTTGATCGTAATATATATATTCTCAAATCACTGTAAAGTATCTTAATTGGAAAAAAAGTAATAGGTCTTTTACCTTTTGCATACTACAAATATTAAAACATATCATACTAAAAGAGGGACGAAAGATACCAAAGGGACAGTCAAACTCATAAATCTAAAACAAACTGACAACGCCATGGCTAGTTTTGCTACTGGGCGGAAGATGTCCTCCGGGACAAAATGTCCACCAGCAGAGAAATCGACCGAGTGGTAATAAAAGAGGGACGCAAGATACCAAAGGGACAGTCAAACTCATAAATCTAAAACAAACTGACAACGCCATGGCTAGTTTTGCTACTGGGCGGAAGATGTCCTCGGGGACAAAATGTCCACCAGCAGAGACATCGACCCAGTGGTAATAAAAGAGGGACAAAAGATACCAAAGGGGCAGTCAAACTCATAAATCTAAAACAAAGTTTTCTGCACCAGATATAACTGTTTATATAAAATTGTTTACAAAATTGTATTTACAATAAACATACTACAATTATACATGAAGAGAAGAGTGTTATTATGATCAAATGAAAAAAAGTTTAGCTTTTAGAGCCAGTCTTTGTAAGAATCAGGCAAGTTGGAAGAATTTTAAAGAAGTATTTTGAACCACGATCGAAGAAACCCCGACGAACTGACCATCTTATTTTGAAGTGACCCGCGACCTGGGTAAAAAATGGTAGGTTTATTGTTTCTGTGTGTCTGATACTTAGAGAAATGTCTAAATAAATTTTGGTTAGAATAAAAGAAATAATTAGAGCTTTTGTTAATTTCTAATGCATTTCAATCAAATGATAAATTGACAAACTAGAACAGGAAGAGGAAACATTTGTTATATTCATGCACCATTATACATATTGAGCTTAAAATTGATGTAACCTTGAAAAGGTTTTTGTTCGTCGTGTTTGTCATGTTTGTCATGTTTTCCTCACTTCCTGGTTCTTATGTAACTTGACACTTCATAGATTTGGTGTTATAAAAAGCGGTTTACTCTGTGAAGTTTCATTACGCTTATTTCTTTTATTTGATGACAATAGATGACAATAAAACAAGAAGCTTATTATAATTTTTATTTTCGAATATTTGCATTTCGTATTTGATCATCTTGCAGGGATGTATCAATGATAAATCCCCATGGATACGGCAATTCAAATCATTGTAGATCTACTATTAATTGCTGTCTGGCGTATAAGTGTTTGAATCAGTGACTGATTTAGTTTAAACACTGTTGGAAAAATATGTGAACGTAATTAACTACTTTAAAGTTAATATTTTTACTCAATGTATTTAAAATCTCAATCTATGAACTTCTTCAAGCCTATAATTATATTGAATTTTTCAGACAGTAACGATTTTACTGCGATAGTTTACTCGTATAGATTAGCTAAACATTGAAACTATTACATTATATCTCGACTGATCTGCTAGAAAATTAACGCTAATGTCTAGTGTCTAAGAAAAAGCAGTATAAAGTTTAAATTAAAATAATGTAAACGGTAAGACCCATCTAATTAGATAGTCTTTTGAAATTGTCTCATTATAGATTAATGTTTAATATGTTGTCATATCTAAAACTATCGATAAAGTGTTGTATGTTCATATTCTGCACTAAAATTAATAAATCAGGTTAGTATGGCCTAGTTTATGACTTAATATTTATTCCAAAACAGTAGTACATTTAGAACATACAAACATAAGCAAATATACTGTGATTGATAATGAGACAATTCTCTATAAGAGACCAAATGACACAGAAATTAACAAATATAGGTACAGTAAGGCCTTAACCATGAGCGAAACACATATACCACATAGTCAGCTATAAAAGGCCCAGACAATTGTAAAACCATTCAAACGAGAAAATTAACGGCCTGATTTATGTACAAAATAATAAACGAAAAAAGAATATGATATATAGCAACAAACAACAACCACTGAATTACAGGCTCCTGACTTGAAGTAGGCATATATAGCATGTGGTGGGGTTAAAACATGTTTGTATGGCTATCTTTGTCATTACAAGAACGATCTGTACAAAATGATAAACGAATAATTTATACAGAATGCAGAAACGAAAAACAAAAAACCAACACTGAATTCCACGTTTATTAGGTCATCAGGGTTCTTCGTCTTTGTTTAGATTTCTTTACTATTTTGACCTGAGCGTCACTGGTGCGTCTTATGTAGACGAAACACGTGTATGGCGTATAAAATTATAAGTCTGGTTCCTTTAATAACTATTAGCATGTCGTAATGTTCTACTGTATTGTTAGTTTGTGTATTTCTCTGTCTTGAATGTTCTTCCATTTTTTGTATTGTAGTCCTATCATGTATTGTTTTCATATACGTGTTATATTTAATATTGCCGTAAAAGCGGGAGGTTTGTTTAGCCACAAAACTACGTTCAACCCATCATTTTTTCTTTAAATGTTCGTACCAAGTAAGGAAAATGGCAATTGTTATCTTCTAGTTCGTTTCTGTGTGTGTTGCATTGTCGTTTGTTTTTTTGTTGCACTTTAGTGTTTTTGTGAGTGTTTTCCTCTTCTATTTGATGTGTTTCCCTCAGTTTTAGTTTGTAACCTGAATTTGTTTTCCATCAATATATTCAAGAATTTCGAACAGCGATATAGTACTGTTTCCTATATTCATGACTTGCGAATACCACATACAGAATGCTAAACATGTTAGTCGGTACCCTTCCCCAAAAATAATATGGGACAGTGGTGTAATAGATAAACAACTGTATCGTATGCCCTTATCTTTGGCTGAGGGAGTTATTAGGCTTATCATTTCGTCATTGTAAAAACTGGTGAACGACATAGAATACCAGATTTTTTTTTTTAATAAATACCATTCGAATTTACATTCACAAAAAACTAAAGCAAATCGTTTCTAATACTTACAAAATATTGTCCCATACTTCTTGTCCAAACTTATCTAGTACTAATTCCTTTATACACAAGTGTATATGTCCATACTGAAAAAGATTAGTATTCGTTTTGTATTTTCTTTTGAACATAAACAAAAAACAACAACATAAAGAATGAATGAAAAAAACTGTTCAAATAATGGTAAATAATAGCCAAAAAATACTACTTTTCGCGAGTTTAACCAGTTATACATTCCATGGATATCGATATTTCGGATTTGATCCATTTTAAAGCGGTAAAAACTCGGAGGTGAAAGCTCGTTGGACAGAACAAATTTTGTTTATGCGTAAATTTCAATTTTTAGGAATATTCTGTTTTCTCGTTAATCGTTAAATGAAGTAAATGAATGAACGAAAGAAAAATCAAATAATACATGCCTCAAATAATGTACAGTAAGGATGAAAATTATATTAGGAAAAGAGTGCTTTGATTAACGTCATTTCAAAACTTTGAAATTTTGTGTACATAGCTGTTTTAAGAAAAAAGCAGCTTAGTATTCTTCTTTTGCTACAGAAAATCATCAACGTACTGAATATAATGTTTAATAGTCAGGTAAAGAGGTACAAAGAAAAAAGAAAAGGACGAAAATTGAAATCAACTCGTAACGCCTTTTCAAAATAAAAAGTCAACATCTAGTTTGATTACGAATATCGACGAGAAGTGATTTAACACTAAAACGTTTTTATGGAGTAAATATGAAGGTTGTGTACAGATGCCTGTTAAAAAAGCTTATAAAATATCCGACTTATATTTTGCTACGCCAAACGCGGGTGGTGCTTGCATCATAACTGTATAAAGATTTACGATGATTTTGTAGAACTGAGCATAGAACCCAGTTTTACAATTGCTATATTGAATTTGAATACGTTGTTTTACAATGTGCATACGATCTGTGCACCATGCACGATTCCTGTATAAATTGTAAAAGTAAACACTACGATTTTTCTACCCTATATACCACATTGCCTCACATTCATATTAAGAAAAAAATCACACACCTAATTAAAGGGCATTTAAAAAGTCAGAATGTGAATATATATGTTCAAACTCTTTTAGGTCATTTTAAGTAGCAATAAACAAAAGAATTATATGTCAATTGGACATACTTTGATATATATATGCTCTTGAATTTTTACTAGATAACTTTTTTGTTCGCTTTGGAGATTCCGTATATCGTCAGGTTATCGGAATTCCAATGGGGACTAACTGTGCACCACTTATTGTGGACCTGTTTTTGTATTGCTATAATTTACAATTTATGACAAAAATCAGCAAAGACCCATCGAAACAACATCTGATACAAAAAATTAATAATACTTTTAGATATTTGGATGATATATTGGCTCTCAATAAGACGACTTCAGTATGTATACTAAAGAAATTTATCATGTTGAACTTACTTTACATAAAGCTAATACTAACAATGACCACTGCCCTTTCCTCAATCTTGATATCTATATCATTAACGGGAAGCTTAATACTGAAATGTATGATAAAAGAGATGATTTTTCATTTCCTATCGTAAATTATCCATTTTCTTATGGTGACGTTCCCTTGTCACCATCTTACGGTGTTTATATATCTTAACTTGTACGATTCGCTCCTGTATGTAACAACGTTTTAGATTTTAACGAGAGAAATTTCTGTATTACTGAAAAATTTTTACACCAGGGATTTCGATATTACAAACTATTCAAAACATTTACTAAATTTTATCATCGGTACAAGGACATCATTCGTAAATATAACTCTACATGCAGACTTCTTATACGTTCAGGTATTTCACATCCAATCTTTTATGGTAATATTCTTTATAAAGCACAAACATGTCAGTAATCACCTCAGAAGCTAACAAAACCTTTAAATAGACTTATTAAGAAGGGATAAAGTTACGATACTGTTGTCAGGTCATTAAAGATGGCATATTTTGGCTTTAATATTGATTCACTTATAGGGTCTTTGCATCCGAACTAAACACATTTATTTAAAACCCAGTTGGTGGCATGACACGGGTAGTGTTCTTCTCATATATAATGTGATGATATGATACTATATCCCTAACTGGAGTGGTTGTGCCTGATATTCATATGATGAATACATAACCTTTCAAACAGTGTAATTGAAGTCTGGAGCTGGCATGTCAGTTAACTGCTAGTAGTCTGTTGTTATTTTTGTATTATTGTCATTTTGTTTAGTTTCTTTTGTTACATCTTCTGACATCAGACTCGGACTTCTCTAGAACTAAATTTTAATATGCGTATTGTTATCCGTTTACTTTTCTATATTGGCTAGAGGTATAGGGGGAGGGTTGAGATCCCATAAACATGTTGAACCCCGCCGTAGTTTTGCGCCTGTCCCAAGTCAGGAGCCTCTGTCCTTTGTTAGTCTTGTATTATTTTTAACTTTAGTTTCTTGTGTATAATTTGGAGTTTAGTACATGTGTTCTTTATCACTGAACTAGTATACATATTTATTTAGGGGCCAGCTGAAGGATACCTCCAGGTAAGGGAATTTCTCGCTGCATTGAGGACCTATTGGTGACCATCTGCTGTTATGTCTGTTATGTGGTCGGGCTGTTGTCTCCTTGACACATTCCCCATTTCCATTCTTAATCTTACTACATTTATACATGTGAATGTATGCAGCTGTGCAATTAAATGAAATCATTGCAAAATCATACAAAAAATATTCAAAACTGTGCACTTGAATTTAATCATTAAACATCTATAAGACTGGCATAATTATGCATGCCTAATTAGTCCTATATATGTCCTTTTGAGCATACCCAGTTCTTGAACTATTTGCACTCATTTTACATGGAGAAAGCGCTTAAAAAATAAAAATAATATTAAAAAATTCTGCAATTTACGACGGAGTCAGTGTATCCCAATAAATTCTAAATACTTTTGCACTTTCAATTCTCTTGCAAGCTGACGTCACACAATGTCCTGATATCGATATCGATAACCTTATTTTTAATTTGAATCCGTAAACATCTAGTTTAATGCCTGCTTATTTTAATAACAATAGCATTGTTCTCATTTTTTACTGCGGGACAATGAATAATAATTCTTTGAAAGAGTATATAATACATTATAATCTTGAAAACATTTCTCAACAATATTTTACATAATTTCATTTCATCCAAATTATATTCAGAGCTATAAGTTGCGTTTGAAGCCATCCATTTTGATAAAAAAAAAATATGCTTTTACACGTTTTAAAACAATCTTACATTGAAGGACGTTAACCAAAATAAATCTAATTTTATCCTATAGACGGTCGCAATTCCAAACGGCCGTAAATCATGAACATAGCCAAAATACCAGTACTATTAAGTATCTGTGCAGAGTACTACACTATTTCAACTTAGTTTGTAGGTAAGTACAATGCGGTATACGAAAGGGATTGTGATAGCGATTTGGCTTTTATAAACATGTGTTTTGAAAAATAAATAAAAGCGAGTCCCGTCAAAAGACAAAACCGGGTTCTGATGATGAACCGGCGTGCACCAGACGAACAGAGAAAATTTATAAAGTCGACTTCGTTAGTTGCACCCCAGAGGAACGCTAAGCAATCGTTAAACGCGCGTTGCATAAGTTTAAAGTACGTCCAAATGCAAAGATATACGCTTGGTGAACGCTTTAACTCCATGAAATTTTTATGCAGCTTAAAAATTTTCATCCAGCTCAAGCGTTTGTCTAGCTTATACCTGTACGCTACACGAACGCAATACATACGCTACAAGCTCGTTGAAAACGCTACAGATAAGTTTGAGACACGTTTAGGGCACGTTGTATACGCTTCAAGATCGTTCGACTTTAACTAAAACGTATGCGGGTATGTTCGTAACAAACATTCCATAATAAAACGTCGCAGACACGCCGAAAGCACGGATTATCGTCCCAGATACGACCAGGACGCGTTTCAAATACGTTCAAGAGACTTTTGTTTTTCTTCGTAGCGTGCATTCCATCTACGTTAGACAAACGCCAGCCATACGCCCACACACGTTACTTGAACGCCCGATTAACGCTAAGGTACGCTTCTCGTACGCTTAAATACACGCTTAAAGCGCGTTGTGCACACGATACAGATATGATTGACATGTTGAAAGTATCCAAAATTTCTAGTATTGGTAAGACATTTCTTCCGCCTAAATCTTTTTGTGTAGAAGTTCCATTCAAAGCAAGCTTCAACATGACAAAATTGAACTAAGCACCCAGGAGTTCATAGTGCCAGCATAACGCTGTTGTATTCTAATGTGTTCTGAGTGCCATGTTGTTGACTTGGTTTCATTTTCATTGAAAGCGATATATCGGAATAGAACGAGTTTTTTTCTCACTTTTTGACCCTTCATGTATTTTATATTATGCTTCTAATTGTATTCCAGCTTTAGTTTTTAGTGCTTTCCGTTGTTTCCATGTGTGTATGTTTGTCGGTATTTTTTTGTTTGGAAGAATGTCTGTTCTGTTTAAGCTTCAGTTCTTTTGACATTATCAAAATATCGTGATTTCTGATAATATTTTAAAATTCTCGAATTTCTCTTTGGAAATTTAAATTTGTAGAAAATCCGGTTATGAAGCATATTTGATTATAATATTTGTTGAGACTTATATCATGGAAGTAATATATTTAAAATTTAAATGAGAGTAATATTTAAAATATAATGCTTATATTTCTGGAATTTTGTAATGAAAACAAAATTTTAAGGTTCAGCATAACCTTTTTGCAAATATGGACGTATTTACACGACACATTTCAATCTGACTACAGACAGACCAGTGCATCTTCAAAAGTTTTAGGTCGGTTGGACCTAGATAAGTAAAATTAAAATGCATTTAAAGTTCAAAAACATTGAAAACTTAACTAGATTTTGCTTTTCATTTTTTTCGTTCCTGCAGAAGGTGCCAAAATAAACTAAGTTTGAAATGAAGAACTAGAAGCCACCCTCATATAGTACATGTATTGATTTAAATGAAGAAGTTCTTGATAGACAATAGACATCTGCCAAAAATATGTGATTTTTTCAACTGTGTAACTGAGTGGACCGTATCGAATGAAACTCGAGTGTTTGTTTATTTTGCTATCTCCTGCGGAAGAAAAAAATGCAAATCAAAACATAGGTAAGTTTTTAATTTTCTGAAACATACACTATATATATTAACTTTTATATATTTAGGTCCTGTCATGCCTTAACATTTTCCTAGATGCATCAATTTATCTGTACTCATAGTAGATTTTGTAGTGTAAAAACGGCCATATTTTTCAAACTTTATTAAATGATATACAAAAAAAACTGATATAAAAAATAAATTCACTGACTTACCATCTCGAGTTCGATCCTTTCAATTCTTCTGCTCTTCTAATCCTATAATGATTTTCTAATCCGTAAGATTTCCAATATTGATACCACTACATGTAGTTACGCCTTAACGCAGAGTTGTTTATGTCTCATTAAAGGAGAACTGCTTATTAACATTCATCAAACACTAAAATTAATATCAAGTTTTCCTACTAATGATACAACCTAATAAATCGATGGCATGAACTCCTTTAAATTGCAAGAATCATGGTTCAAGCTGACGATATTGGTCGATTGACCATTTGATTATAATATACTGCAAGTCATTGACACGGATGTTTAAATTCTGTTAAAGGATGCAGCACTTATTAATATATTTATTATATCTATGTGTATATATAATGCACAGATCGCATTAAAAACTAACAATGCAAATGCGACTTTCTTTAGAACATTGTAAAACTAAATAATGATAATACCACATCTATAATTAGTATACATGTATTAACTGCATTCACATCATATTGAGATACCAGACGTAAAATAAATAAAATTAATATCACAGTTTGTCAACAAACATTTTGTGTTGTATGTGTCGTAAAAAGAATATTGCATGTCAGATGCGTTTAATTACTGTAAAAGCTGTGAAAAATATTGTCACTCGTGTGAAATAAAATATAATAAGTGTTTGACTTGTCAACCTGTTTCACCACATGCAGTTATCCAATCAAGGAAAACTTTATTACACTTCTACTAATTGACTAAGAATTAATATCCTGCAATAGAAAAAATAGTAAATACCAGGAATAAAAAAGATGCGCTGAATAACGTCAATGAGTCACAACAAAATAAACACAAATTCAGAAAGATATTGTAATGGCACCTACCCCATTTTTTTATAAGTCTATATGATATAAGAATGAGAAGATGTGGTTGAATCCTACCACGAGAGACTAAATGACGTAGGCAACTATATAGTTCACCATACGACCTTCAACAATGTGCAGAACTCATACCGTACAGCAGACTATAAAAGACTCCAAATTGATAAATGTAAAACCATTCAAACGAGAAAACTATTCGGCAACCCGACTTATGTACAAAACAATAAACCGAAAAACAAATACGATATAAAACACCAAACGACAACCCCTTTACAAATGAATGATATTTTTCATGAGACTAGGGGTTCACTAAAAGTATCAGGAATATGTACGTACGTTAACTGAGTTTGGTCAAAAGGCCCGAGAACACAGTTATTTCGTAGTGCATTTCTTTTAGACAATAAATTCAAATTAAAAAAATCGCACATGCTCTTTCTCAAAAATATTTTTACAGTGTAGTGTCCTACCAGTGAGACAAATAATATCAAAATTATAGAAACTTCTCCCAGCTCTAACTCAAATTATTGACAATTCTGTGTTAAGGGGATGTAAAATTCAGTTTGACAGCTTCAGAACTGGACCAAATCACTACTTAACATAAAGTTTCAGCACCCAAATTTTTTTGACATGTAATTACATCCCCCTACTTAATATTTCATGCATTTAATATAAAGAAATAAATTGGGAAAGTGTATTAAATAAAACATGCAAGTTATACACTGTTTTCACTAGGGACTATATTCGTACCAAAGGACGATAACTGTGTCCTTGGACCTAAAAAGATATATAGTAGTATGAAATTGTTGTTTTATTTTTTGGTTGATAATGCTGAAATTAAAAGTTTTTAGAATTATGCACACCTCCCCATATATATATTCTCTTAGCATTATTTAAGGTTCTCCAAAAAGTAATTTTCTTGAGAAAAAACACATTGCAAAATACAACATCAGTCACTTTGTTATCTGGTTTGCAACATATATATTATAAAAAATAATCAGGAAATGTTTGTTGAAATGTAAGTATCACAAATTTTAAATCATTGAACATTATTTTAATAAATAATGAAAATTTAAGGTAGACAATTATACGCATGTCACAACTATTCAGCAGATACAAAATGACGTGGATGTAAGCATTTATAGTTTACTGTTTGGTTTTTAACCACTATAATTATTAAAAGGAAATCCCAAACCGTAGAAAGTATCAAAGGTGTCGAGTTGATAAAAATGGGAAACAATTTACTCGAGAATGCAAACGACACGCCTGGTTTCATTTCACAGCAACGACGACGGAAGATTTTAACGACATTGACTGGCTATACAGCCCTTCCACGGTCAGGTTTTAAAGTACAGCCTTATAAAATTATGCCTATTACGGCACGTAATAGTCAAAGTTGTGACTGAGTGCGGAAATATGAAGATAGATAGCCTCATATTTAAAGGTAGATCGGGTATCTTTCGCTGTGCATCCCTTGTGGGCATGTTTTAAAATATCTTTTTTTGGTTGAAATAATATTTATACACCGTGGCAAGTATCACTTAACATAAAGCAAAAACGCTAAAATTAAAAGATCAAACTATCAAAAAATCAAAAGTCGTGAGGTGTATTTAAAATTTCAGCAAATATTTTTTTAAAACCATGGGCAGATAATCATATTGAATTTGATATCACAATATTTGTGTATTTTCAGAAATATTAATGAAAAGCTATTCTCTAATTGAATTTCACCCAGTCTGTCGTTTTATGTTTCATAGATAAAGAAAAAACTAAGTTTCTCCTATATTTATAGATTATCGTTGATCATCTCAACGAAATTGATTTTCTCGCTTGAGCGGGTAACGGCGAAAGCGAGAAAGGCAATCGAGTTGAGATGACCAATGATAATCTGTTTATGATCGCTATTTTACCTATGACGACGTTGTCAATTTCATGTCAATTTCATTAGCACGCCACTTGCATCCTTAGTTTCTAGCGAGTAGCATGATATAAAAATTATCACAAAAAAAGATCATAGGAAAAATGCACGAAATAGCGATAATATGTTATAGTTATTGACCAAGCAAGTCGGTATATGGAATTTAATCTGCACAGCACGAGATGACCCAATAACCCGAACGACGTAGGAGTTCGAGTTATTGGGTCATCTCGCGCTGTGCAGATTAAATTCCATATACCGATTTGATTGGCCAATAACTGTTTTAACACATGACGCCATCAATTTACGTGAACGTTTTAGAAATGTTGACGTCAGTCCGCAATCCACGGATCATAGGAAAGTTTCTTGCAGGGTAAAGCAAGGCGAAAATACGACTTTTGGTAAGTTTAAAATTGATAAAAAAATATATATTTAGACTCATTCTAAAATTGCGATTTAATGGGGTTTTTTTTTTTTTTTAATTGTTTCTGTTAAATTTATTCCCATTTTTTTATTTAATTGGTGACGATTAAGACTTTCACAAACTGTGTACTTTCAAATCGGTGTATGAATATAAAAAAAAACATAACTGCAAGGGTTATTGAGTTTAAATCAGAATAATTGCTTTTGAATTTCTTTCCCTCAATGATATGCTTACAGAGAAAAAGAACCGAGGAAGATATTATATTACCTAAATTTCAATCTTATTAAAATAAGTTCTCATCCCTTGCTCCTCGATTTCTTATATGTCGTCGTGTGACATATAAAAAATCGAGGAGCAAGTGATGAGAACTTATTTAAATAAGATTGCCTAAATTTAAAATGTTAAATAAACAGAAAATACGTTTCTCTTTCAAAACCTTTTACTCCCCGCAACCCCCCCCCCCCTTTCCCCAATTTCTTTTTCTCTTCTGTATTACTTTTTAAGACACATCCATCTAAATGAAGTCTGATTGATCTCAAGCTAATCCCCCTGTTTTAAAACAATCTTAAATATTACCAGTCCTCATTAAATTCGATCCTAAAATAGTTCCTTTATATTCGGATATTCAAAAAGTCGTTATAAATTCCATTGAGTCTGAAACTAATCTAGATCAGATTGATTTCTTTATATTCGGATATTCTTAGATACAATTCTTTTTGGGCAGAAATTAACAAAAATTGGTTTTAACTTTCTTTTTAACTTTAAAACACTGATTTAGATTTACGTTGTACACAAAATATAATAAAATAGTTTATGTCCCAGCTTAGATAAAAAAAAATATGAAGGAATGAGAAACCTTTCTTTTTCCTATTTGGAAACTACGATGTTTGTACGAAGTTTAACTTTGTTGTAATTTCAAGGGAGATGGTGGATTCGGGCGAAAAGGTCGTTAACCCTTGGATTTGACAAAGTATCGTGTTTTAGCTTCAAATCGTCAATATTGTCTTTAGTCTCGCTTCACTCGGGGATTTTTTTTAATTTGATAGAACAACGCCCCTTTCAAAATCCTAGAACCGCCCCTAAAGGTAAAAATAGATTTGAACTGTGCAGTTTATCTGAGGTAGTTAATGCACACCTTAGCTGTGCATTATCCAGATTATACCACAGTAAGAACAAAGAGATTTTACTCTTGCCATGTGTTAAATAAATTTATCGGTCGTCCCACTGTCTATATCACTCTGTTCAGCTATTAATATTATTCCATATAATGTCTTTCTGACGTCAAATACGTTGACCCGGCCTTAATAACTTTGACCCGATCTTATCAAGTCATCTTTTGTGTGCTTGTGAAACAAAGAGAACACTGTTGAAACACGCAAATATAGCCCAATAAATCGATTATCAGATTATCTGCATATTGATATTTTAAGGTATGTAGTAATTTATTTTTCAGGGACAAGTGCCTGTTTGATGAGTACTCAAATTGCACCTGTTCGAGAATTCCGTATTCGCAAAAATGAAATACTGATTTTTTGTTTTATTTCTTCAAATATACAGAGCAATTGACAATAGTCCATGCTTATCATTATTTTTTTTATTAAGAAATGGATGTCTGTAATATATTTTTTTTGCATATTTTTAAGAGCATAAGACATGACTTTTTCTGAATGTCACGTAAAGCACTGCAACATTTCCGTAGTACTTATACATTTTTTGTAGGAGTAGTAAGGGGTGTTTACTGTTAATGTTTTGTACATATTTAAATAATTAAGCTGTTTTGAAAGACGTGCATTATGTCAAATCATGAAAATACAATTAGTTTGTTCTCTTAGAAAACTTGTAAGATATACGCTGTTATTTTTCCCAAATGTAAATATGGATTTTCGGTGCAATTGTGGCCCTTTTACGTTAGAAGCAAGCAGTGCTCGCTTTTATCGCATCCTGTAGTCGATAGATGTTTAATAATTTAGAAAAGGGAAAGCCTTTTATTTTTAGAATTTTATTGTTCAAACATGTTTTCAAGGAAAGACACGTGTAATCCATGTGATCCGTGATTTGTTTCGTATTATTTTAATAAAAGAGTTGTCGCAGTACTCATGAAAAGACCGAATCTGGCTAGATGACAGGGAGTCATGACACTATTATTCTACGTAACGAATCTGGCTAGATGACAGGGAGTCATGACACTATTATTCTACGCAACACCATATGCTACAATATTTTCCTGTTATACCACGGCGATGTTTTTAAATGGTTGTCTCTTATTTACCAGAGCAGCCGACTCATTACTAGTACCAGTTTTTAATAATTCATCCTCCGAATACCGGGGAAGCTTTATTCATGTTATAGTTTTTGGGGTCGTGCTACTTATCCATTAAATGGACTTTAGTGTCTTCTGTTACTAGAAGAGCACCTTCTAGTCAAAATTAAAAATGCCAGCGGTTTGAACAGTCTTGTATCGTCATGCCAGACTTCGTTTACTGTTCTTCCCTGGATTGTAACACAGAGTGTTTCTTGATTTATTTAAACCTTTAATTAACCCATATAAAATAATGGTGTTTAATTATTTTTAGATCTTATCAATGTTATTAGAAGTCATAAGTCTAAGCTTTGTCTTTCATCAGCAGAGGTAAAATGGTTTTGCAAATCGGATAAAGATTATTCTGGAATTAAAAATTTAAGTTTAATAAGAACAAATGTACAAAATGAAACAGCACATCCACAGCGTTTTGATCTTGATTATTAGTAAAAAAAAAATAGTTTTCCAAGTAAAGCAAATTTGTTTGCGTTGCCATCAGTCCTTTTCAAAATAATACAACTTTGAATTGTAAATGCATTGCTTTCTAACATGACTATATTTCAGTTGACGAAAGAGGAATGACACATTTACAATCAATCAAATGGTCAAAGTTGTCAAACGCTATACTAGAAAACATTAGAGTCTTTATCATATACATGTACCTGAATGGTTTTACACGTCTAGTAATTTTTGGGGCCCTTTATAGCTTGCTGTTCGGTGTGAGCCAAGGCCTAGTGTTGAAGACCTTACTTTGACCTATAACGGTTTACTTTTATAAACTGTGACTTGGATGGAGAGTTGTCTCTTTGGCACTCATACCACATCTTTCCATATCTACTAAAATATTTGTTTTCATTAATGACAGACAATATCCAAAATGAAAAGAGGCAGACCATATACAAATTACCAACATTTCTTAAAAAGTTCATGATTTTTTTTATTAATATACACGGCCGACACTCGGCTAACCGAGAGATAGGTCGGTTAATCTATATTGAGTATGCGGCTATATCGGCGTTGGGTCTGTTAATCGGGTTGGTTAAACGTCTGTTAAGAGCAAAACTCACAATTTAATGTTAAACTCTGTTAACATCTATGAATCTGTCATGTGTTGCAATTCAGCTGGTTAAATTCCATGCGTTTTCTTTGGAATACTAAGGCTTTTCTACCCCAGGAATAGATTACCTTATGCCGGCGTCACACATTGGCGGATAGACCAGCGTGCACCAAACGTACAGAGAAAACTGACAAAGTCGGTAAAAATATACGTTAGTTGCAAGCCATAGGAACGCTTAATGCAATCGTTCAAAGCGCGTTGCAAAAGTTTGAAGTACGTCGAAATACAAAGGTAAAATTGAGAAAGGAAATGGGGAATGTGTCAAAGCGACAACAACCCGACCATAGAACAGGCAACAGACAAAGGCCACCAATGGGTCTTCAATGCAGAGAGAAACTCCCGCACCCGTAGGCGTCCTTCAGCTGGCCCCTTAACAAATATGCATACTAGTACAGTGATAATGGACGTCATAATAAACTCCGAATTATACACAAGAAACTAAGATTAAAATTCATATGAGATTAACAAAGGCCAGAGGCTCCTGACTTGTGACAGGCGCAAAATTGCGAAGGAGGTAAACATGTTTATGAGATATCAACCCTCCCCTATACCTCCAGCCACTGAAGGAAAGTAAATACGCTTGACGAACGCTACAACCCAAGGAAATTTTTATGCAGCATAAAAAACATACAACATACGCCAACATACGTTTCTTGAACGCCGGATAAACGCTTAGCCTCAGGGACTCTTCTAGTAGGCCCAATACACGCTTAAAGCATATTGGCAGCGTAAATGATTTTTAACACGCTAGAGCTATACGCTGATGTGTGACGCCGGTATTAGTTGTGTTTCAACTTTGTTTTTGGCCTTTTAAACATTTTTTTCGAGCGTCACTGATGAGTTTTTCGTAGACGAAACGCGTGTCTGGCGTAATTATAAGGCGCAAATATCAAACTTCAATCCTGGTACCTATGAAGAGTTTATTTCCGGTATGTATTTTCCTTTGTACCGAGTCATCATTCTCATTCTCTGCCGCCTAAGGAAATGTCTGTACCAAGTTCTAAACCGTGATTCTAAAGAAGAAATAGACATTAGTAATTTTTTTTTATATTAGTGTTGGGTGCTGATTTAATGAGTTACAACAAGACAATTTTATATTCCTGTAAATAACAATAAATGCATAATATTAATTTTATCTTTCGAGTAATGATGTATTCCTATGATATCGTAAGTCATTTAGCGGACTCGCAGTCCGCAAACGTGCTTGTTTTTCTATCGAGTGACCTTCAAGTTGGTGTAGAGAAAGGTTGATGTTGAAAGGTTTGTCTATATGTGTTTGCATTATAAACATATTTCAGTTCATTTGATAAAAAAAATCAAAACATTAGGAAGTTTATTTCTGATTTAAATACTTGTTAACTATGTAAATGACAAATTGGTACAATTCATATCAATTAAACAGAATCCACATGATATATGCGACCATTCTTTGATGAAATTAATATTACTTTGATTTTACATTTTTTTGAATCATTTCTATCAATTTTCAGATTCCATTGTTTAAACTTATGATTCATTGTTCATGTGTTGTTTCCATTTATTCTAGCCACTAATCTTTGGCCTATATCTTTATTCAGATAACACCCCGTATAGCAATTAAATTATACTTGTAATGTCATTCATAACTCTTAACACACCAATTAAAAGACCGAGTTTTATACATCCAACCCATTAACAGACCATATTTTTATCAAAAATTGATTTATGTCACCAAAATACAGTTTTTCGTGTAGAACAAACATAATGCCAGTCCTTTTTCGATGTTCAAAAGATTGCATGCAAGTAAACTCAACCAACTTGTAATTTATGTGTCATTTTGTGTGTGCAAAATGTGATAAATTTACTGATGAGTAACTCGCCTTTTCATTTTATAGATCGTTTATTGAAGCTAGAAAAAAAATAATTACACCACTGGATTCAGTACTCCAAATCATTTTGTCAGACATGAATAGTTTTTATGATATAAATATAATTAAAAAGTTATACAATGAAACATGCTGACCTTGCACTGATGTTCACGAGAACACCTGATTAACAGACTTTAGTCAACCCGATAAACAGACCCACCTCCGATATAGCCGCATACTCAATATAGATTAACCGACCTATCTTTCGGTTAGCCGAGTGTCGGCCGTGATATAATGACGATGAACAGTTAACAATCAAATACCTAGTGGATCGAATGAAAAATGTTTGTGGTGATGAAACATATAGCCAACCAGACAGAAGCTGTAAAGGGCGGATTATGGCTTGCTCATGGCTGATCAAGGTTTTTAAACTCATTAATGCGCCTAATGCTGTAACACATATGCTATACGGAAAAGCCGTATCTTGCACTGTCCCGGGGTGTCATTTCCTTTGATAAAGAAATGACATTTTCTTAAATGATGTTTCAAAAGAACATGAGAACGAAAATACATAGCATCTGTATTCAACATCCATTTTTAATTTAAGTTTGTGAAATGTACGTCCGCTTTCATGAAAAGAAAATAGTTGTAGAAGATGCACTTTAAAATCAACTTTATAAGTTATACAAGAACTAATACAAAAAAAAGGAATTAGCTTAAAAAATCCAGGACATCAAATCTCTGGCTTTGCTTTCTTGGTATGTTGGCGTTTAAAAAAGTTTCCTAAATACAGTAATTACAGGGAGTGAACGCTTTTGGGCTAGCCAGTCATCTGATTTGGGGATGTAACATGTGCTTATGAGAAGTGTACAGATAACTGGAGGATTTACAAGAGGCTGGTATGGGAGAATCTTATAAATAAACTCATCATTTATGCCTGATTACATTTTGTATTTACGCCAGACGCGCGTTTCGTCTACAGAAGACTAATTAGTGACGCTCGAATCCAAAAAAGTTTTAAAAAATGAATAAAAATAAATTACGAAGTTGAAGAGCATTGAGGACCAAAATTCCTAGAAGTTTTGCATAATACAGCTAAAGTACTATCTATTTCTGAGGTAGAAATGTTATGTGAAAACGAGTTCCATGTAAAGGCACTACAAATGCGTTATGCATATAGCAAATATGTGATTCACACAAGTAAGAGTTCCCATGTACGGTTTACCGATTTTCTACCCAATCAATATTCTAAAAAGGCAACTTTTATTATTAGTCATTTAGTAAATTATTTTTGACGAAGAATTCAAGTAAACAATAAATATTTTCGTGAATTTACATGTTTCAATATTTATTTAAAGCCTTACAAATGTGATTTACCATGACAAAATATGAAATACTAAGCGAAATTGTTTGACCAGACCATGTAAATTTTCACTATAATGCATATAAGCATCTGTTTTCAACAACCTCTTATCTTTTTGTACACATATTTGAAGAGAACAAACAGTGTATATAAAGTGCGAATCCAGCTAGTTCATTTTTACTGTTATATGCGGGTATGTCTATTGTAGAATAAAGGATCATGGGAAAACTGTATTTGTTTACGTTTTGAAAATATCAAGTTAAAGGATTTTAAGTTAAGTTTTAACATATTTTCATTGTGATATGTCTTTATAATATACAAACATAGCATTAAAGTTCAAATAAGTGTTATAAAAGCATCATAATATAGCATATCGATTATTGAAAGCGATCCATTTTAACTATAGATGCGATGAATTATCACTGTTAGTGCAGTCATTATTAATGTAGAATTTTCAAAGATGCGAGGAATTTTTATTGTAGAATTATGTGATAAATGCACTTGCAACAAATAAAAAAAAATATTAGTTAATGACTTTAGGATTTATGATACATGTATTTTCAAATTGAAATACAAACTCCTCATTCATTCTTCATCAAATAAATAGCTTTTCAAACTTGACGTACCAAAAGCGATTCTCAAAATGTCATATTGTATTCTTCAGATTACGTTTCTCCTTGATTTTAACTTATAATAGGGAATCACTGGAAGGTGACAGCAGCGGGCCCTCTTAGGCAGTCAGTGGGCCCCTACTTATGAAAAAGTCTAGATCCGCGAATGGATACTACCGCAGAGGTAAAACCATGCACATTTGGGTTATTGTACACGAAATGCATGCTACAATTCATTTTTGTTGATTCTAGACCCTTTGGAACTCTATGTGGGCTATTTCAGCAACTAGGCAAAAAATCCCCAAACTAGATACACGGTTAGATTCAGCATGTCAACGAATGCCAAATATCTGTATTAAGGTGGTACCCAACACTTTCACTAAAATCAATTTGTCTCGTTTAATTTTCATAAAATTTTGACAAAGTGTTTACTTTGACCATTTGACAAAAACATAAAAATTTCAAAAAATTTGAACCAACCATTTTATCAGAAAAAATACACTGGTTATATAGCAGTTTGACAAACACCAATTTTGATCGTTGAGAAGCTTAATATTCTCTTAACAAAGCAACGTAATCAAAACGTTCAGCTGATTTTTACAGAGTTATCTCCCTGTAGTGTTAGGTACCACCTTAAAGGACTTTTGTCTATAAATTTGGACCCCACAAAATTGAAAAAGGGACCAAAAATATAAAAAAAAAAATGCATGCATCGGATACATTTGTTTTTGAAGGCATGACTGCAACAATAGGATGAATATACAAAAATATCTTATTCTTGGGTCTCATTTGGGGGTTCTGTTCCCGGATCCCGCTTACTGTTTTGTCAGATTCCCGTATTCAGCTTATTGTTTTGTCAGATTCCCGTATCCCGCTTATACTATGCAGTTCTAATTTTTCTCCGTGTCCCGCTAGACTTCATTCCCGTTTTTCACTACACAATCATTTGACTTTCACCTGTCACGCTTGCAAAAAATCGGCAATCCGGCGTGACGCTTATACCCAAATGCGACCCACGATTTTACTCTATTTTGACTCATATTAAGTCCATTATAAATATATTAAAAAAGTAGCGTAGATTTTTTTATCCCTTTTTATCCCGTCTCGTTTCGTTTTTGAGCCATATATAGATGTCGTATGTGACAATGAGACAACTCTCCATCCGAGTCACAATTTATAAAAGTAGACCATTATACGTCAAAATACGGTCTTCAACATGGAGTCATGGCTCACACCGAACAGCAAGTTATAAAGGGCTCTAGTGTAAAACCTTTTAAACGGGAAAACAAAGGTGCAATCTATATCAAGATGTACGTAATTAGTGGTGAAGTGTCATGGAAATGGATAAAAAAAAAAATAAGGATAAAGATCCCTATACGCCTTATTAGAAACTAAATGGAATACATTTGAAATAAATGTTATTTCTATTGAATTTATTAGAGTGTTTTAAAACCAAACTTTCCTCCGTAAGTTAAATTTTATCAAATCTTTTTCTTACTTTATCTATTGTTTGAGCAAGTCGGCTAACTTAAGGCTTTACAGCTAATTTCCTAATGCATGTAAAGCAAAACTTTGGTTGGCTTGCTTGCTTTGTTTGTATAATTGTTTATACAAACTTTGTAAATAAGATTGACATTTTTAAACAATATGAATAGGCATAGTTTAACCTGCATTTTTAATATTTGAATTAAATCGGGTGTTATCATAATGATTCACGGTGGGTATGGTTGTCCTGCGAGAGAACGTACTGTGCTGGTGATTCGGTCCTGACGGGTGCTGGTGATCAATGAAAAAATGTAAACAAAGACGAAAATGATGATTTTTGACGTTTTCACTGATAAAAAATGGAAGAAAACAGTTGAGATTTTTCAATTTCGTTTCTTATAGGTTCATATATAAACCATTAAAAAAATGACCCTCTTAACTGTTTCAGTAAGCGTAACACAAAAATGCTTATTTTCAGAAAATCTCGAACTAAAAAAATAAAACAAAAATGCTCATAGAGTCCGCTTTCTATACCGCAATCCACACGACAAAACAATTTTGTGAAAAAACATTGCTATTTATTAAATTTTAGCATTTTCTCAATTTATTCATGTCCTGATACTGTGCTGGTGGGTCCTGTCATGGTGCTGGTGGGTCCTGATACGGTGCTGGTGATTTGGTTGGTCATATTTGAAACAAATGTTACAAAATCAATAAAATTGGGCAGATAATTGTTGTCAACAGGATCTATGACTCCTATTTTAGCTCTTGTGCATCCATTTGGCTGTTTAATATGTGTTTTCAAATGATCTGAACTTGTATTACATAATAACATAAAAGGGCAACATCTTTCGTCCAATATCAGATAACAATATATAGTATCTAAAATAAGTTAAAAATTCCACAATACTATATAATTCATTTTATGTGTCAATTTGTTCGAAAAAAGTCGAAAAGAAGAGACTTTTTTTAATGTCATGATTATATGTCACTTTCTAGATCTATGCTTAGCATTTATTTCAGATGACATGGACTCCTCACCCTGATGACACTGCTGCCTTTCATAACTTTATCCGTATACATATATTAATAGATAAACAAAAGGCTGCATGAAACACGTATTTTTGTATTTAAAATGATTTGTTGTAACGAGAATATTTGTGGTGAATGGAAACTGTGAGGGTCACAATCTTAAATTGCTTATAAATGTTGCTGGAACCAGTTTCGTTATCTGATCTGAATTTTCTGAAATGTGCAAGGTAGATAGACATTTTGATTTGTTTTACTCGGTAATGAACCATTGTGTTGATCCCATGCTAAACATAACAAAAATCTCTGTACAAAGGTCTGTGAATTTTCTACAAAAAATAGTGATTTTATTTTCACTAAATTCTCTTTTTCTACTAAATACAATAATGAACTATAAATAATAATGCTTTGCAAGAGGTTTCCCCTTGATATATGTACAAAATTATATCTCTATTATTCATTGTCTGTGCTGTTTTGATACTATTGCAGTTTGCACATTTCGGAATTGACAGGCCACAGGAGGGGTCATAAACCGTACACGAAAAGATAAAATATTGATATAAGTACTTAATTTGCATCTTTGAACCCCCACCCCGGCTTGTTTTTTTAGGAGCCTGAAGTGTCTAAAAATGGTCGATTACAGACAGCCGAGTACGCATTTTAATTTCCAGGCGTGTTATTGTTGATTGTTAAAGTCCTGAAAACGGATAGATGGAAACAAAAATGTTTGATATAAATGGCTTTAGATTCATTTTTTTTAAAATATAAATTAAGGCTACATTTTAATATCATAATTCTATGAATTCACAATATACATGTACAAAAATACAGGAAAAAAAATAATGAGGTGAAATATCTTAGTAAGGAGTCATTACTACACATGTACAGAGATGGTGTGTTTGACACACAAAACTTAAAAGCTTAGTGATATTATCAATACTAAATTAAAAGTGTATTTTAGTTGGGTATTTTTTCCATTTACTCATTTTCAATTATAATCAAGGCACATTTTATTTTTATTCATGTATAAAAAAGAAGGACTACTTCCTCCTTCGTAATTCTGTATCAAAAATGTTTATTTTGAAATGAAAAAAGCTAAGAAATCTTAATTTTATTAGTGTTCTCTAGGTTATCTCGTCTTCATTTTCTGACATATTCTAGCCTGCCCTTTCATAAAAAAGTGATTTTTTTCTATCCAACTTTCGAAAAAAAAAAATACCTGATAACCTTTTAGACAAAAAATTTTTTTTTTACAATACAACTTTTAAATCTTACGGGAAACTATTCCCAGCTTTCACTGTAACCTCGCTCTAACTTATCACCATCCCTCCCCCCCCCCCCACCCAAAAAAAACCAACCCAAACAAACAAACCCGCAATACTATTGTCATTCTTATAGTCAGCACTCAATTGTTCACAAACAAATGTGTTTTAAGCTGTAAAAGACATGATTCAAACGCTCAGAAAGTCCTTTGTTCTATATTTTTGCTCTCCATTTTATGCAAAACCTTTTATATTTTTATTTTATGGGTTATTGTTGAAGGTCGTACGATGAGGTATGGTTGTTAACACATACTTCCTTTTGTTTTTTATGGAAATTTGTCCATTGACAACAAACATACCACATCATCTACTTTATATAAGTATTGTATAAATTACAACGTATTTTGGTGATCTTGCAAAATGAGCGTAATCCCGAAAATCGTGAACATATTTTCTTATCTTAAAAGGGGGCAAGAAGGGTTCCTTTAACAGGCCAATAAATAAGATTACAGTTAGTTTAAAAAAAAATTTAAAAAATAGGGGTATTTTTTCTCTCATAATAACAGTAAACAGATTCACAACAATGTCAATTTCAAGAAAGCAGACAACAGCTAATAAGTCAATAACAGTACAGCATCAATGATCTTGAATATATGCCACTTTTAACTAAAATATAAAAGCACAGAACCAGGACATAGGAGCACAGAACCAGGACCGTTTTTCTTATCACCAGCACAGCGTCAGGACAATTCCGTTTAACGAACTTGCACGACTTTTGCCATATAATATTGTTGTAATATACTTTGCATGGTACTTATGACACATCAGAGAAAAATTAAGCAACAAAACAGTCGTTTTATTGCCGTTCTGATACAATGTAAACAAACCCACCAGCACAGAATCAGGACCCACCAGCACCCGTCAGGACCAAATCACCAGCACAGTACGTTCTCTCGCAGGACAACCATACCCACCGTGGATTATCCAATAAAAAAAAGCAAGCAAGCAAATCAACTAAAGTCTAGCTCTACATGCTCAAAGAAATGAGCTGTAATAGATAAAAAAAAAAAATAAAAAAAATATACAGTGAAATGCACCGCATATACAATAATAATGATTCGCTCCACAGTGAAAATGAAAGAATAGTATCATTATTCAACAGTAAACATGACTAGCATTACGAAATCATCATAGTGGAATTTAGTTAAATATGAAGAAACTGAATGACAAAACATATTCTACGTCATACAACTTTAATAATTGTATTAAAATGAATATTTTTTACTGCAACAACATCTAACCTGTTAGTTATAAAGCACCTGCACGATCTGTTCGTGAAATGTCCTAAATATTCACCTATTTTGGTATATATTTCACAGCTGGATGGCTTTAGGCGCGATAAAACCCCGCTCGCATCTCTTACTTTGTTTTACTAGTATTATGTATTTCTGAACATATACATTTTAACTAATTTTCTTGATTTTTCTTCAAAAATTAAAAAAAGTTCGTCTGTTTATTTATCATTCTACATTAGACATTTATGGCATATACAGTAAAAATGATATTTTAGGATCCGCACTTTACATACACTGACAAAGGAAATGAATTACGAGAGTTTAACTTACTTAACCAAATCATGACTTACTACAACAAATCATGTCATAATTCACTGAACTAAACATTCATCGATAAGAAGACTCAACGAATTGTGAAGAAATAGTCGAGCTGGAAAGGGTAGTAAATTCAATATCAATAAATAGATCAAAGTTGCCAGTAACATTAATAAATGTGTTGGTCCTTGATGATTGTCAGTCTGATTAAAGCTATGTAACAACTTCAATTTAGATTTTTTCAAAAATTGTCTCTGCCAACCACAAAGTGTTTATTTCCGTTTTCGTTGTGACAATTAATGAATAGCCAATATTTTCTCTCAGTCTTCTTTTGATCTTTGAGTATTTCTACTCGATATTTCTAATATTTATTTTGAATAATATTCTGCTTTGCTAATATTTGACAAGAAAATATCGGAACTCGTTAAATTACGAATCGTAATAAACCTAATGATAAAACTTCTCTGATCTTGGTTGTATGTTAATTTGTTTAATATAATTATGTTCGAATTGTTTTACACTGTCATTACAGTAAACAGTAACTAATTTTGAAAAAATCTTTTGTTTTATTTCGTAAGCAAAGTTCTAACATACTTTTTTTATTCATGCAATTATATACTCATAATTGCAGTAACAAGTGTTTGCTATTTAGACATATTGACCAAAGATCCGCTAAACAGTGTGCATAAAGGAGAATGTTGTCAAATGAAAACTGTAAGGTCGAATAAAAACTTGATCATGTACATATTTGTTGATACTGCCGTTTTGAATATTTTTTTTAATGATACATTGTGGAATGCTACATTTTTATTTGGTTTGAGCGTTCCTGATGAAAATAAATCTAGAAAATCCAATATATAAAGTGTTAAATTCTCCCTCCCCTGCTCGTCCGAATTTAAAGTATTTAATCTCTAAATTCAATAGGCTATAAACAAAACAAACACAGATATAGGATTAGTTGCTCGCAGTGACATATCATTTTCTCTTGCGATACAATATTTTATTTTACTTTGTTGTACATATTTACTGACATATAAATACATTGTTTCTCATTCGCATCTTTTCTTTTTTCTCGGTCAATACCTCCAACGCCTGTACGTATGTAATAAACATAGCAGCAACTGTCAATTTACCAATGTGACCAACTTCAATTCGACGCAACTGCGAGCACCTTCGATAATATTACATTTAAATGCCAAACTTTATATAGTACCATTAAATCCCACCCGTAGAAACCGTCAAAACTTTCCTCGTGCATTATACACCCGACATCAAACTCTATAAATAGTACATACTGTTGCAGAACTAGTTAAAGTAGTTCCCATCTTTAAATAATTACCACTAATAGCAAACGGGAAAACACCAATTTCGTACGAAATAAAATATATTTATTGTGATTGTCATGGTCCTGGTGAACTCGACATGTTGAGCCTTTGATTAACTATTCCCTAAGTCATTCATTGTTGATGATGCAAAAGAGGGACAAAAGATACCAGAGGGACAGTCAAACTCATAGATCCTAAATAAACTGACAACTCCATGGCTAAACATAAAAAGACAAAGAGACAAATAATCGTACAGAAGACACAACATAGAAAACTAAAGACTAAGACGTCGTCACCGGCTGTCACATGACAATAGGACAATACTTGTATGGGGGCGACCAGCAAGAACAAACGGCAGGTTAATATTTTACATCATTATGAGATAATGGGTGAAGGTCTCTTATACATTTCTATGATTGAAAATGAAAATGATTCAAAGCGCAAACTAGTTTGGTGTTAGTACACGAGATGCCAGGTGTTACCTTTAATTTCATGTAATCAGGTATTGTTTACTGTGCAGACTTTCATTTGAAAATATTGTTAACATTGATAGCTTTCAAATCTTAGTAGCGAATTCTACCTCAAAACTACTTTTGTCATCATCGTTGGAAGTTTTGGGTTTGGATAGCCCCTTATTAGCAAAACTCATAGCCGGTCTGTTTTATGTACCAATAATGGAATTATTTGGGCCTTATTTAGCTTGAAAAATTGTATGGAATTCAGTTGAGTACGATTGTGGCGAAATTCCTCCGGTTTTGAACTGAGGAAAACAAACAGACATTCTAAAGACATACAGGAAGATATCGATGTTTCAACTTAAGGAATCCAGATATATTTTTGTCGGCGATACGCTGTACTTAAACCGTGGTTATTTGTTGTTCGCGAAGTTTTCTCTGTAATGCTGACTTTCAAAGCAATATATTAATTGTTAGATTTGTTCAAGTGTTTATAGTGTTATGTATAATTGTTACCATAGCTGCTGTTCGGTGTGAGCCAAGGCTATTATGGTTTACTTTTACAAATTTTGACTTGAATGGAGAGTTGTCTCATTGGCATTCATACAACATTTGCTTACCTCTATCTAGTGCAATGCAAATCCTTCGTGACCGTGGGAATTGGTTACAATTTGTGGTCAAGTTACTATGGAGAGACAGGTATCAGTAATGATAGTACTACATCCTTGTAATTTATTATTTCTTGAAGAACAATAGTAAACAGGGCCAAATACAAAGAAACGTGTTTGATATAAAAAAAAAAAAAAAAAAAAAAAAAAGGAGATGTGGTATGATTGCCAAAGAGACAAATCTCCACAAAAGACTAAAATAACACAGAAATTAACAACTATAGGTCACCATACGGCCTTCAACAATTAGCAAAGCCCATACCGCATAGTCAGCTATAAAAGGCCCCGAAATGACAGATTCAGATTCAGATTCAATAGTTTATTAAAGTCTCACCACATACAACATGATTAAAACAAGATACAATTATAAAATTAATTATACAGTAAACATAGTTAAAACAATTAAATACATGTTTGTGACAATGTAAAACAATTCAAAAGATAATTGAGTTTGTAAAGTGCTGTTATTGAACAAAGGGGTTTTTATTGACCCCTTTCCAGTCTCATTATTATTATTATAGTCTCACCACATACAAACATAAATTGAGATTCACATACATAGATTTAAAACATTTAAAACATTTGCATTGCATGTATCAATCTTAATGAGAGACTTAAGATATACTATATACATATAAACATATTTTTACACATTTAAAATTAAAAATTCTGACACAATATACATTTTTACTAAATGATATTAAAACATTTGTTTCTTTAAAAACTAGTGAAATAAAATACTATTTCTTCTTAATAAAATATTGTTGCAGGTTTTGGCAACTATAGCAGCAACATTGTCATTACTAAATAAAAATATAAATTTTTCATGTGATCTTCTGAACACTCATTTAATTAAGAGTTGCTGTTTTCTTGAAAACAACCGAATATACCAAATATTTAAAGATACCATAGATAAAGTAACATCTGCCCTATATCCTATCTAACGTATTGTGTACTATTCGAAATTTATGCAGCAACATTATAGCGGCAGATGCATATGGATTATATATTTCCTACTTGATAATTTTAAGAAATAAATCAAATCAAATCAATGATTACTGTTTAAAATGAAGTTATTTGTCCAAGGGTTAATGATGGTAAAGATGATGTAATTGATTCAAATCAGTCATGGGTATGGATATGGAACTCTCTTTCAGTTTGAAACTTAAAAGATTGTTGTACGATATTAATACATTTGTCATTTGACCGGTTGACCTAAAAGACTGCTCCAAGCAAAATTCCTTGTAGCAAAGTATATAACGTCTAGATGGTGTAGGGCATTAAGGACAGGTTTTTTTTTAGAAGTCTTTAATTTTTACAACAACAAAAAAAGCAACAGTAATATTCCAGTGTTCAGTGAAAAAAAAAATCCGAGTGACAAACTAGAACCGAGGGAAACATTTCAACTGTAAAAAAACAAAGGAAAACCAGGAACACCGAAGTGCAACAAAAACAAACATCAGCAAATATAGAAACGAATTATTTGATAACAACTGCCGTATTCCTGACCAAAGAAAAACTTTTGTTGAAACATCGTGCGCAGGATAGAAACAACAGTATAAACATTGTGACGCCCAGTTCATAATTCTATAATGCTGTACCTGTGTATTGTAAATTAAAAAGTAAAATAAAGAAAATACTAAACTCCGTGGAAAATTCAAAACGGAAAGTCAAATCAACTGGAAAAATCGAAGATCAAACACATCAATCAAATGAATAACAACTATCATATGCCTTATTCGGTAAGGAATGTTCTTATGTAGAAAATGGTGAATTGAATAGCTAGCTAAACCTCTCACTTGTAGGACAGCCGCATCGAATACCATTATATTGACTTTATGCATGAACAAAACAAACAGAAATAAAAGGTAAAATGTCAAAAAGGGGTACAGCAGTCAACATTGTGTTATAATCTTAATCACTATAAAACAAACAAATATGTAACAAAAAAGCACAAAAAGGCATATGTCAAATTAATTTAAGGCGTTTGTTGCTATTTTGTATTTTACATGTTCTTTCATTTATTTGTTCTGTATTCCTGTCACGCAAGGTTGACATTTTAGCGGTATCTTTTTAACATTGCGTTATATGCGGGAGGGTTGGTTATACATAAAAACAGACATAAAAAACATAAAAACCACGATTCTGTCTTTAAATGTCCTGTTCCAAGTCAGGAGTATGGTAGTTGTTACCAAATAGTCCGTTTCTATGTATGTTGGCGTTTGTTTTTGTAGCATTTCAGTGTTTTTGTAGCATTTCAGTGTTTCTGTTGTTCCGTTGTTTTCCTCTCCAAGTTGATGTGTTACCCTCATTTGCTTTGGTTTGTGACTCGGATTTGTTTCAGTTAAATCGATTTATTACTATTGAACAGCGATAAACTAATTTTTACCTTTGATTCACGATTTCTTAGCTTTATTATTACTGTTATCAAAGATTGACAAGAACCACAGTACACTGATATCCTACTCGCATTATCAATTTTCTATGTTCAGTGGACCGTTAAATTGGGTGTTGAAACGCTAATTTGAAATTAAAATAAAAAAAATCATGTCATAGGAAACATGTGTACTAAGTTTCGAGTTGATTAGACTTCGACTTCATCAAAAACTACCTAGACCAAAATCTTTAACCTGAAGCGGGACAGACGGACGGACGAACGGAACACCGAACGAAAAACATTATGCTCCTCTACTATCGTAGATGGGGCATCCAAAAAATACTGTTCACGCATGATAAATAAATCGCAAAACGTTTTGATAAAATCCTTCATCAATACGCTCAACAGCAAGAGTTCAAGCTGCATAATAAACAATAGGGAATGTTACTGATTTATATATATGTTAGCATAAGTTTTAAATTGTGTCTGGAATTTGTCAGTGTTTTGTTTTGCCTTCAAGTTGGAGTTTGGTATATTTGTTATACTTTTTTGACAGACTTGAGCGAAAATCTGTCAATACTGTCATTGCGTTTACAGGGAAAAAAATACTGACTTGAAAAATTAATTAGCCCACCGAGTTTAATTGTACGCCTGCCTTTATTTCTGTGTGATCTTGTAAGTTTCAATTTAATTCAATGTTCGAGATATATCTGATTTGTCTGTATCCGGATATTTACGCAGTTTTCGCCATAGAAAAGAAAAGTGCAGGAAATATAGAATAGTTCGGATAAAATGTTATGGTATAGGTAATTGTAAAGCTACCATTAAAACTAATGGTAAAGCGTTTAAATATCTTGTAGATATGAGCCAATAACACTTTGTGGCAAGTACATAAAACACATCAATTATATTTAACTATTACTCCTTTTACATTTTAGTTATGCTTTCTTTCCATGTTAAATGGAAATTATTTTTCGATCAATAAATGATATTAGAGTGAGAATGAAATCACGAAAATTTATGGAATCCATGGTTTGAATAAAGTATTTCTGCAGAACTTTAAGAGTAAAGTGGAAAACGATACATATAAATAGAGGCCCAAAGAATGATCATAGCTTAAGTGGCAACACCGAAGTGTACCATAGAATTGAAAGAAAACGCAAATAACTGAACCATATCACATTTGATAACTGTCTCGTGTATTAGTAACATTGCACTAATTCAGATATTGCCAGAATGATGTTGATAAAATTCTAGTGTCCAATAATACAGGAATAGTCATCCAAGAAATCAGAACGACAACCCTTTCAAATCAACCGACTAATTAATGTCGCCAATTAAGTTGAATAATTGATCAAAGTGGCTATTACATGTATAGTATAAAATCAATTCAATACTTGTAATAAGTTTAAGGTACCAGGATTATCATGATTTAATAGCCTCTTCAATTACAAGAAAAGGAAGATAAATAAATAAATGTTGATGAAAAAACAAAAATCGAGTACTGTTGATAAAGGTATAGATCTATGATGAGAAATTAAGACTAAAGTTATTCCAAATTATGACTGAACACAAATTACTATTTCTAGACTGAATGAAGCTTCAAGGTACGTGTATATGGCGTACTTCCATCTCCGAACTGGAAATTTATTATGGCATTCATAGCAATAGTAACACAATCCTGCAAATTGAAAAATACTCCTTTTGGAGCAAAACAAATAATGCAATGAATCGATTACGTTACACTAAAACCTAAATTTGGAGTTCGTAAGATTGTTATTATTCTTTTTCTTTCAGATCAGTCGTGTTGCTGTGTTTCAATTGACTTTAGTGTTTAACTCACATAGGGAACATCATGGAATCTGTATCCTTACTTTTGTAAACATTTTACACAGATGATCCCATTAACTCTCTACCTCTCAGACAAGACCAAACATAGTATAGCAAAAGTTAATTATAGATTGAGGTAACATAATGTAGTCTTGATACAATTAGGAAGAGTAGATCAAGTACCACGAAGGCCCCGAAAATTGGTATCACACGAAGAATAATGAATCCACAGTATTTAGCCCCTCCATATGGTGACACAGCTCAACAGGTCTACGAATTATTTGTCGAAACAGGTATATTTGATTTCAAGTATCACAACCGCGATTGTGTGTATTTTGTTGATTTAACAACTTTATTATTTAAGCTTGTAAAGTCATACGCAAAAAAAAATTCTTTAAAAAAGGCTTTATTTCATGTTCGTGCATTTAGTTAAAAAGGCACAAAAGAGAGACATTAGAAACTAAGCTAAAACTTTTACAGATATTAAAAAAAGGTTGAATATTTTATTATGTTAAATAAAACGAAACCAGGATATACCAAAATTCATTGTAAAGAACTAAAGAGCACACCCACCTCCAACACAAAACTGCTCCTTGCAAATAAGCGTACAAATACAGACCTACTACACGAAGTTATCCAATGTATAGGCATAAGCACTCCTGCTGAATAAAAAAAAAGAACTTGAATTTAAACTGAAATCGACATTATTCGTTAGAGAAAGTAACACTTAGAATTGTCATAAATTTGAAGACATCACCAGATTTTTCAAAAAAAAAAGATTTTTATAAGTATTTCGATAGGGATTAATGTAATATTTGAAAAAAGGGTGCACTTTTCACAAGGACGGATAGTGTTGTTTTCAGTCATATTCTTGAATACTCTAACGTCATCAGTTTCAGCATCTGTTCAAGTCAAATAGATACAAGGTAAACTATGTTTCGTTTCTCCGTATTTCCTTTACAACACGACGAAGACTTTTAGTTCAAGTGTTTATTGAAACAACATCCCTGACATTTCCGATTTTTGTACACACCACACATGACGATCTAAACAAATATCCCATACTTCCGATTATTGTATGTTGAACTTTCATTGTTGTACTGTGATAGAAAGGATCTATTAAAGCCTCAAGTATGATTTTCTGGCAAATTCTTTTCTTTTGGATACTAATGGTATGTACTATCAGGTCATTGCATGTTCATGTATTTGGTCAGTGTAACTTTTTTTTAATTTAAAACAAAGTATACGAAAATTTGAAATAAGAATAACATACTCGGAATATATATCTTTTGAGTTAACGGTTAAACATGATATTTATTTTTATCTCAGCAAACAAAACGTGGTTAAGAAAATGTCACGAAAGTGCTAAAACGATGGCTATGGTTAATTTACAGAATAAACTAATTTACATTTATTACATTTCGTATGATACTATTAATCTTAAAGTTCATCATCTTTTTTTTTATAAATTTAATTGTTAACTTTTTTCGAAACAATTCGAGAGGTTTTAATGAACAATTTATGTTTCCTGGAATTTTAGTGACATATTTTTTCTGGATTTTCAGTGACATATATTTCCAGTAAAGTAATCAATTTTTATATAATAAAAAAATTCCGGTATTGAAATGAATTGGACGAGATGAATATTAGAACTTCAATACATAATATAAGCCAACGTTGGCAGGCTCAGGACATTTGCTTAGGAAGATGCCATAAAAGAATCTTTTCATTTATGAATAGTTAATCATATCTCACTAGCATGTGTCACTCTTCCAACTTAAAGCGCCAGGTTTAAAAAGAGATGAAAAAGATACCAAAATTATATTCAAATTAGAACACAACCGCGAAATCGCGGGCATATACAGCTTGTAAACTGTTGTAGAATGATTTTTTGTTAAAGATCTTATGACTGGAGAATTTCATATAAGGTATCAAAAGCCCTCTCCCTTTTTTTTCCAAAGTCCGTTATGTGTTTCCTTTCTGTTAAATTCAAGTATTTTTCGTGTTTCTGGCCTTAAACCACAATTATTCTTCCCCTTTTGGTAAAAGTCAAATTAAATTAAAATTTGCATCGCTTCAAACATGAAATATTTGAAACTGCTTATAGACCATTATTATTCTAATAAAATGTGCTTCTAGGACAATCCAACAGTGCTTTTCCTTTTGAGAGCCCTATTAACATGCCAATGGTAGGATTTGAATCTCGCATATATGACTAAGGCTCATTTGAGGGTCCCTGATCCCGAAATCCTGTGCTTTAAAACATGAAAACTCGAGGTGCGTATTTTAACGAAATTCATATCCCGACATCCCGAAATTAAAAAAAAAATATTCCCGCATCCCGTAAAGATCAATCTCGAAATCCCGAGCTTAAAACACCCGATCCCGACGTCCAAATAAGTCCTGCCTCCCTCTTATCTCTACCCTACTTTTATTTTGGCCAAATCACTACTTTCACTTTCAACAATAAATTTTTATGCCCCATTTATGGGAATTATGTTTTCTAGTCTGTTCACCGGTTCTTTTGTTCGGCTTCAGGTTAAAGGTTTCACTTTCAACAATAAATTTGTATGCCCCATTTATGGGAATTATGTTTTCTAGTCTGCTCGTCCGTTCGCTCGTCCGTTCATTTGTCCGTCTGTCCGTCTGTCCCGCTTCAGGTAAAAGTTTTTGTCGAGGTAGTTTTTGATGAAGTTGAAGTCCAACCAACTCGAAACTTAGTAAATATGTTCCCTATGAAATGATCTTTCTGACCTTAATGCCAAATTAGAGATTTTACCCCATTTCACGGTCCACTAAACATAGTAAATGATAGTGTCGAAGTGGCATCCGTATACTATGGACACATTCTTATTTTCACGTGTTTTACTTATTTCAATATATATGCAACTGGTATGACCACTTAGATAGTAAATATTTCAGTAAAAAGTAGACAGAATACAGAGAGTCTCTGTATATTATAGTAGTATAATCGTAGCTTACAGGTGGATTAACGCGAAAACATAATTGTCTCTAAGGAGGTATAATAGTTGTGGTTCTTGCGATCTAAAAACCATGATTTGGAGAACGCTCTGATTGGTTTATTTATTTTTCATTTTTGTAATCTATAATACGATTGGTTGTGCATGTTTAAAACCGGAAGTCTTATCTATGACTAAAAGTCAGTCTGATAACGGAACCAGTGAAAGTAGGCCTACTTGGACAAAAAATAGTGCATTTGAGGTCATTGTTTACTTAAACTAACCAACAAATTGGCAGAAATGAAACTTTTGGTGAAAGAAAAATATATTAAGACCATTTTGAGCTAAAATTTACTTGTTTATGAGTTTGCATTCAAAATTGAGGATTAATGCACTCCATAGTATACAAATTTAAGATTATTGAAAACCAGGGGTTATTTTTTAGTGGTACCTCTATTCGGAAGACCTTTTCTTTTTTATATGATTTTAAACATCTGTTGAAAATTATCATGTAGAAAGCTGATACATGCACAATTCAGGATATACCTAGTTTCTATGTAGTTAAACTTAAGGTAAAATATTTAGAAAGCTGTGAAAATTGTAAAGTTTGGTTGAACAGATAGGGACTTTTAATTGGTGGTATGACACCTTTTATGTCGTTTTTCTCCCAAAATAACTCAATCTGAATAATCATAAGAATGTATGACAAATGCAACTATGCATGTTACCTAAAGAACACAGAGGCATGATGATTAATTTATTGTGGAAGGAAGAGAAGCGACACACAAAATGAGGTCTTCTCGTTTAAAAGTATAGAAACTCATAAATGGAGTTTAATTGATAACTCTATGACTATAAACTGAAAGACAACAAAAAGACAACAAGTTGACCAAAACGCTGCATAGAAAACTACCGAATGAGCAGCTCGAACTCCACGAAGGAGGTCCATATAGGTACACAGATCAGAGGAAAAGAGGACGCGACTGTGATTACCACAATTTGAACACTTCCTTGTTCGTTTGTGCCACAGGTATTAAGTGTTCTGTTTTCAACCAGACGTAGCTTCATATTTATGCATTTTACAAAATCAGAGATACAAGAAGCAAAACTGCTTTTTTTTACTTTTTGAGTTGTGATAATGAATCTGTCAACTCTAAAACTGAGTTCTTATTTTGCTCGTCGCGAGATGTTTTCGATTCCGTTCGCCCAATTCCTTCCAGAGGTCGGTTTCCTTGTTTGAAACTGTAGCTTCCTCATTTTTATTGTAACGAATAACCCCAGACTAATTATTCTTTTTCGTTTGTTTCATTTGTTATAATAGAGAAGCAAGATATGTCAAAAGGATATTAAAACTCATAGTTCAACAACATACTGACAACGCCATTACAAAAAAAAAAACACAATCAACTGTTATATGATACCTAGTCGTTCGTCGAAACAGCAAGTTTGTATTTTTATAATAAATAGTTATATGAACACAGCCTTTTTAGTTGCTTCAATCTATACTTTTTACTAAGCAGAATGTCAGTGATTATCAAATTAACAGTATCATCGCAAGAACAAATATAGCATTTGAAAATGGTTGTATTAGACATCTTTATTTAGTGTTTTTTTTTCTTCCTTTTATAAAATACTAGAACACACCCGCGAAATCACGGGCATTCAGAGCGTAGTTGAAAGTATGTAAAGTGTTGTTGGAAGAATTATGTAAAATGTTGAATTACTGGAGAATTTCAGCAAAAGTATCATAAGTTAAAGGTTATTGGGGACAGGAAAATGTGGGTTTTTTTTTTTATCCCTCCTCTTTTATTTCCAAAATTCCCAATTTTGGTTTTCTATCAATTTCAATATGAACATAATACATTTAGTGGGGAATTTCAGCAAAAGTATCATAAGTCATAGGTTATTAGCGACAGGAAAATGTTTTTTTTTATATCCCTCCTCCTTTATTTCCAAAATTCCCAATTTTTGGTTTTCTATCAATTTCAATATGCACATACTACATTGATTATGTTACGAACATTTAATCAAGGAGCCTGTAATTCAGTGGTTGTCGTTTGTTTATGTGTAACATGTTTGTTTCTTACTTCATTTTTTTGTACATAAATAAGGCCGCTAGTTTTCTGGTTTGGATTGTGTTACTTTGTCAATTCGGAGCCTTTAAAAGCTGAGTATGCGGTATAGGCTTTGCTCGTTGTTGAAGGTCGTACGTTGACCTATAGTTGTTAATTTCTGTGTCATTTTTGTCTCTTGTGGAGAGTTGTCTCAACATGGCTATCATACCACATCTTTTTTTATAATCAATGAATTTTGTAAAATATTTAATTACTGGAGAATTTCAGAAAAGGTATCAAAAGTTCAATTGAATAATTTTAGGGCTTAGGGAGCTACCATTTGATTTTTAGGGGCGGGGGCTATGATGAAAAATGTTGTCCTGCATTTTTTTTTTAGCTGTAATCTCTGTCCTGCCTTTTTATTTTTCACTCTGTTCGGTCCTGCCTTGTTTTTTTTTTAATTCACTCTGTTCGGTCCTGCCTTGGTTTTTTTAAAATTTATCCTGACTTTTTTTTCCCTAAATTGTCGTCCTGACTTTTTTTTTTGCAAGTGTCTCATCCTGCCTTTTTTTTTCTTCTCAAAACTCTTGTCCTGCCCCTATTTTTTTCAAATTTTATCCAAGCCCCCCCCCCCTAAATATCAAATAGTAGCTCCCTTATCTGTATATTATGAACATTCATTACTATATAAATATAGTGTATTTACTTTCAAATTTAAGTTTACTAATCGATCCATGGTGGTCTGATATATATTATACAGACCCTCTCTATTTAATAAACTATGTGACCGCCGTGGATAGTAAACTTGAAAATGATAGCAGATAGAATTCTTAACATACAGTATACATGCAGAAAAACGTAAACCGGAAGTCTAATCAGACTTAAAATTTCGTCCAATGACGGGACAATATCCGGATGCCTTTTTTCTCGTTTTTCTCCCAAAATAACTCAATCTGAATAATCATATGAATGGATGACAAATGCGACTATGCTCTGTACCTACAGGACACAGAGGCGTGTTGATGAATTTGTTGTGGAAAGAAGAGAAGCGACACCAAAAAAGAGGTCTTCTCGTTTAATAGTATAGATAGACCTACAATCGAATCCGAATGAATAGAACTTTATTTTATTAATATAAGATTATCTGATGTACTCTAATTGATTCTCATCATTTGCAATATGTGAATCATTAACTTGTTTAAAAAAAATGAACGTGTGTACACTCACGTTACTCGCTTCCATCTGAATGACATATTAATATGATTTTTTCCAAAAAGATACATAAATTATTATATTTTTTTGTAGAGTTCTATGAAGTCTACTTTTCCTCAAGGTAAGTATGAAATAAGTAGGACTTCTGCTAGGCTCGTGATCAGCTTCGTGTTTTCTGAATTTATTCTCTGTTTTATAAAAACATTTTTTTATAACGTGAAATTTTTACCTCATTCACCTCAAAAGCTTTAAACAGACGTATTCAGAAAAGATATATAGTTACGATAATGTTGTCAGTCCATTATAAAGTTGGCATTTTTTTTAATTATAATAATTGATTTACTAATAGGATCTTTGCATTTAATTTAGAAATATACACATTTGTTCTAAAACCAGTTGCTGGAATGATACGGGTAATATACATGTTCTTCTGGTATATTTTATGATGATGTGATACCAAACCCCTACCGGGAGGGATTGGAATTCATTTCAAAAGGATGAAGGCATGATCTTTAGATCAGTTGATTGGGGTCTAGAGCGGGCATATTATTTAGAAAGAAATAAAGTAGTAAAATTAAAAAGCAAACAACAATGTGGTTAAGATATGACGTATATTCTACACGGAAGTCCTTAAGAATGAAATTATTCATTCAACTACACTGAAGGCCGTACGCTTCACCGAGATTCATATAGTAAAAAATCATGTCACTATCACAGCTCAGCGTAAGATTTCCTGTAAACATTTGAAGGTCCCCACTGGTTACTTAGCCCTAGTAAGTATTTTACTGCTAATATTTTGAAGCCTTAACGAGTTCCGTAACCACTATCAAGGAACTTATCGTTAATTTTTGTAATAAACATATAAAACAATGGAGTTAACCATTTGTAGAGTGTACACAATTCTTTGGATGTTCAGACATATTACATGCTTTTGATGGTCCTTTTGATTCGGTTGACAGTTTATGTTCGAACTCAGTCAAGAACCATCTAAATTAAATTAAATTGATCAATTCAAAAATCTTCATAATATTTGTTCGTTAAAAAAAACAAGAACCAAGAACCCTCTAAATATCCTGCTGAAATTTACCCAAAGGAACTTACTTTAGATAAATCAAATATCAACATAAATAACCGTCCTTTCCTACATTTTATTATTTCAGTATTACACAATAAACTAAAAAATTGTGATTTTACTTTCCCTATTGTTTATTTTTTCTCAATTTCTAGACTTTGATTTTTTTTTGGCACCGTCTTACGGTGTTTATATATCTCAACTCGTTCGCTATGCTCGTGTCAGAAGTGACATTTTTTATTTCAATGAGCGTAATCTATGTACTGCTAGTAAATTATTGAGGCCGGGATTATGTAACCACAAATTACTTAAAACCTTTTTTAAATTAGACAAAGATTAAATTTTGGTCTGCAAGTTTGGTTGTACCCGTAGACAACTTATTTCAAACGGAATAGCACGTCCTAAATTTCACGGTGATATTATGAACCGAGCATTGGAATTTAGATTCGATTCGAATAAACTTATCAATCTTTTAAATACACTTTTAGATATTCACACTCCTTCAGACGTATAAGTATCTGAAGCAGTTAATTTTTTTTTTACAAATTGTGATAGATGTATTGGTTTTAATTGCACCATCTTCTGATACCAAAGAAGGAAGGCTTGATGTTTTATCCTGTCAGAACGTTATCTGATGGTTGTATGATGCAAGTGGTACGAAGCCCAATAGAATTGCTTATATCATGGACACGGTTACAAACCGTATAGTGTCTTTGCTAAAGAATCAACCAATCTGGACCACAATGTTTGATATATGTGAAAACATTGCACACAAAATATTAGAGCTTCGGATGATTATATTACAAAACTACAAAGATCGTAATTATAATTGGTCAAAACAGCTCTCAATTAGTGTACAGAGACTGTAGAATAAGTCTTGTCTTTTACTGCTTCACAAAATTGTGAAACATCATGACGGGTCTGGTCATTTCATTGTGTGAGTTATAAAATTGCACCATCTTATAAAGTGTTTTTTGTTGTTGTAAATACCAACGAAGGAAGGCGTATAATCGATCTAGTGTCACTGACAGTCCTGGTACGAAGTTGCTGCTGTCTCCAATCTTTCAAATTCGCTTTTAAACACCGGGGGGATTTAAAGCCTTAGAAACACCGAGTGCGCTCTACTAAAATCATATGAATTAAATATTGTTCCATCGGGTTGGAACCATAATGGAATCACAACAATGACTTTCTAGTTTAATATTTTGTATACTTTACGGTAATAACTATCCTTTTCTAGATTGGCACCATCTTACGGTGTTTATAGTTCACAATTCATTCGCTATGCCCGTGTCTGTTGTGACGTTTTTGATTTAACGAACGTAATCTATGATTACTTGTAAATTATTAACCCAGGGATTTCGTTACTCTCAAATCTGTACTTTCTGTTGTTGGGATGTATAAGTACCCGGCCACGTCCACTTGTATTTGTAGGATTTGTATTTTTATCCATCTGATGGGTTAAGACGTTTTTAACTGATTTGTATAGTATGTTATACTGTAACACCACTGTCCCAGGTTAGGGGGATGTTTGGGATCCAGCTAACATGTTTAACCCCGCCACTTTCTCTATGTATGTGCCTGTCCCAAGTCAGGAGCCTGTAATGTAGTGGTTGTCGTTTGTTTATGTGTTACATATTTGTTTTTCGTTTTTTTTTTTAACATATATTAGGCCGTTAGTTTTCTCGTTTAAATTGTTTAACATTGTCATTTCGGGGCCTTTTAAAGCTGACTATGCGGTATGGGCTTTGCTCATTGTTGAAGACCGTACGATGACCTATATTTATTATTGTTTGTGTTATTTTGGTCTCTTGTGGAGAGTTGTCTCATTGGCAATCATACCTCATATTTTTTTTTATATTTCTATAAATTTATTTAATAAGAAGAAAGGAATAATATGTATCTTGTAAAAACGACATCAAACATGTTTTCTTTTTCAGAAACAGATCATCGTAAGTACTTTCTGTTAGTTTTTGGAAATGTATAATGTTTCTTTACGGAGCAAAGAGATTTTCACATATGATGTTAAATTTTCGGGGAAAGAAGTGTGATTTATTTTCCGTAATTAAACACTTCCAAAAAGCCTTTTGTGATGCTGCTTCTTGAACCAACAAACTCCTATTTTACGCATAATATGTACTCCGTGTTGAAGGCTGTACATTGACCTATAATGGTTTACTTTTATAAATTGTTATTTGGATAGAGAGTTGTCTCATTGGCACTCACACTATATCTATTTGTTGCATACATGTTATTACTCCATAGTTGTTACACAATTAGGAGATGTTCCTCTGCTCGCAACATCAGCACACATGGTAACGCTCATTCATTTGAAACATGTCCAATATAACTGCACAGAGATTTGTTTTTATTTACGCACTAGTTTTTAGTTTGTTCCTCAAGTTGAGACATATAATGGACATCCTTAGGGGTAATCTTCGATTATTGAATCACAATTGCCATGAAAAAGACAATTTTGTTTTCCTTTTTTTACTATATTTCAGTTGCAGAAACTTGCATAATTCCAAATTACATTTTATTCTATTCGTTGTTGATGAGTGGGCAAATTTAATGGGAATGTCTTATAAACAAATTGATAGTTCTAAAATACCCCTTTTTCCGTTGGAATTTTACAAGTACAGGTATTTCGATTTGAAAACTAATTCTAGAAATTGTCTGTTCATACATGCACGTTAACTGCATGTATCATATGAAACCGAATACTATGTTTTAACGACTTTTGTAATATTTCGACAATATTTAACTGACGTATTTGCTAATGAATGTGTGAAATTACCATGTTGATAAAGAAATGTTTAGTGTTGTACTATCAATTTAGCCCTTACAAAAAATTAAAAAGTATTTCATCATTCATTTTTTTAATAGAACGAGTATCTATATTTATTACAAAGCAATGAATTTATAAAAGAAGTTTAAAAGAGTTTATGAAACAGTTTCATTTTTATGTTTCTACCTAGTAAAGTAACTAATGAGAAAAGTATAATTGCACCGACTAAAAACTTGACTTTTGAATTATGTAGCTTTTCATTGTATATTAAATTTGTGTACAACTTACCATAACACATTTAGTATGCAGTTATATATCGCTATTTTACGAAATTTTCATTTGATCTTACTGACTGATTATTTCCTTTCCTAGCAGAGTCGAGTGATTTGAAAAAAATATCGCCAGAAACTAGCACTTGTGTTGTCAATGAAATTAACAATGTCTTGATAGATAAAATAGCGATAAACATATTATCATTAGTCATCTAAACTCGATTGCTTTTTTCACTTTCGCTGTACTGGCTCAAACAGGAAAATCAAATGAGATGACCAACGATACTCTATAGATGTATTACGTTTAACATCAAGACTTCAAATCATAACAAATTAATATATTTTTATATACAAAAATCAAGAAATAACACAATTCAATGCATTGTCTACTACACTGCAAACTATGAGATATATGGGGAATATGACTAGACAATATGATAGATGTAACCAACATAGTCGTCCAACTTTTGTTTGCATTGTCTATGTGACTAGAGGACATCATATATAAAGCATGAAGTTATTTTAGTATTAAAAAAGATTTTGAAAGACATGGTATTGGGTGAATGCAATGCTGTGTTCGTAAGGGAAACTCTCAAGCAACTCTTCGTATGTGGTCCAATACACAGTCATTCCCAAACGGCAGCACATATGCCCGCCTGTCATCCCGATCGACAGATACTGTAACGACTTTATTTCAGATTTATTGTTGACTAGTCTTGTCATAGATATACTAATTACAATTGCTGCTGGACTTTTTTGTAGAGCCTACATCATGCGGTAAAAACTACACCAATACTGCGGGCTTTCTATCCGTTCCTCGGTCATTGGAACCTTGTGAGTTGCGATTAATTAGACCCAAAGGAGAAAGGCTCTTCTTGAGTGTTGCAGATAATCAAGGCTGTTGTTATGATATTGTGGTAAGTCAAACACTGTTATTTTAACCTTGAACTAAATCTTGTATATTTGAAATAATCTATAAAAAAAATAAAAAAATTGAAAGCTGCATAGTCCATCAAATAACTACCCTATAGTCATTATTCCTTTTTTTCTAGCAAGACGACGATTAATGGTGATTATTGTTTAATGCCACCACAGCACAATAAGCTACATTAATGCGACTATCAAGATTCATAGTAACCATTATGCTTATTCAGAGGTTACAATAAACTATTTTGACAAAACATCGATATTTACCATCAAATACCTTTATTTACAATCTCTTTCTCTGAAACAGACAGCAGTATTTAAATTGTTGAATTTCTACTTGATGTCAACCTATAGTATAAAAATATGTAAACTATCTCTCAAGTGCAACGTAAAACCTGGCGAGAAAATGACACACATGACAAAGAGACGATGCTTCTTTTATTTAGTGTATTCATAGTAAAGTTTCATGAGAAAAACCTTTTTGTTAATTTATTAGGTATACAATGGTATAAAAGATACTGAATCTATAATTTTCAACGGATCAATGACCACAGGAAATAGCACTATACCGTCTTTAATACCTATTAATGTTAGCAAAGCTCTAGTTACCGTTAGAAATCATCAGGGGGAAGGACGTAGGATGATTGTGTTGCGATATTATAGCGCAGGTAGGTGAATGGAATAATGCCAACATTTGATTAGGTGTATACCATATTTTTTGCTTGAATTTTGTTTCTTGGATTTCACTGCGTTCTATTTTCTTTTTGATCTCTTTTCTGTCCTGATTATTTCATTTTTGAAATTGGATATTATTGATATATTTGACATTTGAAAACAAATTTACCTATACCAGTGGTACGTCTGCATATGCTTTTATAAAGGAAGAAACCCCTAGTGCACTTATTAATCAGTGTGTATCAAAAAAAAATCATCGATTTGATCTCTCATACCATAATTAAGGGTCTAAAATTTCATTTCCTCTCCGTACGACATTACCATTTCTAAAATCTGTTAACTAATACAACCTTAGCAAAATCATATAGGAACCAACCAGAACTAACTTTTGATACGTAATAATATTTAAAAAGGACTGTTTGACTGTGTGAATTCAGTAGAATGTGTCCTCGTGCTTGTAGTGTATGCCCTTATATTTTTACAGTTGGAGGTTTTTTGCTTTTTGAGAGAGCTGTCTGCTTATTCTATTATCATGATTAATGATCTATTTCTTATACTGTATTTTTTGTTAATGTCTGTGGTATTTTGGTCTCTTGTGGACAGTTGTTTCATTGGCAATCATACCACATTTTCTTTTTTATATTGAATTATGTACTTGCAAGACAGTTATACATCAACAATGTTCCTAGTTGATTTTGACGTATTGAACCAAATCGACTATAAATAGTGAAATAACTTTATTCTTTATATTGCTCTTTGATAAATGTTTGAAACAAAAGATATATTTTTATTTTAAAGTTTTGTCTTTTTCGTAGCTACTTCCTAGTTAATGGTCAAAATACATAGTACAAAGAAGTCTAAATGATAATCTTTTGAAAGATGTTTGTTTTTCTAAAAAAAAAAAAAATAACGAGAGCCCATCATCTATAAAAACGTATGTCGGACAATTTAAGCTTTCAAATGTTTGTTGAGTATCGTTAAAGACTCTATGTAAACAGCTTTATATCTTTTAATGATTTGTATCATTAACAGTTCTACCCTTTATTTTTTGTTTAGATTTTACGGAATATTAATTGTTTCTATTAAATATGAATTTGTTAACCTCTTATACAATGTAGTCAATGTATATAGTGGACTGCAATTAATATGAATTTTTGTTATGATTTAAAATAAGGAAAACCCATTGTCTACATTACTTTTCGACATGTCTTAATTAAAAGTGAGTTCTTTATAGTTCACGTCCAGACAGTAGGACGCAAACTAAAGTAAAATTCTGAAAATAAAAATAAAATGAAACAGACTTTTGTCATACACAAATTTAACTTTATAACTGGGACATACCTTGAAATGTTCAGATAAAACATGCATACTTTTACGTATCAGAATGTGATCTGTAATTTTAATGAGTGATGGTTGCCTGCTTTAAAAATGCAAATAGGTATATCAAGAAGCAAATATTTTGCAGATAAAGTTAATTGTTACAGGAACAATACATTGTCAATGTGTTTTAGCCAATGCCTGAATGTTTCACACAACCGCTTACATAAATACAGAAAAAGCACTCAAGTTATTTTAATCTAAAAGATTTCTGGACAGTGTTGTAAATATGGACCACAAAATCAACATTGATAAAACATTATTTAAAAGATGACCACAAACGTTTAATACAGTATTAGTTAATATGATTTGTATAAAATTTACTTCCTACCACTGATAAGCGTTACAAAGTGCTGAATATTACAGCTTTCACAATACAGAAAAAACGTTGATCTTTCTGTACAAAGTATATAGGAGTTTCGAGAAGTTCATTATTTATTTACAAAATAGCAAATATTCTAGAAGCTTATTACAATAAACAAAGAAAATCAACAATATGCTATTTTGTATTTTTCTCGTTAGCAAAACCCGACAACAAGGGAAACAGATTCGTCTTTCCAATGAATCCACTTAAATTTGTTTCAACATACAAGTATCAGAATGTCACTGTGTTTGATTTTTGTAAATCAATTCATTACAATGTTTCTATAGATAGCACGTATGTTAACACTCAATCATATACACCATATACACCAGAGGGTAGTAGTGCAAAACGGTCTATACAAGAATTTGACGTATCAAGTATAGTGGCAGACAACGATATTGTCGTTTATATTAACGCAATGCAATGGTTTATTCCAACTGCAGTCATGCCGATCGATGTCCTAGGAACACAATATATTATAATTTCTTCAAATATAACACCACAAATAACGGTAATGGGAATAGGAATAGCTACTCATGTGAACCTAACATTTCCGGAATGCTCTGGAAACTGTTCGTTACCTGATTGTGCCACACAAGATGTAAATTATAAATTGCCGAAAAACGGGGACTGTATCAGCGTAAGTCATTCATGCCAAGCAGACTTAACAGGATCCATGATTACTAGTGAATTTCCTGTATCAGTTATGATGCATAATACTCATCAAATGTTGCAGTTACCACCTACAAATACTTGGGGACGTAAATTTATAGTCGCATCGTTGCCTTATACGTTTTTACGTTACTATATTTTAAAAATAGTTTCAAAAGAAGCTGATACAAATTTGACTATACTTTGTTATAGGCCAGACGCACTTATCGAAAAATATTACCTTTATCTCAACAACAGCGGAGAATGGGTAGTACAATCAATTAGCACGGACAGAAATTGCTTGATTAAATCAAATAAACCAGTATTACCAGTGCATATTATGAAAGATAAAGAAGTAGAAGAACTTAGACAAAAGGAAAGTATGTACATCATACCACCTGTAGAGCAATTTTCCTCTGACTATTTGCTACCTGCAGAATTATGCAATGTTTATGGACGCAACAGATCTCTTATCATTATTTGTAAGACCAACCATACTAATGGCTTAAGAATGGATGGCTTGCCTATTGCAGATAATATTTTTCAACGACGGAATATAGGCCAAACGGGGTACACCAGTCTGTTTGTTAATCTTGATGAGCCAAACTTGCATCTTTTAGACCACACTGAGCCAAATATTGTATTCGGAGTGTTCCTGGTCTGTTCAATACAAAACGAAAACTACGTTGTTCCGCTAGGAATGAGAACGGCGCCGATAGCTGAGGTAAGTTATAAACAAGGAAGGAAGTTTGAAAATGAGTTTTATTATTGAATATATTTCGACAAACACGTTTTCTAAATGTTTGATCAGTGAGCTCTATTCTATAAGTATATTGCTTACTGTGGATCATTTATTTTCGTGTGTACCAATTTTTTGCGGAATGAGGAAAACTTGCATTTTTGTGAATATTCTATTTTGTGGTTTTTCAAAAGTTTAAAGACCCAAAGGGCATAAACATTACTACATCAATAATTTTCACAATGAAATTCAAGGAATTAGATAAAACAAAAACACGATAAAAAAACATAATGAGAACAATTTAAGTTCTTGAAGTTATATGTAGATAAGAAATCTATATTTTTTAAAATATCTAATGCATTAAAGTGCAAGTGTGGTTTGATAAAGATAACAAACAAAAAGCCGTAAACCATTCAGCAAATTTGTAATTCGTTGAAAATTTAGATAAGTTGTTCCCATGTACCAACGAAATCCACAAAAAATGTTATCGAACGAATATTTATGAATCCACAGTAATTTAAAAGCAATACAGTTATTAACCATCGTATTAAGTCTATCTAACTTAGTAAGGGAATGAAAACGCATATAAATAAAGACAACAGTAGTTAACCGCTCTTCGAAAGTAATAAATTGATTGAGAGAAAACTAATCCGGGTAACACACTAAACTCGAGGGAAACACATCAGCTATAAGAGGAAACCACGAAACAACAGAAGCACTAAAGCGAGAGAAAAAAAACGACAATAAAAAGTGGCTCTTCTAATTTTCTAGCTTTGATTTTTCATATTTATTTTGTTATTAAGGAAGATATATCCGTAAAAATGTGTAGCACACTGAATAACACGCGTAGCGCATTCTTTAAAAGTGAAAAAATCTTTTTTGAGGTTATTTCGAATAGACAGAAAACTACTACAGTCATTCCTTATAATCTAGTTCTAAATTCTATTTTTAATCATGAAAAACGTTGATTACGTCACAGTCACATGACAAATGTATGTCAATGAGCTGATTGACAAACAACTCTCTTTCAATTAGACATCCAAAATTGAATTATTTTGAAATATATAAACCTATTTCAGGCTGTTCTCTACAAATTGCTGTAATGACAACTGGTACTTCATTTCAGAAATGTGAGTTTACTTCTAGTACTCCTGGCGACGGTTTCGACAACGATTGTGATGACCATATTGACGAGGATGTCTGTGATATAAATTCTAAAGGTAAATAAGTAACATTTATTAAGATTTGAACGAAAAGAAGAGGGACAACATCTCGATGTGTAGATTAAATGTCAGATAAAAAAAAAATAGATTTGAAAAATTATAAAAGCAATCTAGTAGTTTATTCTGTCGAGAAATGTTCGACGATTATACAAAACCAAGCTTTACAAAAATAGTTGCTGAAATTAATAGTTAGAATTACGAAATCCAAGTACAATATGAAGTCTGGTCGTACGTTTTTTTAATGATATATCTTTTATATACCCTTTATCTTTCATTTAATAATTCTGTTGATCCTAAATGTACAAAAAAAACCCACACATACCAGTTACTTTTTTTGTTTTTGCAGATGATATTTACAATAAAACTGATTGTGCCGCCATTTCTCGAGGTATGTGATTACATATTGATACAAATATAATGAAGTACAATTTCCGACAACGTGGCTTGTTTGTCTCGAAAGATCTCTAATATATCTGTTTTACAACTATCTTACCGATTTATTCTATAATAGAAGATTAATAGAATTTTCTTAAATAAAACCACCCCCTTTACGGATCTGGATTTGTGAACGTCTTTTCGTATTTTATTACTATATAGTTGAACATCTTATAAAATCTTTGTTATTTTTTATTAATGGATTTGGAAAGATAGGTGTCAATGTGCAATGAATTAAGTTTAAGAGAATCATTGCTTTCCAAATTGTAAATAGCTTATATATGAAACATGGACACTGACCTTTTTGTCTCTCTTTTAGTTACGTTATTTATATACTATCAATGACAATAAACTCATCGTAGACAACTGTCTTTTAACAAAATATTATGATTTTGAAACAGAAGAGCGAACATGTTAAGATTAAAAACAATATGATAACATTAAAGGAACCGACATCATCTATGATCTTTAAGATTATACTAATAACTGGGTTGCAAATTTAAATATTAGTAAAATAGATCGGCATTAATTTAACAGTGTTTTAGTGTCTTCTTAAGAAGTAATAAAAAAAATCTTTGTGAAATTTTAATATGAAGCATTAATTCGCGTATTTTGACCACTTTCTATTAATTATTGTGAAAAGAAAAAAAAAATATAAAATAATTTTAATGCATTACATTACATTTATAGAATATATATTGTTTTCTCACCCTATTGAGCTCTAGATTCTTTTTTTTTAGAAATTATTCCTTGTCTCAAATTTTTTGACACCAATGGAGTTGTATGGAAAACTACATTGCCAAATAATTATGACTATCAAACTTGTGGAAAAGGAATGACAGGTAAAATGGCATGATATTTCCAAAGCTGAATATTGACCGTATCTAATGCCTCACTACAGACATTTGTCTTTTAAGAACATGCATTCCAGTACCTTTTTGACATCATAATATAGATACAAGTTTTGTCTCTTTTGGATTTAGACGATCATTTTTTTTGTTGCCTCGATATGCATCTTTTTAAGTACCAATCTGTCTAAAAATTCGGCAGTGATGAAAACATAAAAAAATAAATACCCGCTCAGCTATACATTGGGTTAAGTTCAGAATGTATAATACTGCACTAATATAACATTCGTTTTCTTTCCTTGTTCTCGAACCTGCCATTTCCAACTGAGTATGAGGGTACCTTCAAAATTGAATAATCAAGTCATTGGGGGTTTTGTCGGTTCTGTTTTGATAATTTTCTAAATTGACTGATTTCTTACAAAGACTAGCACTTAATGGGCTGTCGAGATTTGGAAATCGGTAGACTACTGTCAAATTAATTTTTGACAGAATTTCATTTGTAAACTGCTCCATTTTTTTTCTCATAAGAATTGTTCCTCCTGCAAGCTTTGTCCGAATCATAGGTACATACATGTTTTATTGCTTTTCAATTACAGTTGACTTAAACGTCAAGTTGTTATCCTAACAAGTTTGCATTGCACTTCCTCTTATACTTGCTTTTTCTATTTATCGTAAGCGTCATAACACGAACAACACATCATTGACAACATAGATGTATAGATAATACGATTCGGTTTTGTTAACTTGCATTTATTCAAGACGTGACATGCAGTTTTAAATTGCAGTATTAAACTGTCGAAATGCGATATCAGTACTACCACTGAATTAAGAGAAAAGCATATAAATGACAGATAAAAGCAAAGTTCTTGGGTTATTCCGATTTCCAACAAATATAATTTCCATCACAACAGACGATATGGGTAACTTTGTTACAAGTGCAAGTAACATTTTGACGTCCAATATATACAAAACACTTGTTTCCCTTCTTTAGGTAATTTAACTTTCGTGTGCTTAAAATTATGCTAAATTCTAATATATTTTGTTTAAAAGTATTATGCCTGTGCCGAGTCGGGGTGTGACAGTTGTTGTTTATTCGTTTGATGTGTTTGAGCTTTTGATTTTGCCATTTCATTAGGGATTTTACTTTTTGAATTTTCCTCGGAGTTCAATATTTTGGTGATTTTACTTTTTATTAGTTTAAAAATACCATTGGTATTGACAGTACACAACTCTTTTATTTTACATTACTTTATAAGATGATACTATCATTCTCTCTTTTTCATCGAGTTCTCGCTATGATTGGTACACCTTTTTACAATGATTATACTTCTACTTAAGACATTAACATAGTCGAATTATTTACCCTGATATCAATATAATTATATATGATTATTGGTGAAACCTCAAAAAAGGACTAAAATAATTAATTCATAAAATTAAAAAAAAAAGATAATTGAACACGGTCACAGAAATGAACAATGAAGTCGTTTTGTAAAAAATATAATCAAATTTATTTTAAAGGAAATACATCGAATTTTTGTGAGCTTAAAGAAGGACGATACGGTGTTTGGAAGGGATCAGATACTTCCTTATGTGTCAGTGAAGCACTCAGTGTAATCGCTGTCAAGGTATCAGTACCATTGCTAATTGTTATTATGGATAGACTATGATAGGGCATTTTGCCTCAATACTTTGAATTTTTGACATTTTATTGAATAGTCTACACATTTTTCGAAAAGTTTACCCTTTACTATCAGCATGAATAAAAACGTGTTGAAAACAATCTGTCCATTCGCAAAACGCTTAACAAATAAACAAACAGAACAATTACAAAAAGGTTACAAACAGAGATAAAGAAATGTGAACTGCAGACACCGTGAAAATAAGACATAGCGACAATATGAAGAGTATATGTCTTTTATCACTCAAGACGATCATTGGATGTCCTTTTACTTTGATATGTTGTTACTTGTCTTTAACTTTAAATTAAATGAAAACTTTTTAATATTTTTTCTTCTTAATATCAGCCTTACAGTGTTAGATTTGTAAATTTGGGGAAGCAATTTTTTTGTTTTTCCCTGGTCGGGATTCGAACTCATATTATTGAGATGTCATGGCACCAAATCTCCTTGCACTGTGTCCGACGCGCTAGACCACTCAACCAGTTATTTTCCATCGGTACACTAGAATCAGAATAGAGAAACAATGATTAAACTGTATAAGTAACCGATATGTTTCAGTTACATCTCATCTTGAATAGTACAAGTAATGTAACGTTAGCAGACATTCTAAATGAAACACTGAGTGTTACTAATAAGCTGATATCAAAAGACAACTTCAATGCAGGAAATTTAAAGTCCGTTATAGAAATTCTAGATCTAGCAGTGACCATAATTGAAGAAAGATCATCATTAGGAACAACAAAACGTGAAAGAGAAGTACTTTATCATTTATCAAAATCATTGAATATCTGGATTTATTGATTCGTTTTTTTTATGTTGAAATTATAACATCATCAAATTTAAAAACTGCTTAAAGAAAACACCTAATGCTGCGAACACAAACAGCACACAACATATGTCTTTATTAATTTGCTTGAATACATGAAATCTATATAAAATCAAATGTGGATACTAAAAATCAAAAGAGTACCTTTTAATTTGATATTATTCTGCAATGAAACTAGACACTGAAAGTTTTACTCAAACGCCTTACGAATATAATAAAAGCCTCTGAAAGGTACAATGCTTATGACATAGAAAATCAAATTCGTATTTCCTCTAGACACGACTAAGCTCATGCTAAAACGTATCTTTTAAAACTTTTGGTTATTCCTCTTAAGATCCACAATACGTTAAAACGTATTCCATTTAACATTTGTTCAATCAGAGTTTTTATGAAGATTGATGCATTATAATAATTTCAGAACTTCATATCAGTTTTGGATAGACTGTTATCAAGCGTCAACGTGGAAAGCTGGAGAATGTTAAATCAGAAAGTGAGTATCAGTCATCGGATTTTGTGTTGAAGAATGCTTATAATATCATAGTAAACGACGAAAACAATGAAAATATTAAATTAAACGTTCCCCAATAGTTTAATTATAACAAATAAACTAAAAACACAAAAAAGGAATTGGTCTACCATATTTACTAACGTTGCGTTAGAAATTCCTTATGAAATGCACTTCTAGCATGTCATATGTTGTATTTTGCCACGTCAATAATGAGAAAACAAATTCCGTAAGTAAATCTTTATAAGGGGAAGATTGATTAGTTTTGCGACACAACGTATTATTTTGTCTTTTTTATGAAGATATTTGTGCCTTTTGCATATAGAAACTCTGAAATAGTCATCCGCATAACTGCATGATGGATTTTTGGGGAATCCAGTCTTCTAAAACAATGTTAAGTTGAACCATGTTATAGCATCTATCAGACTAGAAACTGTATCATTCTATGGATTGTTTATTCGGGAACTTTATTTTTGTTTGAATAGGAGCGTCACATAAACCCATATAAAAAAGAAGATATTGTATGATTGCCAATGAGACAACTGTCCACAAGAGACCAAAATGACACAGACATTAACAACTATAGGTCTCCGTACGGCATTCAACAATGAGAAAAGCCCATACCGCATAGTCAGCTATTAAAGGCCCCGATAAGACAATGTAAAACAATTCAAACGAGAAAACTAACGGCTTTATTTATATAGTCTGTCTTGTTTGACATTACCGGCTATGCTAAATTTTTACTTTATTTCAGATCAAAACAACTAACTATGTTTCGACCATTATGAGTATTGTTTCACGATTCGGATTCCAAGTGCACGTAAATCAACTTGAGGATGTTATAATTGTTCGAGAAAATATAGGCAAGTTGAAAATGTAGTTTAAGGAATAAGCAAGCTCCATCTCAAAGAAAAATAAAATTTAATACACATTGAATATAAATGAAATTAATTATGTTAGTGTAAAAACTGTAAGAAAAATCATAAAAAATTGAGGCTGCATACAGTTTTTTAATTTTTAGACCTTGAAAATTCCGTTAAAACATGTTTGATTGTTTTTGGTAAGTTTTGCATTTCAAGTACAATTAATGATTGGATATACTTATATCAATAATTATTTTCAATCTTTTACAGTCTTTGAATCTAAACAAGGTTTTATTGATGACGTGATTTTCCCGAATGTGACTGTGCTATCAAGCACCTATCAACAGATGACGAATTCTGTAAACGCTATGTTATTTCTTAGTAAGGATACTATAAAGAATAACCTAAATGGTAAGAAATAACAATCAAATTTGTAAACAGATAAAACACATCGAGGTTTCACATCTGAAATGTAAAAGAATATTCGAATACAAATAGTACTTTGAGATGCATTTAATGAATTAGTTATTTTTGAATATGCGTGAGCTACTCAATAGATTAAACATTTGGAACAGGAATTTTTCACCATTACGGAGCACCTCATATCTTCTCGGTTTTGGGGATATTTTTTTTTAAAACTTGTTATAATAACATTTTAAGAATTATTGCTTGGGCGCTAAGTGCAAATATGAAAGTCACTTGCTTTCATGTCATACACTTTTAAATCATAATAAAGAATGATAATAAGAAAACCATTCACGACCTCCTTTTTGTTTGTTTGTTACAATGATTCTATTTATATTTTGTTTATTTCAGGAAGTATTGATTACACAGCTGTATATTACAGAACATTGGCGAAACTTTTACCGTAATATATCTTGCATATGAAGAAGCGTCACTTTGACATTATTTTAATTTTGATTCTAAGATACTCGAATTTAGTTCCTGATCAAATCGTTCAATCGCACATAATTTTTTATTCATTTTTATCGATTTTTTCGATATTTTCCATTTGCTTATAATGTCAATATTTATCATCGAAATTGCCATTTGCAAATAACGGCAATATTTATATCTTGTGTTTCTAAAAAATAATCTTAAATCAGGCCGTTTGAATTGACTTAAAGTTTGACACGTGACACATTTTTGGTAAAAGTTTTTTCGATTTTTAATGGAATTTGTCATATTAGCCCTGTTATCAACCCTAGACTTTATATCAAGACAGAGGGCTTTAGCCCGAGAGTTTGATATTGGTCGTGGGCTGATACGACGAACCAAATGGAAAATGACAAGCAATAATCTATTTATCACATATTTTTAAAAGCAAGAGAAAAAAGATCGCATATGCCAAATTATGTTTGATATTTTCATCAAAATTATAAAAAAAACATTTCACGAAAAAAAATGTATCACAGTGAGTAAACAAAGTTCGTATCACAGTGAGTTAACAAAGTTCGTATCACAGTGAGTAAACAAAGTTCGTATCACAGTGAGTAAACAAAGTTTTGTGAAATGTTTAACAAATAATTAACAATGAATATATCAATTCTCAAAAGTGTGTATATTCAACGACTTAAAGTGTACATTTCCAAATTAATGCTGAGGAAGAATACACCATATCGCTTACTATGATTTGGAAATATGTTCCGCTTGCACTTTCGATTTCATACAACACTCACTTAAAATTCATTGTGGCGTCATATATTTCTTAAATTCTTTATGATGTCAAAATTTTACTGGAACTTTTATGATTTCCACTTTTGATTTTTACATTTTTTTACTACAGCAGATTTTAAATTTCTTTTCATTGCGTTTTCATTTTTCATTTCTTGTATGAATTTACATGCATCGTCATTTGATCTTTGAGAAAGCCGATCGTCTTGCTGCTTCGGATGAAAACTTGTTAGTTTAACAAATAGTTTTTGATTGACATGTTACCAGAAGTTAAACTCGGGGGCTCGATATGGATTTCGAGGGCTGATATCGACATTGGCCACGAGGGCTGATAACCAACCTTGACTTCCGGCTATTATTGGCCATGCAAAAACGTACATATCAGTACAAAATATGTGATAAATCCAGGAAACAGCCACGGACGCACAAAATTTAAAAAGAATTAATTCATTTGATGTAGTAAAAAAATGTAAAAATCAAAAGTGGAAATCACAAAAGTTCCAGTAAAATTTTGACATCATAAAGAATTTAAGAAATATATGTCGCCACAATGAATTTTAAGTGAGTGTTGTATGAATTCGAAAGTGCAAATTAATGCTGTGGAAGAATACACCATATCGCTTACTATGATTTGGAAATATGTTCCGCTTGCACTTTCGAATTCATACAACACTCACTTAAAATTCATTGTGGCGTCATATATTTCTTAAATTCTTAATGATGTCAAAATTTTACTGGAACTTTTGTGATTTCCACTTTTGATTTTTACACTTTTTTACTACATCAAATTTTAAATTTCTTTTCATTGCGTTTTCATTTTTCATTTCTTGTATGAATTTACATGCATCGTCATTTGATCTTTGAGAAAGCCGATCGTCTTGCTGCTTCGGATGAAAACTTGTTAGTTTAACAAATAGTTTTTGATTGACATGTTACCAGAAGTTAAACTCGGGGGCTCGATATGGATTTCGAGGGCTGATATCGACATTGGCCCCGAGGGCTGATAACCAACCTTGACTCCTGGCTATTATTGGCCATGCAAAAACGTACATATCAGTACAAAATATGTGATAAATCCAGGAAACAGCCACGGACGCATAAAATTTAAAAAGAATTAATTCATTTACAAATAGTCATCTATTTTACTTACATCTCGATATTCAATTTGTTATCCGGCATAAAAGCGACAAAGTAAACATTTCAACTTTTTGTTTAGCTAATATAATACAATAGTGTTGAACAAAAATAACACCTTTCTGAGCTCTTTCGTTTTCCACATAATAAGTATAACCAATATTTCGCAAGTTCCAAGTCCAATGATTTAGAACATTAAATTCGTATTTTCTCTAGACAAGTCTAAGCTCATGCTAAAACGTATATTTTAAATCTTTAATATATTCAGCATACATTAAAACGTATTCCATTTAATATTTGGTCAATCAGAGTTTTTATAAATCCAGGAAACAGCCACGGACGCATAAAATTTAAAAAAGAATTAATTAATTTACAAATAGTCATCTATGTTACTAACATCTCGATATTCAATTTGTTATCCGGCATAAAAGCGACAAAGTAAACATTTCAACTTTTTGTTTAGCTAATATAATACAATAGTGTTGAACAAAAATAACACCTTTCTAAGCTCTTTCGTTTTCCACATAATAAGTATAACCAATATTTCCAAGTCAAATCCGATACTAATACTTCGTGTACAAGAATATGGGTATTACTGATTATCGAGTGTTACTATCACATTAGATTTTTGACGATCTACTAAATACGTCTGTTTCATTATTTATATTTTTTGTAGCTCCAACTTTGGATTGAGTGTAGGATCAGATATTGTGTCATTTTCCTTACCAGCATTTACAGCAGCAAATAATTTATTTCCTCCTGTTAAAATCGAGTATGAGTATGTATACGTAAGTTCTTCTTATCATTTGTTTTTGAAAATTAAAGTTGTACAGAAATAATGCCTTTTGTAAGTTTCATACTAAATAAATGTTTAAAACTTTGGTTGGGTTTATGTATAATTATATATTGTTTATACGTTTGCGACTTTGTCAAATTCTATTGATTATTAAATTAAATATGATGTCTTAAGACACTGACACATCGTATCGGTCATCCAAAATATGTGGTGACCTTATAACCTCTATAGTGTCGATTATAGACGTATTTACTCATAACTCAACAGAATTAGTTGTTGTGTAAGGAGATAATATTGTTTATGACCTATCACAGGCACATGTAGCAAATTGTTGAATCAAATTCACATGAGACTATTTTTTTCTGATATTCCTTTCAGTGAGGTGTCTTTTAAGTGCATTTCATGAATTAACATGAAATAGGAATTATACGTTAGGAACGTATAAAAAGATATTTACCAATCAAACCAAAGCATTTCCCCTCCAAAGGAGTAGGACGGTCCGGTAAGGTCCCATTTTAGCCTCAAATTTAAAGTTCATCTGACGAAAGATTTTGACCACTTTTTAAACACCTAAATGTATATTTCAATTGATTCAATTATTTTTCTGTGAAAGATTTTAACTGATTCATTCATTAAAACGATCCGATTCAAGCTTAAGGTGGTATGGGAGTCTAAAATAAAAATGATAGAATTTGTTCATACTTTGTCAAAATGTAGTATCTATTGATACATGATCAAAAATATTATAAAAATGATAGGTCACCGTGCATTTTCTCAAGCTACAGGTTGTGACAAAATGACAAATTGTGTATGGATTATACAGGAAAAAACAACATTTTGTGAATAGAAACTAAACCAAATGATAGAATTGTAAAATAAATTAGGAAAAGATTGCTTTCATACAATGCTTTGAGAATATCAAAAGAAAAGATAGGGTCACCGTACGTTTTTTTCCGGCTAAAAGACAAAATAGGAAAATTTCATGTAGAGTCCATCAGAAAATGCACTGTTATAGAGTTACCTCCCCTTAAAATGCCAATTTGAAAATATTCAAAAACAACCAAAATTAATCTACACTTGTAAAAATATTAATATTTCTAAGTTATATTCTTATAAATTGATTCTTTTAAATGAAAATTCACATTAAATTCTGCATTCCTGCATCAAATTTTGCTAACTTGATAGAAAATATGGACCTTAGATTCTCTGTTTTTACAATCCAAGATGGCGAAAGACACCCATACCACCTTAAATGAAAAATATATCAAATATGCCAAAGAATTAACACTTTTTATATGGTTTTTGTCAGATGAACTTGAAATTTGAGGACAAACCCGGCCCTTACCAGACCAATTCTTTTATAATTTAAGTCGCAGTGATAAGTCGGATGATTACGTTCGCAAGGTCATTTTTGTTTTCTTGTACATTTAGTGTAAAATATCAAAAGAAAACATTAAAGTTCAGTACATATGTTATTCCATTATCTTACTTTGTGTACATTAATTAGGCCGTTAGTTTCTCGTTTGAATTGTTTTACATTTGTCATTACGGAGGGCTTTTTAAGTTGACTATGCGGGGTTTTTTTTGTTGGTTTTTTTTAAAGCTTTTTCTCATTTTTGGAGGCTGTACGGTTATCTATAGTTGTGAATTTCTGTGTAATTTGGTCAATGGTGAAGAGTATTTTCATTGGCAATTATTACAAATCATCTTTTTTATATCTACAATAAGAATAAACATGACAACACTTGCCTTTTTTAGAGTAACAAAACGAATTCTACTTGTGTGTTCTGGGATTTTGATAAAGGGTAAGCAGAAATTGAAAACCAATGTTAATTTTATAAAGACCAAAGTAAAATGATGTTGATTACTTTCCTTTTTCAAAAAATGATACTTTTAAGGTAGATGGGGTGTCTTAATTATAATCCATAGATTTTGTATATGATTTGCCAAAATGTAGTTTATATCGTGCTTTAAAAAAAGAATGGGTGGCTAGATTTATTTTCACACTACAGGTTGTGAAAAATTGACAGATTTGTATAGGTTATGCAAGAAAAGCCAAGTTTTCTGCCTTTTAACGATAACTACACCAAAGAGTTTTGAGATAAAATATGAAAAAATAGCTCTAATATTATGCATTCAAAAAAGAAAGACAAAAAATGGAGTCATGGGACCGGTTTCTTGATGCATATCAAAACAGAAAAATTCCGATCAATTTCTATTGTAAAAGTAGCTTTATCTGAATTATATGCCTTTTTACATTTAATAAAAGTTGCCTCCTCTTATTTGGCAAAGTTGGATATATTGAATCAAACAAAAGTATTCTGTTTTTTGTAAAATACAACAATAAAAATTAAACCATTGCCATTTTCTATGTTTGAATGAAAATTTGTGCACATGAATTACCTACTTCTTTCAAAACTTGCACATTTTATTAAAGCCCGGTTGTTTTCTGGTATTTCAAAATCAAAGATGGGAGAAGACACCATATTTACCTTAAGAGGGAAGTAAAATGTAATCCATAGTTTGAAATATTGGTAGACTGTATCAGAATCATTAATATTTTCTACTTCAACGAGAAAATGAATTCAAATTGATGAATAATAAATGCAACATCCTGCTTATTTTCCATTTAAAAATGAATGTGTGAGGTATAATGATGATTTTCTTTTCTGATATATTTGCTAAATATGGACATTCTAAATAATTTCTCTAAAATAAAATGACTACTGTTTTTTTTTTAAATAAAGTAAAAGTTGTTCGATTGACTGTTGTTCGTGTTTTATCTATATTCATTTTGCTGCAATATTTTTATTTTTATAATAGCATTGATGGCGATTGGTCAACAGACGGGTGTTATGCAGAGTACAGAAATTCAAGTTACACATCTTGTCGATGTAACCATTTTACTAATTTTGCTGTCCTTTTGAGTGCTTTTAAATTTGTAAGTTTGATACTTAACATTGCACTTCTGAAGGAAAAATAACATTATAAACCCTGTTTTTAATATTTCTTGTAAATTACAATGCTATTATAAGCGTTTTTTATACCATGAAATTCATTTGGATATGATCACCTCTTAATAAACTATGGAACTGACATCTTGTTTTAGACGTACAAATGTTTGTTAACACATATAAAATATTTTGATCAGACTAACAGCTTATTTGTAAGAGGGGCATTTTTTTTATCAACAGCATTGTCCTATATTAGTTATAAATAAAGTTGAATCCTTTGATTAGCTGTTTTACGTCATGCCCGCTAACAAATTGAAAACTGCTTATACGCCTTATTTTAAGTCCTGAATTTTAGTATTCGTATTGTCATCTTAGAAAGTCTTACTGATTAAATACTACAATAGGGAACAATTTGTCAATGATTGAATTAGTACTGCAACCCTGTAATTATGTTCCGTGTATGTAGCAAAATCCGAAATACACTGTTTGGTGATGCGCATGTCAAATCCGGAACATACTGATAATGTAATAGGTAACAGGTGAATATACTATTGGTATCGGATTCGACCTAGAACTCTTTAATTATTGCCACTATTAATTATGTGGAAAACAAAAGGGTCTTGAGCGGTGTTATTTTTAATAGACACAATTATCCTATATTGGCTATATATAAAATTGAATTCTTTGATTTGTCGTTTTTACCCGATGACGGCTGACAAATTGGACCTCCTTTTTTAGTATTATAGATGCTTCAACAATGGAGAAAACTAACAGATTCATATATTGAACCTTTTTGCGTTATTCCCAAATAGAAGTTCAAAGAGTGAAAAGTGTCGGACCCCAAATTTTATACATTCGATGTGAAATCTTTCTACCATATGCCTCAACAGAGAAGAAAAACATTTTCATATGGACGAATTGACAAAAAAAAGTAACTTTCTACATTATGTTTGAAACTTTTATAAAATGCATTTATATAATCATTTGTGTGTTTTCTATTTTTGTTTATTTTTGTTTATTATTATTTTACACAACATACTTTTCCGTAGTCAAATATTTGTTTTTTACACGACTTTGTAATGTTTTTGACTGAAAACGTAGCATTGAGGTGTGTTTTCCGAAATTTGAAGAATATCACCCGAATGCCATGCGACAACGTTACGGAAAGGCATGTTTTAACTATCGAAGCATGTGATAAACTTTTAATATCAGCCCGCTAAGCACCAATTCGTAAAATATGGAATTCACGTTTATTTAATGCTATTATCATACAGTAAAAATCGTATGTTATTTAGGGTAAGTAGATGATAATACATTTTATCATATATTTAGTACAAAATACAGCTATTTGGTATATCTAATAAAGGTTCGTTTTCCAGTCTGTATCACCTACCCTGTATCGCATACCCCGTATCGCATGGCTTAGCCCGTATCGCATACCCCGTATCGCATGGTAAAACCCGTATCGCATACTTTTTTTTTTTTTTTTTTATACATCAAGTCATTTTTATTTTGTTTTTTTTTGCTTAAGAAAAAATTTCCTAAAAATGGGTCAATTTTTTGAATGACGTCATTGTTTGGTATGTAACGTCACGAACGTCAAGTTTTCATATTGTACGTGACGTCACGAACATCAAGTTTTCGCAACATATTTTTTGGCACAATAAATGCAACTATAAAAAATACAAAACACTCAAATAAACAAATTTTTTTTAAAACAACAGATTGTAAGGTAACCCAGGTGCTTCCTATAAATAATTGAACAGTTATTTTTAGGCTTTGAAACAAGACAAAAGCAGAACTGAAGGTAACCCAGTGCTATAGATCAGAAAACAGTTCATTTTATATAATACTCTTCTGTTGAAATATATGATAAAGCGTATAATACATGGCAAAATCCGTATCACATGCCGTATCAACCTCGACCAATATCACCCCTCGGGCCTAAGGGCCCTTGGGCTGATATTGATGTCTTGGGATGATACGACATATGATACGGATTTTGCCATGTATTATTCTCTATGTATTACATGTTGACATTTCAGTCCAAAGAAGACACTACTGCATTAACGATCATAACATGGCCCGGATTGGTGACGTCAATTTTATGTTTATTAGTCACAATTTTTCTGCACATTTATTTTTGGAGGTAATATCATTATTTACTATTTATTATTTCAGTCTTTCCTAATTAATACATATGTCACCTTTCAAATAATTGTTACTAACGTAAACGTATGATAATTCAATTCAATTCAATATTTTATTTACGTCTCGCCTTATGTATAAAACTATACAATACATTTATAAAAGATACATTTTGTATAGACAAGCCCATCTGTACAGATTAATGAGACACGATAATCAACTAAAACAATATGTATATATGTACATAATAAATATATAACCTGAATGGTAAAATTATACAACAAAAGTATTCAACTAATTATTTACAATATAAAACTTCTCGGCGTCTTTAAGAACAAAATTACAGGTTTTGGCACATATAATAGTCTTATAATATCTTGATTCGAAAAAAATTTATATGAATTAAATAGGAAAGACATTAATATCAACACAAAGAAGGTGACGAAGGTAATTATTTGAAATTTTGAAGACCATAATGGTCGAAAAGACATATACAAATTAAACTATATTATTATTAATGAACATCTTGCTTTCTACTTCACCTTGGGAATCAAATGGTATTTTGCATCCTTAAATCAATAGTTGTTTTTTTAATTTCAATTTGGGAACAAAATTATGTGCACACCACGTTCAGAAAATAGAAAGAAGACAATTTTTAAGATTTGAGATAAAAATGATAAATGTCGAGACCTTTGATTTTTTAATCATTAACAAAGACTGTCGTAAGGTTAGTATGATTTTATATATTCTAAGAAGATAAAGAATAATGTATATTTTTAAGTTCAATATAACAGTAAAATTAATTTTTAAACAGCTTAGTTATAGTTGATAGTTTGTCCGAATATTCTCTAAATGTGGTGTGCATTTGAACAAACGTTTCAAGTATAGCCTGTTTTAAAAAAAAATGCTTTATTGTTGCAACATACATGAAAAAACTAAGTAATAATAAACTAAAATAAAAACTTGTTCACTACCAATTTGCTGTCATATTATTTTTTCATTTATACTTATAATAGGAATGTAAGTTCAGACAAATCCAAGATTCTGATCTGCCTGTGTGCAGTGTTAGTGCTTGCCTATATCATATTATTAGCTGGCTTAAATCTTACAGATAATTCAGTGAGTAGTTAAGATTATCAAATTGTACCTTTTCATTTTAATTAATTGTTTTACAAAGTCCCTAATCAAATGACAAACTCAAAATCTCAAACACATTAAACGAATGGATAACAGCTGTCAAATTTCTGACTTGGTACAGACATTTTCTTAAGTAGAAAACCTGAATTAAACCTTGTGTTATAGTAAGCTAATTCCTATTATATAGACAAGAATATGTGATTAAAACAAACAGACAAAATAGGTAAAATGTCATGAATAGGGATACACTAGTCAACATTGTGTTATAACCGTAATAACTATAAAAAAAAACTAAATATACTATACTGCAACTAGTTGTGTTTATTTCCTAAATATAGTAGTAACACAGCTATATTTTGTGTAATATCAATTTCATCATAAAACACTTTCTCCCCAACCAAGGGTTTATTAGGGAATGAAAATAAGTTTGACATTTGTGTAATGATTAAAAGCTATCAATTCATTAAAAGAGGGACGAAAGATACCAAAGGGACGGTCAAACTCATAAATCTAAAACAAACTGACAACGCACATTAATTGAAGTTGCAGTATAAAAACAATATTAGGTCAATGTCATAAAAATATAGTTGTTTTCCTCTTCGGGTCAAAAGTGGAGAAGAGCTCGGGACAACCTGACATTGACCTAATATTGTATATATGTCGAGATAGAAAAAGAAACCAAACCATATAGACAAAGAACATCAGAAAAAACGAAAGACAAGAATACAAAAATGGACCTTAGCACTATAACACAATTACGGGATGTATAAAAGAGGGGCGAAAGATATTAGAGGGACTCATAGATCGAAAAAAAACTGACAACGCGATTATAATGAAAAAGGGTTTTGTCTGATGATTTTGTTTTTTTGGAAGAAAAGGAGAATGATTTCTCAACTTTCTGCTTAGATATTGGAAAAATACTAGAACTGTTATGCACTGAAGATATCTCAGAAGTATAACGCAAATGAGATAAATGAATTTGATTACTAGGATGGTCTTTTGTTCTATCAAAACGTTCATATTTGTTCGAATTTCAAAATAAATGCAAGTCACTTTTATATAAATAGATATTAACATTTTGATTTTCTCATTGTAGGCTAGGTGTTCAGCGATAGCTATAGTCCTGCACTACTTATTTTTGTGTGCATTGTGTCTGATGGTCGCTGAAGGAATAGACATAGCTATGTCAATCTTAATTGTATTTTCAAAAGGAAGATCAAACGCAGGACTGTTGATATCATTTGGTCTAGGTATTAGTTAATTACTCGAGAAAGCATTAACAATAAACAAATTTCAATAAAAATTGTAATAATATCTATGTTAAGTCAAATTTAGCCATGAAAGCTATTATGATTAACTTATTGTTTTTTCATCAGTCATGACAGGTCGATTGTGTATATTTAACTTCGTTTGAACCATTGTATAGATATAAAATAGAATTGGATAATATATGTCTTGCATATAATTTGAAACTGCATCTTTGTAACAGATTTTCCTTCTTCAAAAATGTTACCTATTATCGTTTCAGTTTGGTTTATCCCTTAATTAGTAATTTTGAGAAAAAAGTGAAATGATAGCTTCTTGTAGTGATCTAAATGTGGTACTACAGGGAGATAACTCTGTAAATTCAGCTAAACGTTTAATAACGTTGTGTTTTTAAGGGAATTAAGCTTCTCAATGATCAAAATTAGTGTTTGTCAAACTGCTATATAACCCGTGTTATTTTACTGATAAGATGGTTTGGTTCACATCTTTTGACATTTTTATATTTTTGTCAAAGGGTCAAAGTTAATACTTTGTCAAAATTTTATAAAAATTAAACGAGCCAAATTAATTTTCGTCAAGTAGTTGGGTACCACCTTAAGAAGATTCTTACTATAATGTTATTACGGTCCGTAGACAAAGACGGTTGGAACATAATTGTTCAGATTGGTCACACTATAAATTTCGGAAGGAATAGTGAACCAAGTGAAAGGAAACGTGACATACATATCTAATATATTTTAAGATCCTTTTAAATTAGAAGGTACTACATGTACCAAAGGTCGACACTTTCGTCCACAATTTGTCTCCAAATTGTGAAAAATAATATGGCCAAAGCTGTTACTGTGGTTTTATTTTAATACTCTTTTCAGCTATAACAGAATAGTTTGACGTTTCGTCCCCGAGGGTTTCACCAGCCCAGTAGTCAACACTTCCGTGTTGACATGAATATCAATAATGTGGTCATTTTTTTTTAAATTTCCTGTTTACAAAACAAGACTAAGGATTTTCTTATCCCATGCATAGATAACCTAAGCCGTATTTGGCGCATATTTTGGAATTTTAGATCCTCAATGCTCTTCAACTTTGTACTTGTTTGGTTTTATAAATATTTTGATATGAGCGTCACTTCTGAGTCTTTTGTAGACGAAACGCGCGTCTGGCGTTCTAAATTATAATCCTGGTAACTTTGAACTAATTACAACGCGGGTGATTTAAGCTTATTTGAACCTATATTTGAATAACTCTTGTTATTTGAAGACTATTTTTTTGTCTATATAATCATTTTATATCTGGTGATAAGTTTTAAACGTTATTTGCCTACACAACGTCAAGAAACTTCATATTGTCCTTTTCTTTAAACGATTTTTTTAAAAATTGGCAATATTTTGTGTAGTGTTTTATAGTTATACAATCTTTAGATATAAATACAACTTAAAATATTTTGATTTTCTTTTAGTGTTTCCATTCGTCATTGTCGTGATCTCGATGGCAGCAACCGAGTTTAAAGGATATGGGACCGAACAGTAGTAAGTAAAAATGCATGATAACACAGCAACACCCCGTTTGATTTAAATATATTTGAAACAAAATCATGAGAACTGAAACAATTTTCAATTATGGGCTATTCTCGAAGAGCAAAGGATAGATTTAACTATTGGAGATCCGTTACAGCTTTTTTGTTCATCTAGTCCCAAGGAACTGATTAGAAGCAGCACGTATGGTTAGGTAAATTTTGAAAAGTTTAAAAATCAGTCCAATCGATAAGTTTTGGAGTATCTTTTAATTTCCATTCGGGTTTATTAATTATGTAAATCGACATTGTCAACTCACAAAAACAATGTCTTATATTAGCTTAAACACAAGGACCGACATATCATTTCTAACACCCTTGTTAAATCAAAACGGAAATCAACAATTTAACCTTTTATAACTAAATTTTTGGGTCCAAATTATGTTAAAAATAATTTCTGTAGTATCACGTTTTATACAAAGTATGATTTGATTGAATCAAGAAGTATTGCCCTTTGAAATGCAAACGTATTGAAAACTATCTGTGTCAGTGCTCTCGTAACGCCGTATCTCCTGGAAGTTCGATGAAATTTTGTCAAAGGTTAACATCTGCAAAATATAAGTGACAGAAACGTGGTGGATTTACATACAAGTAAAGAACTTTTATCCCTGTAAAATATTTGAATAAGGAAATTAACAGTATTAGACATCTCAGACCAAATTTAACCCGATGTTAATGAACATTATTTCATATGTTAACAGCAACATAGCGGACGAATTTGAAAAGCAGAGACGATCAAATAATGGAAAGGTTGTCATGCCGTTTGAAATGCAAAATGTATTAAACTTAAAATCCAAAGTGTATACCTTTCACCTTCTTATTTGCCAGCATATGATTTTGAAATAAATTATAACATGGCACATTTACATACAATAACTTACTTACATTTTCGTTTACACGATCTGATACAAAGAAAAAACTGAGAACACTGCTGCATATAATCTCACTTAATTCCTTTTTGTTTCCTTTTATGTTTAATGTAAACTAATTATTACGTTAATCATTGCAGTTGTTGGTTGTCAGTCTCAAATGGATTGATCTACGCCTTTCTAGTACCTTGCATTATTGCAGTCTTGGTATGTATTTTTGACGCATTCATGGCTGATTTTACCCATTACAAAAATTTATTTGGCTAAACACAGTCTAGAAATTTATTGCATTTCCTTGGTGATCCTGTGATATTGTTCATAAATAAAGCATAATACATTATTATGTTTAGGTTGTTAAACATAGAAATTTAAGTATTTTTTTAAGAAATTAGTTATATTAAAGAATGTCTTATAACAAACTTCAACCGCATGGTGGGGTTTAGAAAAAAACATAACTTATCAATTTGAATTAAAAAAAATATTCTAGAAAATTTTATTGAACAGTAGATACATATTTCACAGACGCTGATAACCAAAATGAAGTTGGTACCATCATTTTCCACTTCATAAATGTTGCTCTTTCACTGAGTAATTTAAAGTTTGGTCATTATATTCAATGTATCTGTCCCAAAAAAACTTGACATAAAGGATACCACTGATAAATCGAAGTTTACGCCAAATTTTGACAAATCGGTAAAAATTGACAATTATTGTTGGTTAAAAACCCAACTTTACGACAAAAGAGATTTTTTCAACTTACATTCCTGGGGTTGGTACATGTACGATCTTGTGGGGCCTTTGATATATATAAATTGATTTCCATGACAGAGGATTATTATACTTACTATGCAGCTATCCCAACAAAGGCTACGAGTGGTAAAGTTAACTAAAAATTGTATGGAACCTATCATGATTTGGTTGAACTTCATTTACTGTAATTTTCTTTGTTATGTATTGCTATTGCTTGCTTTTATTTTTGGCTGTTGCGATGGGTTTCTTTTTATATTTTTTTTATGGTGAACTTGATATTTTATTTTATTGCTTAACTTGTGCATTTTATTAGTGTTCATGTCTTTTTTATATGTGAGAAAGGACAATAAAAGTTTAAATACAAGTGAAAAATAGATATGATTCCATAAATGATTTACTATAAAAAAATTAAAAAAAACCAATTCAAGCTGTTATGTTCGATAAATTGTCAGTATAATTAGATATTACTTTTGATATTTAGACAAATATTATAATAAGTATATTAGTACTGAGGAAGATGTTCTCAACAAAAGCAATGATGAATAAAGACGCTAAAGAAAAAATCAGGTAATACTATGTTGTAAAAAAAAATAAAAAATGTCTTTTTAGTTTTCTTTTTGCACAATTCAATTTTGTTTTTCTCCTCCTTCATATATTAAAGTTCTTTTATCATATTAATTATAAACGGGTCAGATCAATGCGATTCAATTGCAATAATTTTTTTCGAAATTTCATTAAGGTAGTCCATCAATACAAACTGTATCACTTTACAAAATTATCTTAGTTCATACCAGTTAAGTTATATTCAAAGGCAGCTATAGGTATAACTTTAAATTCCGAACAAAATATGAAAAAGAAAAACAATTATTTTCCATCCATTTATAATCATCTCATCAGAGATAATCAAATGATGTCGGATACTTAGAGTATACGTTTAACTTGGTTCAAAGTATTTTCGTTTAAGGGACGGTTCGACCTTTATCGGCATGATTCAAATGCTTCTTTTTTACATGTTAATAGTATAGCCAGCTTTAAATGATTATTGTGTAAAACATGAGTTCTTGGTATAGAGAGCGGTGATGTCCATCGTGAAAACTGTTAACACGTTTTGTAACACAAAAAGCTGTATCGCTAGTCTCGTGGTAACTTGTTCGCTTTTGTTCAAAAGTTCGTTGATTGGATCATCATTCGAGTCAAAATGGAGACTTAAAAAAATGTTTGTATTCCTTCTCCGCTAAGCATGCAGCATTTAGGAATAATAACAAAGACTGGTCGGCGTGGAGTCAGAATTATATGTTAGGTCACGTGTCTTCCTGCAAATTACTACCTTATTTCTAGCGCGAAACAAATCCAACTGATTGTGGTGGTTGGATGAAAACAGTCATTCACCACCAAAATAAAACCTTCTATAACAAATAATTTCCAAGTATGAAATACTTTAGGATAAACATGGAGGTCACTTATATATACTATGTTTGGAACGTTGCAAACTGAAACAATTGGTCTTCCCGGATTTTCACAACAATCAATAATCACAGAACGGGAATGGCATGTTTATGGTTGAGAGACTATAAAATGTACAAACACATACATAATTATCCCAGAAATTTAAACAAATTTCTTTTTTTCAGGGAAGACTATAAATAGAAGTAGCAAACTTGCAAAATGTCATAAGTTTGATAAAATTAATGAATTACTTATAATTTCAGAGCCGGTGTTCGTAGCATAGCTGTTCTAGCTCCAATACTTGGACTGACGTGGCTTTTTGGAATATTATCTTCTCATAAAGACCTAATTGTTTTTGCTTATTTATTCACAATTTTTAACTCGTTTCAGGTATGAACTACAAGTTTACAAGGATAAACAAAACATATACTGATATAAGTTTGACATTTAATTCACCTGTGCTATGTTTATTGTGAAACTGTTGCAACGCATAGTACAAATTTCCTTAAAAAAATGTAATTTAGGTAATTAGGTAAAGGCTACTTCAATTGATACTGTAAAAGAGGTGCGAACAATACCAGAAGAAGATCCAAACTCAAAGATAAAATGAAAAATCGACAACGCCAAGGCTAAAAAAGGAAAAGGCAAACAGAAAAACAATAGAACACAAGACACAATATGGAAACTAAATACTAAGAAACACGAACCCCACTTTTTTACTTAATTAAATGATTGTTTATCAAAGATTGACGAATTTAAATAAAACAAATTCACGTACAACAAATTTTCGGTCAATCTGTAGATGCTTTACACTCATATAACTTTGTCATATGAATTTATTTTGAAAAAATAAGCAAGTACAATGTATATTATATATTTCAGGGTCTATTAATCTTTATATTTCACTGTCTAATGAATCCAAAAGTAAGTATTTTACACGATTTTATCAGTAAATATTTATTATGTGCTTCACGTGTTGGATTCTAATATCTGTAAGGATACAGATTTGCTTTCGGTTGTTTTTCCTTTAACAAGTTTCGATCGTGTCAAGGTGGTAATCATATAAACCCTCGACTATTTCCGTAAATAAAAAGGGAGAAGAAAACAGGGAATTTGTCAAAGCGACAACCACACAAAGGGCAGAAAACAGCCCAAGACCTTCTATGGGTTTTAGACACAGTGAGATCATCTCAAACCCTGTGGTTGGCTGGATCTGACCCCTGAACAACAATGTGGACTAGTTCCGTTAAAATGGACGTCACACTAAACTCCAAAACATATAGGATTAACATTTCAACATTTACAATGATCTTGAACTTTATATAAAAAAACATCACAGATATTCTCTCTACTTGTTCAATTTTAAGACTTCATTTTCTTATATTGATTTAAAGATACAGCAAGCAGTAAAACGTAAATACGACAGATTTGTTCTAGATCATCCCTGGGCTAAGATTAAAAGGAAGGAGAAGATGAACGTATCAACAGTGGATACGGTTAGTTGATGTTATATTATTACTTTATTTTATTTTGCTGCTTATGTTAAAGCATTCCTGAAGAGACTATTTTGCTGCCAGATTCAAGTTATTCGGACTATGTTGTAAAGTTCATACAAATATATATTTCACAGAAATACTGTATCTCAAAATGTTCTATTCGTATATTCAATGTGTAGCTATTGGACTGATAATATATACTTTGTGCGGGTTATTTAAGTGTAACAGTAATAAAGATTTAACAAGGCTGCAAAATCATTTTAATAATTAATTTGCGATGAAATTTTTAGTTTTGTAAAACAATCACCAAAATTAGGAAACATTTTTAGTGGAGGTCTTGAATCGATATCAGTCTTTTGGTCATTAAATTGAATTAAAAATGATTCATGTTTAACGTCCACTAGCCAATTTTATTCACATCAGCACGAGAATGCTTCAGTGGAAAAATAAAATTAACTTTTATTGATGGTTGCTGTTATATATGATTTTCGTAACCGTTTTGAATAAAGGAATGTATCTCCCACATGAGAAAGTCTTAATCACTCTCAAGTGCCTTATTTTTCTTTTTGATCAACTCTTCGCAGCATGTATAAGTTTATAGATTTTCAAATATGTTGACTTAGAGCATAGCTGAAGAGACACATTTGCTTAAAGGTTTACATTATTTGGAGTATGATAGATAGTTGTCACAGACATACTGTTTCTCGACATTTTCTATTCGTGCTAAAAATAAACACATACGGTTGATAAGTACTTTCTTTCTCGAATGTGAAAAAATACTTGTAACATGTCTCTGTTTAGGATGTTTCCAAGACTACAAAACCTACAACAGGCACAGACAGTACTGGAGGTTAGTATGTGATCTTTAAAATGGTTTCCCTATACTGAGTTATCTTTGGATCATGATCAGTTTCAAAGTTAATTCAAAGTTTGAATTAGGGACGATGTTTAATGTCTAACATTAAATTGCATCTTCGCTACTTGTTTTTGTTGTATTTGGTGATGATATACAATCATATTGCAAAATGCAGAATGGTCAACGATGCAGCGTACCGCCCTCTTTTCGTAGTTTGAATTAAATTTCACACGTCTTGAATAAGTGCATCTGTTTTGTCTTTTCCATTCCTAATTCTTGAAATCAACACAACTCACCGGTATATTCAAATTATAAACCAATATCAAACGAACAATTCAAGATGCATGAACTCGATATATTCATAGTAATTCGTGAGTATTTAAGTCTAGACTCCATTTAATAGGCTATCGAGGTATCCTTCAAAGACTGCCGACGATCATTTATAACCGGGTATAAACATAGATATAGATAGATAGTGAACACGTGCAATTGAATTTTTCGATGTCTGTTTGAGTCCATATTATATGTTAAATGAATATGATTATCATCGTTTTACTTGTATAAAACTGAGATTTTGTGAATCGAATTAGTCAACCAGGTGGTTTCACAATCAGCAAGGTTTCTTAGATAATTTTGACAAAATTGACTGTACAATTACTTCAATTCAGCTATGAAAGCAACATACGACAGCTGTCATTTGTCTTTTTAACGGTTTGCGTTTTACTATTTTTAAGGAACTTGGAGTAAAAATAGATGTTTGTATCATCTTTTTATCAATGAATAGTAATGTTGTTCGTTACAACTGAATTGATGTGCTGGTTATGGAATATACCACCTACTATACAGTATAGTTGCGTAATGCATATTGTTGAAATCGAATGTGCAACTGTCAACACATACAAATTCTAACCAACTTTTTTTAGTTCATATAACAATAAGAAAGACAAGGATAAGATTAGGGATAATGATATAAAAAGAGATAAGATCCATTTCGATATTCGAATTTTTCTTATTTCAGTTTGAACCTTAGAAAACTAGAATTCGGAGAATACGCAACAGTTATGGGAACATGCAGTCACATGATTGACACCTATATTGTAAATTGGAAAGTCAAAGCAACAGTTATCCCATTGCATAAGATGTTTAATGTATATTAAATCAAAACGTCATATAACTTTTATTTTGAAATATAGATATATTATAATCAATAGTTGATTCCTTGTTTCTTGGCAATCATTTGCATGAATCGAAATCAAATTCTTCATTTTTTAAACAATAAAACCTATTTGCCAGCACTTTTACACTTTAATGAAGTGTCAAAAGCTTGTGATTTTTCATGTAGCTATTAGTCATACCAATTTTAACGGAAAACTTTCCGTTTGAACCACAAAACCAATGTGAAAATGTTTTTGAATTTATAAACAGTTAGCTAGAGTAGAGATATGTGTGTATCATGTGATGGCGATGGTATTATGTTAACTTTCTATGTATTACAGTAACTGTGAAATAGTCTTTAGTCTGTATGAGAAATGAAACAAAAAAAAGAAAAAAGAAACAACAATATCGAAGGTTTTTTTTGAAAATAAATAATTTTTGTACATATCGTGTGAAAATAATTGAATATTAATAGTTTTCCTCCAACTAAAGCTACACGGAAAAGCTACATGTAAACACAGGTTTCCCTGAGAACAAGTATTATAAACAAAACTTCAAGCCTTTATTATAATCAATTAACCAGTACAATGTAAATCTGAAAAAAAAGTATCCATATAACGGGAATTCAAGTATGTAGAAAGCTTCAATATACCCTTTGTTTTTTGTAGGAAGATCAATAAAAAGGATTTGCCTTGTAAAAAAAAGGTCTTTTCGTACTCAATGGACTCTTTAAGACGTCAAGCAGGTTCTCGTCGCTTCTTTTTACTGAAATGAACAATTGTTTAGAAATTAAGAAATCCATTATAAAACTTTTACAGTACAGAGTGTATGACTTTTTTTATATGTTTTCATTGAATCCTTTTTTTTGTTTCAAAAGTACACCAAAAACTGTCTTACTCGGCAACTTCTCAGGTACAAACTCTTGAATGATCTTCCCAATAATAAGAACATTGCAAACATTTTATACACAAATTTGTGTATGGGATTATAGTATGTATAGAATATATTTTCGTAATTTATTGAGAACATGCGATGCTGCTCACGAAAGTCAGTACAATAGGCTTATATAAGTGCTTCTTGTTCGGCGAAGAACAGGAGGTTTATCAAATCCTCCCCGAGTGTATTTTTAGCTTTGTAGTCAGATCTTTGTACCATCCTGATTTTTTAGATTGGGTTTCAAATACTCTATTGTATTACTTATTAATATCTTATTATAAAGTTGTTACTCTTTCACGCAGTATTGGTCTTAGTTCTGTTTAGGCTCGTTTTGGCTTAGATCTTTAAAATTGTTAACATTAATATATATTGATTCCCAAACGTTCAAGATGAAGATAAATCCCTGCAAAAAGGAACTGGCTATCGAGAATTTTCATTTCAATTTAAAAACCTTAAGAAAAAACACACGTGTTTTACAAAACTAGGACCGAAAAAGAAGAACAAAAAAGTACCAGAGCGATAACAATAATAGGAAAACCAATTTACGTTTGCAATTTCTTTTATCTCATTGGTCATCACAGTCAGGTTCGCCATTCTACTTGTAATGGTTTGGGTGACACACGTATATTCCATTCGAACTACACAAGAATTCACCATGAATACACTTTTATCTGTAAAATAAACATATCATTGAACACTATAGCTGTTATGGAATTAAACAGTTATCAACATTAAAAACCAAAGCAGTCAAATTATCAAAAATTATAAGTTGTTAAATGTAACTTTAGCCATTTACTTGTCTTATCATCTTTTCAATGCTTACCCTTCCGGAGCCCCTTTTTAGATTACAACCGATCTATGGTAAGTACCGTGTTGCGTCTTTAGTTCTCAATGTTGTGATTTGTAGACTGTTGTTTCTAAAACAACAAATCGACTGTTTATGCAGTTATATCTGTTATTTCATCGAAAGTCATGTGGTTAACAGCCATGGTGTCTGGAAAATATAATCATCGAATATTATTTGTGGATAAACATATTGTAATGTTTCTAGTTTCATGTAGTCAAAATAAATGTTTGTCCGTATGTATTTTTACCATAGAATTTATATGTTCGTATGCACTTGTACCATTAAATAATAAGACATTTTTTCTTTGAAATACTGTTTTCTTAAAACCAAGAGTTGGTAGTTCAATGAAATCAGCTATAAAGGCAACATATGTGAGGTACAAGAGTGAAAACATTAAGATACCTATCAACATTTTCATGACATGCTGAATTATGACCCCTTATGAAACAAGGGAGTTTATTTTAATTTTACATATTTTGTTATTCACAACTCAATGTTTGATCTTACAACTCTCTCTAAACAAGATAGCCTGCGTTGTGTACTATATATATATTTCATCACAGAATCCAAATGTACATTTTTTAAATTATTGATAAGAAGTTTTGACTAAAAGCTCATATTATAGTTATAAAAACAACAAGGGTCTTAAATGAGGTAACGCAAATTGTATAGTACTGTAATCAATTTATTTTAAGTAATAAAAGGAATTGACACGAGTTTTCTTCTTCTAAATGATTTTGTTTCCGTTTTATATGTACTATAGTTTATAAATCTAAATATGTTTCGGGTTGTTTTTTTCATTTACTGTTTGAAACGGAATAAACAGAATTTGGAAAATGTGCAACAAGTATAGAAACACATACACACATGCTTATTGTTTGTATTATAAATTGCAAATCTATAAACTAATCAGAGGATGTTTGCTTTGTTGAATAAAATACTTCATACATTTGGATGTTTTAATATAAACATAGATAATAGGATCACAATAATACCACGTTATCCAATTCCTAAAACTGAATGAAATAGAAGCAGAAACTTTCAGCGGCTAACCTGTCAATAAAAGACCTAGAAAATAAAGGAAAGGTAAAAAAAAACCAATCTACAAACTACAAAAAAAAATACATCAGAAAATAATAAATGAATAACATGAAACAAGTACAAAATTTAGAGGAAACGCACGTCTGGCGTACTAAATTATAATCCTGGTACCTTTGATAACTATTGAACAAAATCTACCTATTAAAACCATTTCATTTACCACGTGTTAGATTATGGTTTGTCATTACTTCGTGTGATTTTTTAATTACCGAACGTGACTTATTGACGATTGTGGCTGTTTTGCTGAGTGTGAATTCGCATCGCTATAAGACGTGTTACGGTACTTTTCTATCTCAAATTCATGTATTTAGTTTTTATGTCATATTTGTTATTCTCAACGGATTTTGTCAAATGACTTAACGTTTGTAGTTGAAAATCTTATTTTTGATTGTTGTATTCGTGTGATATGGTAAAGATAACTAATCACCAAGTTCTTTTATTAGATTTTAGTGTGGGTCAACGAAATGTATACGATATATTTGGTTTACAGTTTGATTCAGAAGAAACATCGACAAAGCTAGATAATACAATTAATTATATAATAACTACTACAACTTGATATTAATTAGTATTGCAATTTCAATTGTTATAAATAAATCTGATATCAGTTTACAAATTTAATCTTGAATTCTATCCTAATTCTCTCTTATTTTTGGGGATTTTTTTTAGAATTTTAAATGTGACGTCACTTTCATCGTTGGTGCCTTTGTGTAACTCGGCTGTGAATTTTTATGTGTTGGTTTAGGTTGTATAATGTAATGTATCCGTTTTTATTCTGTAGTTAGTCATCACTTCAGTTTAATCATGTATATCTATTATATAGTCCTGTTTACAAAATATGAATTATTTTAAATTATAAGGATGTTCTTATCCGAGGCTGATAACCTAAGCCGTATTGGGCACAACTTTTTGGGACGTTTGGTCCTCATTGTTCTACAACTTCTTTTGGTTTTCAACCTTTTTTTAACAGAGCGTCACTGGTTACTCTAGTGTGGAAGAAACGCGTATTAAATTTTAAACCTGGTACTTTTTGCTAGCTATTATTCATGTGTTTCTCTGTCCTATATGTTCTCCCATTTATTTGTATTGTAGTTCTGTCATGTAATGTTGTCATTTTAATGTTATTTTTATCATTGCAAAAAAGCGGGAGGTTTGACATGCCACAAGAGCAGGATCAACCTACCACTTTTTTTCTTTAAAATAACTTGTACCAAGTCAAGAACATGGCCATTAATATATTATAGTTCGTTTCTGTGTGTGTTATATTTAATGTTGTGTTTCTGTTGTGTCGTAGTCCTCTTATGTTGATGTTTTTTCCACAGTTTAAGTTTGAAACCTGGATTTATTTTTGTCTCAATCGATTTATGAATTTCGAACAGCGGTATACTACTGTTGTCTTTATTTATAATAGTCTGCTCCTGTGTATTTCACATATTGAAATATCTATAACAACGAAAAAAACTGAAATCTATTGATCATTCATGATATAGTCTACTTATTTTCTGAGTCATATGAATAAGTAAAAAGTGATTAGCATGGTTTATTGAAACTTTAGAAATAACGTTAATCATAGTTGGTGTATAGATTGACTGTTATAGTTTTTCATGTGTGTCTGGCATGCACTAATCTGTTCTTGACCTATGTTTATGTGTTAAATAGTCAATGTTACGAATGTGAGCTTACATTCGCCTCTTAGATCTAAGAAAATCTTAAGTGTAACATTTGCACTTTATAACATAAACTATCGACCCATAATTATTGTTAACTGGGTAGGTAAACTTTACAACTGCTTTAAGTAGAAAAGTGACACAGTTCTCCGATGACGTTTTACTACTCAATGTAAAAAAATGTTGGTTTCGAAATCGTTACTCAAGTAGTTACAATCACTATTTTTGTATTACCGACTTTTGACTCCGGAGTATATGATTTTTCGGCAAGTAACATATTCTTTGTGAGATATTGTAGTACTCGGTCGAACAAGAGTCACTTTAAGATGTAAAACTTAACTTACAATCGGTGCAATTATTGGAACAATTGAGTGTTTTCCGAAGTTTTTGTGTCATGTAGAGAAAACGTAAAAGAATATTTTCCCTTAAAATGAATTCATTGTAGGCTTTAATTTTATTCTGTTGTTTGCTCCCAATTGAGCGAGAATAAGAATGAACTGTCATAGAGTAAGTAACATGTCGATAAATCGTAAACACTGCGGGTCAAAAGTCGGCAGTATGATAATAGTCGTTTGACTGTATCTTTACACTCCACATTTTGTTGTTGAAAGTAAAACTAAAAAAAAAAGGTTCAGTGCTTTGCTTGTATAAGGGAGGAGATATGTTTTACGGCATAAGATGCTAATATATAATATTAGTAATGGTCATATGTATAAGATTATTCATTACATAAATGATGATACTATGATAAAATCATGCTTTTCATAAAATTAGGTGACCCCTGATTATTTTCTTTATAAGCATGTAGAATTTTCATAATATATTAAAATTGTCCTAACGTAACGGTAGTATGTAGTGATGAATATTTCATTATGGGTACTTGTCAAAATATAGCACGTAGACTCTAAAACTTCTACGTTCAAACAACTTTCTGATTTTTTAACAATGAGTGAGATAAATATGAGGGGTTGTAGTCGTACCATTTTTTATGATCATTTTTGTATGGGGGTGTATTTCTTCAATTTACACGGTAGGAGTACATTGTTCAAATGTTTGTTACAGAAACTACAGTTTTCATTTCCGATTTCTGTTTATACAACAAAAAATACCCCGAATTTCCGTCTTCCGCGTTGTTACATAGCAATCACTGTTGAACTGATGTTTGATGAAGAAAGATGGTGTGTGTAAAATTGTTATTCTATTGGATAATGTTGGTATGTATTATCACAATACTGTCTTTTATTACTTACCTTTGTTTCGCTTGTCGGTGTGATCTTCTTTTATAAGAACATATTTTAAAACTATATTATGTCGTTTAGTTCTAAATCAACGTAATAAAGAAATATTTGGGTAAAAATTAGGAATCCAAGTTCTAAGTTGATAGAGTCCATTGTGACTACAATAAGTCAAGCATAGTTTTGATATCTGAAAGAGTTTTACGTGATTGAAGGCCGTGTTTAGTAGCATTGAATTGCTTACATCCACTTCATTTGTACCTCGGTGGATAGTTGTCTCGTTGACAATCATACAGCTCCTTGTTGTAAAGCTTGAATGAATATGCTTTCCATCTTCCAAAGAGTTGTAGTTTTATAGCATTCCTTTCTCCTTCCAATTCCTCATTCAAATAAAACTTTTTTGAATTAAGTTTGAAATATAGAATATGTAGAAAGGCTTTTCCACTAATATTTTGGTTGATTATCTCGAGAGGTATCGATCTTTGGTGTTAAAATTTTTAATTTGCTTTGACAGGATTTGGTGAAGACTCAGACTGTCTTTCGAGGTAAGTTTTTGGGACCATTGGGACAAAAATGTATTAAGGTAAATAAATGATGAATGATTTTACCGTAACTGCAATTGGTCAAGTGCCCATGATTTTAAACGACATCATTCAGATATGAATGAAAGGGGCAATTCATGTCAAGGGACTGTTATTTGAATGATACAGCATTTGTTAGTGACAATATCAATGGTTGTTCTGGTCGCTAATTATATTAAACTCTGTATAAGTAGGAAATCAACTGGTGATTGACGACCCAAGCTGGTCCTAAACAAGTTCGAGATTGCTCAGACATCTGATGGTCTTTTTATAGACTTTTTTTGTGATGAGAGTGTGGTCTAGGAGCAACCACAGACACCTAATGGACAACTTTATTATTAATTGACAAAAATTATGGAGGAAAAATCTCCATAAATCGTATGACAACAAGTAAAAATATGAAATACTTATTTAGCTACATAATATTACATTTGATATTATGATAATATATTCTGCATTTTGAAGATTCATAGAAGTCAAACTGACTTTAATTATTGATCTAATCGATAGTAACTAAGTAAGTTTAAAACATCAACAACAATTACTGATTGAAATCACCAGAAAGGTCGATGCATAACTACAGTCAAAGTTTTCTTCTATTTTATGCTACTACATGTAGAATGGTGACAATTCAGACATTATCAATTAGTTAAATATTTATACCTTTGTCGCATGTTCATCAGCTTAATAAATGTCAGAGAGTACTTGAGATTTTGTCGACGTTTCAGAATAGAATAATAAAAATTTCGAGAACACCATCAATTGCTTTAGTAAGGGGGACATTTAACTTTTCTGCTCAAAAACAATATATATCGACATAATTACGAAGATAAGTCAATTCGAATGAGACGGTTACATTGAACCAATGAACATATGATTAGATGAATCGGTACATGTACATATGCGTTTAACGCCAAATTATCACCTCATTTTAGCGAAAAGAATAATATCAATGCTAATTTCAGTAAGATCATATCTTCATCTTTACAATATAAAGTTTTAGAAAAGAACATTTGCATACCAACAGTTTCGTGACTATTATAATTACTTCATATCAAATGATAGTTACTTTTTCACTATAATAGAAATAACAACATCTATATTGATTTTGTAGAAACTAAACCATGTGGTAAAAACATTACCAATGCTGGTGGTGAACTGGTCGTCCCTAATCAATCACCTTGTACGTGGCGGTTCATCAGACCTATTGGAGAGAAAATTTACATGAGTTTTACAAAAAATCAGTCCAATAGTTTTGAAATTTCAGTAAGTAAACCATTTGTATTCATAATTCATATCGATAACAGCCCTAATTTTATGTTCGAAAAACACTAATTTTTCACTGAACTAATACGTATTTTGATAAGGGTCCATTTGAAGCACGCCTCCGTGTGCAGGTTTTTTTCGCTGTGTTGAGGACCCATAAATGGCCTTGTGCGGTTTTCTGCAATTATGTCGGGTTGTTGTCTCTGACGTATTTCCCATGTCCTTTCTTTTTGTGTTAGCTTATGTTGCATAAGTGTTTGTCTTGGTTGTAAGAAATACAATCGTCAAAATATTGAATGATATTCTTATCCTTTTTTAATTCACCTAGATACATATACAAACACACACTTGATTAGCTAGTCTGTAATTTCAAATTCCGGTATATGTATTTATAATTTTTAATCGGAATGAATAATTTAAATTTTCAGTGTGTTAATGTTTAAATCGTATTGTGCATTTTTTTTATATTTGGTGTGAGTATTAGCCTTAAAAAAATATGTTTTTAAATTTCAAAATCTCAGCGTGTCATTTTAATTTTTGTCACTCTTTTTATATTTTCTCATTTGTTTTTTTTTCTATAAAAGATGACTTAAACAAGTTTAAAAGTAATATAGTTTTATAGGCTTGTTGGACTTCTCTATATCATTATTATTTGTTTTTGAAAGATTTCTTTTCCAATGTTTTTCGGTAGATATTGACTTTGGTCTTGCACCTTTAGACACGATGTAACGTTGAAAAGAAAAAAAGTAAACAAACCGATTAAGAATAAAGAAAAAGCTTTATCTGAAAAAATATTTGAATGTACCAAACAAAAGTTAAATTAATAAAACTACAAAAAAAAAAAAAATAGTGGCACACATGGAAAACATAATCTAAAACCACATCTAAATCCGGCTCTCTTCTAACTTTTTTTCATGTGTTTCATCTAAACAGACTATTACAAAAATTAGATTCGATTATCGTTATCTCCTTCTAAATGTAAAAGATATTATTTTATATAGTTATTCTCAAGTATTCATTAATAACATGATGTAACACTATCTGTTATTCTATTCATGACTGCATATTGACTATAATTTAACATTTAACAGTTACCAATATCGCTCATACGAGCAGACATTTCGACTTTTCCTGTATTCTGAGTGGCATTTCATGAAGTACATTGTTATTGAAAGAAAGTGAAACGAAATGTATTGGATTGTTTGCGTCAATTTATTGACGTATATATATTCGTAAATTTGTTACCAATGTCTAATAATTCAAAATTCGATAATTTTACTGTCCCGATTGTAGTATTCAGGTTATCCGCAGAGAAGCAATATATTTTCTCCACCGTAATGGTTATCAAATCTATTTTCAAATTTGATCAAACCAAACCGCCTTTTAGCGCTTCCACTTTCCAGTACTATGTAATAAAGAGGTAGGGCCAATATGCCGTGGATTTTGTCACAGAAGGGCCAATTTCAAAAAGTGCCGACAGAATAGAATTTATACATATTTATAAATACTATAAAAACAAAAAATGAAAATGCTTTTTGATCAATATCTCGATTTACATATATTATGATATGTGTTATAAATAGTTAATTCAACCCTCAAAAAGGATGAAAGTCTATAATGCGGAATTTAGGGTGTTTTTAGGACCGGGCTGAAGTACGTCCATTATTCATAGTTCATTATTCATTATTCAATAATGAATAATGAAATAGTTCATTATTCACTATTCAATATTGAAAAATGAATAATGAATAATGAAATGGTTTATGTTTCATTATTCAAATTGAACCGGTGAATAGTGAAAAAAATATAAAAAAAATTGACCGTGACACTATAGCTATATTTTGATTCGCAATGACCATAAAAGGGTTTACGGACGACCTAAATGCAACACTATGCATAAAAATGAGGAAATATAAAAAAAGAAGATGTGGTATTATTATCAACGAGACAAACATCCACAAAAGACCAAAATGACACAGACATCAACAACTATAGCTCACCGTACAGCCTACAACAATGAGCAAAGCCCATACCGCATAGTCAGCTATAAAATGCCCCAATAACACAATGTAAAATAATTTAAACAAGACAACTAACGGCCTTATTTAATTTTAAAAAATGAACGAAAAACAAATATGTAACACATAGACAAATGACAACCACTAAATTACAGACTCCTGAATTGGTACAGACACATACATAAATAATTCAACGGGGTTAAACATGTTAGCCAATTTTGAATTATGAAATGGATATTTTGAATAATGGAATGGACTGCTGCGACCTTTTAGCCCCTAAATATAGATAAACCTTATACCTCATTCGAAAGCTTATTGCGAGAGGAACACCATGTATATAGTCAACATGTTCCGCAACGCATATTAGAGGACTTAAATGTCGAAATACGCGTGAAAGTTAAGAAATAGCCAATTTTGAATAATAAAATGGATATTTTGAATAATGGAATGGACTGCTGCGACCCTTTAGCCTCTAATTATAGATAAACTTTATACCTCATTCGAAAGCTTATAACGAGAGAAACAAAATGTATATAGTCAACATGTTCCACAACGCATATTACAGGACTGAAATGTCGAAATACGCGTGAAAGTTAAGAAATAGCCAATTTTGAATAATGAAATGGATATTTTGAATAATGGAATGGACTGCTGCGACCCTTTAGCCTCTAATTATAGATAAACTTTATACCTCATTCGAAAGCTTATAACGAGAGAAACAAAATGTATATAGTCAACATGTTCCACAACGCATATTACAGGACTGAAATGTCGAAATACGCGTGAAAGTTAAGAAATAGCCAATTTTGAATAATGAAATGGATATTTTGAATAATGGAATGGACTGCTGCGACCGTTTTGCCCCTAATTATAGATAAACCTTATATCTCAATCGAAAGCTAATTACGAGAGGAACACAATGCATATAGTGAACATGTTCCGCAACGCATATCAGAGGACTAAAATGACGAAATACGCGTGAAAATTACGAAATAGCCAATTTTGAATAATGAAATGGATATTTTGAATAATGGAATGGACTGCTGCGACCCTATAGCCCCTAATTATAGATAAACCTTATACTTCGTTTGAAAGCCAATTTCGGGAGCAACACAATGTATATAGTCAACATGTTCCGCAACGCATATTACAGGACTTAAATGTCGAAATACTCGTGAAAGTTAAGAAATAGCCAATTTTGAATAATGAAATGGATATTTTGAATAATGGAATGGACTGCTGCGACCCTTTAGCCTCTAATTTTAGATAAACTTTATACCTCATTCGAAAGCTTATAACGAGAGGAACAAAATGTTTATAGTGAACATGTTCCACAACGCATATTAGAGGACTTAAATGTCGAAATACGCGTGAATGTTAAGAAATAGCCAATTTTGAATAATGAAATGGATATTTTGAATAATGGAATGGACTGCTGCGACCCTTTAGCCCCAATTATAGATAAACCTTATACCTCATTCGAAAGATTATAACGAGAGGAACAAAATGTATATAGTCAACATGTTCCGCAACGCATATTAGAGGACTTAAATGTCGAAATACGAGTGAAAGTTAAGAAATAGCCAATTTTGAATAATAAAATGGATATTTTGAATAATGGAATGGTCTGCTGCGATCCTTTAGCCTCTAATTATAGATAAACTTTATACCTCATTCGAAAGCTTATAACGAGAGGACAGAATGTATATAGTCAACATGTTCCACAACGCTTATTAGAGGACTAAAATGTCGAAATACGCGTGAAAATTAAGAAATAGCCAATTTGGAATAATGAAATGGATATTTTGAATAATGGAATGGACTGCTGCGACCCTTTAGCCGCTAATTATAGATAAACTTTATACCTAATTCGAAAGCTTATAACGAGAGGAACAAAATGTATATAGTCAACATGTTCCGCAACGCATATTACAGGACTTAAATGTCGAAATACGCGTGAAAGTTAAGAAATAGCAAATTTTGAATAATGAAATGGATATTTTGAATAATGGAATGGACTGCTGCGACCCTTTAGCCCCTAATTATAGATAAACTTTATACCTCATTCGAAAGCTTATAACGAGAGGACAGAATGTATATAGTCAACATGTTCCACAACGCTTATTAGAGGACTAAAATGTCGAAATACGCGTGAAAATTAAGAAATAGCCAATTTGGAACAATGAAATGGATATTTTGAATAATGGAATGGACTGCTGCGACCCTTTAGCCGCTAATTATAGATAAACTTTATACCTAATTCGAAAGCTTATAACGAGAGGAACAAAATGTATATAGTCAACATGTTCCGCAACGCATATTACAGGACTTAAATGTCGAAATACGCGTGAAAGTTAAGAAATAGCAAATTTTGAATAATGGAATGGACTGCTGCGACCCTTTAACCAAAAATTATAGATAAACCTTATACCTCATTCGAAAGCTTATAACGTGAGGAACAAAATGTATATAGTCAACATGTTCCGCAACGCATATTACAGGACTTAAATGTCGAAATACGCGTGAAAGTTAAGAAATAGCAAATTTTGAATAATGAAATGGATATTTTGAATAATGGAATGGACTGCCGCGACCTTTTAGCCCCTAATTATAGATAAACCTTATACCTCATTCGAAAGCTTATAACGAGAGGAACATAATGTATATAGTCAACATGTTCCGCAACGCATATTAGAGGACTTAAATGTCGAAATACGCGTGAAAGTTAAGAAATAGCCAATTTTGAATAATGAAATGGATATTTTGAATAATGGAATGGACTGCTGCGACCCTTTAGCCCCTAATTATAGATAAACATTATACCTCATTCGAAAGCTTATAACAAGAGGAACAAAATGTATATAGTCAACATGTTCCGCATATTAGAGGACTTAAATGTCGAAATACGCGTGAAAATTAAGAAATAGCCAATTTTGAATAATGAAATGGATATTTTGAATAATGGAATGGACTGCTGCGACCTTTTAGCCCCTAATTATAGATAAAATTTATACCTCATTCGAAAGCTTATAACAAGAGGAACAAAATGTATATAGTCAACATGTTCCGCAACGCATATTAGAGGACTTAAATGTCGAAATACGCGTGAAAGTTAAGAAATAGCCAATTTTGAATAATGAAATGGATATTTTGAATAATGGAATGGACTGCCGCGACCTTTTAGCCCCTAATAATAGATAAACTTTATACCTCATTCGAAAGCTTATATCGAGAGGAACAAAATGTATATAGTTAACATGTTCCGCAACGCATATTAGAGGACTTAAATGTCGAAATACGCGTGAAAATTAAGAAATAGCCAATTTTGAATAATGAAATGGAAATTTTGAATAATGGAATGGACTGCTGCGACCTTTTAGCCCCTAAATATAGATAAACCTTATACCTCATTCGAAAGCTTATTGCGAGAGGAACACCATGTATATAGTCAACATGTTCCGCATATTAGAGGACTTAAATGTCGAAATACGCGTGAATGTTAAGAAATAGCCAATTTTGAATAATGAAATGGATATTTTGAATAATGGAATGGACTGCTGCGACCCTTTAGCCCCAATTATAGATAAACCTTATACCTCATTCGAAAGCTTATAACAAGAGGAACAAAATGTATATAGTCAACATGTTCCGCAACGCATATTAGAGGACTTAAATGTCGAAATACGCGTGAAAGTTAAGAAATAGCCAATTTTGAATAATGAAATGGATATTTTGAATAATGGAATGGACTGCCGCGACCTTTTAGCCCCTAATAATAGATAAACTTTATACCTCATTCGAAAGCTTATATCGAGAGGAACAAAATGTATATAGTTAACATGTTCCGCAACGCATATTAGAGGACTTAAATGTCGAAATACGCGTGAAAATTAAGAAATAGCCAATTTTGAATAATGAAATGGAAATTTTGAATAATGGAATGGACTGCTGCGACCTTTTAGCCCCTAAATATAGATAAACCTTATACCTCATTCGAAAGCTTATTGCGAGAGGAACACCATGTATATAGTCAACATGTTCCGCAACGCATATTAGAGGACTTAAATGTCGAAATACGCGTGAAAGTTAAGAAATAGCCAATTTTGAATAATAAAATGGATATTTTGAATAATGGAATGGACTGCTGCGACCCTTTAGCCTCTAATTATAGATAAACTTTATACCTCATTCAAAAGCTTATAACGAGAGAAACAAAATGAATATAGTCAACATGTTCCACAACGCATATTACAGGACTGAAATGTCGAAATACGCGTGAAAGTTAAGAAATAGCCAATTTTGAATAATGAAATGGATATTTTAAATAATGGAATGGACTGCTGCGACCGTTTTGCCCCTAATTATAGATAAACCTTATATCTCAATCGAAAGCTAATTACGAGAGGAACACAATGCATATAGTGAACATGTTCCGCAACGCATATCAGAGGACTAAAATGACGAAATACGCGTGAAAATTACGAAATAGCCAATTTTGAATAATGAAATGGATATTTTGAATAATGGAATGGACTGCTGCGACCCTATAGCCCCTAATTATAGATAAACCTTATACTTCGTTTGAAAGCCAATTTCGGGAGCAACACAATGTATATAGTCAACATGTTCCGCAACGCATATTACAGGACTTAAATGTCGAAATACTCGTGAAAGTTAAGAAATAGCCAATTTTGAATAATGAAATGGATATTTTGAATAATGGAATGGACTGCTGCGACCCTTTAGCCTCTAATTATAGATAAACTTTATACCTCATTCGAAAGCTTATAACGAGAGGAACAAAATGTTTATAGTGAACATGTTCCACAACGCATATTAGAGGACTTAAATGTCGAAATACGCGTGAATGTTAAGAAATAGCCAATTTTGAATAATGAAATGGATATTTTGAATAATGGAATGGACTGCTGCGACCCTTTAGCCCCAATTATAGATAAACCTTATACCTCATTCGAAAGATTATAACGAGAGGAACAAAATGTATATAGTCAACATGTTCCGCAACGCATATTAGAGGACTTAAATGTCGAAATACGAGTGAAAGTTAAGAAATAGCCAATTTTGAATAATAAAATGGATATTTTGAATAATGGAATGGTCTGCTGCGATCCTTTAGCCTCTAATTATAGATAAACTTTATACCTCATTCGAAAGCTTATAACGAGAGGACAGAATGTATATAGTCAACATGTTCCACAACGCTTATTAGAGGACTAAAATGTCGAAATACGCGTGAAAATTAAGAAATAGCCAATTTGGAATAATGAAATGGATATTTTGAATAATGGAATGGACTGCTGCGACCCTTTAGCCGCTAATTATAGATAAACTTTATACCTAATTCGAAAGCTTATAACGAGAGGAACAAAATGTATATAGTCAACATGTTCCGCAACGCATATTACAGGACTTAAATGTCGAAATACGCGTGAAAGTTAAGAAATAGCAAATTTTGAATAATGAAATGGATATTTTGAATAATGGAATGGACTGCTGCGACCCTTTAGCCCCTAATTATAGATAAACTTTATACCTCATTCGAAAGCTTATAACGAGAGGACAGAATGTATATAGTCAACATATTCCACAACGCTTATTAGAGGACTAAAATGTCGAAATACGCGTGAAAATTAAGAAATAGCCAATTTGGAACAATGAAATGGATATTTTGAATAATGGAATGGACTGCTGCGACCCTTTAGCCGCTAATTATAGATAAACTTTATACCTAATTCGAAAGCTTATAACGAGAGGAACAAAATGTATATAGTCAACATGTTCCGCAACGCATATTACAGGACTTAAATGTCGAAATACGCGTGAAAGTTAAGAAATAGCAAATTTTGAATAATGGAATGGACTGCTGCGACCCTTTAACCAAAAATTATAGATAAACCTTATACCTCATTCGAAAGCTTATAACGTGAGGAACAAAATGTATATAGTCAACATGTTCCGCAACGCATATTACAGGACTTAAATGTCGAAATACGCGTGAAAGTTAAGAAATAGCAAATTTTGAATAATGAAATGGATATTTTGAATAATGGAATGGACTGCCGCGACCTTTTAGCCCCTAATTATAGATAAACCTTATACCTCATTCGAAAGCTTATAACGAGAGGAACATAATGTATATAGTCAACATGTTCCGCAACGCATATTAGAGGACTTAAATGTCGAAATACGCGTGAAAGTTAAGAAATAGCCAATTTTGAGTAATGAAATGGATATTTTGAATAATGGAATGGACTGCTGCGACCCTTTAGCCCCTAATTATAGATAAACTTTATACCTCATTCGAAAGCTTATAACAAGAGGAACAAAATGTATATAGTCAACATGTTCCGCATATTAGAGGACTTAAATGTCGAAATACGCGTGAAAATTAAGAAATAGCCAATTTTGAATAATGAAATGGATATTTTGAATAATGGAATGGACTGCTGCGACCTTTTAGCCCCTAATTATAGATAAAATTTATACCTCATTCGAAAGCTTATAACAAGAGGAACAAAATGTATATAGTCAACATGTTCCGCAACGCATATTAGAGGACTTAAATGTCGAAATACGCGTGAAAGTTAAGAAATAGCCAATTTTGAATAATGAAATGGATATTTTGAATAATGGAATGGACTGCCGCGACCTTTTAGCCCCTAATAATAGATAAACTTTATACCTCATTCGAAAGCTTATATCGAGAGGAACAAAATGTATATAGTTAACATGTTCCGCAACGCATATTAGAGGACTTAAATGTCGAAATACGCGTGAAAATTAAGAAATAGCCAATTTTGAATAATGAAATGGAAATTTTGAATAATGGAATGGACTGCTGCGACCTTTTAGCCCCTAATAATAGATAAACTTTATACCTCATTCGAAAGCTTATAACAAGAGGAACAAAATGTATATAGTCAACATGTTCCGCAACGCATATTAGAGGACTTAAATGTCGAAATACGCGTGAAAGTTAAGAAATAGCCAATTTTGAATAATGAAATGGATATTTTGAATAATGAAATGGACTGCTGCGACCTTTAAGCCCCTAATTATAGATAAAATCTATACCTAATTCGAAAGCTTATAACGAAAGGAACAAAATGTATATAGTCCACATATTCTGCAATGCATATTAGAGGACTTAAATGTCGAAATACGCGTAAAAGTTAAGAAATAGCCAATTTTGAATAATGAAATGAATATTTTGAATAATGGAATGGACTGCTGCGACCCTTTAACCAAAATTATAGATAAACCTTATACCTCATTCGAAAGCTTATATCGTGAGGAACAAAATGTATATAGTCAACATGTTCCGCAACGCATATTAGAGGACTTAAATGTCGAAATACGCGTGAAAGTTAATAAATAGCCAATTTTGAATAATGAAATGGATATTTTGAATAATGGAATGGACTGCTGCGACCCTTTAGCCTCTAATTATAGATAAACTTTATACCTCATTCGAAAGCTTATAACGAGAGAAACAAAATGTATATAGTCAACATGTTCCACAACGCATATTACAGGACTGAAATGTCGAAATACGCGTGAAAGTTAAGAAATAGCCAATTTTGAATAATGAAATGGATATTTTGAATAATGGAATGGACTGCTGCGACCGTTTTGCCCCTAATTATAGATAAACCTTATATCTCAATCGAAATCTAATTACGAGAGGAACACAATGCATATAGTGAACATGTTCCGCAACGCATATCAGAGGACTAAAATGACGAAATACGCGTGAAAATTACGAAATAGCCAATTTTGAATAATGAAATGGATATTTTGAATAATGGAATGGACTGCTGCGACCCTATAGCCCCTAATTATAGATAAACCTTATACTTCGTTTGAAAGCCAATTTCGGGAGCAACACAATGTATATAGTCAACATGTTCCGCAACGCATATTACAGGACTTAAATGTCGAAATACTCGTGAAAGTTAAGAAATAGCCAATTTTGAATAATGAAATGGATATTTTGAATAATGGAATGGACTGCTGCGACCCTTTAGCCCCAATTATAGATAAACCTTATACCTCATTCGAAAGATTATAATGAGAGGAACAAAATGTATATAGTCAACATGTTCCGCAACGCATATTAGAGGACTTAAATGTCGAAATACGAGTGAAAGTTAAGAAATAGCCAATTTTGAATAATAAAATGGATATTTTGAATAATGGAATGGTCTGCTGCGACCCTTTAGCCTCTAATTATAGATAAACTTTATACCTCATTCGAAAGCTTATAACGAGAGGACAGAATGTATATAGTCAACATGTTCCACAACGCTTATTAGAGGACTAAAATGTCGAAATACGCGTGAAAATTAAGAAATAGCCAATTTGGAATAATGAAATGGATATTTTGAATAATGGAATGGACTGCTGCGACCCTTTAGCCGCTAATTATAGATAAACTTTATTCCCTAATTCGAAAGCTTATAACGAGAGGAACAAAATGATATAGTCAACATGTTCCGCCACGCATATTAGAGGACTTAAATGTCGAAATACGCGTGAAAATTAGGAAATCGCCAATTTTGAATAATGAAATGGATATTTTGAATAATGGAATGGACTGCTGCGACCTTTTAGTCCCTAGTTATAGATAAACTTTATACCTCATTCGAAAGCTTATAACGTGAGGAACAAAATGTATATTGTCAACATGTTCCGCAACGCATATTACAGGACTTAAATGTCGAAATACGCGTGAAAGTTAAGAAATAGCCAATTTTGAATAATGAAATGGATATTTTGAATAATGGAATGGACTGCTGCGACCCTTTAACCAAAAATTATAGATAAACCTTATACCTCATTCGAAAGCTTATAACGTGAGGAACAAAATGTATATAGTCAACATGTTCCGCAACGCATATTACAGGACTTAAATGTCGAAATACGCGTGAAAGTTAAGAAATAGCAAATTTTGAATAATGAAATGGATATTTTGAATAATGGAATGGACTGCCGCGACCTTTTAGCCCCTAATTATAGATAAACCTTATACCTCATTCGAAAGCTTATAACGAGAGGAACATAATGTATATAGTCAACATGTTCCGCAACGCATATTAGAGGACTTAAATGTCGAAATACGCGTGAAAGTTAAGAAATAGCAAATTTTGAATAATGGAATGGACTGCTGCGACCCTTTAACCAAAAATTATAGATAAACCTTATACCTCATTCGAAAGCTTATAACGTGAGGAACAAAATGTATATAGTCAACATGTTCCGCAACGCATATTACAGGACTTAAATGTCGAAATACGCGTGAAAGTTAAGAAATAGAAAATTTTGAATAATGAAATGGATATTTTGAATAATGGAATGGACTGCCGCGACCTTTTAGCCCCTAATTATAGATAAACCTTATACCTCATTCGAAAGCTTATAACGAGAGGAACATAATGTATATAGTCAACATGTTCCGCAACGCATATTAGAGGACTTAAATGTCGAAATACGCCTGAAAGTTAAGAAATAGCCAATTTTGAATAATGAAATGGATATTTTGAATAATGAAATGGACTGCTGCGACCTTAAAGCCCCTAATTATAGATAAAATCTATACCTAATTCGAAAGCTTATAACGAGAGGAACAAAATGTATATAGTCCACATATTCTGCAATGCATATTAGAGGACTTAAATGTCGAAATACGCGTAAAAGTTAAGAAATAGCCAATTTTGAATAATGAAATGAATATTTTGAATAATGGAATGGACTGCCGCGACCTTTTAGCCCCTAATTATAGATAAACCTTATACCTCATTCGAAAGCTTATAACGAGAGGAACATAATGTATATAGTCAACATGTTCCGCAACGCATATTACAGGACTTAAATGTCGAAATACGCGTGAAAGTTAAGAAATAGCAAATTTTGAATAATGAAATGGATATTTTGAATAATGGAATGGACTGCTGCGACCCTTTAACCAAAAATTATAGATAAACCTTATACCTCATTCGAAAGCTTATAACGTGAGGAACAAAATGTATATAGTCAACATGTTCCGCAACGCATATTACAGGACTTAAATGTCGAAATACGCGTGAAAGTTAAGAAATAGCAAATTTTGAATAATGAAATGGATATTTTGAATAATGGAATGGACTGCCGCGACCTTTTAGCCCCTAATTATAGATAAACCTTATACCTCATTCGAAAGCTTATAACGAGAGGAACATAATGTATATAGTCAACATGTTCCGCAACGCATATTAGAGGACTTAAATGTCGAAATACGCGTGAAAGTTAAGAAATAGCCAATTTTGAATAATGAAATGGATATTTTGAATAATGGAATGGACTGCTGCGACCCTTTAGCCCCTAATTATAGATAAACTTTATACCTCATTCGAAAGCTTATAACAAGAGGAACAAAATGTATATAGTCAACATGTTCCGCATATTAGAGGACTTAAATGTCGAAATACGCGTGAAAATTAAGAAATAGCCAATTTTGAATAATGAAATGGATATTTTGAATAATGGAATGGACTGCTGCGACCTTTTAGCCCCTAATAATAGATAAACTTTATACCTCATTCGAAAGCTTATAACAAGAGGAACAAAATGTATATAGTCAACATGTTCCGCAACGCATATTAGAGGACTTAAATGTCGAAATACGCGTGAAAGTTAAGAAATAGCCAATTTTGAATAATGAAATGGATATTTTGAATAATGGAATGGACTGCTGCGACCTTTAAGCCCCTAATAATAGATAAAATCTATACCTAATTCGAAAGCTTATAACGAGAGGAACAAAATGTATATAGTCCACATATTCTGCAATGCATATTAGAGGACTTAAATGTCGAAATACGCGTAAAAGTTAAGAAATAGCCAATTTTGAATAATGATATGAATATTTTGAATAATGGAATGGACTGCTGCGACCCTTTAACCAAAAATTATAGATAAACCTTATACCTCATTCGAAAGCTTATAACGTGAGGAACAAAATGTATATAGTCAACATGTTCCGCAACGTATATTAGAGGACTTAAATGTCGAAATACGCGTGAAAGTTAATAAATAGCCAATTTTGAATAATGAAATGGATATTTTGAATAATGGAATGGACTGCTGCGACCCTTTAGCCTCTAATTATAGATAAACTTTATACCTCATTCGAAAGCTTATAACGAGAGAAACAAAATGTATATAGTCAACATGTTCCACAACGCATATTACAGGACTGAAATTTCGAAATACGCGTGAAAGTTAAGAAATAGCCAATTTTGAATAATGAAATGGATATTTTGAATAATGGAATGGACTGCTGCGACCGTTTTGCCCCTAATTATAGATAAACCTTATATCTCAATCGAAATCTAATTACGAGAGGAACACAATGCATATAGTGAACATGTTCCGCAACGCATATCAGAGGACTAAAATGACGAAATACGCGTGAAAATTACGAAATAGCCAATTTTGAATAATGAAATGGATATTTTGAATAATGGAATGGACTGCTGCGACCCTATAGCCCCTAATTATAGATAAACCTTATACTTCGTTTGAAAGCCAATTTCGGGAGCAACACAATGTATATAGTCAACATGTTCCGCAACGCATATTACAGGACTTAAATGTCGAAATACTCGTGAAAGTTAAGAAATAGCCAATTTTGAATAATGAAATGGATATTTTGAATAATGGAATGGACTGCTGCGACCCTTTAGCCCCAATTATAGATAAACCTTATACCTCATTCGAAAGATTATAATGAGAGGAACAAAATGTATATAGTCAACATGTTCCGCAACGCATATTAGAGGACTTAAATGTCGAAATACGAGTGAAAGTTAAGAAATAGCCAATTTTGAATAATAAAATGGATATTTTGAATAATGGAATGGTCTGCTGCGACCCTTTAGCCTCTAATTATAGATAAACTTTATACCTCATTCGAAAGCTTATAACGAGAGGACAGAATGTATATAGTCAACATGTTCCACAACGCTTATTAGAGGACTAAAATGTCGAAATACGCGTGAAAATTAAGAAATAGCCAATTTGGAATAATGAAATGGATATTTTGAATAATGGAATGGACTGCTGCGACCCTTTAGCCGCTAATTATAGATAAACTTTATTCCCTAATTCGAAAGCTTATAACGAGAGGAACAAAATGATATAGTCAACATGTTCCGCCACGCATATTAGAGGACTTAAATGTCGAAATACGCGTGAAAATTAGGAAATCGCCAATTTTGAATAATGAAATGGATATTTTGAATAATGGAATGGACTGCTGCGACCTTTTAGTCCCTAGTTATAGATAAACTTTATACCTCATTCGAAAGCTTATAACGTGAGGAACAAATGTATATTGTCAACATGTTCCGCAACGCATATTACAGGACTTAAATGTCGAAATACGCGTGAAAGTTAAGAAATAGCCAATTTTGAATAATGAAATGGATATTTTGAATAATGGAATGGACTGCTGCGACCCTTTAACCAAAAATTATAGATAAACCTTATACCTCATTCGAAAGCTTATAACGTGAGGAACAAAATGTATATAGTCAACATGTTCCGCAACGCATATTACAGGACTTAAATGTCGAAATACGCGTGAAAGTTAAGAAATAGCAAATTTTGAATAATGAAATGGATATTTTGAATAATGGAATGGACTGCCGCGACCTTTTAGCCCCTAATTATAGATAAACCTTATACCTCATTCGAAAGCTTATAACGAGAGGAACATAATGTATATAGTCAACATGTTCCGCAACGCATATTAGAGGACTTAAATGTCGAAATACGCGTGAAAGTTAAGAAATAGCAAATTTTGAATAATGGAATGGACTGCTGCGACCCTTTAACCAAAAATTATAGATAAACCTTATACCTCATTCGAAAGCTTATAACGTGAGGAACAAAATGTATATAGTCAACATGTTCCGCAACGCATATTACAGGACTTAAATGTCGAAATACGCGTGAAAGTTAAGAAATAGAAAATTTTGAATAATGAAATGGATATTTTGAATAATGGAATGGACTGCCGCGACCTTTTAGCCCCTAATTATAGATAAACCTTATACCTCATTCGAAAGCTTATAACGAGAGGAACATAATGTATATAGTCAACATGTTCCGCAACGCATATTAGAGGACTTAAATGTCGAAATACGCCTGAAAGTTAAGAAATAGCCAATTTTGAATAATGAAATGGATATTTTGAATAATGAAATGGACTGCTGCGACCTTAAAGCCCCTAATTATAGATAAAATCTATACCTAATTCGAAAGCTTATAACGAGAGGAACAAAATGTATATAGTCCACATATTCTGCAATGCATATTAGAGGACTTAAATGTCGAAATACGCGTAAAAGTTAAGAAATAGCCAATTTTGAATAATGAAATGAATATTTTGAATAATGGAATGGACTGCCGCGACCTTTTAGCCCCTAATTATAGATAAACCTTATACCTCATTCGAAAGCTTATAACGAGAGGAACATAATGTATATAGTCAACATGTTCCGCAACGCATATTAGAGGACTTAAATGTCGAAATACGCGTGAAAGTTAAGAAATAGCCAATTTTGAATAATGAAATGGATATTTTGAATAATGGAATGGACTGCTGCGACCCTTTAGCCCCTAATTATAGATAAACTTTATACCTCATTCGAAAGCTTATAACAAGAGGAACAAAATGTATATAGTCAACATGTTCCGCATATTAGAGGACTTAAATGTCGAAATACGCGTGAAAATTAAGAAATAGCCAATTTTGAATAATGAAATGGATATTTTGAATAATGGAATGGACTGCTGCGACCTTTTAGCCCCTAATTATAGATAAAATTTATACCTCATTCGAAAGCTTATAACAAGAGGAACAAAATGTATATAGTCAACATGTTCCGCAACGCATATTAGAGGACTTAAATGTCGAAATACGCGTGAAAGTTAAGAAATAGCCAATTTTGAATAATGAAATGGATATTTTGAATAATGGAATGGACTGCCGCGACCTTTTAGCCCCTAATAATAGATAAACTTTATACCTCATTCGAAAGCTTATATCGAGAGGAACAAAATGTATATAGTTAACATGTTCCGCAACGCATATTAGAGGACTTAAATGTCGAAATACGCGTGAAAATTAAGAAATAGCCAATTTTGAATAATGAAATGGAAATTTTGAATAATGGAATGGACTGCTGCGACCTTTTAGCCCCTAATAATAGATAAACTTTATACCTCATTCGAAAGCTTATAACAAGAGGAACAAAATGTATATAGTCAACATGTTCCGCAACGCATATTAGAGGACTTAAATGTCGAAATACGCGTGAAAGTTAAGAAATAGCCAATTTTGAATAATGAAATGGATATTTTGAATAATGGAATGGACTGCTGCGACCTTTAAGCCCCTAATTATAGATAAAATCTATACCTAATTCGAAAGCTTATAACGAGAGGAACAAAATGTATATAGTCCACATATTCTGCAATGCATATTAGAGGACTTAAATGTCGAAATACGCGTAAAAGTTAAGAAATAGCCAATTTTGAATAATGAAATGAATATTTTGAATAATGGAATGGACTGCTGCGACCCTTTAACCAAAAATTATAGATAAACCTTATACCTCATTCGAAAGCTTATAACGTGAGGAACAAAATGTATATAGTCAACATGTTCCGCAACGCATATTAGAGGACTTAAATGTCGAAATACGCGTGAAAGTTAATAAATAGCCAATTTTGAATAATGAAATGGATATTTTGAATAATGGAATGGACTGCTGCGACCCTTTAGCCTCTAATTATAGATAAACTTTATACCTCATTCGAAAGCTTATAACGAGAGAAACAAAATGTATATAGTCAACATGTTCCACAACGCATATTAGAGGACTGAAATGTCGAAATACGCGTGAAAGTTAAGAAATAGCCAATTTTGAATAATGAAATGGATATTTTGAATAATGGAATGGACTGCTGCGACCGTTTTGCCCCTAATTATAGATAAACCTTATATCTCAATCGAAAGCTAATTACGAGAGGAACACAATGCATATAGTGAACATGTTCCGGAACGCATATCAGAGGACTAAAATGACGAAATACGCGTGAAAATTACGAAATAGCCAATTTTGAATAATGAAATGGATATTTTGAATAATGGAATGGACTGCTGCGACCCTATAGCCCCTAATTATAGATAAACCTTATACTTCGTTTGAAAGCCAATTTCGGGAGCAACACAATGTATATAGTCAACATGTTCCGCAACGCATATTACAGGACTTAAATGTCGAAATACTCGTGAAAGTTAAGAAATAGCCAATTTTGAATAATGAAATGGATATTTTGAATAATGGAATGGACTGCTGCGACCCTTTAGCCCCAATTATAGATAAACCTTATACCTCATTCGAAAGATTATAACGAGAGGAACAAAATGTATATAGTCAACATGTTCCGCAACGCATATTAGAGGACTTAAATGTCGAAATACGAGTGAAAGTTAAGAAATAGCCAATTTTGAATAATAAAATGGATATTTTGAATAATGGAATGGTCTGCTGCGACCCTTTAGCCTCTAATTATAGATAAACTTTATACCTCATTCGAAAGCTTATAACGAGAGGACAGAATGTATATAGTCAACATGTTCCACAACGCTTATTAGAGGACTAAAATGTCGAAATACGCGTGAAAATTAAGAAATAGCCAATTTGGAATAATGAAATGGATATTTTGAATAATGGAATGGACTGCTGCGACCCTTTAGCCGCTAATTATAGATAAACTTTATTCCCTAATTCGAAAGCTTATAACGAGAGGAACGAAATGATATAGTCAACATGTTCCGCCACGCATATTAGAGGACTTAAATGTCGAAATACGCGTTAAAATTAGGAAATCGCCAATTTTGAATAATGAAATGGATATTTTGAATAATGGAATGGACTGCTGCGACCTTTTAGTCCCTAGTTATAGATAAACTTTATACCTCATTCGAAAGCTTATATCGAGAGGAACAAAATGTATATAGTCAACATGTTCCGCAACGCATATAGAGGACTTAAATGTTGAAATACGCGTGAAAGTTAAGAAATAGCCAATTTTAAATAATGAAATGGATATTTTGAATAATGGAATGGACTGCTGCGACCCTTTAACCAAAAATTATAGATAAACCTTATACCTCATTCGAAAGCTTATAACGTGAGGAACAAAATGTATATAGTCAACATGTTCCGCAACGCATATTACAGGACTTAAATGTCGAAATACGCGTGAAAGTTAAGAAATAGCAAATTTTGAATAATGAAATGGATATTTTGAATAATGGAATGGACTGCCGCGACCTTTTAGCCCCTAATTATAGATAAACCTTATACCTCATTCGAAAGCTTATAACGAGAGGAACATAATGTATATAGTCAACATGTTCCGCAACGCATATTAGAGGACTTAAATGTCGAAATACGCGTGAAAGTTAAGAAATAGCCAATTTTGAATAATGAAATGGATATTTTGAATAATGGAATGGACTGCTGCGACCCTTTAGCCCCTAATTATAGATAAACTTTATACCTCATTCGAAAGCTTATAACAAGAGGAACAAAATGTATATAGTCAACATGTTCCGCATATTAGAGGACTTAAATGTCGAAATACGCGTGAAAATTAAGAAATAGCCAATTTTGAATAATGAAATGGATATTTTGAATAATGGAATGGACTGCTGCGACCTTTTAGCCCCTAATAATAGATAAACTTTATACCTCATTCGAAAGCTTATAACAAGAGGAACAAAATGTATATAGTCAACATGTTCCGCAACGCATATTAGAGGACTTAAATGTCGAAATACGCGTGAAAGTTAAGAAATAGCCAATTTTGAATAATGAAATGGATATTTTGAATAATGGAATGGACTGCTGCGACCTTTAAGCCCCTAATAATAGATAAAATCTATACCTAATTCGAAAGCTTATAACGAGAGGAACAAAATGTATATAGTCCACATATTCTGCAATGCATATTAGAGGACTTAAATGTCGAAATACGCGTAAAAGTTAAGAAATAGCCAATTTTGAATAATGATATGAATATTTTGAATAATGGAATGGACTGCTGCGACCCTTTAACCAAAAATTATAGATAAACCTTATACCTCATTCGAAAGCTTATAACGTGAGGAACAAAATGTATATAGTCAACATGTTCCGCAACGTATATTAGAGGACTTAAATGTCGAAATACGCGTGAAAGTTAATAAATAGCCAATTTTGAATAATGAAATGGATATTTTGAATAATGGAATGGACTGCTGCGACCCTTTAGCCTCTAATTATAGATAAACTTTATACCTCATTCGAAAGCTTATAACGAGAGAAACAAAATGTATATAGTCAACATGTTCCACAACGCATATTACAGGACTGAAATTTCGAAATACGCGTGAAAGTTAAGAAATAGCCAATTTTGAATAATGAAATGGATATTTTGAATAATGGAATGGACTGCTGCGACCGTTTTGCCCCTAATTATAGATAAACCTTATATCTCAATCGAAAGCTAATTACGAGAGGAACACAATGCATATAGTGAACATGTTCCGCAACGCATATCAGAGGACTAAAATGACGAAATACGCGTGAAAATTACGAAATAGCCAATTTTGAATAATGAAATGGATATTTTGAATAATGGAATGGACTGCTGCGACCCTATAGCCCCTAATTATAGATAAACCTTATACTTCGTTTGAAAGCCAATTTCGGGAGCAACACAATGTATATAGTCAACATGTTCCGCAACGCATATTACAGGACTTAAATGTCGAAATACTCGTGAAAGTTAAGAAATAGCCAATTTTGAATAATGAAATGGATATTTTGAATATTTTGGCTATTTCTTAACTTTCACGCGTATTTCGACATTTAAGTCCTCTAATATGCGTTGCGGAACATGTTGACTATATACATTATGTTCCTCTCGTTATAAGCTTTCGAATTGGGTATAAGATTTATCTATAATTAGGGGCTAAAAGGTAGCGGCAGTCCATTCCATTATTCAAAATATCCATTTCATTATTCAAAATTGGCTATTTCTTAACTTTCACGCGTATTTCGACATTTAAGTCCTCTAATGTGCGTTGCAGAACATGTTAACTATATACATTTTGTTCCTCTCGTTATATGTTTTCGAATGAGGTATAAAGTTTATCTATAACTAGGGTCTAAAGGGTCGCAGCAGTCCATTCCATTATTCAAAATATCCATTTCATTATTCAAAATTGGCTATTTCTTAACTTTCACGAGTATTTCGACATTTAAGTCCTCTAATATGCGTTGCGGAACATGTTGACTATATACATTGTGTTCTTCTCGAAATAAGCTTTCAAACGAGGTATAAGGTTTATCTATAATTAGGGGCTATAGGGTCGCAGCAGTCCATTCCATTATTCAAAATATCCATTTCATTATTCAAAATTGGCTATTTCTTAACTTTCACGCGTATTTCGACATTTAAGTCCTCTAATATGCGTTGCTGAACATGTTGACTATATACATTTTGTTCCTCTCGTTATAAGCTTTCAAATGAGGTATAAAGTTTATCTATAATTAGGGGCTAAAGGGTCGCAGCAGTCCATTCCATTATTCAAAATATCCATTTCATTATTCAAAATTGGCTATTTCTTAACTTTCACGAGTATTTCGACATTTAAGTCCTCTAATATGCGTTGCGGAACATGTTGACTGTATACATTTTGTTCCTCTCGTTATAAGCTTTCGAATGAGGTATGAGGTTTATCTATAATTTTGGGTTAAAGGGTCGCAGCAGTCCATTCCATTATTCAAAATATCCATTTCATTATTCAAAATTGGCTATTTCTTAATTTTCACGCGTATTTCGACATTTAAGTCCTCTAATATGCGTTGCGGAACATGTTGACTATATACATTATGTTCCTCTCGTTATAAGCTTTCGAATTGGGTATAAGATTTATCTATAATTAGGGGCTAAAAGGTCGCGGCAGTCCATTCCATTATTCAAAATATCCATTTAATTATTCAAAATTGGCTATTTCTTAACTTTCACGCGTATTTCGACATGTAAGTCCTGTAATATGCGTTGCGGAATATGTTGACTATATACATTTTGTTTCTCTTGTTATAAGCTTTCGAATAAGGTATAAATTTTATCTATAATTAGGGGCTTAAGGGTCGCAGCAGTCCATTCCATTATTTAAAATATCCATTTCATTATTCAAAATTGGCTATTTCTTAACATTCACGAGTATTTCGACATTTAAGTCCTCTAATATGCGTTGCGGAACATGTTGACTTTATACATTATGTTCCTCCCGTTATAAGCTTTCGAATTGGGTAGAAGGTTTATCTATAATTAGGGGCTAAAAGGTCGCGGCAGTCCATTTCATTATTCAAAATATCCATTTCATTATTCAAAATTGGCTATTTCTTAATTTTCACGCATATTTCGACATTTAAGTCCTCTTATATGCGTTGCGGAACATGTTGACTATATACATTTTGTTCCTCTCGTTATAAGCTTTCGAATGAGGTATAAAATGTATCTATAATTAGGGGCTAAAGGGTCGCAGCAGTCCATTCCATTATTCAAAATATCCATTTCATTATTCAAAATTGGCTATTTCTTAACTTTCACGCGTATTTCGACATTTAAGTCCTCTAATATGCGTTGCGGAACATGTTGACTATATACATTATGTTCCTCTCGTTATAAGCTTTCGAATGAGGTATAAGTTTTATCTTTAATTTGGGGTTGAAGGGTCGGAGCAGTCCATTCCATTATTCAAAATATCCATTTCATTATTCAAAATTGGCTATTTCTTAACTTTCACGCGTATTTCGACATTTAAGTCCTCTAATATGCGTTGCGGAACATGTTGACTATATACATTTTGTTCTTCTCGTTATAAGCTTTCGAATGAGGTATAAAGTTTATCTATAATTAGGGGCTAAAGGGTCGCAGCAGTCCATTCCATTATTCAAAATATCCATTTCATTATTCAAAATTGGCTATTTCTTAACTTTCACGCGTATTTCGACATTTAAGTCCTCTAATATGCGTTGCGGAACATACTGAAATATGTGAACGTAAGCCAAGAAAATATTTAATCGACCCCTACCCCCAATTTGGATCGCCAGACGCCAATATTGACCATACCTACCTCGGATCTTTTCACCCTGGAGACATAACTGGGCATGTCATTGGTCCATACGAGCTGTCATTTTTACCGTTAATGCCTTGGTTAACTTTAACGAGTGTTTTCCAACATAAATAGGTGCCTTATTAACCGGAAAACACGATAAACCATCATAAAAATCAAGAAAACCAACATAAAGGCAAATATCAATTATTATAGTAAAAATCATCCCCCAGCACCGCCCAGACATGCCATTAAGGTATTTTATAGCTCAAACTAATGCTTAGGGTGTCTACTACATGCCTGAATCTTTATTTATACTGAAATATGTGAACGTAAGCCAAGAAAATATTTAATCGACCCCTACCCCCTATTTGGATCGCCAGACGCCAATATTGACCATACCTACCCCGGATCTTTTCACCCTAGAGACAAAACTGAGCATTTCATTGGTCCAGACAAGGTGTCATTTTTACCGTAAAGGCATTGGCTAACTTTAAAATGTATTTTACTAATTAAATAGGTGCATCATTAAGCGAAAAACACGAAAAACCATCATAAAAACCAAGAAAACCAACATAAAGGCAAATGTCAATTATAGTGAAAATCTTCCCCCCAGCACCGCCCAGACATGCAATTGAGGTATATCATAGCTCAAACTAATGCTTAGGTAGTCTTATACATGCCTGAATCTTTATTTATACTGAAATATGTGAACGTAAGCCATGAAAATATTTAATCGACCCCTACCCTTTATTTGGATCGCCAGACGCCAATATTGACCATACCTACCCCGGATCTTTTCACCCTAGAGACAAAACTGAGCATGCCATTGGTCCATACAAGGTGTCATTTTTACCGTAAAGGCCTTGGCTAACTTTAAAATGTATTTTGCAAATTAAATAGGTGCATCATTAGGCGAAAAACACGAAAAACCATCATAAAAACCAAGAAAACCAACATAAAGGCAAATATCAATTTTAGTAAAAATCTTCCTCCAGCACCGCCCAGACATGCCATTGAGGTATTTTATAGCTCAAACTAATGCTTAGGGTGTCTACTACATGCCTGAATCTTTATTTATACTGAAATATGTGAACGTAAGCCAAAAAAATATTTAATCGACCCCTACCCCCTATTTGGATCGCCAGACGCCAATATTGACCATACCTACCCCGGATCTTTTCACCCTAGAGACAAAACTGAGCATTTCATTGGTCCATACAAGGTGTCATTTTTACCGTAAAGGCCTTGGCTAACTTTAAAATGTATTTTGCAAATTAAATAGGTGCATCATTAAGCGGAAAACACGAAAAACCATCATAAAAACCAAGAAAACCAACATAAAGGCAAATGTCAATTATAGTGAAAATCTTCCCCCAGCACCGCTTAGACATGCAATTGAGGTATATCATAGCTCAAACTAATGCTTAGGATGTCTTATACATGCCTGAATCTTTATTTATACTGAAATATGTGAACGTAAGCCATGAAAATATTTAATCGACCCCTACCCCCTATTTGGATCGCCAGACGCCAATATTGACCATACCTACCCAGGACCTTTTCACCCTATAGACAAAACTGAGCATGTCATTGGTCTATACAAGGTGTCATTTTTACCGTAAAGGCATTGGCTAACTTTAAAATGTATTTTACTAATTAAATAGGTGCATCATTAGGCCAAAAACACGAAAAACCATCATAAAAACCAAGAAAACCAACATAAAGGCAAAATATCAATTATAGTGAAAATCTTCCCCCAGCACCGCCCAGACACGCCATTGAGGTAATTTATAGCTCAAACTACTGCTTAGGGTGTCTACTACATGCCTGAACCTTTATTTATACTGAAATATGTGAACGTAAGCCAAGAAAATATGTAATCGACCCCTACCCCCTTTTTGGATCGCCAGACGCCAATATTGACCATACCTACCCTGGATCTTTTCACCCTAGAGACGAAAGTGAGCTTGCCAATGGTCCATACAAGAAGTCATTTTTACCGTCAAGGCCTTGGCTAACTTTAACATGTGTTTACCAACATAAATAGGTGCCTCATTAAGCGGAAAACTCGAAAAACCATCATAAAAACCAAGAAAACCAACATAAAGGCAAATGTCAATTTTAGTGAAAATCTTCCCCCAGCACCGCCCAGACATGCCATTGAGGTATATTATAGCTCAAACTAATGCTTAGGGTGTCTACTACATGCCTGAATCTTTATTTATACTGAAATATGTGAACGTAAGCCAAGAAAATATGTAATCGACCCCTACCCCCAATTTGGATCGCCAGACGCCAATATTGACCATACCTACCCTGGATCTTTTCACCCTAGAGACAAAACTGAGCATGCCATTGGTCCATACAATGTGTAATTTTTACCGTAAAGGCATTGGCTAACTTTAACATGTGTTTTCCAACATAAATAGGTTTCTCATTAAGCGAAAAACCATCATAAAAACCAAGAAAACCAACATAAAGGCAAAATATCAATTATAGTGAAAATCTTCCCCCAGCACCGCCCAGACACGCCATTGAAGTATTTTATAGCTCAAACTAATGCTTAGGGTGTCTACTACATGCCTGAATCTTTATTTATACTGAAATATGTGAACGTAAGCCAAGAAAATATTTAATCGACCCCTACCTCCTATTTGGATTGCCAGACGCCAATATTGACCATACCTACCCCGGATCTTTTCACCCTAAAGACAAAACTGAGCATGTCATTGGTCCATACAAGGTGTTCTTTTTTACCGTAAAGGCCTTGGCTAACTTTAAAATGTATTTTACAAATTAAATAGGTGCATCATTAGTTGAAAAACACGAAAAACCATCATAAAAACCAAGAAAACGAACATAAAGGCAAATATCAATTTTAGTAAAAATCTTCCCCCAGCACCGCCCAGACACGCCATTGAAGTATTTTATAGCTCAAACAAATGCTTAGGGTGTTTAATACATGCCTGAATCTTTATTTATACTGAAATATGTGAACGTAAGTCAAGAAAATATTTAATCGACCCCTACCCCATATTTGGATCGCCAGACGCCAATATTGACCATACCTACCCCGGATCTTTTCACCGTAGAGACAAAACTGAGCATGGCATTGGTTCATACAAGGTGTCATTTTTACCGTAAAGGCCTTGGATAACTTTAACATGTGTTTTCCAACATAAATAGGTGCCTCATTAAGCGAAAAACACGAAAAACCATCATAAAAACCAAGAAAACCAACATAAAGGCAAATGTCAATTATAGTGAAAATCTTCCCCCAGCACCGCCCAGACATGCCATTGAGATATTTTATAGCTCAAACAAATGCTTAGGGTGTTTAATACATGCCCGAATCTTTATTTATACTGAAATATGTGAACGTAAGTCAAGAAAATATTTAATCGACCCCTACCCCATATTTGGATCGCCAGACGCCAATATTGACCATACCTACCCCGGATCTTTTCACCATAGAGACAAAACTGAGCATGGCATTGGTTCATACAAGGTGTCATTTTTACCGTAAAGGCCTTGGATAACTTTAACATGTGTTTTCCAACATAAATAGGTGCCTCATGAAGCGAAAAACACGAAAAACCATCATAAAAACCAAGAAAACCAACATAAAGGCAAATGTCAATTATAGTGAAAATCTTCCACTAGCACCGCCCAGACATGCCATTGAGGTATTTTATAGCTCAAACTAATGCTTAGGGTGTCTAATACATGCCTGAATCTTTATTTATACTGAAATATGTGAACGTAAGCCAAGAAAATATTTAATCGACCCCTACCCCCAATTTTGATCGCCAGACGCCAATATTGACCATACATACCCTGAATCTTTTCGACTTAGAGACAAAACTGAGCACGCCATTGGTCCATACAAGGTGTCATTTTTACCGTAAAGGCCTTGGCTAACTTTAACATGTGTTTTCCAACATAAATAGTTGCCTCATTAAGCGAAAAACACGAAAAACCATTATAAAAACCAAGAAAACCAACATAAAGGCAAATGTCAATCATGATAGTGAAAATCTTCCCCCAGCACCGCCCAGACATGCCATTGAGGTATATCATAGCTCAAACTAATGCTTCGGGTGTCTCATACATGCCTGAATCTTTATTTATACTGTAAAATGTGAACGTAAGCCAAGAAAATATTTAATCGACCCCTACCCCTATTTGGATTGCCAGACGCCAATATTGACCATACCTACCCCGGATCTTTTTATCGTAGAGACAAAACTGAGCATGCCATTGGTCCATACAAGGTTTCATTTTTACCGTAAAGGCCTTGGCTAACTTTAACATGTGTTTTCCAACATAAATAGGTATCTTATTAAGCAAAAAACACGAAAAACCATCATAAAAACCTAGAAAACCAACATAAAGGCAAATATCATTTATAATAAAAATCTTCCCCCCAGCACCGCCCAGACATGCCATTGAGGTATTTTATAGCTCAAACTAATGCTTAGGGTGTCTACTACATGCCTGATTCTTTATTTATACTTAAATATGTGAAAGTAGGCCAAAAAAATATGTAATCGACCCCTACCCCTAATTTGGATCGCCAGACGCCAATATTGACCATACCTACCCCGGATCTTTTCACCGTAGAGACAAAACTGAGCATGCCATTGGTCCATACAAGGTGTCATTTATACCGTAAATGCCTTGGCTAACTTTAACATGTGTTTTCCAACATAAATAGGTGCCTCATTAAGCGAAAAACACGAAAAACCATCATAAAAACCAAGAAAACCAACATAAAGGCAAATGTCAATTATAGTGAAAATCTTCCCCCAGCACCGCCCAGACATGCCATTGAGATATTTTATAGCTCAAACTAAGGCTTAGGGTGTCTACTACATGCCTGAATCTTTATTTATACTGAAATATGTGAACGTAAGCCAAGAAAATATTTAATCGACCCCTACCCCCTATTTGGATCGCCAGACGCCAATATTGACCATACCTACCTCAGATCTTTTCACCGTAGAGACAAAACTGAGCATGGCATTGGTCCATACAAGGTGTCATTTTTACCGTAAAGGCCTTGGATAACTTTAACATGTGTTTTCCAACATAAATAGGTGCCTCATTAAGCGAAAAACACGAAAAACCATCATAAAAACCAAGAAAACCAACATAAAGGCAAATGTCAATTATAGTGAAAATCTTCCCCCAGCACCGCCCAGACATGCCATTGAGATATTTTACAGCTCAAACTAAGGCTTAGGGTGTCTACTACATGCCTGATTCTTTATTTATACTGAAATATGTGAACGTAAGCCAAGAAAATATTTAATCGACCCCTACCCCCAATTTGTATCGCCAGACGCCAATATTGACCATACCTACCCCGGATCTTTTCAACCTAGAGACAAAACTGAGCACCCCATTGGTCCATACAAGGTGTCATTTTTACCATAATGGCATTGGCTAACTTTAACATGTGTTTTCCAACATAAGTAGGTGCCTCATTAGGCGAAAAACACGAAAAACCATCATAAAAACCAAGAAAACCAACATAAAGGCAAATATCAATTATAGTGAAAATCTTCCCCCAGAACCGCCCAGACATGCCATTGAAGTATTTTATAGCTCAAACTAATGCTTAGGGTGTCTACTACATGCCTGAATCTTTATTTATAGTGAAATATGTGAACGTAAGCCAAGAAAATATTTAATCGACCCCTACCCCCTATTTGGATTGCCAGACGCCAATATTGACCATCCCTACCCGGGATCTTTTTACCCTAGAGACGAAAGTGAGCCTGCCATTGGTCCATACAAGAAGTCATTTTTACCGTAAAGACCTTGGCTAACTTTAACATGTGTTTACCAACATAAATAGGTGCCTCATTAAGCGGAAAACTCGAAAAACCATCATAAAAACCAAGAAAACCAACATAAAGGCAAATGACAATTATAGTGAAAATCTTCCCCCAGCACCGCCCAGACAAGCCATTGAGGTATTTTATAGGTCAAACTAATGCTTAGGGTGTCTACTACATGCCTGAATCTTTATTTATACTGAAATATGTGAACGTAAGCCAAGAAAATATTTAATCGACCCCTACCCCTATTTGGATTGCCAGACGCCAATATTGACCATACCTACCCCGGATCTTTTCACCGTAGAGACAAAACTGAGCATGCCATTGGTCCATACAAGGTGTCATTTTTACCGTAAAGGCCTTGGCTAACTTTAACATGTGTTTACCAACATAAATAGGTGCCTCATTAAGCGAAAAACACGAAAAACCATCATAAAAACCAAGAAAACCAACATAAAGGCAAATGTCAATTATAGTGAAAATCTTCCCCCAGCACCGCCCAGACATGCCATTGAGGTATATTATAGCTCAAAGTAATGCTTAGGGTGTCTCATACATGCATGAATCTGTATTTATACTGTAAAATGTGAACGTAAGCCAATAGAAAATTTAATCGACCCCTACCCCCAATTTGGATCGCCAGACGCCAATATTGACCATACCTACCCCGGATCTTTTCACCGTAGAGACAAAACTGAGCATGGCATTGGTCCATACAAGGTGTCATTTTTACCGTAAAGGCCTTGGCTAACTTTAACATGTGTTTTCCAACATAAATAGGTGCCTCATTAAGCGAAAAACACGAAAAACCATCATAAAAACCAAGAAAACCAACATAAAGGCAAATGTCAATTATAGTGAAAATCTTCCCCCAGCACCGCCCAGACATGCCATTGAGGTATTTTATAGCTCAAACTAATGCTTAGGGTGTATACTACATGCCTGAATCTTTGTTTATATTGAAATATGTGAACGTAAGCCAAGAAAATATTTAATCGACCCCTACCTCCTATTTGGATTGCCAGACGCCAATATTGACCATACCTACCCCGGATCTTTTCACCCTAGAGACAAAACTGAGCATGCCATTGGTCCATACAAGTTGTCATTTTTATCGTAAAGGCCTTGGCTAACCTTAACATGTGTTTACCAACATAAATAGGTCCCTCATTAAGCGAAAAACACGAAAAACCATCATAAAAACCAAGAAAACCAACATAAAGGCAAATGTCAATTATAGTGAAAATCTTCCCCCAGCACCGCCCAGACATGCCATTGAGGTATATTATAGCTCAAACTAATGCTTAGGGTGTCTCATACATGCATGAATTTTTATTTATACTGTAAAATGTGAACGTAAGCCAATAGAATATTTAATCGACCCCTACCCCCCATTTGGATCGCCAGACGCCAATATTGACCATACCTACCCCGGATCTTTTCACCCTAGAGACAAAACTGAGCACGCCATTGGTCCATACAAGGTGTCATTTTTACCGTAAATGCCTTGGCTAGCTTTAACATGTGTTTTCCACCATAAATAGGTGCCTCATTAAGCGGAAAAATCGAAAAACCATCATAAAAACCAAGAAAACCAACATAAAGGCAAATGTCAATTATAGTGAAAATCTTCCCCCAGCACCGCCCAGACATGCCATTGAGATATTTTATAGCTCAAACTAATTCTTAGGGTTTCTACTACATGCCTGAATCTTTATTTATAGTGAAATATGTGAACGTAAGCCAAGAAAATATTTAATCGACCCCTACCCCCTATTTGGATCGCCAGACGCCAATATTGACCATACCTACCCCGGATCTTTTCACCGTAGAGACAAAACTGAGCATGGAATTGGTCCATACAAGGTGTCATTTTTACCGTAAAGGCCTTGGCTAACTTTAACATGCGTTTTCCAACATAAATAGGTGCCTCATTAAGCGAAAAACACGAAAAACCATCATAAAAACCAAGAAAACCAACAAAAAGGCAAATGTCAATTATAGTGAAAATCTTCCCCCTGCACCGCCCAGACATGCCATTGAGGTATTTTATAGCTCAAACTAATGCTTAGGGTGTCTACTACATGCCTGAATCTTTGTTTATAATGAAATATGTGAACGTAAGCCAAGAAAATATTTAATCGACCCCTATCTCCTATTTGGATTGCCAGACGCCAATATTGACCATACCTACCCCGGATCTTTTCACCCTAGAGACAAAACTGAGCATGCCATTGGTCCATACAAGGTGTCATTTTTATCGTAAAGGCCTTGGCTAACTTTAACATGTGTTTACCAACATAAATAGGTGCCTCATTAAGCGGAAAAATCGAAAAACCATCATAAAAACCAAGAAAACCAATATAAAGGCAAATGTCATTTATAGTGAAAATCTTCCCCCAGCACCGCCCAGACATGCCATTGAGGTATTTTATAGCTCAAACTAATGCTTAGGGTGTCTACTACATGCCTGAATCTTTATTTATAGTGAAATATGTGAAAGTAAGCCAAGAAAATATTTAATCGACCCCTACCCCCTATTTGGATCGCCAGACGCCAATATTGACCATACCTACCCCGGATCTTTTCACCGTAGAGACAAAACTGAGCATGGCATTGGTCCATACAAGGTGTCATTTTTACCGTAAAGGCCTTGGCTAACTTTAACATGTGTTTTCCAACATAAATAGGTGCATCATTAAGCGAAAAAGACGAAAAACCATCATAAAAACCAAGAAAACCAACATAAAGGCAAATGTCAATTATAGTGAAAATCTTCCCCCAGCACCGCCCAGACATGCCATTGAGGTAATTTATAGCTCAAACTAATGCTTAGGGTGTCTACTACATGCCTGAATCTTTGTTTATATTGAAATATGTGAACGTAAGCCAAGAAAATATTTAATCGACCCCTACCTCCTATTTGGATTGCCAGACGCCAATATTGACCATACCTACCCCGGATCTTTTCACCCTAGAGACAAAACTGAGCATGCCATTGGTCCATACAAGGTGTCATTTTTATCGTAAAGGCCTTGGCTAACTTTAACATGTGTTTACCAACATAAATAGGTGCCTCATTAAGCGGAAAAATCGAAAAACCATCATAAAAACCAAGAAAACCATCATAAAGGCAAATGTCAATTATAGTGAAAATCTTCCCCCAGCACCGCCCAGACATGCCATTGAGGTATTTTATAGCTCAAACTAATGCTTAGGGTGTCTACTACATGCCTGAATCTTTATTTATAGTGAAATATGTGAACGTAAGCCAAGGAAATATTTAATCGACCCCTACCCCCTATTTGGATCGCCAGACGCCAATATTGACCATACCTACCCCGAATCTTTTCACCGAAGAGACAAAACTGAACATGGCATTGGTCCATACAAGGTGTCATTTTTACCGTAAAGGCCTTGGCTAACTTTAGCATGTGTTTTTCAACATAAATAGGTGCCTCATTAAGCGAAAAACACGAAAAACCATCATAAAAACCAAGAAAACCAACATAAAGGCAAATGTCAATTATAGTGAAAATCTTCCCCCAGCACCGCCCAGACATGCCATTGAGGTATTTTATAGCTCAAACTAATGCTTAGGGTGTCTACTACATGCCTGAATCTTTGTTTATATTGAAATATGTGAACGTAAGCCAAGAAAATATTTAATCGACCCCTACCTCCTATTTGGATTGCCAGACGCCAATATTGACCATACCTACCCCGGATCTTGTCACCCTAGAGACAAAACTGAACATGCCATTGGTCCATACAAGTTGTCATTTTTATCGTAAAGGCCTTGGCTAACTTTAACATGTGTTTACTAACATAAATAGGTGCCTCATAAAGCGAAAAACACGAAAAACCATCATAAAAACCAAGAAAACCAACATAAAGGCAAATGTCAATTATAGTAAAAATCTTCCCCCAGCACCGCCCAGACATGCCATTGAGGTATTTTATAGCTCAAACTAATGCTTAGGGTGTCTACTACATGCCTGAATCTTTGTTTATATTGAAATATGTGAACGTAAGCCAAGAAAATATTTAATCGACCCCTACCTCCTATTTGGATTGCCAGACGCCAATATTGACCATACCCACCCCGGATCTTTTCACCCTAGAGACAAAACTTAGCATGCCATTGGTCCATACAAGGTGTCATTTTTATTGTAAAGGCCTTGTCTAACTTTAACATGTGTTTAACAACATAAATAGGTGCCTCATTAAGCGGAAAACTCGAAAAACCATCATAAAAACCAAGAAAACCAACATAAAGGCAAATGTCAATTATAGTGAAAATCTTCCCCCAGCACCGCCCAGACATGCCATTGAGGTATATCATAGCTCAAACTAATGCTTAGGGTGTCTACTACATGCCTGAATCTTTATTTATAGTGAAATATGTGAACGTAAGCCAAGAAAATATTTAATCGACCCCTACCCCCTATTTGGATCGCCAGACGCCAATATTGACCATACCTACCCCGGATCTTTTCACCGTAGAGACAAAACTGAGCATGGCATTGGTCCATACAAGGTGTCAATTTTACCGTAAAGGCCTTGGCTAACTTTAACATGTGTTTACCAACATAAATAGGTGCCTCATTAGGCGAAAAACACGAAAAACCATCATAATAACCAAGAAAACCAACATAAAGGCAAATGTCAATTATAGTAAAAATCTTCCCCCAGCACCACCCAGACATGCCATTGAGGTATTTTATAGCTCAAACAAATGCTTAGGGTGTCTACTACATGCCTGAATCTTTGTTTATATTGAAATATGTGAACGTAAGCCAAGAAAATATTTAATCGACCCCTACCTCCTATTTGGATTGCCAGAAATTGTTTCAGAAATTCAAATGTGACGTATTTTGTTTGCATTTTCACCACTTCGTGCGTGACGTCTTTTTTATAATGTTTTGCGTTGAGGCCTGGACTAAATCGGGTGTGTCTATTTTTCTGTGTTGGTCTATGTATTATGTTATAATTTAATACTTCAGTTTTATTATGTATATCTTTTATATGCATCTGATAAAATTTACTGTTTGCAATAGCATAAATTGATTAAATATAATCCATCCAAGTGTGATCATCTTTTAAGATGAACATAAATTGATAAAGTATACTGCTAAGTTTATTTTCATTGGTGAGAAGTTTGTTCCAAAAACACATCATTCTACATTTTATTACGGGATCTAATTTTAACACATTCCGGCAAAACTGAAGATGGATTTTTTCCAACATGTAATTGTTTCCGAATCCCCATATTTCACATCCATATGTCAGAATTGGAAGTACAAGTTCATTAAACAGTTGTAATTGTAAGTCGACAGGTATTGAGAGGTTACGTATCTTTGTATAGAGTATAAAAAGAGCTTTCATTGCTTGTTCGCTAAGACCTTTCTTCGCTGTTGCAAATGAACAATTATAATTAAAAGTCAGTTCAAGATATGGATAAGATTCTTGAATTTCAATAGACTGGTTAAATATTTGAAACTTTCAATTGGTAATGTTCTTGATTTCCGTTTGCAGAACACAACAACATTTGTCTTCGATGAATTAACGTTTAACTTCCATCGTGTACAGTATCTTTCAAAAACATTTAAGGCGTTGCATTTTTGAAATTTTTAAATACAAAGGCTTTATAACCTCATAAATATAAGAAGATGTGGTGTGAGTGCCAATGAGACAACTCTCCATCCAAATAACAATTTTTAAAAAGTAAACCATTATAGGTCAAAGTACGGCCTTCAACACGGAGCCTTGCCTCACACCGAACAACAAACTATAAAGGGCCACAAAATTACTAGTGTAAAACCATTCAAACGGGAAAACCAACGGTCTTATATATATAAAAAAAAAACGAGAAACGAGAGACACGTATATATTACATAAACAAACGACAACTACTGTATATCAGATTACTGACTAAGGACAGGTGCAAACATTTGCAGCGGGATTGAACGTTTTAAGGTAGTTCGGGGGTTTAAATTTTCGCGCCGTCTGCTCATAAAGTTGCACATTGATATCGTAAGTGATGTACATTGTTTTCGTAATTTTCCATAACAGTAAAATATGATCATTTAAATAATCTTTTTTATTCAAATGCATTGAGAAACAGTTGAATAACTTTTAAATGCAATTTTAAAACTTAAAAAATTTATTGTTACAATTGTCATTGTTGAAATAGGACTTCCAGGTTCTAAAAATAAATAGCATGTTTTTGACGAAGGAGAAGAATGAAAAGAGAATTACTCACATTTATCGAACACGTGAACTGCTTTTCATGAATACTGTAATGCAGATCGAAATTATAGTTAACGATCTTCATTTTAGTAGCTTATGAAGCAGTTTCACTCTTGTCTTACACTAGAAAAGGGTCCAACAAACATGCGAAAGATGATGTAAACAAATCATGGAAGAGGAGAAATTTAAACTGACAAGTAAGTACTAATGAATTGAATATACATGTTCAAGAGCGATTCACGACCACTGAAAAATAACATAAAAGTAAGCGTAAATAATTTCAAAACAATATCCGTGTCGAATAACAAAACAATGATCCCCCCATTTTCAGGCTGAAAATTAATTATAAATGTAACCAAAGGCATAGCTCATGATACTTTTATCATGTAATAGATTTGAAATTTGTGGACCTGAGAAATATGTCATCTGCATAGGGTTCAGACCATTTAGGTTTCTGGGAGAAAAGGTCAAGATTCATGAAAGTAAAGGTTTATATACATGTAATTACATGCATATGCAAACAGAATTTTCTTGTTGTAAACCTGGAGTATACACCTTATCGCTATTAGCCTACTCGGTCGGCCGACCCGACTGCTTGACCTTTTAACGCATACAACAATCACTTTTCCATTGTGACGTCAAAATTTTACTGTGTGATATCTTGCAATGGCGGACAAATAGCGATATGGTGTATTCGAATGTGAACGCAGTTGATTTTGCCCGGATTCCAGAAATAACATTTTTGGTTAAGCATGCACACTTAAAACTTAGACATGTGAGAACAATACCAATATATATAAAAAGATGTGGTATAATTGCCAATGAGACAACTTCAATGTATCAAAAAAGAGACCAAAACGGCACATACATAAACAGCTATAGGTCACCATACGGCCTTCAACAATGAGCAAAGCCCATACCACATACATACTAGTCAACAATGGAAGGCCCATATTTGACAATGGACATGATGTACGTATACATGTACAACAAAAACAAGAAAACCAAAGACCTTATTTTTATATAGAAAAATTAATGAAAAACAAATATGTAACACTTGAACAAATGACAACCACTGAGTTACAGGCTCCTGACTTGGGACAGACACATACATGAATAATGTGGCGAGGTTAAACAAGTCAGCAAGATCTAGACCGTATAATTGTTTTTTAAAAATGAATCATTTCACAAAACTACCTTTCTTACGTATACCGATGGTCTGGATTGAGGGTCCTTCATTTCATTCCCATCTTATTCTTCATACCATTTATTTCTATTTATTTTTTTCCCATTTTTCTGTACTTCTTATAATTTAACACCCGTTATTTCTTCATTGTTACATGTATGTCTATTTTCTTTATTTACAAATGTATTGTGAACAATATTACATGCATTATTCTCTATTCTTTAAAACTTATCCTTACCCCCTATAATATATTTGATCCTTCAGAATCTTCATGAGAGAAAAACAAAACTTTTACTAACTAAACAGGAAAAGTAGTCTTGTCATAAAGTGATATTTTTCTAAGTTTAAAAGCTTGTTAGGTCTCTACACAGTTATTTGGAAGTGCATTTATTAAATATATTATAGACATTAAATGCAAACTTTTAAAAATTACACCTGCGCTAAGTCATATTCTCTTGATGGCTTCAGACATTTTTTAACTTTTTTTAGCTTGTCCATTCATGACCAAAAGTTACAGTATAATTTCAACTCTTTAAATACTTCCTCTTTAAGCACTGGTATTAAAGAGATAATGGTAACTGCAATTACGATTATCCCAATATGGCGACGGTAAATATAGGTTAAATCTTTACACTAATTTTTCTTACATGTAGCATGCTTTTGTCAATAGTTACTCAGCTGCAAGGTTTATCTATACCATTTTATCATATTTGAATCATAACGGTGCACTGGAATTGTCTAAGCGCTGTGAAAATAGCCGTTGAAAAATTCGGGATGATAATCGTAACTCTATGGTATTTTTCTTCTATGATAATCGTAATTTTCTTAATCGGATAATAGTAACTGAAACATAATAAATGTGTCTTTCAGCATGTCAATGGTATTTTGTGGGTTTAAAATGTAAATGACCAGTTTAACAATTACATTAACGCATATAAAAATAAATGAAGAAACTTACAGGTTAATATCTAGGATAAATTTACCTATATATCTCTATTTGATGAGAAAAAGGATAAATAAGCTATATCCCATATTCCAAAAGTGCAATCCTTTCAATTCATTGCTCAAAATGAAAGTCACGTATACCACATTTTCATATGTCATATGTTGTTTGCCTATTATATCACGTTTATACTAAAATTCTGTGCGAAATAAACAAAAGTTTCCGTCAATAACTTTACTTATAGCTATTTTGTGCATTTTTCCTTTGATCTTTTTTGTGATAATTTTCATATCATGCTTCTCGCTTGAGATGGAAAAATGATCGCTAGAAACTAAGGAGGCCACGTGGCGTTGCTAACGAAATTAACATTGAAATTGACAACGTCGTCATTGGTAAAATAGCGATAAACAGATTCTCATTGGTCATCTCAACTCGAATCAATCTCGTTGAGATAATCAACGATAATCTATAAAACTGCATTAACGGATTAAGTGTTCATATCACATCCCCCCTATCTCCCTTTTCCTTATAATTCAATAAATTCAGCCGTCCATATTTTTCCCTTGGATTCACTTTTTTCTATTTTATACTGATATAATATATGATTTTAAAAATTAAGTTCAAATGTTTTTTTATGACGTATCTTTAAACAGTACAATGGTGAAGGTTCTAGAATAGTTACCAGTTTATTGTAACTATTGTTTATTGTCACTTTTTTTTTTTACTTTTGTTTATTGTTACTTTTGTTTTTTGTTTTTATTAGCCTTACCTATGTTCTTACGAAGCATTTGACAGACGGAAAAAAAACACCACAAATATGTATATTGATAAATTACACCAAAGGGTCATCACAGTCGGAACTGGTTTAATTACAAATATTTTTAAAGATTTTGAAACAAATATTTTGTGCTTCAGAAAAATGCATGGAAATTAGGTAAGGCTAATTTTTGTTTTCATTTAATAGAAAAGTACTAATTATATGGCAAGCATGCAAATACAAAAATGTTCCTTGTTTAGTACCTTCAATATTTTTCTTTACAATATCTTCCATGCATATGTATGCAGCATACTTTTCATATACCGAGTATTTATGAATTTTTAATAAGTTTGTTTCTTATTTTGCGAAATATGCATTATTTAATTCTCAACTTTGCAGTCATTCTTTGAATAAGTATTTCTTGTAAGAAAATTTAAAGCCACATCAATTTTATTTCTTGATTTTCGGGCTTTTGGCCAAACTATAAAAGAACACAAATCCATGTTTGTCAATGAACTCCACGTTACTTAATTTCATAATACACAAAGAATCCCATGTAAGGCCAATCTTTCCCTAGTCTTATATAGCATTAAGTATTTTAAGGATGTCATATTATCATAATTCAAAATTAAATTTGTGTTTTTTTTTATAGTTTATATCTGAGATACTGAAATTTCAGTGACAGTCATGAAGTAGCCAATAAAAATAAGAAGATGTGGTATGTTTGCCAATGAGACAACTTTCCACAAGAGAACGACAGGACTCATCATTAACAAATATAGGTCACTGTACGGTCTTCAACAATGAACAAAGCCCATACCGCATAGTCAGCTTAAAAGACTCCGAAATGACACTGTAAAACATTTTTTAAAGTTATCCCTTGTTCATCATAACTTTTAAATTGTGATATCATCCATGAAAAATAATCGAAGTGACATGAAAACTGTAGCAACTAATTTCTCGTCAAACGGTTTTTGACGTATACTAAATGTCTTTCCTACTTCGTTATGGCATAATAGGGTATTTTCTAGAATTAAATCAGCAGTGGCTTCCCAGGAGCAGAAATAGCACATATAACCACCTGCAATAAATGAATTTAAACAATATTTACTATGTTTACTATTTACTTCAGGATAAATTAATTTTTGTTTACTGTCTTAATCAGAAATCTGATATAAGGTGACACATGCGTGTCGCCTGACAATTATTGTCATGTATCATAATTTCCATCGCTCATTCACATATTTTGTGGCATACCTAGTGTTTGGAAATTTCTGTAAATTAACAAAGTTCGTGTTTTCCCATTTCCAAATTTCTTGAAGCTTGTTCACCCTTCCAATTTGATGATATACTAGTATGTAGCTGTTTTCATAAGAACTGTTGATTATATATACATAAAAAGAAATGTCATAAGATGTTGGTACGTTTCGTAAATAATTCATCGCCATAATTTCATAATATGCTATCAGATTTACGTTTTTAGTGTCAATATCAATAAAACAGTTTCCAGTTACGATTATCTTTTTATTTTTAGATACCATAATTACGATTATCTTTTTTCCGAGTTACGATTATCATCCCGAATTTTTCAACGGCTATTTTCACAGCGCTTAGACAATTCCAGTGCACCGTTACGATTCAAATATGATGAAATGGTATAGATAAACCTTGCAGCTGAGTAACTATTGACAAAAAGCATGCTACATGTAAGAAAAATGAGTGTAAAGATTTTACCTATATCTACCGTCGCCATATTGGGATAATCGTAATTGCAGTTACCATTATCTCTTTAATACCAGTGTTAAGGCATATTTATTAAAGGTGTATGAAAAAAATATTTCAAGATATGTACATTTTTGTAATCAAATTTATAAAAAAAATGATTATATAATTGATTTTCATGTGGAATGCATGGAAATGTTCACACAAAAGTCTTTATTATGAAATAAAGATAAAATCAAAGGATGTTCATAAAATGTATATAATAGGATAGTAGAAACTAACTGATCTTAACCAACTTTGTGTGACCAGAGATTACTAAATTAAAAGCCTACGGACCAAGTTTCATGGCAATTATAAGATATATTTATTATAGACAAAATATTTTTAAAGACTATTATATATAAATTTGATGTACATGTATCAGATATGTAGAATGTTTAATAATTATTCAAACGTCGAATTATACAAATGTATGAGTATGTGCCTTTTAGCATGTTTTGTAGGTTTTTAAATGAAAAAAAAGGGGGGGGGGGCTTGTATGAAGAGGTGATATGTTCCTGCAATTTAAAACCTCATGAATGTTTTTGTTGTATAAAAAATCCCAGTGGCGGATCCAGAATTTTTCATAAGTGGGGGCTCACTGAATGCCTAAAAGGAGACCCCGCTCAGGTCATGCTCCAGTGATTCCCTATATTATTAACTAAATTTTTCCCAGGGCTGCCTCTGAATCCTCCCATATTTTTAAAATGTACATTGTACTTTGAATAAAATGGAAATTACAAATTGCATAGTATATTACAATGTACATGTAATAATTTAATAGTACGTTATGTATTAAAAAGTCTTGGGCCAAAAACACTTGAAATAATTCAGGTTCAATTTAGGCCCCTAGCACATACATTACATTTAAACATGTTAAAAATGCATACTATAGGTAAAATTATTAAAATTTGCTTTTTTGGGGAGCTGATTTCTATTGCATGTTATTAAAGTCTCAAGAGGCATACGTGTATTTGAACCACTTACTATCCTACAGTAGAAAATAAAAATAACATGTGAAATACAGCAGTTACAAAAAATATTGTAAAATGCGAATATACTGAAATCTTTAATTTTATGACAGACTTTATGTACATACAAACATTATCACATTTTTCTTGCTCTACAAAGTTTGAAAGACAAGGGTCAAGACTATTCATACAACTCATTCTGCACATTTATCTGTGATAATCTACCTTTTGCTACATGTAGATTAGAGTTTAAAAATGAATAATACATATTAATAAAACCCCTATAATAAATAAGAGTAACAGTTGTACCAAGTATCACCACTGTCCCAGGTTAAGGGGAAGGTTTGTCACCTTCAAACATTAACCTCACAACATTATGTATGTGCCTGTCCCAAGTCATGAACCTGTAATTCAGACAGTGATTGTCTTTTGTTGTGTCACATGTATTTTTTAGTTCATCATTTTGTACATTAATATGCCTTCAAATTTCTCATTTGAATTGTTTTTCATTAGTAATTGAAGGGCCTTTTACATCTCACTATGCGATAACGGCTTTTGACCTGTAGGTGTTAACTTCTGTGTCATTTGGCCTTTGTGGAGAGTTGCCTCATTGAAAATCCATTATCATACCACATCTTCCTTTTGTATTGAAACACAAATATTGACACATAAAAACCTTTTAGATAGAAAGTCAGAATGAGACTAATGGATAAAAACTATGCAGACTGTCAGCTCACACTATATGTTGTCACAAATATGGTTTTTAAAAGCACAATAATAACCAGATGCTCCACATGAGGCAGTTTTATACAACCGCAGAGGTCAACCCCTCTTTGAACAATGAGCAACTTCTGTCATTTATTTTGCTAACAATAATTCCCAATAACCTATTTGCACTCATTTTCAGAGGTCAACATATCTCTAAGATGGCCGGTGACCCCCATTTTTTTTTTCATTTACAATACTTCAAAGTTAAATTTCACAAAGTATAAGAAAATTCTGTCATTTTTTTTCTATACCCCTGAACTACCTTAATGAATCCAAACCTTCTCCCTTTTTCTGAAACAATAGCATAACATCACAACATAGAAATACACACGATAAAATATCAATTGGCAGACTTAACTCAATCAAAAAACGTAAACGATGACAAAATGAACGAATAAATTTGATCTGCGATATCTGAATACAAATGCACAGTTAATAAAATATTAGAGACAATCATTCATGACCAAAAAGCAAACAAATAAGTTCAAACAAAGCCATGGCAGGACACCACTGTGAAATATTTAACCCTTCGAAAATATCGATCAATATTAACTTTAGAAAAAAAACGGTTTTAAAAAACATAATTATAATCTTGAAGTTTATACAAATGTAGTAAGAATAAGTGAAAAATTGAAGATATTACAAATAATCAAAGCTGGTATACAGACATGATCCATCTGAAAAAAAATAACAAAAAAGCATTATAAACAGTATCAACAGGTCATGCATATATTACCTAAGCTGTATTTGGCAAAACTTTTATGAATTTTGGTCCTAAATGCTCTTCAATTTCGTACTTTATTTGGCCTTTTTAACTTTTTTTTATTTGAGTGTCACTGATGAGTTTTTTGTAGACGAAACGCGCGTCTGGCGTATATACTAATTATTTCATTGAACAACCCATACATGCCATACTACAGCCAATACGTACATCTCATATATCCCAGTGAACTTGAAATTAAGGATACTACTAATACTAGAAGGACTGCTTCATACCTTGATCTTTTCCTCAATATTGACGAAGATGGACGACTTCACACGAAAATCTATGATAAACAGGACGATTTTAACTTCCCAAATTATCAATTTCCCATTTCTCAGCAGTAACATAGCCTCTGCTTCTTCGTATGGTGTTTACATATCACAATTGATACGCTATTTACGTGCTTGTTCACACTATACGGACTTCAGATACAGGAGTGTGCTCCTTACGCAGAAACTGCTCCAACAATGTAAGGAGGAGGACAGATTAAATTAAAACTCCGTAAATTTTATGGACATCATCACGAATTGGTGGATCCATACGATGTGTCTTTGACCAAACTAGCTAAAGACATTTTTACCACATGTTAGTTGGTGTTTGTCATTTTGTCGTCTAATCTTTTAATTACCAAATGTGACTAATTTCAACTGTTTTGCTGAGTGTGAATTCGCATTACTATAAGACGTGTTACGGTGCTTGTCTATCCCAAATTCATGTATTTCGTTTAAATGTTTGATGTTATATTTGTATTTCTCATCGAATTTTGTCAAATGTGTTGACGTCCTTTTTATTATATTCATGTGTTATGGAAACAAAAATTAATCACCGCCTTCATTTATTAGATTTGATTTGTTTCAACGTAATCTGTACGATAATTTACGTTTGATTCATAACAAACTGGACATATATATATATATATTATAGTTAATTGCTATTAATAAGTATTGCAATATGCATTGTGTTTAAATGTAATATCAGTATTTAGTTCTATTATAATCTTAAATCAATTCTAATTCTATCTTACTTTTGAGATTTAGTTTTCATATGTGACGTCATTTTTTAGCTGTTTCAGATATTTCATATATACTGACCGGCTTTAGAAACGCAACACTAGATTATTTTTGTGTTGTTTTTGAATGAATATGTCACCGTCAAAAGCGATGACTGCCTGTTACAAACGCCAAAATGATTGTCAGAAAGGTCAACAAGTACTGTCTGACATGTTTTAGGTTCTGTTTTACACCTTCTGATTTTGCATTTGTTCGACCCATTAATTGCTTTTGGCAATTATGCGGTTGGAACTTGAGGGCTTTAACGGTTTTCCTTCAGTCGATTCTTTGGTAATTCAGTTGATGGGAAACATTTATGGTATGAATCTGTACTCAATGACACTCGGCAATTTGATAAGTAGTTGACGTTGCGGCCGTAAACATGTCTTGCAAATGACGTTGCGTATTCAAATTCTGTTGACGTTTCATTGTCACTACACGTTGATTTGTTCATTGATGGCTAGAAACAAATCTGGTCTACTTGTTTCGTTGTCGGAAGGACAGTAAGACGAGTTTCTGAAGTCATAAAGTACGGTTGCAACACGTTTATGTTTTCATGTTTGCAGTATTTTTAAGGGATAATTCAGTTTTGTATTTCTCAGTCTTGGCAAAATGGGGATGCAACATTTTTAAAATGAATTAAGTGAGGTAAAGGATTTAAAGAACTGTTTGACAAAGCAAAAAAACCTGAAACAATCTTTCATGGGTCCAAAATTTCGCTTTAAGAAATTCGTGCGACTTAAAAATTCGGTATGTTCAATAACCACAGGTAAGTCAGATTTTGATTTGTTGTAAGGAGAAAGAAGTATGCTAAGCATGGACAGAAGTTATAAGAGAATCAAACAAGATTTGGTAAAAAAAATCAACAAAACGAGTGTTGCGTTTCTAAAGCCGTTCAGTATATTCAAATGTGCCGTATTTTTGTGCCTTTTCGCAACTTCGTATGGGATGTAATTTTCATATTTATTGCGTTGAGGCCTGGACTGAGTCGGGTGTGTCTATTCTGTGTTGGTTTTTGCATTATTTATTCGGGTTTTGTTTTCTGTAATTAGTTAATAATGTTGTACAACTTTGTACTTTTTTTCACTTTCGATCTTTTATATATGGGCGTCACTGGTGGGTCTTGTGTGGACAAGGCGCGTTTTTGGCTTATTAAATTTCAACCCTGATGCTTTTTGTTATCTATTAATCATGTGTTTCTTTGTCTAATACGTTCTCCTATTCATTAGTATTGTAGTTCTATAATATTATGTTGTCATTTCAATGTTATATCAAACATTGCCATTAAAGTGCGAGGTTTGGCATGCCATAAAACCATGATCAACCCACCATTTTTATCTTTAAAAATATCCTGTACAAAGTCAGGAATATGGCCATAGTTTTATTATTGTTTGTTTCTGTGTGTGTTACATTTTAACGTTGCGTCTTTTGTTTTCTCTTATTTTTGAGTGTAAATTCACATTGCAATAAGATCTGTCACGGTACTTGTCTATCCAAAATTCATGTATTTGGTTTTAATATTTCAATAAATCGTTGTCAAAGCCTATCCCAGCACCCCAACTCCATAGATCATAAGGTGTTTCGAACATCTATTTAGACCAATTAGAATTAACTAATTGATCATGGCCATGTCCATCGTCAGGAGCCCAAGCCATTGCATAGTGACACTTTTTATAAAAATACGGTAATTTTTATTCGGGGCTCTAATCTATAGAATTTATAAATATTATTGAGAAATTGCAGGTATGATCTATGGAGTTGGAGTGCTGGGATAGGCTTTGACAACGATTTATTGAAATATTTGGGATAGACTTTGACAACGATTTATTGAAATATTTCAATGAATTTGCAAGAAAACTAAGATGTAAATATCATTTTGACAAGGGTGATACTTTTAAAAGTCATCCCTTTTTAACAAAATCTGGATATGAACCGGTTATGCAGGAAGTGACTGCAAAACAAAGAAAAGACACATTCAGGGTAAAGCCCAAATCTGTATTACAGTCGACTCCCTTGGTATTCTCAACAGTGTTTTCAAGACAGAAATCACAAAAAATCACACATAAAGAAGACTATCTTATTTCACTGGGATACATTAAAGGATGACGAAGAGTCAAACATTTTATTTTATTTGCATAACCGGTTCATATTTGCTTTCAGTAGGCATAAAAACTTCAGCAACTCTGGGTAATTGATATGTTGCAGATTATGAAAAATAGTTTCTAAACTTTGTTCGTTAAATTGATAAACAAGGTTAAGTAGATATAAGAGTATAGAACAATATTAGTCAGACAGATCATGAGGTGTCGAGCCCCTAATAAAAATTACAGTATTTTTATAATAAGTGTCACTATGCAATGGCTTGGGCTCCTGACGATGGACATGGCCATGGTCAATTAGTTAATTCTAATTGGTCTGAATAGATGTTCGAAACACCTTATGATCTATGGAGTTGGGGTGCTGGGATAGACTTTGACAACGATTTATTGAAATATTTGAGCTATTATCACGCTGTCAGTCTGAGAATTGTTTAGTTGACATCTTGTTGACTTTATGATCTCCTCGTACCACAATAAAGTGGTTATTTGGTGCATTTTGAACACTGCTGCAATTTCCTGTATTTGCTTATTCACTGGAGGAAATATCTATCACCAGCAATGCTAAAAAAATGGTGTTTTACCCACATCGTCTTAAATTACAATATGACACTTTAAGGGCAGTCCTACCAGTGATCTGTTATGGCTTTATATTTTATACAGTTTTATAAACAAACTTGAATTACATAAATGCAACTAGCGATGGATATGATTTAACTGAACTGTGTAACATCAGATAAGTCTTTGGAAGATGATAAAACATTTAACGTGTGCCTATACACTTTGTTATGGATGTTTTTTGACAAACAGTTGTGAAATGTGTAAATAAAAGTGTAATATCTTATCAGTTCATGAGTTACACTTAATTTATAGATAATTGATAGAGCAGAACAAAGAAGGTTAGTTTATCAATGAACCCAATGTAATTATATGATGATAAACAAATGTTTACAAATATATCTTTATTCAAAGTTGAGAAATAAAACCATCAAAGATAATTTATGATATTTTGTTTACGATAAGTGGTCATAATTATACATTATAATTGGGTGCGACGGTTATTATCGGCAGTGGCAATAGTGCATTGATAATGTGTTTTTTATTTCTGTCAAAATAGATATTTAATTTGAAAAATATTTTTACCAAAAGGTTTAAGGGTTGATTAATTATGTCAATTTCATGTTAAAGGTGTAATACATACATAATACAAGGAAAGTAAATGTAAAAACCAATACGTCAGAGATTCTTTAGTGAGAGGAATATGTTGATAAGAAAGTGCTGAGATTTGCATAACAAAAATGTTTGTTGATTGACTGATAAATTTAAAAGTCAAATTGTCAAAATGCATCTGGTATACGTGTCAGTTTATAAAGCAATGAATGGTGATTGGTTACAATGTCTAGGAGGGATGTTCTCCTCTTCCCCTTATTTTGTTTCCTAATCTGATTGGTTGGTGAGTTCATACAGGCTTGATAAAGAATCAATATTACATCAAGAAATGAATTGCACACTGCCTGCTGGCGATTTCCTCCGATCTGTAAGCATGGCTAACAGGCACTTTAAGAGAGCGAAAAAAAAACAAAAAAGGCTATCATGAAAAAGGCCTTCTATCAGAAAATAGAAAGATATAGATTCGCTCTCTCAAGAGGAAAACAAATTAATTGAAAAAGCACGTGAATATGTTAAAAATATTCACCACTGAAAAACAAAAGACGATGAGATTTTGTTATTCAGTAAAGGATTAAAATATCTACCGTCTCCCTCGACGAAATTTGCAAAATCTAGTATTGCATCAGATTTCAATGAATTTGCAAGAAAACTAAGATGTAAATATCATTTTGACAAGGGTGACACTTTTAAAAGTCATCCCTTTTTAACAAATTCTGAATATGAACCGGTTATGCAGGAAGTGACTGCAAAACAAAGAAAAGACATATTCAGGGTAAAGCCCAAATCTGTATTACAGTCGACTCCCTTGGTATTCTCAACAGTGTTTTCAAGACAGAAAGCACAAGAAATCACACATAAAGAACACTATCTTATTTCACTGGGATACATTAAAGGATGACGAAAAGGCAAAATTTTTATTTTATTTGATAAAAGACCTCTGTTTGCTTTCAGTAAGCATAAAAACTTGATAGACACAGTAACATCAGCAACTCTGGGTAATTGATATGTTGCAGATTATGAAAAATAGTTTCTAAACTTTGTTTCGTTAAATTGATAAACAAGGTTAAGTAGATATAAGAGTATAGAAAAATATTAGTCAGACAGATCATGAGGTGTCGAGCCCCTGATAAAAATTACAGTATTTTTATAATAAGTGTCACTATGCAATGGCTTGGGCTCCTGACGATGGACATGGCCGTGGTCAATTAGTTAACTCTAATTGGTATAAATAGATGTTCGAAACACCTTATGATCTATGGAGTTGGGGTGCTGGGATAGACTTTGACAACGATTTATTGAAATATAAGAGATGTACGAACGATCCAGTAGATTTGCAAACACAATATGCGTTATTTTCTGAGCGCCTTATTAAAAGGGGATATCCAAAAAATGAAATTAAAACTGTTATGCAGGAAGTGACTGCAAAACAAAGAATAGACACATTAATGGTAAAGCCCAAATCTGTATTACAGTCGCCTCCCTTGGTATTCTCCACAGTGTTTTCAAGACAGAAATCACACATAAAGAACAATATCTTAAAACACTGGGATAAATTAAAGGATGACGAAGAGGCAAAACTGTTATTTGATAAAAGACCTCTGTTTGCTTTCCGTAGGCATAAAAAACTTGAAAGACATAGTAACATCAGCAACTCTGAATAATTAATATGTTGCAGACTATGAAAATAGATTCTATACTTTGTTCGTTAAATTGATAAACAAGGTTAAGTAGATAAAGAGTATAGAAAAATATTAGTGAGACAGATCATAAGGTGTCGAGCTCCTAATAAAAATTACAGTATTTTTATAATAAGTGTCACTATGCAATGGCTAGGGCTCCTGACGATGGACATGGCCATGATCAATTAGTTAATTCTAATTGGTCTAAATAGATGTTCGAAACACCTTATGATCTATGGAGTTGGGGTGCTGGGATAGGGTTTGACAACGATTTATTGAAATATTTGAGCTATTATCATGTTGTTTGCCTGAGAATTGTTTAGTTGACATCTTGTTGACTTTATGATCTCCTCGTACCACAATAAAGTGGTTATTTGGTGCAATTTGAACAGTGCTGAAATTTCCTGTATTTGCATATTCACCGGAGGAAATATTTATCATCAGCAATGCTATAAACAACTGGGTTTTACCCACGTCGTCTCAAATTACAATCTGACACATTAGGGCAGTCACACCAGTGATCTGATATGACTTTATATTTTATACAGTTTTATAAATAAACTTGAATGACATAAATGCAACTAGCAATGGAAAGACTAAACATGCTAAGTCTAAACAAACACAAAAATCACTCTGAAGGACCAAATTTTGAAAAAGAAGATGCTAGCATGCAGGAATTTATTTCTTGCAGTGGAACTGTGATTAAGACAGAAGAAACTCCATCATTGGGAGAAATATCTTTTGACTTTAAAATGGATTGTGCGGATATTTCAAATGTTAATCCTGAAAAGGAAAGAATAGTCACGCAGTATTTGGAGGAGTTGGAAAACAAACTCAGAAAGAAACACCAGGTAGCTACCTTAAAATACAGTCTTGGTAAGGTCGATTCGACACAACTTCCAAGTTATATCAGACTAACAGTTAATTTTACACCATCATTGGACCAAGGTTCTAATTCGTTTTTTAACGAAAATCTGGATATAATTAAAAGTGAACTCTGTGAACAATTTTTAAATAGACTTATTGAAATGTGCAAGGAGCACCACAAGAGCATGTTAACCAGCATATCCAACTTGCTTGAGGACACAGAGCGAATGATAGGTCGTGGAAGTGCAGAAGAATGCGCTTGTCTAAAAAGGTTGACATTCCTAGTAAAGGAAAAAAAAGAGATATGGAATGAACGATATCTGAGGGCTATTAAAAACATGTCGACATCTAGTACCGAGAAACCGGAAACTGAAGCAAATTCTATATCTAAACTCCAGGATGGGTTACGAGAGCTGAGAGGTTTCCTTGAACCATCCCATCGAGGACGAGGCGGACGTCGATTTAATCGTGGAAGGGGGAGGGGAGGAAGAAGATTTCCCTCCGTTTAAGAATTAAACAGTATCGAACAATATTGAAATGACTATGTACATAACTCATAACTTTTATCGGAAAATATATGATTTAACTTAACTGTGTACATTTAACATCAGATAAATTTTTGGAAGATGATAAAACATTTAACGTGTGCCTATACACTTAGTTAGTGATGTTTTTTGACAAACAGCTGTAAAGTGTGTGAATAAAAGTGTAATATCTTATCAGTTCTTGAGTTACGCTTAATTTATAGATAATTGATATAGCAGAACACAGAAGGTTAGTTTATCAATGAACCCAAATGCAATTATGATGATAAACAAATGTTTACAAATATATCTTTATTTAAAATTGAGAAATAAAGCTATCAAAGATAATTTTTGGTAATTCGTTCACGTTAAGTGGTCAGAATTAATACATTATAATTAAATTCAACGGTTATTATCGGCAAAAGCAATAGTTCATTGCCAATATGTTTCTTATTTCTGTCAAAATAGATATTAAATGTGAAAAATATCTTTACCGAAAGCTAAAAAGGTTGAATTATTATTTATTGAAATATTAAAGTTATAATACCTATATAATACAGGGAAAGTAAATGTAAAAACCAATACGTCAGAGTTTAGTGAGTGGAATAAGTTGATAAGAAAGTGCTGAGATTTGCAAAACAAAAATGCATAATTTTTGAGTGTCTGATAAATTAAAAAGTCAAATTGTTAAAATACATCTGGTATACGTGTCAGTTCATAGAGCAATGAATGGTGATTGGTTGCAATGTCTAGAGGGATGTTCTCCTTTTCCCCTTATTTTGTTTCCTAATGAGTAACTGATATCTGATTGGTTGGTGAGTTCATACAGGCTTGATAAAGAATCAATATTACATCAAGAAATGAATTGCTCACTGCCTGCTGGCGATTTCCTCCGATCTGTAAGCATGGCTAACATACACTTTAAGAGAGCGAAAAAAACAAAAAAGGCTATCATGAAAAAGGTCTTCTATCAGAAAAATAGGAAGATAAAGATTCGCTCTCTCAAGAGGAAAAAAATCAATTAAAAAAGCACGTGGATAGGTCAAAGGTCAAGGTCAAATTCTAAATTTTGATTTTGGCTTATTTTCACTCGTTTTCATTAACTTTATAAGATTTCGACAAATTATTTTTACTATATTGTTAGTTGCGACATGTCGTAACTGATAAATTTTGATTGGAAGGGTGCGTAGACAATAAATGGGAGTTTTTGCCGCTTTTATATTTAGAATTATGCGTAAAGGGATATTACTCATGAACCATACATAATACAGACCTAGGGTCTTTTGATTTGGAATCCTTGGTTTATGACCTTAAAATTGAGGTTAAGGTCATAGGTTAATTGGACGTTCTAGATTTTGATTTTGCTTGAAATTCATATTTATACATCATTAAGCCATAGGAACTGACATTTTCAACTGAATTTTAATATTTTCATATCAAAATAGATTCTTATTGATGGAAAGACCTTCAATTGTTCTTTGAACAATTGGTTTTTAATTTATTCGGGTTTTGTTTCTGTAATTAGTTAATAATGTTGTACAACTTTGTACTTTTTTCACGTTCGATCTTTTATATCTGGGTGTCACTTGTGAGTCTTGTGTGGACAAGGCGCGTTTTTGGCTTATTAAATTTTAACCCTGATGCTTTTTGTTATCTATTAATCATGTGTTTCTTTGTCTAATACGTTCTCCTGTTCATTAGTATTGTAGTTCTATAATATTATGTTGTCATTTCAATGTTATATTAAACATTGCCATTAAAGTGCGAGGTTTGGCATGCCATAAAACCATGATCAACCCACCATTTTTATCTGTAAAAATATCCTGTACCAAGTCAGGAATATGGCCATTGTTTTATCATTGTTCGTTTCTGTGTGTGTTACATTTTAACGTTGCGTCGTTTGTTTTCTCTTATTTTTGAGTGTACATTCACATTGCGATAAGATCTGTCACGGTACTTGTCTATCCCAAATTCATGTATTTGGTTTTAGATGTTATATTTGTTATTCTCGTGGGATTTTGTCTGATACTTGTTTCGTTTCTGTGTGTGTTATATTTAAGTGTCGTGTCGTTGAGCTCCTCTTATATTTAATGCGTTGTCCTCGGTTTTGTTTTTTGTCCATGGATTTATGAGTTTGAACAGCGGTATACTTTTGTCGCCTTTATTTAGTTCAGGTATCTATTTTGAGTTTATTTGCATTGATTCGGCCGTTTCAGATATAATGAAAGTGCCATCGGCGTACAAAAGAACGAAAAGTTTATATATAAATGCGCAAATGATTGTGGCAAATATTTTCGATAACTTGCAAGTTCTGAACATAATTCTCAACAAAGAAAGTTGTAGGAAAATCAAGAATACCTCGCAGTCAAGTTGTAACATGTTGGTTTCAAGTTTGAGGAACAAATATAATTATATTGTCACACAACATACGGTACATACTTTACACTCTTGTCATTGCCAACATTATATTTAACCTTTGTTGGATACGTCTTGCACTGGTTGGTTTGCGAATCAAATAAGCAAATTGAAATATCACTCACTAGATGACATTTTTGTTAATACAGGGTTGATTGTCAAACAGAAAATATTTGAATTGGACGATGATGTAAGCAGATAAATACGTTTACGATCATCTACAGCAAAGCATCTTAAAGCAAAACCAATTTTTTTCAAACGGAATACAAACCTTGACCCTTTTGAAAAGTGTTTCGAAATCCCTTCCAAATAAGAAGATAATGCGTCTTTGCTCAACGCTCTGGGATGAGTTATTCACTTTACGCGAAACAGGAGACTAAGATCTATTTCACAGCGTAACAAATTAAAGGCAGCCAGACACAAGTACATCGTACATCGCCTTTCATAGCTGACTATGCAGTATGGGCTTTGCTCCTTGTCGAAAGCCGAACTGTGACCTATAGTTGTTAATGTTTGTGTCATTTTGGTCTTTTGTGGACAGGTGGTCTCGTCGGCATTTATAACACATCTTCTTTTTTATATTTCGAAAATACCGTCATTCAAGTTCTTCTGTATCGAAGCGATATGTGCATATCCACCTTCTAAAATGACAATCGCAGAGATGTTGTGGAAAGTTTTGATCAAGCTACCAATCTGATTTCTTCCACATCGATGGCAGATTGGCACTTAGCTATGCGTTTACCACTCAAAGTTGAACTATTCACACGTTCAAAGCAATTTTACGAGTCATCTTCACTTCCCCATGCTCAGTTGAAAGATCAACTTCACCATCTCATATAACAGAGCTTTTTCTATAAAAATGGGAATCGTAGATACAAATTTCTTGTTTTGGGATACAATAATTCATATTTTGTGAAGAATCACACTGAATCTTCCAGAAAATATACTGAAGATGATATTATTAAAATGCGGGACTTTTTGATCGACAATATATTTGTTGAGTTTGGAGGATTTATATTTCAACAGACAGTCGGTATTCTAATGGGTACTAATTGTGCAACCCTGCTGGCTAATTTGTTTGTGTACTCGTATGAAGCAGAATTTATTCAGAACCTTATAAAAGACAAAAAGAAAGAGCACCTTGCGAAATTCTTTAATTTTACTTTCCGATATATTGATGATGTTTTATCATTGAACAACCCATACTTCAGCCAATACTTACATCTCATATATCCCAGTGAACTTGAAATTAAGAATAATACTGATACTAAAAGGACTGCTTTATACCTTGATCTTTTATTGACGTAGATGGACGACTTCACACGAAAATCTATGATAAACGGGACGATTTCAACTTCCCAATTATCAATTTCCCATTTCTCAGGAGTAACATACCCTCTGCCCCTTCGTATGGTGTTTACATATCACAATTGATACGTTGTTCACGTGCTTGTTCACAATATACGGACTTAATATACAGGAGTGTGCTCCTTACGCAGAAACTGCTCCAACAAAGTTATGAGGAGGACAGATTAAAATTGACACTCCGTAAAATTTAAGGACACCATCACGAATTGGTGAATCCATACAATGTGTCTATAACCAAACTAGCTTGGGACATGTTTACCACATGGTAGATTGTGGTTTGTCATTATGTTGTCTAATCTTTTAATTACCAAACGTGACTTATTCCCGACCATTGTGACTGTTTTGCTGACTGTGAATTCGCGTTACTAAAAGACGTGTTTCTGTACTTGTTTCTCCAAAATTCATGTATTTAGTTTTAATCATGTTAATGTTTAATGTTATATTTTAATTCTCATCGGATTTTGTCAAATTTGTTGACGTCTTTTTATTATATTTAGGTGTTACAGATAGAAAAATTAATCACCGCCTTTATTAATTATATTTAATTTTGTACGATTATTTACGTTTGAAGTTGGATTCATAACAAACTGGACATATATATATATACCAGGTGGTCGTGTGGTCTAGCGGGACGGCTGCAGTGCAGGCGATTTGGTGTCACGATATCACAGTAGCATGGGTTCGAATCCCGGCGAGGGAAGAACCAAAAATTTGCGAAAGCAAATTTACAGATCTAACATTGTTGGGTTGATGTTTAGACGAGTTGTATATACATTATGTACACAGCCATGTATCACCATCATTGATGGCGATCCGATGGATACATCTGTTGTAGAGTTGTCACTGACTCAGACGTACTTATGAATATAATTATCTTCTGTGACTGTATATTACATTAATTTGTAGGATCCTTTACTATAGATAATTTAGCTGATCTGTAACAATAACATCTTCATGCCTTATATATCATGTACTGTAGTACGCCGCTAGATTAAAACTGACGTGGAAAGGTAACATATGGCCAACGAAAGCTCTTTTTTGAGAGCCCAGGTGGTCGTGTGGTCTAGCGGGACGGCTGCAGTGCAGGCGATTTGGTGTCACGATATCACAGTAGCATGGGTTCGAATCCCGGCGAGGGAAGAACCAAAAATTTGCGAAAGCAAATTTACAGATCTAACATTGTTGGGTTGATGTTTAGACGAGTTATATATATATATATATATATATATATATATATATATTACAGTTAATTGCTATTAATAAGTATTGCAATATGCATTTGGTTTAAATGTAATATCAGTATTTAGTTCTAATTTAATCTTAAATCAATCCTAATTCTATCTTACTTTTGAATTATAGTTTTTCGTATGTGACGTCATGCTGTTTACTAAATTTCATAAATTCAAATGTGTCGAAACGTTTGTGCCTTTTCGCCATCGTATGTGACGTCATTTTTATGATTTATTGCATTGCCGCCTGGACTAATTCGGGTGTGTCTATTCTGTGTTGGTCTTAGCATGATGAATTCGGGTTTAGTTTTCTGTAGTTAGTTAATATTTCAGTTTCATATGTATATCTCTTTCATATTCATTTGATAAATTTACTGTTTGCAATAGCATGAATTGTTCTATATAATAATGATGTTCTTATCCCGGACATAAAAACAATGCCATATTTGGCACAACCTTTTTCAACTTTTGATCTTCACTGCTGTACAACTTTGTATTTTTTTCACTTTCGATCTTTTATATCTGGGCGTCACTGGTGAGTCTTGTGTGGACGAAGCGCGTTTTTGGCGTATTGAATTTTAAACCTGATGCTTTTTGTTATCTATTAATCATGTGTTTCTTAGTCTAAAATGTTCTCCTATTTATTTGTATTGTAGTCCTGTAATATTATGTTGTCATTTCAATGTTATATTTAACTTTGCCATTAAAGTGCGAGGTTTGGCATGCCACAAAACCCACCATTTTTATTTTTATTCTCCTTTTTAAATGTCCTGTGCCAAGTCAGGAAGATGGCCATTGTTATTTTATTGTTCGTTTCTGTGTGTGTTGCATTTTAACGTTGTTTCGTTTGTTTTCTTTTAATTTTGAGACGTGACACGGTACTTGTCTATCCCAAATTCATGTATTTGGTTTTGATGTTATGTTTGTTATTCTCGTGATATTTTGTCTGATGCTTGGTCCGTTTCTGTGTGTGTTGCGTTTTGGTGTTGTGTCGTTGTTCTCCTCTTATATTTAATGCGTTTCCCTCGGTTTAAGTTTGTTACCCCGATTTTTTTTTGTCCATGGATTTATGAGTTTTGAACAGCGGTATACTACTGTTGCCTTTATTCAAAGGAAGCTCATCAATCGATGAGTAACTTGGATAATTGTTATCTACCGGTGTCGTGTATTTCTCTGAGGCCAATTATCTTGGAGCAATTTTTTAGTGTACACAATATGGAACAAGATCGTTTTTTATCAGAGAAAGATCAAAAACCTGCTTATTGACAGCAATTAAGCATAACGAGCAAGAGAAAATCTTTTAGAAAAAATTGTTCTTAAATCAAGTTTATCTTTTTCTTGCTTTATTTGTTCTCGGTGTTGATGTTTAACAAATTGAAAACATGTATTTGAACACTGTTTCAAATGAAGACATCAGTCTGGAATAGTTTTATTTAAACTTGTTTGAAAATAGTTGTTGGGATGAATGTACTAAGTTAACTGGTCAAGGGTTCTGTTCTGTCATAACAGCATACACAAAGACAAAATCTACAGCGATCATTAGATTATCTCCACGATGCTCGAACATGCGCAACCAAAGGAGACTATCTAAAACAGAGAGAGTTCATACAATGTAATATCACTCTTGCTGAAAAGAGCATATTTGAGAAACAATTACACAACGTGAACAAACTGTGAATGACATAGTAGCTACTCTCTAGGAAAGTTCAAGCGATTCTTGTTAGTTTTATTCCATTTTTCATTGTAACCGTTTAACAATTTTAATTTATTCTATAATAATTCAGAAGAGTAACGTCCCTTGATATGTTAAGACGTATCGTACAATACTCCATAAAAAAAGTGATTTAACTAGTTGGAAAAAGCTGAAAATGAATGCAGAAGTAGAAGCATTATGCAGAAAAATGACTCAGGATCGCCTTCAAAGGCTTATAGAAGGTCTACAGGGTACTGATACATTTACATTACAAAATGAAGCGACGGTCAGTTCAGATGTAAACAATGACAAAATGGCGACGTACGCCGAGGCAGTTTCAGATATTCACAAAAATCAAAGTAACATTCAATCTGATCAATCATATACAGAGAATAATACTCACTATAAAGCACCAAGAGAACAAAGTGACCCGGGCGATTTTGTAAAACCTATTTTCTTAAAAGATCAAGATGTTCACGGCTCGGTCAAACCTCCTCGCGCCCAATGGCTCACAAATGTCGAAATATACAAGTCAATTGGTGCTAAAGTCCCAGAAGAGTGCATTAAGGGGATACAGAGAATAAGAGAGATGTGGCGTATATACATGGACAATGAGGGTGAAAGACTGTCTTTGTTAGTACAGGGGTTAAACTTACGTGGCAGGCAAGTACCCCTTCTCTCACAAAACCCTCACAATCCATCTACGTTACAAAGTGACACAATCTGCATAAAGGTGAAGAACATCCCCCTTTCTGCGGACGATGGGCAAATACATCGAGCCCTATCCCTTCAAGGCTGTAAAATGCAGGGATTGTTTAGGGAGCGTTTGCGCATAGACGGAAAAGTAACCAACTGTGAGACTGGTGATAGATTAGTGATTAGCAAGACACTAGATAAACCTATACCTAGAAATTTGCAAATTGGAAAATACATGGGCAGAATTTTCCATTCGGGCCAACCTGAATTCGAAAACAGAAATAACAATTCAGAAGAAAGAATTTGTCACAAATGCCTTCAACCAGGACATATGCTGTTCCAGTGCCCTAATGATTAGGCTTGTAAAATTTGCAAAGAGAGTGGACACAAAATGATTGACTGTCAAAAACACTTCCAGGACAAAGATGAGAATAATCAGCAATTAGAGCAGAATTGCATTGAGTCTGGTGATGACAATGTACAGGAGGAGAGTGTAGAACTTACAAAAACTCCAACAAAATCTCCTTCTTCAAAAACATCTGAAAACACAAAAGGTGGTAGCAAGAAACATGCAAACAAGTCAGGACAACACAAAACCAATCTTGGCAATAGTGGTAGCACAGACAAAACACAACCATCTATGGAGAGGTTTGTCAGAACACCACATAGAAGAACAATTAATGCAGGAGACAGAACACCACCAACACCAACTGAAGCTCTACATGAGAAAACTACTGGAGTTCATGGAACTAAAAAGACTAAAGCATAATCAAATGTTCAAATTAATATCTTAATGACATTAAAATATTGTATTATAGTTTTATCATATAAATTAAACTACAAAAATATTTAAAATATGTACAACAAATTCAAGCTCAGATTAAGAGTTAACCAATCATACATAAAAAACATTAGTGAATGTTTTATATGTCTCAGCTTACTTTTTTGTTTTGCTGAAATTTTATTTTATACCAAATACATGCAAAAAAAATTAATAAAAAAGTATATAAAAGTTTTAAGCTCTTTGAAAGAGTTCAATCATGTTGTAGAGAAGTGTATAACAAATGTAACAAATTGAATGTGATAAAATTGAATGTGTTAAAAGTTGTTAAAATACTATATGTCTTCTATGTACCAATATTATGTACGGGTATAACATTTTTTTAAACAGATTAACGACTTAGTAGTAAAATCAATATATAAAAATTGCTACAAAACAATTGAAAGTTATAGTAATGACTCTCGTATAGAACAATCTTGTATAGAACAAACTTTTAGAAATCAGCTGTTCAATATTATCAAAACAAGTAGACTATTTGGGTTTTTACCTATGCTATTTTTAGTAACACAACACGCAGTGTCAATCAACGATAAGCCATACACGAGATTCGTTAGTCTCAGTACAACATTTTCTCAACAACACCTGAAATTCAATAAAACATACGATAATAAAATGTTTATAAAAAATAGTTACTTACTTGCAAAATATAGATATGGTCACATGAACCACTCATGGTTATATAATCCAAAACAATTGATTGAAAAACCGCACACATATCTATACAATCCAACACTTGATAAACTTCAGATTCAATTCTTTGAGCTAAAGATGCAAAGCAGTGTAGAAGTGTATAATACACAAATAACTTATATCCCGGTTGAAATTTTGTCTTATAAAATTGGCAGACTTGTAAATACAATTACATCATCATGCACACACAAAGCGGAAGAATCTTTTTGTTTCGAACTTTCACAAAGATATTCCATTACACAACTTAATCGAATACATAATGCGTTGATAAATAAAATATCAAATAGATTGTATACACAATCGAAAGCACATAGTTCACACAGGGAATGTATACAATTTATGTATGTCTTTTTTCCGAACTTAGCCAATTATCTTTATTGGTATGTATCAACATGTATTAAAGGGCACACGATAGACCCGTGGTTTAGTAGCGTATCAATAATTATGTGGAGGTCACACCAGGGTATACCTACTGGTAAATATTATATGTTTTTATTTTATAGAAAATTGTGTTATAAATATGACTTTATTAAAATGATGTATATTTATGTCAATCTTATAGTAAATATGAGCAGTACTATACATGCTATAGTAAATATATCAAAGCTAATAAGATCATTAATTTGTAACTTTAATAATGGCTTTAGCACATACAAGTAATTTATGTAGTCTCAATGTAAACGGCATTGGTTCTAGCGGAAAAAGGAATAGAGTAATAGAATGGATAAAAGCACAGAAAAGTCAAATTACATTTTTACAAGAAACACATTTTGACGAAAATATTGAAAGAGAAATTAAAAATAAAACAGAATATGAAACTTTTTGCAGTAACGGTACAACAGCTAGTAGGGGTGTAGCTATTTTAATTAAAAAGTCACTGAGCTTTGAATTTATAAATAAATTTAGTGATAGTGAAGGGAGATTTGTACTTATTAATGTGCAATTAAATAATACTATTTTCACATTTTCCAGCATATATGCACCGAACTGTAAAACTTCAAGAAATTCTTTTTTTAAAAAAGTAAGCGATAATTTGAAAGAACACAGTCTTGGTATACATATACTAGGGGGAGATTTTAATGATGCACTTAAACCAATCGATAGAAAGTCTTTATGTCCTGGTAAATGCATTCAACCTGTTAACGGATTAAAGCAATTAATAAAAACTAACAAATTAACGGATGTTTGGAGAAATTTAAACACAAATAAACAGCAATTTACATGGAGAAGAAAGGATAAATCTCAAGCTAGTAGACTAGACATGATTTTTATTGGGTCAGAATTGTTACCTCTTATAGAATGGTGTAAAATTAAACCGGCTGTTATACAGTCTATTGATCACCAAAGTGTATTTTTAAAATTTAAGCCAGGGTTATCAGAAAGGGGAAATGGGTATTGGAAAATAAATAACTCAGTATTACAAAATAAAGATTATCAAGAATGTATAAAATGTTTAATTGATAAATATACATTTAAAAAGGACTCAATAGATTGTAGGCTTTTGTGGGATGGATTTAAAATCGAGGTAAGGGAAGTAACTACAACTTACTGTAAAAATAAAGCGAAGTTAACAAGAGAGCGAAGGCGTAGTTTAGAACAAGATCTGGAACAAAAAATGGAACTTATAGATGAGAGAAATAATGATGAAAATCAAAATTTGGAAAAAGAAATTAAAGATATAGAAAAAGAATTGAGTAACATTTATGACGAAAAGGCAAGAGGGGCACAAATTAGATCTAGAGAAAAATGGGTTGAGTTTGGGGAAAAGAACAATTCCTACTTCCTCGGTCTAGAAAAGAAGAGGCAAGTGAAAAAATCAATAAGCAAACAAAAAGGGGAGGATGGGGAATTAATTACTAATCAAGAAAATTTACTCCATAAAATAAAAAATTTCTATGAAAACTTGTATAATGTAAAATCTGCAAATAAAAAGTTAACTGAAAAATATATCAATGACACAAAACTAGAAAATCAAGTAGACGAAAAGGATAAACTGATATGCGATGGAAAAGTTACAGTAGAGGAATGCACGCAAGGCATTTATAAAATGAAACTAAATAAATCACCAGGGCTTGATGGTCTAACGGTTGAATTTTATAGACAATTTTGGGATAAACTTAAATTTTTAGTTGTGGATGTTCTAAATACTGGCTACGATAAACAAAGTTTATCCTACTCACAACGTACCAGTATATTAACTTTAATATTTAAAAAAGGAGATCCTTTACTTTTGGAAAACTACCGTCCAGTTTCACTTCTAAATGTAGATTTTAAACTTTTGTCATATGTTCTAGCTCAAAGATTAAAAAAGGTACTGCCAAAAATTATAAATGAAAATCAAACCGGTTATGTTAAAAATAGATTTATTGGGTTTAATTTGAGACAAATTCAAGATGTAATAGACTACGCAGACACATACAATATTAAGGGGGCATTAGTTTTTGTAGATTTTACAAAAGCGCTCGATTCATTGGAATGGGATTTTATGTTTGGAACCTTGAAACATTTTGGTTTTAACGATTCATTTATTAACTGGGTTAAAGCAATGTACACAGATATACAAACATGTGTTATGAACAATGGGTGGGTATCAGAAATTTTCAAAAATTCACGTGGAATAAGACAAGGCTGTCCTTTATCGGCTCTTTTATTTGTTTTGGCTGTTGAAATTATGGCCCAGAGATTAAGAAATAATAAAAATGTAAAAGGAATTAATATAAAATTAGATGGGAAAAGTCATAGTATCAAGATTTCACAATTAGCAGACGACACAACACTATTTTGCAAGGATAAAAACGATGTGGTAGCTGCAATGAACGAAATAGAAATTTTTGGTTCCTTTTCAGGTTTACTACTTAATAGAAATAAAACAGAGGGATTATGGATTGGAAAATTGAAATCTTGTTAAGATAAAATTGTCGGGGTTAAGTGGGGAGATAAACCTATTAAAGCTTTAGGGGTGTTTTTCGGACATGACAAAGAAGAATGCAAAAATTTAAACTGAAATGGTAAAATAGATAAGATGAATAAATTATTTATGATATGGAAAAAAAGAAATCTTTCTATTTTAGGAAAAATCCTAATTATACAGACTTTAATATTGCCTTTGTTTACTTTCTTGGGAAGCGTATGTCTAACTCCAGAAAATTATATAAAAGAAATAGAAAACAGTAGCTATAAATATATTTGGGATGGCAAACCAGACAAGATTAAAAGAAACATGATGATTGGTCCATATGAGAAGGGGGGTCTTAAAATGGTAGACTTTAAAAGTTATTTTGTGGCTTTAAAAGCATCATGGGTAAATAGATTGGTAAATGGTAAACTTGAGACTTGGAAGCTTATACCATTTAAATACTTAAATGTCTCAAACAATATTTTGTCAATATTTAATATGAATTTTAGTGATATCAAATCTTTAAGATATCTTAAAGATATTCCTGTGTTTTATAAAGAAGTAATACAGTCTTGGAATTTGACTGGCGGGGGGCAAACAAAACAACCAGTCACATTTTTTGATATTAGAAAGCAAGTAATATGGTGAAATAAATCTATAAAATTTGATAATAAACCTATTATATTTGAGAACTGGATTAGGAGTGATCTAATTTACATAAATGATATCTTAGATGATAAAGTGTCAATATCAGAAATCTACATTCTAAACAAATTAAAGTTCAAAATAAACTGGATCGCCGAATTTCAAAAATTAAAAAAATCTATACCAGCAGAATGGATTCAAATTGTTCAAAAAGAGAATTCTGTCAAAACTACAATTAATATTCAGAGAAATAAAATCGTATGGAAAAATAATTCTATTGAGACTACATTATTAACAAATAAAATGTTATACAACTCTTTGGTAAATACAAAACTAGAGTCGTCAATAGGGATAAACAGATGGCTTAGAATCCTACCAATACAAGAAACTCTTAATATGAATTCATTGTACAAATTTATTTTTGAATATATGACTGAAAATAAATTAAAAATATTTAGATGGAAATTATTACATTATATTGTTCCAACTAAAAAACTGTTATTGCAGTGGAAAGTAACTAAGACAGATAAATGTATTTTTTGTAAGCAAGAAGAAGATTATGCTCACTATTTTTTGAAGTGTAGATATTTGAATAAATTTTGGCAAAAAATCTATGAACTCTTTAGAAGAAGTAAAATCGATTTTGATATTAAATTGCAACATCTGTTATTTGGATATAAAATCACAGATAGTAATTATTATTTTCTGAATTATATACTAACAGTATTAAGTTTTTCTATTTATAAGTCATACTATGTATCCGAGCAGAGAACAAAAACTGTTGATGTCTTTAGCATTTTTGAAAATGAATTTAATAAAAGAATAGATGCATATAAATCAAGATGTCCAATATTATTGTTAATTAGAAAGAATTTTTAGCATTGATAAATCTCTGCATAAGACAACTATACAACTTTATATTATTTTTTATAACTTAATAAGTTGGATCAGCTGTTTATTTCCCTGGATAATCAGTGGAGTGTAACAGGGTAAATCAAGAGAAGCTTGGACTCTTGGTGAAACTTGTAACAAGCAAGATTAGATGAATAAATATTATTATGTTGTTAAAAAAAATAAAAAAATAATTCAGACTTGTATGACATAACATTTGCGTCTCTGGATGTACGTAGTTTGTAACAAATTCATGTTTATAATGTGACTAACAACGAGTACTTTAATAGATCAATGCAATTAGTACGAAAAACAGTTAAAAAATTGTGAACATTTTGTTGGTTTTAGCAGATCGGTGTAGTTATTTTTGTTATATTGGACATAATATTAGTAGTTATATAAGGTACCAGGCTTATACTTTGATACGCCAGATGCTCGTTTAGTCTATAGAAGACCCATCAGTGACGCTCAGATCAAAAAGCCGAAGAAGTATAAAGTTGAATAGCATTAAGGACAAAAAAATGATGTGCCAAAAACCAGTTGAAAGTATAGTAATGTGGGGTTACGGAGACCATTGCAGTTTTTTGGCTGCCAAAGGGACATTTATGGCTTCTACACACAATTCTTGTTGATTGTGTAGAACGTCAAAGGTCCATTGTAACGTCACAATACTCAGGGGCACCGGCAACGTCAAAAGACGCCGTCAAAAGGGCGATTTTCGCGGGAATGAAGCAAACTGAATAAAATGCTTTAAAAGTATACTTAAAACGGATGTCAAGAAATGATACAGGATCACAAGCTTGTTAGTACTATTATAGCAACTTATTTAACGTGTTTACTAATTATCAAGTTCGTCATTTTCATGTAAAATGTTGCATTCTTTCAAGAAAATGTGTTTACGTTTTTTTCGTACACATTTATTAATCAGAATGGCAGAATAATTCATATAAATAAAAAATCTTATCCCTGTTAAATAATCATAAAAAAGGTCACTGTTATACTTGATTACGCGAGATATAATTAATATTCATTAACAATACATCATATATACACGCTTTATTTAAAAGAACTGGATAATGTATTAAGGGCTCGATTACAACGATGGAAATCTCAGTTAGGATTTTGTTACACACATGTTAACCGATGTACTTGTATAATTTTGCCATACGATATTTCAATACATTTTAAACCTGTTTCATCATGGAAGCACTGACTTATTTTTTTTAATTTTCATTCGAAATGGGGATGTTAAATTAGTTGTAGACACAATGATTTCTATTCCTATCATATACATGTATATCATAGATATTCTTTCCCAGTGGCAACCTCTTTTTTCACATTCACCACAGATCTTTTACTTTGTAGGACCCACTGAGCAATAGATTTATTGTATAATGAATTTCAGACGTCCTTGATATTGCATGAAATACTTGCCACTGAACGTTGAAAAGAGAACAATTTATCAATTAACAGATTTTAAAGATATTTCGTGAATGTCAATTACAGTGTGTACTAATCATAGTAAATGAAAATGAATTATTGATTCAGGTTCACTTGTAGACAATAGAAATTCATTTTAGATAATTTCTTTCCTCATTTTTACTATTTTTTTATTCGTATTCTCTAAAATTTTGAGCAATAAGTGGTCAACAAAAGAATAATAAACATGATTAAAAAATAAGCAAAATGAATAGCGATAATAAATTTTATATAAAAAGTATATCCTCGCCTACCGAAACAAAGATTGAAATCATTATAATTTTAATCTGACGCGTTTAATACTTTACAGCAAGAAGTAGTTCATAGAATCATAGCTGCTCGGAGATTTTATTTATTTTTATCGATTTGTACCCCTTTTGTTTTTATTTTCATTTTCATTGGGTGCCGTTGTTTTGCCGTTTATATAATGATTTGAGAGGGTTTTTTAACAGTATTTACCAATTACCTAATAGAAAAACGCGAATTAGTATTTTATATGTGGTTAAGAATCGGTTATGCATTTCACTTGAAAAAGATAAAACAAAGTCGCATTCAAATCTAGTATAGCAGTTGGTATTTTATTTTCAATTTATTTTAAGACAAGAAAGATAAAAAAATATATATTTCAAGGTTGAAAGTTGTATTTTTGAATAATGTTTTATTAAAAACATCGTTTATGACAATCTTTGAGCAATAACTTCCTTAAAATTACTTATACATCGCTTTTTATAATAACGGCTACATTGACCCGGGAAAAACTATGGACGGCGGGAAAGCGCAGTTCTACAGAGGGGCACAAGTTTTGCAACGTCACAGATAAGAAACGTCAAGATGCTTTTGGCGCGACAAAGCAAGAAAAAAACTCGACAGTAAGAGGGTTAAACGCATCATATAACCAACTCAAAATATGATAATGTTGTGCGGGCGGGAAATGAAACGTCGGCTTTTTAAAGTTGGTGTTATCATTACCGATCGTTGCAATATTACAGAAATATTTTCATGTTGAAGTTGCACGCATGCAATCGTGGAAATTGTTAAAATTGTTTGGCAATTTCCCAGACTTTGTAACATAGCCCATTCTCTGTAAAATATAACAAAAGATGGTACCTGATCTGTGTAATCAACTCCTACTGCGATTTAGAAACAAGATGCCTGATATTTTTCAGAAGAATTGTAGAAATTTTCATTTTGCAATTGTATGATAGTTTTATTCCTGTTTTTCTTTATTGTTGAGAACTTCACAAAAGAAGGTACTTGATACTTTGTATTATCAAAAAAGGAAATAACAAAAATATCCAACTCCGAGGAAAAATCAAACTGGGAAATCTGTAATCAAATGGCAAAATCAAAAGCTTAAACACATCAAACGAATGAGAAACAACGGTTATATTCCTTGATCTGGTACAGGTATTTTCTTATTTAGGAAATGGGGGATTAACCCTGGTTTCATAGCTAAACCTCTCTCTTGAAAGAAAGTCGCACACAATTCCATTATATTGACAACTACGTATGAACAAATCAGACATAATAGTTACAAACGCCAAAATATGGATACAGCAGTCAAAATTGTGCTATTATCTTAATTACTAGGAAAGAAAACAAATATGTCTACATAAAAAACAACTAAAAAGAATTTATAAAACAAGTATCATCATTCGTCTCAACTCGTCCGATTCCGTACCCTCATAGGAGGAGAGAAGCGGATTCTACCGAGGATTGCCGAATGCAGTTAACATCATTCGTCTCAACTCGGCCGATTCCGTACCCTCATAGGAGGAGAGAAGCGGATTCTACCGAGGATTGCCGAATGCAGTTAACATCATTCGTCTCAACTCGGCCGATTCCGTACCCTCATAGAAGGAGAGAAGCGGATTCTACCGAGGATTGCCGAATGCAAGTAACATCATTCGTCTCAACTCGGCCGATTCCGTACCCTCATAGAAGGAGAGTAGCGGATTCTACCGAGGATTGCCGAATGCAGTTAACATCATTCGTCTCAACTCGGCCGATTCCGTACCCTCATAGAAGGGGAGTAGCGGATTCTACCGAGGATTGCCGAATGCAAGTAACATCATTCGTCTCAACTCGGCCGATTCCGTACACTCATAGAAGGAGAGTAGCGGATTCTACCGAGGATTGCCGAATGCAGTTAACATCATTCGTCTCAACTCGGCCGATTCCGTACCCTCATAGAAGGGGAGTAGCGGATTCTACCGAGGATTGCCGAATGCAAGTAACATCATTCGTCTCAACTCGGCCGATTCCGTACACTCAAAGGAGGAGAGTAGCGGATTCTACCGAGAATTGCCGAATGTAAGTAACATTAGCAAATACAAGACTATAAAAGTTTACCATAGCACATAAGCACAATGACAGGATGTTTAAGAACCAAGTTAAGTCAAAAGGAAAATATGAAAAAAATAGACTATACAGAAATAGATTACAAAGACCAATATTTTTCATCATTAGATACATTTTGAAGTTGTGTTATTTTTAATTTTTTTAATTTCACATCTCATTTGATGATGAACACACCATTACGTAGTTGTATAACGATTATAATCCATTTTCTCGAATTATAATTCCATCTATTGAAATGTCCAGTCAGTATAAAATATCATTCGTTGATTTAGAAAACAATCAGCACATTCTAACCTTTTTTGGTTTTCATCCTTTTTGGTCATGTTTGACTGATTTCGATAACGGCGATAAATATACATGCTTCGGCGCAGAGAACACATATCCGTTCCGTGAAATACTTTGTTACACCACACTCAATATGAATCGTATGGCAGAGTTCATATAAGTGCAGTATTGCAAAGCATGTATGGAACGGATATGAACTCTGCGCAGGAGATTGTTAAAAATAGTGAAATCGGACAAAAGTAGGCAGAAAAAGGTGCATACCTAATTTCTGTAATCAATTCTTTAATTCTAAATGCTGCAAAGTTGTACACTTGCTACATAGTTGTGTACCTCCTTTAATATAGAATTGTCTGAGAGTTTTTTCCCAAATAACTCGTCATCTGTCAAAAAGATTTACTAAAATGAAACCGGGTCGACATACTTCTCCACTAAATAACTTGTCAAGGATACTATGCGTAATCATTTTATACAGTGGTCATATTTATTATAGCATCTGAGGAATGCATCAAACTGGAAAACAGTTACAACTGACCAACGAAGATGAGATTAAGGCCAATTGAAACCTGCCAGCTGGATATGTACACATTAAAACCATTTATATTACATAAAAGTGAAGTATTGCCTATATCTGATAAATGAACAAAACATCAAAACTTGTCATAAACGAACGAACCATGAAATTGGGTGAAACCCGTCAGCTGAACTTGCACACCTCAAAAATGATTCAATACACCAAGCTTAGTTAATTGCCGTCGAGACTTATCGTCGAGTTCGTCGAGACGATATTAAGAATTGAACGATGGACAGTCATTGCGTGAATGTTTCTTAATAGCTGATTGGAAGATATTACTAGACGTGAATTGGATAAGACAAACCAAACCTAGTAAATGTCCTTCAATCTGTAGAGTATCGAATTTGTCCTCTCTATTCTAGCAATTACATTTTGCCTTGTCATTAATCATGCATGGTCATGATATTGGAACACAGGTAACTTTGTACTCGGATGAAGCTTAAACGTCTATTGAATAGTTTAGATTTTAGTTATAAACACTACCTATCATACGATTGATTTGATTTCTATTTCCTAGACTTAATTATACCACTGTTGTCATTATAAAAGAGGGACGAAAGATACCAAAGGGACTGTCAAACTCATAAATCTAAAACAAACTGACAACGCCATGGCTAAAAATGAAAAAGACAAACAGAAAAACAATAGTACACATGACACAACATAGAAAACTAAAGAATAAACAAATATAAATATCCTTTGTCATAAGATCACGTATATATATACAAAAATACTCATATGTCTGTTCTATCATACGATTTATTTGATTTATATTTCGTAGACTTAATTATACAATGAATATCAATATACCTTGCAGATGTACGCCTTTATAAATGTTCTTTGTCGTAGGATCACGTATAAACCTATGTATATATATATTATATAAAGGATATATGATAGGATTGGCAATAAGACAACTATCCACAAGAAACAAAAATAACACAATACTTTACCTGATACGTGATATTATGACAAAGAACATTTAGAACGACGTTCATCTTCCTGGTATATTGAAACCCATTGTTTAATTTAGTCTAGAAAATTAAACCCTAATTCGTCAGCATCATCCAATTGTTTTTTTCTATCACTTGATCATATGTTGTTTACAAGGCATTCTTAAGAAGAAAATGGAAAGGTGCAAATGCAGCTACGTTTGAAGTTTTAATTCATTTTATTCCTTACATAAGTGCAGATAGGGGGAGATATTATAAACATAAATGTGAAAATCGTGATACTAGCATGAAATTTGGTATAAAGGTTGACTAAATGATACATTGATAAAATCCACTGCAGGCCAGAACAAAATATTTTTTTTTTCAAGATGGCCACCACACGTTTTCGAAAAATCGGCATTACATTACAATATTAATTCGTTAATTCTTTGAAAGGTGTGTTATATGTAAACTTCAATGTTAGTTTTGATAAACAGTAAATAACCGTTCCTAAATTACGACTACACATAGTCCAGCGGATATCAGAATAATTGATCACTTTATGGTAAAAGCATGAAACTTGGCATGTTGAAAGATTGAGGGGTATAGACAAAATTCAGATATGGAGCCACGAAAAAAAATCCAATATGGTCGCCAAATTCAAGATGGCCGACATTAGTATAACATAATTCACTTGATGAAGTCTTCCAATTTTAATGTGTTCAGAAGATGTCACAAACTTAAGGAAATACAATTAAGATATGTCAATTATCATTATTTTTAAACCTTATAATACAGAAATCATCAAAATGGCGTCCAAATTCAAAATGGCGCGTCAACATGTCTAAGTTTGACAGTATTCGTATGTATTCACCATCATTGTGTGATAGAAAGTTACCAAATACGCGAAACTGATCATTTGATATCGACAAAGGCCTACAATGTATCATTAATGCCTGGGTGCATAGATTATATTTTCAAAATGGCGGCAATATTCCAAATGGCGCCGTTTAACATGTACAAATTTGACGTTTGTTTTTGAATATGGTATACAAATGATTAAAAATAATGGATAATTCATTTCAATACAAGCACGTATATACAAACATATTATTATTTAATGTAACAGGTGACATTAACTATGAAATAAAAATGGCCGATGCAGTTCAAAATGGCGTCTTCGACGAGTTCTTATCTTTCACAGTTACAGGTAATAATCTTAGAAAATTTCACAAATGAAAAAAAAAAAACATATGCAGTATTGAATCAGTGCAAAGAGTATTTCTTTTTTAGAAATGAGATAAGAAATTAAACAAAAACTCACAAGTAACTATTTAACATAACAACAGATTAAAATTATAATTAAAATATAATACAAATGCAGGGAAATCAAAAGAAAGCACAGTCACGATCAGTTTCTCTTTCACAGTCCGGTGAGCAGTTGCATAATGCTGTGCATTTTAATGCTGCTTTCAGGAATTTACATGCTCCTATATATCCTTTCTTGCATCCACAGAAATAAATCTGGTGATGGCATACTTGAATTTGCAAATAAACAATTGAGATAAATAACACTACCTTGGTAAGCTGCACGTTTTGTAGGTTCAATGAAGAAGTGCATCTCGTGATGGAGGAATATTGTCAATTGTTCTTGTCTTCTGCGTGAATAACTGTTTTCTAAACTCATTCACCATAATAAGCTGTACTAGACCGATCATACAAAAGCACAACATATCGTTCTATTACTTTTAACACTTTTAAAATTTCCACTTCATTTGGATTTTCAATAACCTGCAGAAATGCTTCTGACAACTCCTCATTTACGAACCATGTATCCCAAGCTGATTTTGTACCTTTCCCAGAAAAAGCTGAGACTGTCACAACCGGTAAATGAATGGAAAATTAGAAAGACTTTCAATTTCAATGGTCCTAGAGCAAGGCACAATCCATGAATTGATATATATAGAAAGTTCTTTCCAGTGCCAAAACCTATCCACAGCTGTTCAGCCATTTGAATTCCCCTTTTGATGCAGCTGGGAAGGAGGACATATCAATTGAAAGTTCTCCTACAACTAATGGGATATCTGGTTCGATGATTATAAGTACAGCTGGTGGAAGATTTGAATAACTCTCTGGTAGAAGAGACACTCTCTTTGACTGGCATTTCAACATAGGTTCAGTTTGGTCAAATGTTTGAACAACGCCTTGAACATCCTCTGAAATATGTTGGAATAAAGATATACCTGTACCATGGAATGAATATTTTAACGAGATACTGCTTGAATTGTGATCAATGTTGTCTACAGCAGATGAAGTAAATACATTTTGTAGTGGATTGTTAGGGCAAACAATACCTTCTTTGACATAACGACGACAAGCATCCTTGGCCATGGAAGTAGAAATTTCTAACACTCGGTCGTAGGAGACAGACAGTCCAAAATTGAAGAAAGTATCTACTAGATCAGGTTTGCTAGTCTTACATGGATCATGATTCCCAAATAAGCACAAACTGGAGGTTCATGATCTTTCATGTGACGGTTGGATAGTTTCTTTGTACAACTATACATGAGAAGATGTGCTATTGTTAATGTCCTGGGAATATGAACGATCCTGAATGTTGGGTCCAAATTGAATCAAACTGAACAAAGTAAGCAATGACTGGGGTACATAAGCTTCCTGATATCCCTTTGGGAAGGTTCCTTTAAATTCTGAATTTGATGCGAAAATATCTTTACGAACAAACGTAGCTGCTTTTGATATGTTGACAAACTCATTATCAAAGTCTTCTAAGCAGACTCTCTTCAATGCAGGACAAATGTCATCTTTGAAAGCAAGAATGTTTTCAAGACCTTGTTTGTAAGCATCTAAGTTAGGGAAATTACAATTCTGTGTTTTAGTCGTGTACTATTAACTCAAGATGAAAGATCTGCACCTAGACATGTTATTCTTTCCGTATAAAGTTTACATGGATCTGACAATCTGAAAATGCAATACCATGGATTTGACTTTCCTTCTTAGATTTGACCTTATCATTTTTCATTTCAATTTGAGATGCACGATTATATAAGGAAACAAAACATTTTGAGTGGTACTTTGCTTCCTTTGCAATTAGATCACCAGCACTTAACTTTGCAAATAACAACGTGTCATTTAATTTTACTGCTCATTCTCTCACACGTGTATCCTGTCCAAACGTTGAAGACTCATGAAGGGCTTTTTGGCCATTTTTATTACAGAAAAAGCACACAGACGGGTTACTGGTGCACTGAACGGAGAAGCTATGTCTAGTTTTCTTTTAGATGTGGTTGCTTAAATTATCTATTCCCTCATGTGAGGTTGGTTTTTCTGCTCTATCCGACTTTGTCTTGTTCAGTTTCAAGTTGCAACATTTGTGCCAACATGCATTTTGGTCAATGAAATACTGTGCTATTCCAGATCCCTCATCTAAATATAAGTTTTCAATGCACACATTAATGCCTGCAGGCATCAATCGTAATTCATGAAACTTCTAAATATTGTCAGCTAAAGATTGATAACCAGCACCAACATTGAGACGTTTAGAATCAAATGGGCGTATACGTTTTTCATCTATTATTTCTTGGCATAGGATGCAATTTGCCCAATCAATATTATTTAACTTAGTTGGTTTGTCATATTCTACACTTGATACCCTGAACGTCTTTTCAGTAGCCATGTTGTAAGAAATATGATCGTAAATTAGTTTATATATTCCTTGTATTTAACTTCTGTATGCCAGACGCGTGTTTCGTCTACAAATGACGTATCAGTGACGCTTGAATCGAAAAAGTTAAAAAGACAAACAAAAAGTATGTAATTTAATATTTGATGACCTGAAATCCTGGAAATTTTGCAAAGCACAAATATTTGTTGATTATTAATAGCTTTCTAGATATTCACGATATAGTTTCTGATAATAAGACTTTTGACGGCTATTTTGAATTTGTCAGCCACTAAGCAATTATTTTTGATTGTTCCATATTCAGAAAAGATTAATTAGCATCATAACTAGCAATATGCAAAGTTTTTTGCTTTTATTTTCAAATGATCAATTATACCATTTTTTTTTTGGACTCTGCCTCATGACTGTTTGCGGCCATTTTGAATTTGTCGGCCATTATGGAATTATTTTGATTGTTCCATATTCATTTAAGATTAATAAGCACCATAACTAGCAATATGCAAAGTGTTTTGTTTTTATTTTCAATGATAAATTATACCATATTTTTGGACTCTGCCTCATGACTGTTGGTGGCCATTTTGAAATTGGCGGCCATTTTTGATTTTTTTTTTATTGTTCCGTATTCAGAAAAGATTAATAATCATCATAATTAGCAATATACAAAGTTTTGTGCTTTTATTTTCAAAAGTTAAATTAAACTCTATTTTTGGACTCTGCTTCATGACTGTTGGCAGCCATTATGAAATTGGCGGCCATTGTGGAATTTTTTTTGATGGCTCCATATCCAAAAATGTTCATAAGCATCATAACTAACACTGTGCAAAGTTTCATGCTTTTACCATAAAGTGATCAATTGTCCCAAAATATTGGACTTAGCTGCTGGACTAACAATACATTAATGAAATTTAAGATGACTTCCAGTTTCAAAATGCCGGTAAAAAGCCACTTTTTTTACATTTTCAAGCAACTTCACAAGGGATGTAAATCCTTGAAAGATGTGTTATAGGTATAATGCAATGTAAGTTATGATAAAACGTTAAAAAAAGTTTCTAAGCACGACAAAATAACACATAAATGAAGAAAAATAGTGATTTTCGGTTCCAAAATTGAGGCAAATACGTGAAAATATTTTTTAATTTTTATTAACTTAACAAGTGATAATAGTTATCAAAGGTACCAGGATTGCAATTTAGTACGCCAGACACGCGTTTCGTCTGCATAAGACTCACCAGTGACGCTCATATCAAAATATTTATAAGCCCAAACAAGTACAAAGTTGAAGAGCATTGGAGATTCAAAAATTCCAATTACGGCTGAGGTAATCTATGCCTGGTATAAGAAAATCCTTAGTATTTCGGAAAATTCAAAGCTTTGTAAACAGGAAATTTATTAAATTGACCACGTTTAATTTATTGATATTCTTGTAAATACCGAAGTATTGACTACTAGGCTGGTTATACCCTTGGGGACGAAACGCCCACCAGCAATGGCATCGACCTAGTTGTGCAGATAGTTATCAAAGGTAGCAGGATTATAATTTAGTACGACACATGCGTTTCGTGTGCATAAGACTCATCAGTGACGCTCATTTCAAAATATTTTTAAGCCCAACAGGTACAAAGTTGAAGAGCATTGAAAATCCAAAATTTCAAAAAATTGTGCCAAATACGGTTACGGTAATCTATGCCTGGTATAAGAAACTCGTTCATTACTTTAACACTCTTTGTTTAAATGCCTGGTTTGGTAAGAAAGACAGGTTGCTTATCTTATAGTTATCTGACAGTTGCCTTTACAACAATCCGTACAAGGAAAGCCAGAACGGTAGCATTTACATTTGCCTCTACATTTCAAAATTTCCTTACACGAGGATGCAACGGCAGTCACAGAAGTCCATTTCGGTTCCCAACTGTTATTGATTATTTCTATACTCCATTCGAAGTGTTCATGGCATGGTACATGTACATGTCGAATACATGAATCAGGCTGAGCCCAAACAACTCCTTCTTGTTTTAATTTTCTTTTGATGTGCTCTGGAAAAGAAACTCTTGTAGGCGGAATTGCATCACAATGCCGCTGCATCCTGAAAAACAATTCACATCGTGCCTCGCTTCATACTTAATCAAAAACAAAACGTCCTTTAATCTGAAAAACCGTCCATTGTTAGACAAGCTGACCTCTTCCCTTTCCCATCACAATTCGACAAAGTGCCACATCCACTGAATGCATGGTCGAAAGAAAGAGCAGCTACACAAGGACCAAACGAATTTGATATGTAACGTACAGGAAGTCAACAAAAGTCTTTATTTCTTCCATAACCTATCTACAATGTGTTCTACATAGTTTTGCGATTGCTGCAATTCTTGATACTATTAAAAATGTGTCAGTACCACTTAAAATTACGTTTTACAACACTTTCCATAATCATGCCGAACATGGACAAACATTCTTGTATGTGCTTCTTCATGATTACAATAGGTATGTAGGAAGTATCCTTATTGAAATTGCGAAGAATATTTTCACCTTGAGTAACGTACACATTTTTATTACTATCTTTAGAGGCAATTGTGTCTGCAAGAAACTTAAACAATTTCGCTTCGTTGTCATCTTCACAGAGAAAACTACTCAAAACCCTTGGTGTTCTACCAGAACCAAAACCTTTCCATCTGGCACAAAACCTTGCCTTTGTCTTGTCACAGCCTTTAAATTATTCATTTTAACATCAAATACAATGTCTACTCTTGAATACTTTTCTATGCAAGATTTTATGTAAGGCCGTGTGACATCATTTGCATAATCATCAAATATTGTTGCCCAACTTTATTACCAGGAATTAACCATTGCTGCCCCACCAACGATAACTGCGTCCGAATTTGGATCAGCAAATTGCAGAATGTTTTAAGTAAACCCATTTGCAGCGATTTAATACCATTATTTGAAGAAACATCCTGAGATAAGCACGTAGGAGCAACACCTACAACAATACGCTATCATGCTTTATATGAACTGTTTGTGAAGTATGAAATCTCACTAATGAAATGAGCATAATACCAAAATCGGAAGAAATTCTTAATTTATAATTGAACGCCAGGAATGAAACTGTGGTTGGGATGACTCCACCAGTCTTTTAATCATTGAACGTCACAGAGTCATGACATAAATATATGTTCTGAGTTTAGCTTTTATAATCCGAAATTAACAGCTCAAGCAAAATACATGCAGTTGTCTGATACCCTAGGTACATTTGAACATACATGAACAGAATCTGCCGTTCTTGGTGTTGCAATAATGGCTTAAGTAAGACAACATGTCATTCCCCTATCACGCAATATATCACTAATAGTTTAATGACAAGTCATTTCAATATGCAATCCACCTAACATGACGATAAACTTATCCTTTCCATAAAATTAGGCCATTCCTAATGAATTTGCATAGACATTTCCCAAAGTGGCTGATCTGCAGTTACAATTGATGTTTCTCCGGGATTCACCACATTTTCGCCTTAACCATCGAATACCTGAGAATTGCCTAGTAGTGCATATAAATCGCTCTTGATGTCTATAAATAGTTTGCACATACGCTAAAGTGTTAAACACATGTGTATCATAACCTTGAAAAATGTTATTAAACCATTTCATAATAACATTAAAAATATAAAAAACACTAAATATATAGTAAATAGTTCAAATGTTTTTAAAAGAATTTTGTAACATGTTCGCGTATGCGCAAATACTGGATATATCAAATATTCATTTTTAATAAATATATGATGCAAGAAAGGTAGCCGCCAAATCTGATAATTGGTTTTTAAAGAATGAATCTTATATATAATCATGGTTTAATCCCACCTTCTATGTTAAATGAATTGATTTTTCCGTATGGTTGGGATTAAACCATGATTGTATATCAACAGTTTTTAAAGAATGAATCCTATATATAATCATGGTTTAGTCCCACCTGGGACTAAACCATGATTATGCCATTGATTTTTACTAAAAGAAGTTCAAAGAAAAGTTTTATCAGAAAATTTAGTAATTTCATACTGAAGAACATTTTAGGAAATGGCCGTGGCCATCTTAAAAATATTTTTTTGAATGGCCAGAAGTTATTTCTTAAACAGTGTATACTAATGATGCTTTGTGGTAATTTTGATGCTTGTATCATCATGTGCACAATTCCCTCGATTTTGCTTGCTAATATATTCCACTAGTGGGAGATATTATTGAGATAATTGTGCAAGTAGAGATACAAGCATGAAATTTGGTATAAAGGTTGACTAAACGATACTTGAAAAAAGTCAGCTGCTGGCCATACAAAATTTCAATTTTTTCAAGATGGCCATTGCTCACTTTGCAAATGACATTATATCAAATTGGCTGCATTTCGTAAATCCTTTGAAAGCTGTGTTATAGGTAAAATTAGTAAAAAGTAAGTTTTGATAAAACGTAAATAACAGTTTCTAAAGTACGATGAAAGAAAACGTAAATGACGAAAAATTTACTTCCGGTTTCAAAAAGGTGGCAAAAACGTTGAAAATGAATGCATTTCGTTTATCTTTTGAAAATTGTGTTTTAGTTATTATCCAAATCAATCAATGTATTCGTAGATAGTAGATGTGTTTTTGTTCTGTTAAATTGTTCCTTTTAAAATTGTTATACGACGATGACTGATGTAACAATATTTATACTATGTTATTTATTGTGTCTGTTTAATTAATGCATCTATGTAAATATAACGGAATTTGACGAGGCTGTCATTAAAGTGAGAGGAGTAGCGCTATAGAACTTGGTTTAATCCACCATTTTGTACATTTGAAAATGCCTGTCCCAAGTCAGGAATATGACAGTTCTTGTCTATTCGTTTTTGATGCGTTTTGTTATTTGATTTTGCCATGTGATTATGGACTTTCCGAATTGATTTTCCTCTAAGTTCAGTATTTTTGTGATTTTACCTTTTAGTTATTATCCAAAGTCAGTTTCTATAAAACGTAGATTAATGTTCCTTAAATTCGATAAAAACAAACATAAATGACGAAAAAGTTACTTCCGGTTCCAAAGAGGCGGCAAAAACGTTGAAAATGACTTCATATCGGAAATCCGTTAAAGCTGTGTTGAAGGTATAATCCAATGTAAGTTTGATAGAACGTTTATTACTTTTCCTAAAGAACAATGAAATAATACACACATGAGGAAAAAGTGACTTTCGGTTCAAATGTGGCGATAAAAAGGTTTTATTTTTTTTAATAATTTTCTTCTAATTTACAAGAAATATAACTTACTTTATTAAGTTCAAATAACTAGTTTGGTTAGAAAAGACAGGTTACAATCTTATAAATATCTTACAGTTGACAATACCCAAACCCGTACAAGGGAGGCCAGAACGGTAGTCTTTACACGGCTAGATGTATTGCAACCTCATTTCAAAAGTTCCTAATACGCGAATGCAACGGCAGCCAACGAAGTCCATTTCGGTTACCAATAGACATTGTTTTTTTTCTCTTTCACCCAAACCCATTGTTCATAACTTGAAACATGTACCTGTCTACTGCATAAATACGGTTGAGCCCACCTTGACACGCCTCTCTGTTGGTGTGCTCCGAAAGAGAACCTCTAGTAAGCGGAATAACATCATAAGGAGGCTGCTCTTGACAAATGATTCAAATCGTGCCTTGTTAACAGCAAATGTTGATGTTGCCGCACATGATGTAATTAAATGCTTCTATGATGTCAATGTCTGTGTCGTCATACAAAATTAAAACGAGCAAAATCACCCTAAACAACTGAAAATACTACCCGTGTCTGTTAAGCTGACCTCTTCACTCTCCCACCAAATGTTGAAATAGTGCCACATTCAAAGTATGCATAATATGAAAGAATAGCAGCTGCACAAGGATAAGACAAATTTGAAACGGCATATCCATGAAGCCATTGAAAGTCTTTATTTCTCCAGAAACCGATCCATAATTTGTCCACCCCTAATACAAAGGGATCTGCAATCCCTAATACTACTACATCTGTGTCAGTACTAGTTAAAATCACTTTTATCCAAAAGTATTCGTTTAGACATCAAATGTAATGTCTACTCTGTATGACATTATTTGAACTATTATTAATTATTTTTTGCATGTAGTGGCCTTAAACTTCCATAAAACGATATATGCGTCAGAATTGGGATCAGTTGATTAAAAATCGCACACTGTTTCAAAAAGTATACCCATTTACTGCAATTTAATAACACTGTTGACAAAGTGACATCTTTAGACCAAGACATAGGAGTAATTTGCCTTTCGTGGACAAAGAAATCTTTTTAATTAAACTGTCTACGTTAACAAGAAATGAAAAGTCAAGAAACGAGATCGCAATCACTTTTAATGTTCCTCAACTTTCTTATTTGACAAAGACATTTCCAGTTTTGTTAAAGGCTATAATAGGAAATTGTTATCTGGTTATAAAAGCAGATTCTCCTTCCTTCGATTTTGTCTTCGCTTCAAAAGCTCTTCGTATTGTTTGGACCCAATATCTTTGAGTTCATATACATATCTCACCTGCCTTTTCAATTTTCTTAAAAGAGTAAATTTTGTATAAATCAGATGACTGTTCTAGAAAAAAAGTTCAAATCAGAAAAATGGATTTCCGAACTCTTTTATCACTTTAGAAAGCCTATGACGCTTTTCAAAAGAAATCCTTCATTATGTCGTGCGTCTGTTTTAGAATGACTCACAAACCACTAGACCTTTCAAATTCATCTCCAGGCTACTGACGTCCACACATTCATCTTTGCAAAGTGATCTTCATTGAGGGCATAAGTCCATCCTCTTTCAGGCAATATATTAACTAGAATTGCAAAACAAACCTATTCAATGTACAATAAACTTAACATGACGTTCAAATCTGGCATTCCAACTGGTTTTGTTAAGCAAATACCAAAAGTACTTGATCTGCAGCTATAAATGATGTTGGCCGGGATTTTAAAAGTTAACCACTTTTTCACCTTATCCATCAGATACTTGATCAATTCAACTGAATGAGCCTGTTTTCAAACAGTATCACCATTGAAGTTACACTTGAATAGTAGAGCAAACGACCAAGATATGTTTAGAAAATTCAAATATCCTATGTTTGACAAACTACGATTTACAATCAGTGTGCCCTGGTAGTGCATGCAAAACGCTCTGTTTGTCTATTAAAAGTTTGCGCATGCGCAAAATTGTTAAAAGCTTAATATTACAAAATGTAATCAAACAAATTCATAATACCATTAAAAATCCAAAAGCACGAAGTAAATAGTTCAAATGTTTATGTGTGAATTTTGTTACATTTTCACGCATGCGCCAATCTTGAAAATTCAAATATTTATTTCTATTGAATACGTCACATGCAATAAATGTAGCAATTGCACCTTATAATATTTTTCACTGAAAGAAGGTCAAAGGAAAAGTTTTCCAGAAAAATAAGTATTCATAGTACTTTCGAACTGGAAACAACAGCCATTTTGATTTGTATGGCCAGCAGTTTTTTCTTAACAAGTATAAAATAATGATGCTTCGTGCGTTATTCCATGATAAACTATGTACCAAAAATAATCTGTTTCTCTAAAGTTGTCAATTTCATAAACACCTGTATGCATATTTTGATACATGAAGTTAGCTGATTAAGGTTATGACCCTTAAACTCTTACAATCATCTTTTGAGATCGATGGCAATCACACATTGATTTGTTTTTAAACAATGAGTGCGGAAAGGTATAAATAGTCACGGAATAAGAGAAAGATTTATATTTTTAAGAGTCCTTTGTAGACGAAACGCGCGTCTAAATTTAAATACTAAATTTAGTCCTGGTATACATGATGAGTTTACTTAAACACCAATTCTCGTTGATTTTTATATATATAGATGGGTTCGATCATTCAACAGGGAGGGAAGGAGGGGTCCTGATCCCGAAATCCCTATCTTAAAAACACCAGATCCCGAAATCCCGGGCTTAAAAACACGAAATCCCGAGGTCCCAAAATTCAAAAAAAAAATCCCCGGATCCCGAAAGGGTCAATCCCGAAATCCCGAGCTTTAAAACGAATCCAGTGTCCTGATATAGAGCATATCCCCCTCATTTAAAAAACACATAGATCCTATAAATTCGCCCTGTTAGTCATATTGAACTGTAAAGTTTTGAACTGACTTTTGTGTAATATAATTAACGGTACCAATTTTCTTGCATCAGATGCGCTTTTCGACAAGACATGTCTCTTCAGTGATTCTCGTGGCCAAAATATTTGAAATCCAAAGCTTACATAAAAGATGAAGAGCTATAATCCAAAAGGTTCAAAAAGTATAGCCAAATCCGTGAAAGGAATCAGAGCTTCGAATGAGGGAGATACATTCCTTAATTTTTAATAATTTCTAATATTTTGTAACAGCAAATTTTAATAACACAAAAAATCCGTATTATCATGCCAGTACCGAAGTACTGGCTACTGGGCTTGTGATACCCTCGGGGGGTAATATAACAATATTTTTTTTTTTAATTTTTATTTTTTTTATCCAACACATATAATATACAACAGTACAGTTATCAAATAATAAGTTCATTTATAGTCCTTCCCTACGCCTATATCACCCTGCTCTGTCGCTCAGTTATTCTCGTATCAAGACTTCAAAACGAGACCGGGCATAATCAGCGACGTCACAATGTAAGAGGAGATGTTATCAGCGACGTCACAATGCGAGAGGAGACGTTATCAAGCTGGCTTTTGTCAAGCGTAAAACTGTCTTCAGGAGAGGAAAAAAGACCATTAATAGAACGACAAACAGATAGTCACAATGTGGCTCGCGGCTGATATTTTACGATATCAATGTGTAGAAAACCCGATAATATATACATATAGAAATGTAATTTACTAAACTCATCAGAAAATGTTTAGAACTTTAAAATAACATTTTGTTGGCATTTTATAATGATATCTCATTAAAAAGGATACAAAAAAAGTATAGAAAATTATTAATAAGAAAAAAGAAAAAACCCAGCAAAGATGATTAAGAAAAAGAAAAAAAACAAATATTAAAAAGAAAAGATGATTAAGAAAAAAAACAAAAAAACAAAGATAAATAAAACAAAAAAAAAACAACAAAAAACAACAACAATTAATTTTCATGTCTGCTAATTTTATATAGTTGCTATTCATCAAATTATCCTGTAAAGATACTTGTTAAATGCACCAAGCTTGATTAAACATTTCAAAACATTTATTTATAATTGATATTTTCTTCTCCACAATATGACGATGCTTTATTTTTTCGAGCAGTTTTTTCTTAAATTATTGTCAAGACCATTCTTGTATAAACTATCATATACAGTGACTATCATTTTTTGTAATTCATGAATACTTTCGCTGAGGAGAACTGTATTATCTGCACACAGAAAAATAAAGATTCAACAATTTTACTTTATATGTTTCTATTCCTCGTTTAATTAACTCAATTTCTCTGTCATTTACATAAATTGCATATAAAAATGGTGATTATGATTCGCCTTGCATTAGGCCAACATTACAATGAAAGAAATCTGAAAATTCACCATCTAATTTAAGACAATTTTTTAAACTTAGAATACATTGATTTAATAAGATTCAGGTAATTTCTACTTATACCGCATTTTAACATCTTTTGCCATAAAACATAATGTGACATTCTTTCGAAAGTTTTGACAAAATCAATGAAACACCTTTACGTAAACTTTTGATACAATAGAGTGAAGGGCAAAAACCGCGTCACGTGTACCAAACAACATCACTTGCAATCATGTCACATTTCCTTAATGCTATAGTAATAATTCTACTTCCGGATTCTAGCTTTTGATAAATCTAAACCAAGATTGAACTCTTTTATAGCTTAGTGGATATTGATTATAAAAATGTATTTTTGCAATAACCAACATAATTGACAACTTATACTAAGTAGTGTTCGGCGAACGGTGTTTTGTTATCATATTGCATCCAAAAATAGTGTTACCAAAGATGGTATTAATAAGCTACAAAGAACAAAGGGTCATCATGAAGTACCTGAACTCTAATGTGTGTTATAATAAAAGTAATTAGAAAACATTAACAATAAAAAGAAAAATAATAATACAACCACTACATATAAATGAAAAGTGGCTGGAACATGCTCTTTTTCTTAAAAACCACATGGTAATATAAACCCGGATTACGTAACAAGGGGAGGCAAATCTAGCACACACGGCGTTTTCAATTAGGAACAATGAGAATTGCCTCCCATTTTACGCAATTTTGCGCGATGACTTCCACCGTTTCTAATCACTTTCGTTATAACTATAAAGTAACGTGCTCGTGAACAACGTCAATTATTTTTGTTAGTCAGTCATGTTTATATCACAAAAGATGAAACCGGTTGGAGAAGATATTTAATTATTTGATATATGGTGAAGATATTTTTTTTGTAATGCATCGATTTATATAAAAACAATTTAACAGTATTTTTTTCTTAACCTTAATCCACTGTTTTCTAAATAAGGAAATGCAAGTACAAAGTGAGGAAAATGACAATTGATTTCAATTCGTTTGATGTGTTTTAGCTTTCATACGAGACATTTCGTTTTGGAATTTTCCTTGGAAATTAGTACTTTTGTTAGTTATCGTTTTACATACTTCTTACTGTACATGTTATGCAATAAAGGATAACGGGCAAAAATCAACACAAGATGTATAAATACATACGATAACAAATATAATTGTAATATTGTAATATATACTTTTGTAGGTCTTTGTTATATAACACACTTGAAAAATGTACTGTTACCTTGGATGTTAAACTTACATTAATTTACAGAGTACATGAGGTCTGGATAGGTGGTCATTCAATTATGACCTTTTCAAAGTTTTACCCATTACTCTCTTTTCTTTATATTAGCACCACATTATTCCATTTTATTTTTTGTTTCATTTTCCTCTAAAAGTGATTAATATATTTTGATTCATTTTTCTCTAATAATTATTTTTATTGTTTGTTCCATATTTGTACCAATAGTTATTTTTTTTGGTCCCATTTGTCTATCATCGCTAAACCTCCCTCCAGATACTCATTCATACACAGAACATTGAAACAAAAATAATCTTCCTTAAAAGAAGTAGTTCTAATAATGAATGTTAGGTTCAGTCTTATAATTGTTTTTCACTCAGTACCAACATCGACACATACATTTCAGTTCTTCTCTTAAAGGTCTTACTGTCGAAAAAACAAACAATGCATCCATGATATAAAAAACAAGCGAGAAAAGTCTGAATATTCCAGAATACGAATGGTCGAAATAACTAATTGTTCCCAAGAATGATACCAAAATGATAAGTTGTGGAGTGAAAGTTAAACAATGCATAACAACTAGTGCAATCAGAATACAGAGTGCATTTAATTTCTTTCTTGCTGTTTTTTGAACTGTCGGAGTTTGGAAATCTTGTACTTGTATTTCAGCGTTAATTGGCTGCACCATTCTAATTCCAATTGTCCTGATAGTCTTTCGTATATTTAAACATGTAAGAATACACATTGGTATTTCGACAATGTAAATAGATAAAAAGTAAATGATACCAACGGCTATTCGTATTTCAGTTGTAACAACAGCATTTGATATGCTCACCTCATCGGTGATGAGAAATGCTGTACGGAAAACAGTCATGTACATAAACACGACAGTGAGTACAAAAATAGCGACGGAGACAATACCTAGTTTTTGTCTTCTTTTCAGTATTATAGATTTGATATGAGGGAAAGAAGCCTGATATCTATCAATAGCGATAATAGCCGTCTGCGTGACGGAGGCCTGCATACAAATCATATTATGCACTATACATACAACATGAACATAAGGATAATAATACGAATATATACCTTGAAGTATAAAAAACTGATCTGTTAATAAAAAAAATGCACCGATACAATGAAGCAACAAAATAGGAAAAAGAAGTCTGTAAAACAAATTACATCGCAAATTCTTTGTTTTCATGAAAAATATGAAAGCAGTGGCATTCAAAATGACTGCCGCCAATCCAAGTCCAATGTTTACACTATTAAGAACAAATGTTGTATGTTTGATATCATTATCATATGAATTATTAGACACATTCATTTTAGCTCTTCAACGTCGAGGTTAGTACAATTGAATGTTCCATAGACCTGTTAAACCATGCGTTGCATCTTGACTTAATGACTGAATACCATAAATTGGTAAGTCACGTTATCAATATCTCCTATATATATGTATATATAAATATATATATATATATTATAATTTATATAAATGAAATTAAATTTAAAAATACTCTTTAAGTCTATCATTCTCTACATTTTCTCCAACCGGAGTCACATCTTTGTGATAAACATGGATGAATGTAACTAACGGTAACATAACGTCACGGTAATAAGTTTGTAGCAATACAATAAAGGGACGTACATGTAATCCTTACAAAAGTAACGTCTTATCAGTTTAGACTTGGTTTGTACTGTTCCATAGATTTGCTGAACCATAAGTTGAATGTTAACTGCATGACTGAATATATCAAAACGGCAAGTCACATAATCAATTGCATATGTTACATAGATAAAATATATGTAAAGAAAAGTCGCTACTGCTTTTATTGACTCACAAATGTTATATGTTGTTTTCCCTTAATTCATTCAGCTGTTTTACAAAGCTCGTGTGATCCAGTGAGATAGACACATATTTATTTAGTAATGAACTTTTAAATTAATTTTCACTCACATAAACTATGGTATAATGATGTCCACGATTCTTTTCGTTGTTATACACTGAAAGAAATCTAGATGCTTTGATAATCCTATGTGCTTGCTTGTTTTGATTGGATCAATGTCTCCAGTATTCAGCGACAAATGAGAGAATTCTTTTGATTGGATCAATGTCTCCAGTATTCAGCGATAAATGAGAGAAGTGCTCTTTTCTAATTACCTATATATCATAAACCAGAATAATCACAGTTCTTATATTGTGAGTGCAAACGTATAACTTCATAATATTGGCTGTTCAATGTTACGCCCATCTCGTTTATATTCGCAGATCAATTAATTTTCGAGAGTTAAATAGACAATAATAGCGCCATGACCTGCCTTAACAACTATATCAGGATGAGCATTAGAAACGCGGAACTGTGGGCCGAATCCCCCCATCGCTGTAAAGTCAAGTCAATGCACTATTATTGTCTTTATACTGCAATCTAGAAAAATAAATCATTTTCAATTATTGTTTAATGTGTTTTTAATGTTCTTTATTTGATTTAGATATCGAAACCCTCCCTTTAAAAAAGGCCTAGTCCATGTCTGCAGGAGAAATATACATCACAATGAAATGTACATTACCTCTATAAATCCGCGATCGATGTAGTGAACGAATTTGTTTGCGAATGGACTTAAATATCAACAATAAGCATAAAACATAATTATTTATAGGTTTTAAACAAAAAATAAAACCAAGTGAAATATGTGTTTTCAAAAAATGTAAAAGAGACAAGTTAAAGTCGTACCCCACACCATTTTCGGGTTTACATTGAAAACAAAGAACACGTTGAAGAGGTCTTATGAAGAATTAAATACAATTTCGGCAACTTGTATTTAAATATTCATGAGGATAGGTGATTTCGGGTCAGCGACTGTATACGACATAGAAATATAGTCGACGCATTTTGACTGCTCAAATAGAACGAGAGCAGTATAAACCCGAACTTCACGTTGATCAAGTTTCAGAACTTATACAGCTAATATCTTTATTCTGATGAAAAATCAAAAAAATCAGTCAATTACAGTTATCATACGGTATAAAAGAGGGAAGGAAGATGCCAAAGGGACAGTCAAACACATAAATCTAAAACAAACTGACAACGCCATGGTTTAAAAATGAAAAAGATAAACAGACAAACAATAGTACACATGACACAACATAGAAAACCAAAGAATAGACAACACGAACCCCACCAAAAACTAGTGGTGAGCTCAGGTGCTCCGGAACGGTAAGCAGATCCTGCTCCACATGCGGCACCCGTCGTGTTGCTTATGTGATTACAAATCCGGTAAATAGTCTAATTCGGTAGGTCAAATTCATGAAAGGGAAGTAGACTGTAGTTACGACGTAAGGAACATATCCGATATCATTTGTGAAACGGTTATTCCATAACGGTCAACCAACTCGTGATGGCGTCCGTAAAATTTACGAAGGGATGATTTCAACTTCACCATTCGGAACTCTTGGTTTCATAGTTTCCTTGTGAGCAGTAACCCTCTATCAAGAAAATCATGATAGGAAATGCAAGCACGGGAATATCGTATCAATTGGGAGATATATATCCCGTATGCAGGTGCTGCTGGAATGTTGCTACTTAGAAATGGAAAGTTCACAATTGGAAAGCTGAAATCATCTCCTTTGTCGTAAAGTTTTGTCCTCAACCGACCATCATTGTCAATTTCTAGATTTAATTCAAGATATGAAGCTGACTTAACTGTATCTGTAGTATCCTTTATCTCCAATTTGATGGGATAGATGCGATCCACATAGTAGATTCCATTTACTTTGATCTTTTGTTTTAAGATTATGCAGCTTGCTATTCTATTTATTTAAAAGTCGTTTGCTCTTAGGAAGATTGTGTCGACACCTCATTGAGTATTATAACAGTATACGATTATGATTTTTGAATGATTGTATGGTCGTTTGCACTGTTATTTGTATTGTTCACCTCGGGGTTTAAAAGTGCATTACTGAACAGATAAAATAATAGTTCCTATTTCTGTAATACTTTTTGTTAGAACATTCAGGCTTAATATATTTCTACACCGTTCTGTGTTTGACTTTCCAATGTAAGGAGTAAGAGTTATGATCCACAATAAAATATTTGATCCAGGGTTCGAGAAAAGGTTGCGTAACTAGTATATAATGTCAAACAAAAACATTTTTATACGACCGCAAAAAATTGAAAATGTTTTGGTCGTATATTGGTATCACATTGGCGCCGTAGTTGTCATCCGAAGGCATTTGGTTTTCGCACCATAACTTCAGTAAATGGAAATCTATGAAATTTAAACACAAGGTTAATGACCATACAATGAAGGTTGGGATTGATTTTACGAGTTTTAGTCCTAACAGTTTAGAAAAAAGGGGCCCAAAGGGTCTAAATTAAACTTTGTTTGATTTCAACAAAATTAAATAATCGGGGTTCTTTGACATGCCAAATATAACTGTGTATGTAGATTCTTAATTTTTGGTCCCGTTTTCAAATTGCTATACATTAAGGTCCAAAGGGTCCAAAATTAAACTTATTTAGATTTTAACAAAAATTGATTTCTTGGGCGTCTTTGATATGCTGAATCTAAACATGTACTTAGATTTTTGATTATGGGTTCAGTTTTTTAGTTGGTTCAAATCGGGGTCCAAAATCAAACTTTGTTTGATTTGATCAAAAATTAAAAAAATGGGGTTCTTTGATATGCCAAACATAACTGTGTTATGTAGATTCTTAATTTTTTATCCCGTTTTCAAATGAAAGTCCGTAGGGTCCAAAATTAAACTAAGTTTGATTTTAACAAAAACTGATTTCTTGGGCTTCTTTGATATGCAGAATATAAATATGTACTTAGATTTTTGATTATGGGCCATGTTTTCAAGTTGGTCCAAATCAGGATCAAAACTATTATATTAAGTATTGTTCAATAGCAAGAAATTTTCAATTGCACTGTATTCAGCAATAGCAAAAAATCTTCACTTGCACAGTATTGTGCAATAGAAAGAAATTTTAATTGCACAGTATTGTGCAATAGCAAGAAATCATCAATTGCAAAGTATTGTGCAATAGCAAGTATTTTCAATTGAACAGTATTGGGCAATAGTAAGAAATATCTAATTGCACAATATTGAGCAATAGCAAGAATTTTTAAATTGGAGTGATCTATCTTTATTCCAGAATATTAGTTACATCAACTTAAATCATTGTTTTATACAATATACAACGTATATTCACTTTTTCTACCAACTGATTGATTAAAACAATCTTCACCATTTATTTATAACAAACACGTTTTTTACATCTGAATTTGTTATGATGTATTTAAATGAGTAGTTATTAACTCCATTAGAAATTGAATTGAGATCAGTTTTGGAATAAGAGATGTGAAAATAAATTGAAGGGTTGCGGGGGGGGGGGGGGGGGGTTCTCATTTCGGATTTCATAAATAAAAAGAAAATTTCTTCAAACATTTTTTGACAATAATAATTTTCAACGGCATAGTGAATTGGTCATGGGCAACATTTTTTAAAAAGTTCATTAGACCACAGAATGTCAGAAACTTATGCTGTGTCAAGTATTTTATCACAATCCAAATTTAGAGCTGAATCAAGCTTGAATGTAGTGTCCATACTTGTCCCAACCGTTTAGGGTTCAACCTCTGTGGTCGTATAAAGCTGCGCCCTGCGGAGCATCTGGTTTGAAATGTCCTCTTTTTCCATTCCCTGAATCCACTAATGCAACCAATACAACATGTTTTTTTACGGTGGATAGAATTTTCGTTTTATGAATTTTTCGAAGTTATTGTGAAACTGCCTATTCTAGAGGTGGCGTGAATCAGATGTGGATAATTAAAAATTCCAAAGATCTTTTAGAGTACATACAATTTAAATCTCCTTCATCTTATAACAGTATTAAAATATTTGACTTTTCTACTCTTTACACAAGTATTCCACATTCCAAACTATAAGACAAATTGAAAGAGTTGGTATTGCTTTGCTTTATAAAAAGGAATGGCCAACGTAGATACAAGTATCTTGTCTTAGGAAGGAATAAATACTACTTTGTAAAGTATCACTCTGATTTAAACAAAAAAATCACTGAAACTAACATTAGCAGGATGCTTCATTTCTATTGACAGAATATTTGTTATGTTATCAAGATACTTGATTTTTTGATTGACAACATATTTGTTACATTCGGAGGACGTGTTTTTCAACATACTGTCGGCATTCCAAAGGGAACAAACTGGGCCTCTACTTGCCAACTTATTTCTTTATTATTATGAGGCTGACTTCATGCAGGAACTTCTTAGGAAGAAAGATAAGAAATTAGCAGCATCCTTTAACTCTACTTTCCGCTATATAGATGATGTTCTTTCACTAAATAATTCAAAATTTGGTGACTTTGTGGCACGCATCTATCTTATTGAACTAAAGATAAATGATACTACAGATACAGTTAAGTCGGCTTCATTTCTTGACTTACATCTAGAAATTGACAATGAGGGTCGGTTGAAAACAAAACTTTACGACAAAAGAGATGATTTTAGCTTTCAAATTGTGAACAAATGATATCGGATATGTTCCTTACGTCGTTACTTGAACCTCCTTCCTTTCATGAATGTGTCCTACCGAATTAGACTATTTACCGGATTTTATATCACATAAGCAACACGACGGGTGCCACATGTGGAGCAGGATCTGCTAACCCTATCAGAGCACCTGAGGTCACCCCTAGTTTTTGGTGGGGTTCGTGTTGTCTATTCTTTTGGTTTCTATGTTGTGTCATGTGTACTATTGTTTGTCTGTTTATCTTTTTTCATTTTTAAACCATGGCGTTGTCAGTTTGTTTAAGATTTATGAGTTTGACTGTCCCTTTGGCATCTTTCGTCACTCTTGTATACCGTATGATAACTGTTATTGAATGATTTTTTATATTTTTCATCAGAATAAAGATATTAGCTGTATAAGTTCTGAAACTTGATCTACGTGAAATTCGGGTTTATACTGCTCTCGTTCTATTTGAGCAGTCAAAATCACAGGCGATTGGGTCTATGATACAGATTTTTTTTTTTTTTTTTTTTATTAAAATATTCAATTTTCTATATTTATAATACATATCTATCACTTCTATGCATGTCTCACTTAGTTTCCAGTGATTTAAACGACCCAGAGAAAATACCCAATTTTACTATCCATACTAAAGAACTGGGTCGTTTAAATCACTGGAAACTTAGTGAGACATGCACAGAAGTGATAGATATGTATTATAAATATAGAAAATTGAATATTTTAATAAAAAAAAAAAAAAAAAAATCTGTATCTTCGTCAGTTTGTCATGTCTTCGTCAGTTTATCATGTCTTCGTCAGTTTGTTCTATCTTCGTCAGTTTGACATGTCTTAGTCAGTTTAGCATGTCTTCGTCAGTTTATCATGTCTTCGTCAGTTTGTCTTATCTTCGTCAGTTTGACATGTCTTCGCCAGTTTGTCATGTCTTCGTCAGTTTATCATGTCTTCGTCAGTTTGTCATATCTTCGTCAGTTTGTCTTATCTTCGTCAGTTTGACATGTCTTCGTCAGTTTAGCATGTCTTCGTCAGTTTGTCATGTCTTCGTCAGTTTATCATGTCTTCGTCAGTTTGTCATGTCTTCGTCAGTTTGACATGTCTTCGTCAGGTTGTCATATCTTCGTCAGTTTGTCTTATCTTCGTCAGTTTGACATGTCTTCGTCAGTTTAGCATGTCTTCGTCAGTTTGTCATGTCTTCGTCAGTTTATCATGTCTTCGTCAGTTTATCATGTCTTCGTCAGTTTGTTCTATCTTCGTCAGTTTGACATATCTTTGTCAGTTTGTCATATCTTCGTCAATTTGTCTTATCTTCGTCAGTTTAGCATGTCTTCGTCAGTTTAGCATGTCTTCATCAGTTGATCATGTCTTCGTCAGTTTGTCATATCTTCGTCAATTTGTCTTATCTTCGTCAGTTTAGCATGTCTTCGTCAGTTTAGCATGTTTTCGTCAGTTTAGCATGTCTTCGTCAGTTTAGCCTGTCTTCGTCAGTTTGCCTTGTCTTCGTCAGTTTAGCATGTCTTCGTCAGTTTATAATATCATCGTCAGTTTGACATGTCTTCGTCAGTTGATCATGTCTTCGTCAGTTTAGCATATCTTCGTCAGTTTGTCATATCTTCGTCAGTTTAGCATGTCTTCGTCAGTTTATCATATCTTCGTCAGTTTGACATGTCTTCGTCAGTTTGTCATGTCTTCGTCAGTTTATCATGTCTTTGTCAGTTTGTTCTATCTTCGTCAGTTTGACATGTCTTAGTCAGTTAAGCATGTCTTCGTCAGTTAAGCATGTCTTCGTCAGTTTATCATGTCTTCGTCAGTATAGCATGTCTTCGTCAGTTTGTCGTGTCTTCGTCAGTTCGTCATATCTTCGACAGTTTATCATATCTTCGTCAGTTTGACATGTCTTCGTCAGTTTGTCATGTCTTCGTCAGTTTGTCATGTCTTCCTCAGTTTATCCTGTCTTCGTCAGTATGTCATGTCTTCGTCAGTTTAGCATGTCTTCGTCAGTTTATCATATCTTCGTCAGTTTGACATGTCTTCGTCAGTTAATCATGTCTTCGTCAGTTTGTCATGTCTTCGTCAGTTTAGCATGTCTTCGTCAGTTTGTTTTATCTTCGTCAGTTTGACATGTCTTCGTCAGTTTATCATGTCTTCGTCAGTTTATCATGTCTTTGTCAGTTTGTCATGTCTTCGTCAGTTTATCATGTCTTCATCAGTTTGTTCTATCTTCGTCAGTTTGACATGTTTTCGTCAGTTTGTCATTTCTTCGTCAGTTAAGCATGTCTTCGTCAGTTTGTCATGTCTTCGTCAGTTAGTCATGTCTTCGTCATATTGTTATATCTTCGTCAGTTTGACATGTCTTCGTCAGTTTGTCATTTCTTCGTCAGTTTGACATGTCTTCGTCAGTTTGTCATGTCTTCGTCAGTTTAGCATGTATTCGTCAGTTTGTCATATCTTCGTCAGTTTATCATGTCTTCGTCAGTTTGATATGTCTTCGTCAGTTTAGCATGTCTTCATCAGTTGATCATGTCTTCGTCAGTTTGTCATATCTTCGTCAATTTGTCTTATCTTCGTCAGTTTAGCATGTCTTCGTCAGTTTAGCATGTTTTCGTCAGTTTAGCATGTCTTCGTCAGTTTAGCCTGTCTTCGTCAGTTTGCCTTGTCTTCGTCAGTTTAGCATGTCTTCGTCAGTTTATAATATCATCGTCAGTTTGACATGTCTTCGTCAGTTGATCATGTCTTCGTCAGTTTAGCATATCTTCGTCAGTTTGTCATATCTTCGTCAGTTTAGCATGTCTTCGTCAGTTTATCATATCTTCGTCAGTTTGACATGTCTTCGTCAGTTTGTCATGTCTTCGTCAGTTTATCATGTCTTTGTCAGTTTGTTCTATCTTCGTCAGTTTGACATGTCTTAGTCAGTTAAGCATGTCTTCGTCAGTTAAGCATGTCTTCGTCAGTTTATCATGTCTTCGTCAGTATAGCATGTCTTCGTCAGTTTGTCGTGTCTTCGTCAGTTCGTCATATCTTCGACAGTTTATCATATCTTCGTCAGTTTGACATGTCTTCGTCAGTTTGTCATGTCTTCGTCAGTTTGTCATGTCTTCCTCAGTTTATCCTGTCTTCGTCAGTATGTCATGTCTTCGTCAGTTTAGCATGTCTTCGTCAGTTAATCATATCTTCGTCAGTTTGACATGTCTTCGTCAGTTAATCATGTCTTCGTCAGTTTGTCATGTCTTCGTCAGTTTAGCATGTCTTCGTCAGTTTGTTTTATCTTCGTCAGTTTGACATGTCTTCGTCAGTTTATCATGTCTTCGTCAGTTTATCATGTCTTTGTCAGTTTGTCATGTCTTCGTCAGTTTATCATGTCTTCATCAGTTTGTTCTATCTTCGTCAGTTTGACATGTTTTCGTCAGTTTGTCATTTCTTCGTCAGTTAAGCATGTCTTCGTCAGTTTGTCATGTCTTCGTCAGTTAGTCATGTCTTCGTCATATTGTTATATCTTCGTCAGTTTGACATGTCTTCGTCAGTTTGTCATTTCTTCGTCAGTTTGACATGTCTTCGTCAGTTTGTCATGTCTTCGTCAGTTTAGCATGTATTCGTCAGTTTGTCATATCTTCGTCAGTTTATCATGTCTTCGTCAGTTTGATATGTCTTCGTCAGTTTGTCATGTCTTCGTCAGTTTATCATGTCTTTGTCAATTTGTTATATCTTCGTCAGTTTGTCATGTCTTCGTCAGTTTGTCAAGTCTTCGTCAGTTTGTGATGTCTTTGTCAGTTTATCATGTCTTCGTCAGTTTATAATGTCTTCGTCAGTTTGACATGTCTTCGTCAGTTTATCATATCTTCGTCAGTATGACATGTCTTCGCCAGTTTGTCATGTCTTCGTCAGTTTATCATGTCTTCGTCAGTTTGTTCTATCTTCGTCAGTTTGACATGTCTTAGTCAGTTTATCATGTCTTCGTCAGTTTGTCTTATCTTTGTCAGTTTGACATGTCTTCGTCAGTTTAGCATGTTTTCGTCAGTTTGTCATGTCTTCGTCAGTTTGTCTTATCTTCGTCAGTTTGACATGTCTCCGTCAGTTTTGCATGTCTTCGTCAGTTTATTATGTCTTCGTCAGTTTAGCATGTCTTCGTCAGTTTATCATGTCTTCGTCAGTTTGTCATGTCTTTGTCAGTTAAGCATGTCTTCGTCAGTTTGTCATGTCTTCGTCAGTTTACCATGTCTTCGTCAGTTTATCATATCTTCGTCAGTTTGACATGTTTTCGTCAGTTTGTCATGTCTTCGTCAGTTTATCATTTCTTTGTCAGTTTATCATGTCTTCGTCAGTTTGTTCTATCTTCGTCAGTTTGACATGTCTTAGTCAGTTTAGAATGTCTTCGTCAGTTTATCATGTCTTCGTCAGTTTGTCTTATCTTCGTCAGTTTGTCATGTCTTCGTCAGTTTATCATGTCTTCGTCAGTTTGTCATGTCTTCGTCAGTTTGACATGTCTTCGTCAGGTTGTCATGTCTTCAGCAGTTTGTCTTATCTTCGTCAGTTTGACATGTCTTCGTCAGTTTAGCATGTCTTCGTCAGTTTGTCATGTCTTCGTCAGTCTATCATCTCTTCGTCAGTTTGTTCTTTCTTCGTCAGTTTGACATGTCTTTGTCAGTTTGTCATCTCTTCGTCGGTTTGTCTTATCTTCGTCAGTTTGACATGTCTTCGTCAGTTTGTCATGTCTTCATCAGTTTATCATGTCTTCGTCAGTTTGTCATATCTTCGTCAGTTTGTCTTATCTTCGTCAGTTTAGCATGTCTTCGTCAGTTTAGCATGTTTTCGTCAGTTTATCATGTCTTCGTCAGTTTATCATGTCTTCGTCAGTTTGCCATGTCTTCGTCAGTTTGCCATGTCTTCGTCAGTTTATCATATCATCGTCAGTTTGACATGTCTTCGTCAGTTTATCATGTCTTCGTCAGTTTAGCATGTCTTCGTCAGTTTGTCATATCTTCGTCAGTTTAGCATGTCTTCGTCAGTTTATCATGTCTTCGTCAGTTTGACATGTCTTCGTCAGTTTGTCATGTTTTCGTCAGTTTATCATGTCTTTGTCAGTTTGTTCTATCTTCGTCAGTTTGACATGTCTAAGTCAGTTAATAGTGGGAGATATTATGGACATAATTGTGTAAATCGTGATACAAGCATGAAATTTGGTATAAATGACGACTAAATGATACTAAAAAAAATCTGCTGCTGGCCATAAAAAAAATTTTTTTTTCAAGATGGCCACCACTCATTTTGAAAATGGCGTCATTATAAATTGACAATACTGCGTTTATCCTTTGTAAGGTGTGTTATACCTAAAATCTAATGAAAGTTTTGATAAGAAGTAAATAACAGATCATAAATGTCGACTAGACAATAACTAAATGATACAAAAGGTGACTTCCGGTTTAAAAATGCAGGCAAAAAAGTAAAAAATGCCAATTTTTTTACTTTCAAGCAACATCACAAGGGATGTTACTGATTGTTTTCAGTTTTCTTTCATAGTTTGCTTAATAAAAACATTGTGTGTATCTAAAAATTATCAAACTGACAATTGCATGTACACAAACCCGTACAAGGAAGGCCAGAACGGTAACATTTACAATTACCAACACAGCTGGGTTTCTTGCACCCGCATTTCACAAGTTCCTGACACGACGATGAAACTGCAGGTAACGAAGTCCATTTTGGTTTCCAATTGTCGATGTCGTTTTCTTTCGTCCAACCCCAGTGTTCAGGACTTGGTACCTGTTGAATGCATACGTCCGTTCGGGCCCAAACATGTCTGCCTTGGAATGCTGCTCTTTTTGTGTGTTCCAGAAGAGCACCTCTGGTAGGCGGAATGGCATCATAAGGCCGCTGCTTCCTCGCAAACAATTCAAATCGCGCCTCATTCACTGCCAATGTTGCTGTTGATCGGTCATACATAATGCAAACAAATGCCTCTATGAGGTCCATGTCTGTGTCTTCAATAGAGTTTGGTCTCATACTCAAGCGGGCGAAAACGTCTGTTACATCCGGAAATACTTCCCATGTCTGCCAAGCTGATTTCTTCCCTTTCCCACGAAATGCTGACACAGTGTCACACCCACTAAATGCATGAAAGAAATGAAGAGCAGCTACGCGAGGACCTAACGAATTCGATAATTCATGCACTGGAAGCCATCGAAAGTCTTTACTTCTTCCAAAACCGATCCACAATTTTTCAACACCTAATCTTTCAAATGCTGCAATTCCTAACACTACTACATCCGTGTCAGTACTACTTATTATCACTTTTTTACAACCATTTGCAGCAGCATGCTTAACATGGACAAACAGTCGCGTATCGGCCTCTTCGTGGTTACAAGGAGATATCTGGGAGATATTTGTATTGCTATTACAAAGAACATTTTCACCTTGCTTCACATAAACAATTTTTCTATCAGTCTCTAAACGAGCGATTTTGTTGGCCAGAAAATGGAACAATTCAGTTTTGTTGTCATCCTCACGGAGAAAACTACTCCAAACCCTTGGCGTTCGACCTGAACCTACCACTTTCCGTCTTGCACCAGTACCTCGCTTTCTTCTCGTTCCAGCCTTCAAACTATTCTTTAAGTAAACGTCAAAAACAATGTCTACTCTTGAATAATCATCTGTGCATGATTTTATGTAAGGCATTATGATTTCATATGCATAGTCATCAAATGTTTTTGCCCCACGTGGTGGTCTGGAATTAACCATTGCTGCCCCATCAACAATGAATGCGTCTGAGTGTGGATCAGTTGAAGGCAAATCGCAGAAGGATTCAAGTACGTCCATTAGCTGCGATTTATTTCCACTGTTAAAAGTGCCATCCTGAGACAAAGACGGTGGAGCAGTTTGGTTTTCATGACTAAAGAAATCTTCTAAGTCACACTGTCTACTTTGACACGAAATGAAAAGTCGAGAAAAGAGATCGCAATCACTTTTAAGGGTCTTAAGTTTTGTTTTTGATGAAGACGTTTCAGGTTTTGTTTTACGGCTGAATAACGGGAAATTGTTCTTTTTTATCGGTTCATAAAATGCAGATTCTCCTTCGTTTTGAATTTTTTGTAATAGATCTTCGTATTGTTTCGATCCAATATCTTCCAGTCTACATATATTACCAGCGGAGATGGATCGGTAACCATCGAGCATAATTTACACGATCTAGTCCAAAAAAATACGGTATCATGCTTGATAAGTACTGTTTGTAAAGTAAAAAATCTGACTCACGAAATGATCGTACTACAGATAACACAAGAAGTTCTAAATTCATAATGGAACGCCAGAAATTAAACTGGGGTCTAGTTGACTCTCTTTCTGTGCACCAATCCATCAAATTATCGAACGTCACAGAGTCATCAGCTATATTGTCTGCGTTTATGCTTTCATAAGACGACATTAGCAATTCAAACAAAACACAGGCAGTTATTTGATGTGCGTGTCTAGTCCTGGGTACATTTGAACATACAAGAAAGGAATCTGCCGTGCCAGATGTTGCAATATCGGCTTCTGTGAGGGCACTAGTCCATCCGCTATCACGCAAAATGTCACCAAGAATTTTAAAACAAGCCATTTCAATATGCAATCCACCAAACATGACGACAAACTTATCTTCTCCATACAAATTTGGCCATTCCCACTGAATTTGCTTTGCCAAAACAAAAAGTGGTTGATCTGCAGTTATAATTGGTCTTTGTCCTGGATTTAGAAAGGCAACCACTTCCTTCACTTTATCCATCGAATGCTTTATCATTGCAACTGAGTGGGCTTGTTCTTCAAACAGTGGCATCAAAGATGTTAAACTAACTTGTACAGAAGGGCCTCGTCTTTTGGAGGAATGATATGACGACCAAGATATGTGTTCGAAACCCAAATCCTCATCTGTTAGATGAACCTCGTTTAGCCATTCAAATTCACACTGGAGGCTTTGTTTAAGATAAATATGATCTGTTAACTTGAGTATGGTATCGGGGCTATTTGGAGGTTTAGGTTTAGTCTTTAAGTAGGCAGGTCTAACATTTGCGTATGTATCTGGAAGTGAAGATACTTGTCTTGAATTTGATCTATTGCCAAGTATTAAGTCTCCACGTTCAATCCCACTTATGTCATCTGACGGGTGCTGAAAAATAGAAATCCCTGTCCCATGGAATGACGTTTTTGCAGTTGTCGAACTAGGGTTGTGATCAATATTGTCAACAGCAGCAGTAGTGAAAAGCCCTTTTTTCAAAACAGGAGGACATACTAAACCTTCGGACAAAAATCGTTCAACTACAGCATCTCCCAATTGTGTTGATATTTCTAATACCCGGTGATATGAAATACATAACCCATATTGAAATAAAATATCGATCAAGTAACGCTTCCTAGTCCTTGCAAAAATTAAAAGTCCAATATAGATACAAAAAGGAGGTTCACGATCTACTGCATGCCGTTGTTGTTCTGAAATTTTTGGTGCTTTTGCATGATAATTGTACATAAGCAACTGAGCAATTGCTAGATCAGACTTGCATACACTGTTCTCTAATTGAGATTGAATATCAGGGCCATGTTCAATCATGCACACTAGTTCTAGCAGTGATGTTGGAACGCTTGATTGGGTATCATCGGCAGAAAATGAACCAGAAAATTTTGTTTTATGTCCCTTAATTTGTGCCCTAATAATTTAACAATTTTTTCAATATGTATGGTGTCGTCGTAATTACATGCTAATGCTATTGCCGGACCAACATCTTTTTCAAAAACCAATAACACCTCCCTGCCTTTCGTATATGCTTGAAGATCTGGTATCTTTGCAAGAAGCATTTCTTTCAGTCGTGTCCTGTGTATTATCATTTTCAAGAAAATTATAAAGTTCAAGATTAGGTTCGTAATATTGATATCCGATGCATTTAATAACAATTTAAGTTACAATACTATTATAATAGAATAGAAAATAAAATAGTTACAACTTTAAACGATAAAACAGTTGACAATATCCGATCAATATTACAAATAAAACATTGAAACCAAATTCATGAATGTGGGATAACTAAATACCGTGCCACGTCTTATAGCATACGATTTTATATTCAGCAAAACCAGCCCCAATAGGGAATAAGTGAGGAGATCTGACGACGTATTAGTAAATAACAATCATTATTATACGTGGCAAAAATATCATTAGTTTGTATAGGCAAATACATTAACGAAATAGTAAATGTTTTTGAATTTTGTAACTATTTTTTGAGCATGCGCAAACCCAAAACAAGTCAAATATTCATGTATATAATATATCTCTCATGTAAGGAAGGAAAACACCGAACCTCATTGGTTTTTCACCAAAAGAATGACAAAGAAAGACAGTTTTCAAGAAATATAGGTATTTTCGAAATTTAAACTACAGCCATTTTGAAAAAGGCCGTGGCCATCTTGAAAAAATTATTTTTTTTATGGCCAGCACCGGATTTTCTTTTAGTATCATTTGGTCGACCTTTATACCAAATTTCATGCTTGTATCATCATTTGCACAATTCCCTCGATTTTGCTTGCTAATATCTTCCACTATAAGCATGTCTTCGTCAGTTAAGCATGTCTTCGTCAGTTTATCATGTCTTCGTCAGTTTAGCATGTCTTCGTCAGTTTGTCGTGTCTTCGTCAGTTTATCATGTCTTCGTCAGTTCGTCATATCTTCGTCAGTTTATCATATCTTCGTCAGTTTATCAAGTCTTCGTCAGTTTGTCATGTCTTCGTCAGTTTATCAAGTCTTCGTCAGTTTGTCATGTCTTTGTCAGTTTATCATGTCTTCGTCAGTTTATAATGTCTTCGTCAGTTTGACATGTCTTCGTCAGTTTATCATATCTTCGTCAGTTTGTCATGTCTTCGTCAGTTTGTCCTATGGCCCTCTATTGCCACTGATAGAACAATAACGGTTTATTCCTTCCGCGTATCATCTTGCTCAACATACGGATATTGATGTGTTTTATGTTCCTGAGTCTTGTATATAGAAAATAAAAGGAAATGTGGTATGATTCAACAACTACAAGAAACAGAACGACGTGGGTATAAGCAACTAAAGTGTGGCCTTCAAAATGAGCAAAAAAGTATAGTAAAAATACCGAACTCCTAGTAGGTAAATGAAAAAAAAGTGATTTCCATAAAAACTGATAAAATCAAGCGTTATGAACCATCAGAACGAATGATGAAAAACGGTCATATTTTTGCAGAACATGGTGGGTGATACCTAGATTTATAATTAGCTGAACCTCCCACCTATATAACAATTATTTATAGTTGCGTTATATAAACAAAACCATACAGCATGGAAAACAAAAGAGTATATTATTGAATCACTAGTTATCATCAAGTTCATAGTTTGGCAGTCTTTAGCAATATTTTCAAAATGGCGGCCACTGGTGGAGGGTTACAACGACACGACATGCCGGTATTCATTTAGTTATAAACTAATAAGTTATATTTCAAATCTTTATCTAAGTGTGTCTTTTTGTATTCGCATGTTCTTTAATTTATCTATTAGAAACAGTATTTCACCCTAAAAATAAAGATTTATATGCACGAACCATGCAGTTTACAATGATAGCTTGGGTGACATGGGAATATATATTTTTGAAGATTTGTACGATGAAAATCAAATAATTGTCTTACCTTAAAACAACATAGAATTAAACATTGTTCCTCTCTGTTACAGTAGATACACGCTATTTGTTTTGATAAAATTTCGAAGTTACATATAAAAAATGGCGACCAAATAATTTTGAAACATAGACGATGTTCGACACTTACTTTACCCATGCACATACTTCAATATGACCCAGTTCACTGTTTACATTGCATTTTAAAAATGACACGTTATTGTAACTCGTATTATAATTAAAGATATAGCTAGATTATGGATAATTTCAGTCTTTTCTAACAGTACTGCTATGCACGAGGGTAGAAATGTACCAAATAGTCCGGCGGCTACAAGCATATTTCAGACGAATTGTGCACATCCTGCTACAAGCATGAAATTTGGCATAGACCTTTCTCAACTACTACTCTATTATTTCAGATAGGGAGGCATTTGAAAAAATGTCTCACTTCCGGTAAAATCAAAAATAGCGGACTTCATTCTTAAATCAGCCTAATATCGAAGGCTAGTATTTGAACAGGTGTTATTATCATGCTACAATCATAATATTTGGCACAAATCTTTGTTTTGTACTACTTTTGAATATGTTATATAGATAAGATGTTCTAACATCCTTCTTCCGATAAATTTCAGCATGGCCGACATTGTACTAAAATATGCCTTTTTTTTAGGGAGAATAATTGGAATGTGTTTTAACGTATTGCTTCTATCATTACATTGTGCAGGAACATTTCTATGGTGCTTCCAATGGATACAACGTATAAGAAATATGTCTTTAAAGCCCTACTTCCGGTAATATAAAAAATGGTGGACATAGAAATATCAACTAATTATTTAAATATTCATTTTTTTCTTCAAAATGTAAAGAAAATGTTGTTTTTTGTGCTGGTCATTAAACTTTTGGCTTTAAATTATCCTCAAAACCACTAATTCTATTCTGTCTTAAATGTTGAAATACATGTTTATTCACAGTCACCACCACATGCACACAAAGCAGTGCATGTGCACCGGAGACCCGATTTCCACATTAACAACGACCGCAACTTCCTTTCTTACATCCACAATGTGCAGCTTCTGACGAAATGATGAGGCCTAGTAAAGAGTTTTTTTTAAAAGGGATCCTTTTTGTTTCTTCGCCATTCCTTAGCGCCTGGACTGGCAGCATAATAGCCAATCCAATGTTCGTCCCCCTAAACACCTGTCCTAGCTAGTATATTGCACGTTTTGCATGCTGGAAAAGACTAGACCAAGTTGAGAATATAGCCTCAATTAGCTTTCACTTTTGTGCAAATATTTATTTTCTTGCTTCGTTAACCATATTAGCCCCAGTTGATAAGTTTGTGCGATCTTACAGTAAAACTCAGGTGATTTCGGCTGATCAAACATCATTTTTATGTTGAAGTCAAATTTTCCAATGCAATTAATGTCTCCCACGCAGTCTTTTTTCTTTTCAAGCAAAGAGAGAACCGAATCACACTCGGTAAAGGCATTGATCACAATAAGTGTGTGATCTCTCATTGCCTAGTTAATTTTAAAGGCCATTGATAAATATAAATTCAAAGTCACGGAATAGAGTAACTGTAATGACAGCATCATCAGTAACGACGGTTCGAATCATGACTCCTTTAAGTTTGTGTTTCACTGCATCAGACACATGCACCATGATTCTAGTGTCAGCCTTTTAATGTGAACATGGTGTTAAACTTGAAATACATCACGTGGTGTATAACACTGAACATCCTGAGCATTTGTTGCTACAACTACCGTACTCATCAAATATTTCATCCACTCTTGTTACAGTTTCAAGGTATTTTATTAAGGTAAGACCATACTACCTAATAAGCATACTCGTTAGCAAACACATTGAAACTGTAACAATAGTGGATGTAGTCTCGGATGCGTACATAGACAGTACTGGAAGTTGAAAGGCTGCTACAAGAAGCAAGAGAGACATTTTGGGGGAAGGGAATACACAGACGAGTCCAGGGACAAAACAAATTCCTCAAAATTAGCAAAGTTTTTGAGAGATCACGACAATAAGAGAACTTTTTAGTTTTCATTCACAGCAGCTTGATCAATAAAATTTTAAGGAAAAGGTAGATGAAGCAACCAATGCGCAGGATGTTCAGTGTTATCCACCACTTGGTGATGTTTCAAGTTTAGCACCATGTTTACATGAAGAGTCTTACATTATAATCAAGATGGATGTGTCTGATTCAGTGAAACACAGATTTAACTGAGTCATAACTCGAACAGCCGATACTAATGTCATTGCTGTTTCGCTACTCCGTGACATAGGGGCAGACGAACTTTGGTTTGCATTTGGAAGTGGGAAAAAAATTAAGATATATATCAATACATGACCTTTCAAATGCACTGGGCATTGAGAGATTAAACGTTTGCAGAAAAAGGAACTGCATTGGTGACACGGATCGCGTTTGAAGATGTGACTTTAGCATTTAGAATGAGTACAAAGCAGGAAAACATGCGTTTTTGGAAGAGGACAGACTTTTTGAGGCTATTCCCACGTCTCAGTCTAGTCTTTTTCAGCATGTAAATCGTGCAATATACCATGACGGGTATGAATGAGTAACAAGCTTGGAATTGGTTCCTATGCAACTAGTCCAGACGCTTATGAATGGCGAGGGAACAAATATGATCCATCGTAACCCTTTTGTACAAATTTTAGTGAGGACTCTTCATATTATCAGGAGCTTGTACATTATGGACGTAAGAAGCAATAACAGTCTTTGTAAATGTAGAAAATCAGCTCTCCGATTGTGAATAAACATGTATTGGCGGCCTAAAGAGTATGCTGCTTGTGTATTATGTCCTTACCTCAACAAAATACCTTGAAACTGCAACACGAGTGGGTGAATTATTGGATGCGTATGACAGTAGAAAAAAGAAATGCTCATGATATTAATTATATCTTATCCACTACGTTATGTATTTCAAGTTAAGCACCATGTTCACATTAAGAGGCAGACACTATAATCATGTTGCATGTATCTGATGCAGTGCACCACAAACTTAAACGAGTCATTATTCGAACAGTCGTAACTGATGAAGCTGTCATTACTGTTTTGTTTCTCTGTGACATAAGGATAGACGAACTATAGATTGTGTTTGGGAGGGCAAAAAACTTTGAATTAATATCCATCAATGACCTTTCAATTGCACTAATTGAGTGATCACACACATTTATTGTGATCCATGCCTTTACCGGTCGTGATACAGTTCTCTCTTCACTTGAAAAGAAAAAGGACTGCGTGTGAGATATTGATGGCATTTGAAGATGTGACTTTCACATAAAGAATGATGATTAATCAACCTAGATCACCGAGGTTTTATTGTTAGATCTCACAAACTCAACAGATTGGGTTAACATGGTTATAAACGAAGCAATAACATAAAACTATTTTCGCAAAAGGGAAAGCTAATTGAGGCTATTCCGGAAGTGTTTACTTTGTATTTAAACATTTACAACAGAATAGAATAAGTAGTTTTGAGGATAACTTAAAGCCAAAATTGAAATGACCAGCGCAATAAACAACATTTTCTTTATATTTTGAAAAAAGTTGAATATATAAATATAATTAATTGATATTTCTATGTCCGCCATTTTAGATATTACCGGAAGTAAGGGTTTTAAAGAAATATGTCTTATACATTGTATCCATGAGAAGCACCAAAGAAAGGTTCCTGCACAATGTTATGATAGTAGCAATATGTTTAATAAAATTGAGAATGGAAATGGGAAATGTATCAAAGAGACAACAACCCGACCATAGAAAAAACAACAGCAGAAGGTCAACAACAGGTCTTAAACATATTTCAATTACCCTCCCTTGAAAATAAGCTTATTTTAGTACAATAACTGCAATATTAAATTTTACCGGAAGTAGGGTTTTTCAAGACATCGATGTAATTCATATTCTGTATCCAAAAGTAGTTAAAAACAAAGGTTTGTACCAAATATTATGATTGTAGCATGATTATAACACATGTTCACATACTAGTCTTCCATATTCGGCTGATTAAAGTATGAATTCCGCCATTTTGAATTTTACCGGAAGTGCGACAATTTTTCACAAATGCCTCCCTATCTGAAATAAAAGAGTAATAGTTGAGGAAGGTCTATGACAAATTTCATGCTTTTAGCAGGATGTGCAAATTTTTTCACAAAGCCGCCGTACTAATAAAAGAGTAAATAATTTATTGGTAGTGTATGCTATAGAAGGCCCAGCTTGACAAAATTAGGTACATTTCGAACAAGAAACTCAACGACATGAAGAATGTACAAAACAAAAATTGAAACAAATGGTGTTATACAGCAACAAATGGCAACCACTGAATAACTAGCTCCTGTAATGTCTTCTTGAGATAAACAATCATGCTAAAGGGGGAGTTTTGCAACTTTTATCACACAAAAAAACCGTTAAAAACAAGATAGTTTATATACTTATACGTCTAATAAAATGTAGGAACTAGATCGCAAATTCAGTGGACAATGTTTGATTTTGTTCTGTGGCATATATTAGCGAGCGCGGTGACTTAGACAAGACTTGGTAGTCTGAAGGAGGTTATATATCACTGGCAATATAATAGAAACCGCCTTAGCAGACTGTTTTTCCCTCTGTGTTATATTAACCAATTGTAAATATAGCTACAAATATTTCCCTGTTATACATTTCAAGGGTCATTATTATTCAATTATATCTGAGAAAAAAATAGTTGAAGTAGATGAATAAAAGGAGGATAAAAATAATAAAGCAGCTCTGGTTGTTATTGTAATATCTGTTTCCTTATATGTCTACGCATACCTTCATAAACCAAGTTTATTGAAAGTCCCTATACATCTACAGTTCATGGCTTTGGTCCATATACAAGGTGATGGAAGGTATTGACCTCTATATGGGTAGTTGATTTAGAAGTTAATCAATAATATGCGCTTCACACTCTCACCAGTAAGATCTTCTGATAAATTATCCAAGGAGATAATTTGTTGATGGGTTAAAGAAAAGACAACAAGACCAATACCACAATTTCAAGTTGAGTACTATTTAAACTCATTAAAAAAAAAACCATTGAATTGCGTCTGGCATAAAAAAAAATATATACGCATCTATCCCATGGAATTGAAGATAAAGGAAACTACATTATACAGTTAAGTCGTTCCATATTTTGAGTTACATCTAGAAATTGTCAATGAGGGTCGGTTGAAAACAAAACTTTTACGTCAAAAGAGATGATTTCAGCTTTCCTATTGTGAACTTTTCATTTCAAAATTCAAGCAGCACCTGCATACCGGGTATGTATATCCCAATTGATACGATTCCCGTGCTTGCATTTTATATCATGATTTTCTTGATAGAGGGTTGCTGCATACATTGAAGCTATTAAACCAAGAGTTTCAAATGGTGAAGTTGAAATTATCCCTTCGTAAATTTAACGGACGCCATCACGAGTTGGCTGACCGTTATTGAATAACCGTTTCACAAATGATATCGGATATGTTCCTTACGTTGTAACTACATTCTCCTTCCCTTTCACGAATGTGACCTACCAAATTAGACTATTTACCGGATTTGTTATCACATAAGCAACACGACGGGTGTCGCATGTGGAGCAGACTCTGCTTACCGTTCCGAAGCACTTGAAATCACCCCTAGTGTAAGAAGGGGTTCGTGTTGTTTATTCTTTAGATTTCTATGTTGTGTCATATGTACTGTTGTGTGTCTGTTTGTCTTTTTCATTTTTAGCCATAACGTTGTCAGTTTGTTTTAGATTTATGAGACTGCTCCTTGGTATCTTTCGTCCCTCTTTTATTAAAATGATTTCATATTTTTGCAAAACACATCAACTTGTCAGCAAAGAAAGATAACTCTGATTAAAAAAAAGAAGAATAATGACCTGTAATAAATTGCATTTTTTTTTGCAAGCATGGTTTATATCAACATTTTATCTTATTTACCTGTGCACTTAATTGTGTAAGCTTGTGTCATCATGAATGTTATATTTCATTTTGAAATAAAGGTTAATTTCATAATGACCAGAGATGATGTAACTGTGGGGACGATATCTTATAATATAACTCTGATAAAATACACAACAGCTTTGTAGTTTGACGTTTACTAGTTACTAAGAGAAGATAAGGAGACGTCGCCGTGTGACGTCGACCTTAGATACAATATGACTTCCGATACGTTGCCGGTCCCGCGGTCTCCTCGACATTCTCTATATCCTCTGTTTCCGATGCGTTCTCGATTTGTTCATTCAGTGTGTCGAGTAACTTCTTCTTCTGTTGTAGATTTTCGTATGTGGCTAACAGCTCCTCTCTGTCGAATTCAGAACTTTCTTTTGCGTCGGCAAATTTTCGTAAAAGTCTGGTAACGGCACTACGATTGCCCGTTCTTCTTGATTTCAGCTTTGGTAGCTCCATTAGTCACGGCACCATAAATGTGGGGACGATATCTTATAATATAACTCTGATAAAATACACAACAGCTTTGTAGTTTGACGTTTACTAGTTACTAAGAGAAGATAAGGAGACGTCGCCGTGTGACGTCGACCTTAGATACAATATGACTTCCGATACGTTGCTGGTCCCGCGGTCTCCTCGACATTAACCAATCAAAATAACGTATTATAATGAAACATTCATGTTTCGTTCTTATGTTGTACCGTTATACCACTGGCCCAGGTTAGAGGGAGGGCTGGGATCCCGCTAATATGTTTAACCCCGCCACATTATTTATGTATGTGCCTGTCCCAAGTCAGGAGCCTGTAATACATGTGTTACATAAAACTGAGAATGGGAATGGGGAATGTGTCAAAGAGACAACAACCCGACCAAAGAAAAAAACAACAGCAGAAGGTCACCAACAGGTCTTCAATGTAGCGAGAAATTCCCGCATCCGGAGGCGTCCTTCAGCTAGTCCATAAACAAATATATACTAGTTCAGTGACAATGAACGCCATACTAATTTCCAAAAATGCGGCGGGGTTAAACATGTTTGTGAGATCTCAACCCTCCCCCTGTACCTCTAGTCAATGTAGAAAAGAAAACGCATAACAATACGCACATTAAAATTCAGTTCAAGAGAAGTCCGAGTCTGATGTCAGGAGATGTAACCAAAGAAAATAAAAAAAAATGACAATAATGCATAAATAACAACAGACTACTAGCAGTTAACTGACATGCCAGCTCCAGATTTCAATTAAACTGACTGAAAGATTATGATTTCATCATATGAACATCAGGCACAATCCTTCCCGTAAGGGGTTTAGTATCATAACATCATAACATATATGAGAAAAACATAACCCGTGTCATGCCAACAACTGTTTTTATTAATAAATGTGTTTAGTTCCGATGCAAATACCCTATCAGTGACTCAATATTAACGCCAACATATGCAATCTTTAATGACTTGACAAATTTGTTTTTCGTTCAATTTCGTTAGTTTTCTTGTTTGAATTGTTTTACATTGTCTTATCGGGGCCTTTTATTGCTGACTATGCGGTATGGCCTTTACTCATTGTTGAAGGCCGTATGGTGACCCATAGTTGTTGATGTCTGTGTCATTTTGGTCTTTTGTGGATAGTTGTCTCATTGGCAATCATACCACATCTTCTTTTTATATGTAATGTAACTATTGCCTAACATCACTAACGCTTGCCACCTGTTCTTATCCTGTAATCATTTCACAATTTTGAAACGTAGCTGTTAAATTTAATGTCATCTAGTATTTAACGAAAGATTTATCAATGATAAATTACCCAAGTTCCTTGAGTTATGCACGATGATCTGTTATAGTTTAGCTATAGTCACTTTAAATTTAAGTATTGCTCGTCTATGTTCCATACAAAATCATTCTGTTATACTATTACCCTAATATTCGTTCTCTTTTAGAGGTTGAGTACGAACAAACGATCTTAGTCTTAATTTATAATCTAATTGGACAAATTTATTTATTTACTTTAACAGAAACATATGATATTTATAGATGATCGGTGATCATTTCAACGAGAAAGGCAATCGAGTTGAGATGAACAATAATAATCTTTTTATCGCTATTTTACCTATGACGTCGTTGTCAACTTCATGTCAATTTCATGTCAATTTCATAAGCAACGCCACGTGCATGCTTAGTTTCTAGCGATAATTTTCCATCTCAAGCGAGTAGCATGATATGAAAATTATCACAAAAAAGTATCAAACTTTAAGGAAAAATGCACAAAATAGCCATAACATTTCATAAGTAATAATATTTTATTATATATCTCCGGCTTTAATAAACAACATATTATATTGCGTCTGTTCTTAGTAAATAGTTAAGGTAAATCTTTATACTGTATTAATACATAGTAACGACTAACCCTAATTTCACCTATCATGTGTTCAACAATTTTTTACATATTTACCATGTCATTCATCATGATGGTTCGTGTGCTTTGACTATTTGAGTAATAGCTATTATATGTATCCGCTTCATAATTGGCATGTCTATATACGTGTGTATCCCCTTTACTATATTGCAGTTTTTTGGTGTGACATTGATAATGCAGTTGCAACTAAATGAATTTTGCAATCGTGATCAACAAATTTAAATCTGTATTAACTGTGTTTCCAGGAAAAAATATCTGGGTCAAACTCCGAAACAGCGGTAATGTCCTCTTTGCTACGCCACGTTGGTAGTTTAGCAAAGCATTGTCGCCACTGTTTCAGAATTTGTGTCCGGACATAGGATGTGTAAAGAAAGCTACATCTTAATTTTTTTCCAGTGTGACCAGTAAATGGAAACAAATCATCATCGAGTATTACGGGCTAACCATCAACTACTTATTAAAAGTATAGATTTATCAAACTCTGATGTATTAGACATCCTCCAGGAAGACAAAATCATAAGCTCTTGAGATTGCGACGAAATCCTATCTAATAAAACTAAGCGAGAACAAAACGCGAAGCTGCTCTATATTTTAAAAAGGAGGAGTATCAAAGACAGAGACCCGTATCAATCACTTTTAATAGCACTTTCGAATGATGATGGTTTCATTTGTGAGGTATTAAAAAAGGACAAATGAATCAATACGACAACGTTGTGTGGCGCAAGAGGTTCGTGATAAGTTCACCTGCTTTCACTGCAAATTAGATAAGAATGTAAGAGCTAAGGATATAGCAAATCAGTTGTTTGCAGATGAAGTTTTAACCGACGACGATTTGGATTTAATAAATTCAGACACAACGTGTCGCGAGCAAGGAGTGATAACACTTTTTGAAGTTCTAGGAAAATCAAGAATACCTCACAGTCAAGTTGTAACATGTTTGGGTTCAAGTTTGAGGAACAAGTATAATTATATTGTCACACAACATACGGTACATACCTTACACTCTTGTCATTGCCAACATTGTATTTAACCTTTGTTGGAAACGTCTTGCACTGGTTGTTTTGCGAATCAAATAAGCAAATTGAAATATCACTCACAAGATGACATTTCTGTAAATACAGGGTTGATTGTAAAACAGAAAATATTTGAATTGGACGATGATGATAGTCAAAGCAGAGAAATACGTGTACGCTCATCTACAGCAAAGCATTTTAAAGCAAAACCAATTTCTTCAAACGGAATACAAAGCTTGGCTCTTTTGAAAAGAGTTTCGAAATCCCTTCCAAATAAGAAGAAGATACTGCATCTTTGCTCAAAGCTCTGGGATGCGTTATTCACTTTACGCGAAAAAGGAGACCTAGATCTATTCACCAGCGTTCCAAAGGCAGCCAGACAAAAGTACATCGCTAATACCATCATTCAAGTTCTTCTGTATCGAAGCGATATGTGCATATCCACCTTCTACAATGACAATCGCAAATATGATGTGGAAAATTTTAATCAAGCTACCAATCTGATTTCTTCCACATCGATGGCAGATTGGCACTTAGCTATGCGTTTATCACTCAAAAGTTGACGAGGCATCTTCACTGTTAAAGGAAGCTCATCAATCGATGAGTACCTTGGACAATTGTCTTTCTAACGGTGCCGTGTATTTCTTTGAGGCCAATTAATTTGGAGCACTTCTGCGGTGTACACAAAATGGAACAAGATCGTTTTATATCCGAGAAAGAGCAAAAACCTGCTTTTTGACAGCACTTAAGCATTACGAGCAAAAGCAAATCTTCAAGATAAAATCGTTCTTAAACCAAGTTTATCTTTTCTTGCGTTATTTGTTCTCGGTGTTGATGTTTAACAAATTGAAGACATATATGTGAACACTGTTACGAATGAAGACTTCAGTTTGTCAGAGTTTTATTCAAACTTGTTAAAAAACAGTTGTTGGGATCAATCTACTAACTGGTCAAGGATGCTGTTTTAAATAGCTCGGTCACAACAGCATAAACACAGACAAAATATACAGCGATCATCAGATTATCTCCACGATATGCTCTAACATGCGCAACCAAAGGAGACTAACTAAAACAGAGAAAGTTCATACAATGTAATATCATTCTTGCTGAAAAGAGCATATTTGAGAAACAAAGACTTCTTGCAGTTACACAACGTGAACAAACTGTGAATGACATAGTAGCTACTCTATAGGAAAGTTCAAGCGATTCTTGTTAGTTTTATTCCATTTTTCATTGTAACCGTTTAACAATTTTAATTTCTTCTATTATAATCCAGACTTGTATGACATAACATTTGCGTCTCTGTTTGTACGTAGTTTGTAACAAATTCGTGTTTATAATGTGACTAACAACGAGTACTTTAATAGATGCATAAAATTAGTGCGAAAAGTCGATAAAAAAAAATTGTGAACATTTTGTTTGTTTTAGCAGATCGGTGTAGTTATTTTTGTTATATTGGACATAACATTAGAAGTTATAAAAAGTACCAGGCTTATACTTTGATATGCCAGATGCGCTTTTAGTCTATATAAGACCCAACAGTGACGCTCAGATCAAAATTGTTAAAAAGCCGAAGAAGTATAAAGTTAAATAGCATTAAGGACAAAAAAAATGATGTGCCAAAAACCAGTTGAAAGTATAGTTATGTGGGGTTACGGAGACCATTGCAGTTTTTTGGCTCAGCTGGACGCATCCTATAACTAACTTAAAGTATGACAATGTTGTGCGGAAGGGACATGAAACGTCGTCGTGGTGTTATCATTACTTTAAGTTTCTAACCCGATCGTTTCAATATTACAGAAATATTTTCATGATGAAGTTGCACGCATACAATCGTGGAAATTGTTAAAATGTTTTGGCAATTTGCCAGACTTTGTAACATAGTCAATTTTCGGTAAAATATATCAATAGATGGTACCTGATCTGTGTAATCAACTCCTACTGCGATTTAGAAACAAGATGCCTGATATTTTACAGAAGAACTGCAAACTTGTAGAAATTTTCATCTTGTAATTGTATGATAGTTTTATTCCTGTTTTTCTTTTTTGTTGAGAACTTCACAAAAGAAGGTACTTGATACTTTGTATTATCAAAAAATGAAATAACAAAAATATCCAACTCCGAGGAAAAATCAAACTGGGAAGTCCATAATCAAATGGCAAAATCAAACTGGGAAGTCCATAATCGAATGGCAAAATCAAACTGGGAAGTCCATAATCAAATGGCAAAATCAAACTGGGAAGTCCATAATCGAATGGCCAAATCAAACTGGGAAGTCCATAATCAAATGGCAAAATCAAAAGCTTAAACACATCAAACGAATAAGAAACAACGGTTATATTCCTTGATCTGGTACAGGTATTTTCTTATTTAGAAAATGGTGTATTAACCCTGGTTGTATAGCTAAACCTCTCTCTTGAAAGAAATTCGCACAAAATTATTATATTGACAACAACGTATGAACAAAACAGACATAATAGTTACATGCAAACGCCAAAATATGGATACAGAAGTCAAAATTGTGCTATAATCTTCATCTTTTATATAAGCTTTGGATTTCAAATATTTTGGCCACGAGCATCACTCAAGAGACATGTATTGTCGAAATGCGCATCTGGTGCAAGAAAATTGGTACCGTTAATGTTATTAATACCACTGGGTCGATGCCTCTGCTGGTGGACTATAAGTCCTCGAGGGTATCACCAGCCCAGTAGCCAGTTCTTCGGTACTGGCATGAAAATACGAATTTCTTTGTGTTATTAAAATTTGCTGTTACAAAATATTAGAAATTAATATAAATTAAGGAATGTTTCTCTGATTCCCTTCACAGATTTGGCTATACTTTTTGGACTTTTTGAATTATAGCTCTTCATCTGTTATATAAGCTTCGGATTTCAAATATTTTGGCCACGAGCATCACTGAAGAGACATGTACATGTATTGTCAAAATGCTAATCTGGTGCAAGAAAATTGGTACCGTTAATGTTAATAATCACTAGGAAAGCAAAAAAATATGCCTACATAAAAAAAACAACTAAAAAGAACTTATAAACAAGTAACAGTAGCAAACATGAAGTACAAGAATATATAAGTTTACCATAGCACATTAGCACAATGACAGGATGTTTAAGAACCAAGTTAAGTCAAAAGGAAAATATGAAAAAAATAGACTATACAGAAATAGTTTACAAAGACCAATATTTTTCATCCTAAGCATTAGATACATTTTGAAGTTGTATTATTTTTATTTTTTTAAATCTCACAGATCATTTGATGATGAACATACCATTGCGTATAAAGATTATAATCCATTTTCTCGAATTATAATTCCATCTATTCATTGTCCAGTCAGTATAAAATATCATTCGTTGATTTAGAAAACAATCAGAACATTCCAACCTTTTTGGGTTTTCATCCTTTTTGGTCATGTTTGACTTATTCCGATAATGGCGTTAAATATACATGCTTCGGCGCAGAGATCACATATCCGTTCCGTTCAATACTTTGTAACACCACACTCAATATGAATCGTAGGTCAGAGTTCATATAAGTGCAGAATTGCAAAGCATGTATGGAATGGATATGAACTCTGCGCAGGAGATTGTTAAAAATAGTGAAATCGGACAAAAGTAGGCAGAAAAGGGTGCATACCTAATTTCTGCAATCAATTCTTTAATTCCAAATGCTGCAGTGTTGTACACTTGCTACATATTTGTGTACCTCCTTTAAAATAGAATTGTCTGAGAGTTTTTTCCCAAATAACTCGTCATCTTTCAAAACGATTTAATAAAATGAAACCTGGTCGACATACTTCTCCACTATTTAACTTGTCAAGGATACCTTGCGTAATCATTTTATACAGTGGTCATATTTATTATACCATCCCAGGAATATATCAAACTGGAAAACACTGACAACTGACCAACGAAGATAAGACTAAGGCCAATTGAAACCTGCCAGCTGAATATGTACACATTAAAATCAATTATATTAAATGAAAGTGAAGTATTGCCTATATCTTATAAATGAACAAAACATCAAAAATTGTCATAAAAAAACAAACCATGAAATTGGGTGAAACCCGTCAGCTGAACTTGCCCACCTCAAAAATGATTCAATACACCAAACTTAGTTAATTGCCGTCAAAACTTATCGTCGAGACGATAAAAGAATTGAACGATGGACAGTCATTGCGTGAATGCTTTTTACTAGCTGATTAGAAGATATAATAGACGTGAATTATCAAACTTTATTGATTGGATAGGACAATCCAAACCTAGTAAATGTCCTTCAATCTGTAGAGTATCGAATTTGTCCTCTCTATTCTAGCAATTAGATTTTGCCTTGTCATTAATCATGCATGTTCATGACATTGGTACACAGGTAACTTTGTACTCGGATGAATCTTAAACGTCTATTGAATAGTTTAGATTTTAGTTATAAACACTACCTATCATACGATTGATTTAATTTATATTTCCCAGACATAATTATACCACTGTTGTCTTTATAAATGTCCTTTGTCATACGATCACGTTTATATATACAACAATACTCATATGTCTTAAATATCATACGATTTACTTGATTTATATTGCCTAGACTTAATTATACAATGAATTTCAATATACCTTGCAGATGTGCGTCTTTATAAATGTTCTTTGTCGTAAGATCACGTATAAACCTATATATATATATATATGTATATTATATAAAGGAGATATGATAGGATTGGCAATTAGACAACTATCCACAAGAAACAAAAATAACACAATACTTTACCTGATACGTGATATTATAACACCATGAACACAGAACATTAAGAACGAGGTTCATCTTCCTGGTATATTGAAACCCATTGTTTAATTTAGTCTAGAAAATTAAACTCTAATTCGTCGGCATCATCCAATTGTTTTTTTCTATCACTTGATCATATGTTGTTTACAAGTCCTTCGTAAGAAGTAAACGGAAAGGTGCAAATGCAGCTACATTTGAAGTTTTAATTCATTTTATTCCTTACATAAGTGCAGATAGTGGGAGATATTATGAACATAATTGTGAAAATCGTGATACAAGCATGAAATTTGGTATAAAGGTTGACTAAATGATACATTGATAAAATCCACTGCAGGCCAGAACAAAAAAAAAACATTTTTCAAGATGGCCACCACACGTTTCGGAAAAGTCGGCATTACAAATTGGCAAAAATTCGTTAATTCTTTGAAAGGTGTGTTATATGTAAAATTCAATGTTATTTTTGATAAAAAGTAAATGACCGTTCCTAAATTACGACTAGACAATACATTAATGAAATTTAACTTCCAGTTTCAAAATGCCGGTAAAGGCCAATTTTTGTTTATATTTTCAAACAACTTCACAAGGGATGTAATTCCTTGAAAGATGTGTTATAGGTATAATGCAATGTAAGTTATGATAAAACGTTAAAAAAAGTTCCTAAGCACGACAAAACAACACATAAATGAAGAAAAATAGTGATTTTTGGTTCCAAAATTGAGGCCAATACGTGAAAATATTTTTTATAATTTCCATTATCTTAACAAGTGATAATAGTTATTAGGTACCATGATTGCAATTTAGTACGCCAGACACGCGTTTCGTCTGCATGAGACTCATCAGTGACGCTCATATCTAAGCCCAAACAAGTACAAAGTTGAAGAGCATTGGAGATTCAAAATTCCAATTACGACTAAAATGATCTATGTCTGGTATACGAAAATCCTTAGTATTTTGGAAAATTCAAAGCTTTGTAAACAGGAAATTTATGAAATTGACAACATTTAATTTATTGATATTCATGTAAACAGTTGTAATCTAACAGGGAAACTTGATGAAATGCTGTACACCAAGTTTAATTGTTAAACAGCAATATGTGCAATAAAGAATCAATTAGAGTGTAAAAAAAAAATATTCATGTAAACACCGAAGTATTGACTACTGGGCTGGTGATACCCTTGGTGACGAAACGTCCACCAGCAATGGCATCGACCCAGTTGTGTAAATAGTTATCAAAGTACCAGGATTATAATTTAGTACGCCAGACATGCGTTTCGTGTGCATAAGACTCATCAGTGACGCTCATATCAAAATATTTATAAGCCCAACAGGTACAAAGTTGAAGAGCATTGAAGATCCAAAATACGGTTACGGTAATCCATGCCTGGTATAAGAAACTCGTTCATCACTTTAACACTCTTTGCTTTGTAGCTATCTGACAGTTGCCTTTACAACAACCCGTACAAGGAAAGCCAGAACGGTAGCATTTACAGGTACCAGCACATCTGGATTTTTGCATCTACATTTCAAAATTTCCTGACACGAGGATGCAACGGCAGTCACAGAAGTCCATTTCGGTTCCCAACTGTCATTGATTATTTGTATACTCCATTCGAAGTGTTCATGGCTTGGTACATGTACCTGTCGAATACATGAATCAGGCTGAGCCCAAACAACTCCTTCTTGTTTTAATTTTCGTTTGATGCGCTCTGGAAAAGAAACTCTTGTAGGCGGAATTGCATCACAATGCCGCTGCATCCTGGAAAACAATTCACATCGTGCCTCGCTTCATACTTAACCAAAAATAAAACGTCCTTTATATCTGAAAACCGTTCATTCTTAGACAAGATGACCTCTTCCCTTTCCCATCACAATTCGACAAAGTGTCACATCCACTGAATGCATGGTCGAAAGAAAGAGCAGCTACACAAGCCACGTACAGGAAGCCAACAAAAGTCTTTATTCCTTCCATAACCTATCTACAATGTGTTCTACCTAGTTTTGCGATTGCTGCAATTCTTGATACTTTTAAATATGTGTCAGTACTACTTAAAATTACATTTTACAACACTTTCCATAATCATGCCGAACATGGACAAACATTTTTGTATGTGCTGCTTCATGATTACAATAGGTAGGTAGGAAGTATCCTTATTGAAATTGCGAAGAATATTTTCACCTTGAGTAACGTACACATTTTTATTACTATCTTAAGAGGCAATTGTGTCAGCGAGAAACTTAAACAATTTCGCTTCTTTGTCATCTTCACAGAGAAAACTACTCAAAACCCTTGGTGTTTTACCAGAACCAAAACCTTTCCATCTGGCACAAAAACTTGCCTTTGTATTGTCACAGCCTTTAAATTATTCATTTTAACATCAAATACAATGTCTACTCTTGAAAACATTTTTATGCAAGATTTTATGTAAGGCCGTGTGACATCATTTGCATAATCATCAAATATTGTTGCCCAACTTTGTTACCAGGAATTAACCATTGCTGCCCCACCAACGATAACTGCGTTTTTTGGATCAGCAAATTGCAGAATGTTTTAAGTAAACCCATTTGAGGCGATTTAATACCATTATTTCAAGAAACATCCTGAGATAAGCACGTATGAGCAACACCTACAACAATACGTTATCATGCTTTATATGAACTGTTTGTGAAGTATGAAATCTCACTAATGAAATGAGCATAATACCAAAATCGGAAGAAATTCTTAATTTATAATTGAACGCCAGGAATGAAACTGTGGTTGGGATGACTCCACCAGTCTTTTAATCATTGAACGTCACAGAGTCATGACATAAATATATGTTCTGAGTTTAGCTTTCATAATCCGAAATTAACAGCTTAAGCAAAATAACTGCAGTTGTCTGATACGCCTGTCTAGTCCTAGATACATTTGAACATACATGAACAGAATCTGCCGTTCTTGGTGTTGCAATAATGGCTAAAGTAAGACAACATGTCCTTCCCCTATCAAGCAATATATCACTTATAGTTTAATGACAAGTCATTTCAATATGCAATCCACCTAACATGACGATAAACTTATCCTTTCCATAAAATTAGGCCATTCCTAATGAATTTGCATAGACATTTCCCAAAGTGGCTGATCTGCAGTTGCAATTGATGTTTCTCCGGGATTCACCACATTTTCGCCTTAAACATCGAATACCTGAGAATTGCCTGGTAGTGCATACAAATCGCCCTTGATGTCTATAAATAGTTTGCACATACGCTAAAGTGTTTAACACTTGTGTATCCTAACCCTGAAAAATGTTATTGAACCATTTCATAATAACATTAGAAATCCAAAAACACTAAATATATAGTAAATACTGTGGATTCATTTATTTTCGTGGGTACCAATTTTCGTGGTTTGAGGAAAACTTACATATTCGTGGATATTTAATTTCGTGGTTTTGGCAAAGTCTACACTCATTCCTTTACAAAATTTGCATTTCGTTGAACATTTGAATTCGTGGTACTCCTGTACCCACGAAATCCACGAAAATTGAATCCAACGAATATAAATGAATCCACAGTAGTTCAAATGTTTTTAAAAGAATTTTGTAACATGTTCGCGTATGCGCAAATACTGGATATATCAAATATTCATTTTTGATAAATATATGATGTAAGAAAGGTAGCCGCCAAACCTGATAATTGGTTTTTAAAGAATGAATCTTATATATAATCATGGTTTAGTCCCACCTTCTATGTTAAATGAATTGATTTTTCCGTATGGTTGGGATTAAACCATGATTATATATCAACAGTTTTTAATGAATGAATCCTATATATAATCATGGTTTAGTTCCACCTGGGACTAAACCATGATTATGCCATTAATTTTTACTAAAAGAAGTTCAAAGAAAAGTTTTATCAGAAAATTTAGTAATTTCATACTGAAGAACATTTTAGGAAATGGCCGTGGCCATCTTAAAAATATTTTTTTGAATGGCCAGAAGTTATTTCTTAAACAGTGTATACTAATGATGCTTTGTGGTAATTTTGATGCTTGTATCATCATGTGCACAATTCCCTCGATTTTGCTTGCTAATATATTCCACTAGTCGGAGATATTATGGAGATAATTGTGCAAATAGAGATACAAGCATGAAATTTGGTATAAAGGTTGACTAAACGATACTTGAAAAAAGTCAGCTGCTGGCCATACAAAATTTTAATTTTTTCAAGATGGCCATTGCTCACTTTGCAAATGACATAATATCAAATTGGCTGCATTTCGTAAATCCTTTGAAAGCTGTGTTATAGGTAAAATTAGTAAAAAGTAAGTTTTGATAAAACGTAAATAACAGTTTCTAAAGTACGATGAAAGAAAACGAAAATGACGAAAAAGTTACTTCCGGTTTCAAAAAGGTGGCAAAAACGTTGAAAATGAATGCATTTCGTTTATCTTTTGAAAATTGTGTTTTAGTTATTATCCAAATCAATCAATGTATTCGTAGATAGTAGATGTGTTTTTGTTCTGTTAAATTGTTCCTTTTAAAATTGTTATACGACGATGACTGATGTAACAATATTTATACTATGTTATTTATTGTGTCTGTTTAATTAATGCATCTATATAAATATAACGGAATTTGATGAGACTGTCATTAAAGTGAGAGGAGTAGCGCTATAGAACTTGGTTTAATCCACCATTTTGTACATTTGAAAATGCCTGTCCCAAGTCAGGAATATGACAGTTCTTGTCCATTCGTTTTTGATGCGTTTTGTTATTTGATTTTGCCATGTGATTATGGACTTTCCGAATTGATTTTCCTCTAAGTTCAGTTTTTTTGTGATTTTACCTTTTAGTTATTATCCAAAGTCAGTTTCTATAAAACGTAGATTAATGTTCCTTAAATTCGATGAAAAAAAACATAAATGACGAAAAAGTTACTTCCGGTTCCAAAGAGGCGGCAAAAACGTTGAACATGACTTCATTTCGGAAATCCGTTAAAGCTGTGTTGAAGGTATAATCCAATGTAAGTTTGATAAAACGTTTATTACTTTTCCTAAAGAACAATTAAATAATACACACATGAAGAAAAAGTGACTTTCGGTTCAAACGTGGCGATAAAAAGGTTTTATTTTTTTTAATAATTTTTTTCTAATTTACAAGAAATATAACTTACTTTATTAAGTTCAAATAACTAGTTTGGTTAGAAAAGACAGGTTACAATCTTATAAATATCTTACAGTTGACAATACCCAAACCCGTACAAGGGAGGCCAGAACGGTAGTCTTTACACGGCTAGATGTATTGCAACCTCATTTCAAAAGTTCCTAATACGCGAATGCAACGGCAGCCAACGAAGTCCATTTCGGTTTCCAATAGACATTGTTTTTTTTCTCTTTCACCCAAACCCATTGTTCATAACTTGAAACATGTACCTGTCGACTGCATAAATACGATTGAGCCCACCTTGATACGTCTCTCTGTTGGTGTGCTCAGAAAGAGAACCTCTAGTAATAACATCATAAGGAGGCTGCTCTTGACAAATGATTCAAATCGTGCCTTGTTAACAGCAAATGTTGATGTTGCCGCACATGATGTAATTAAATGCTTCTATGATGTCCATGTCTGTGTCGTCATACAAAATTAAAACGAGCAAAATCACCCTAAACAACTGAAAATACTACCCGTGTCTGTTAAGCTGACCTCTTCACTCTCCCACCAAATGTTGAAATAGTGTCACATTCAAAGAATGCATAGAATGAAAGAATAGCAGCTGCACATGGACAAGACAAATTTGAAACGGCATATCCATGAAGCCATTGAAAGTCTTTATTTCTCCAGAAAGCGATCCATAATTTGTCCACCCCTAATACAAAGGGATCTGCAATCCCTAATACTACTACATCTGTGTCAGTACTAGTTAAAATCACTTTTATCCATAATTTTCACAAGCAAACCTACCACGGACAAACATGCGTGTATCTGTTTGTTCATGGTTATAACAGAATATTTGGGAAGTATTCATATTGAAAGAATATTTCACTTTGAGCATGTAAAGTAACATAAGGATTTTTCTTCTTCTCTAAAGATGTAATTCTGTCGGCAAGAAACTTGAACTATTCCGTTTTGTTGTCATCAAATTACTCCAAACCCTTGGCGTTCTACCAGAACCAACAATTTTCCGTCTAGTACCAGCACTTTGCCCTTTTCTCGGTCCAGCCTTTAAAGTATTCGTTTAGACATCAAATGTAATGTCTACTCTGTATGACATTATTTGAACTATTATTAATTATTTTTTGCATGTAGTGGCCTTAAACTTCCATAAAACGATATATGCGTCAGAATTGGGATCAGTTGATTAAAAATCGCACACTGTTTCAAAAAGTATACCCATTTGCTGCAATTTAATAACACTGTTGACAAAGTGACATCTTTAGACCAAGACATAGGAGTAATTTGCCTTTCGTTGACAAAGAAATCTTTTTAATTAAACTGTCTACGTTAACAAGAAATGAAAAGTCAAGAAACGAGATCGCAATCACTTTTAATGTTCCTCAACTTTCTTATTTGACAAAGACATTTCCAGTTTTGTTAAAGGCTATAATAGGAAATTGTTATCTGGTTATAAAAGCAGATTCTCCTTCCTTCGATTTTGTCTTCGCTTCAAAAGCTCTTCGTATTGTTTGGACCCAATATCTTTGAGTTCATATACATATCTCACCTGCCTTTTCAATTTTCTTAAAAGAGTAAATTTTGTATAAATCAGATGACTGTTCTAGAAAAAAAGTTCAAATCAGAAAAATGGATTTCCGAACTCTTTTATCACTTTAGAAAGCCTATGACGCTTTTCAAAAGAAATCCTTCATTATGTCGTGCGTCTGTTTTAGAATGACTCACAAACCACTAGACCTTTCAAATTATTCTCCAGGCTACTGACGTCCACACATTCATCTTTGCAAAGTGATCTTCATTGAGGGCATAAGTCCATCCTCTTTCAGGCAATATATTAACTAGAATTGCAAAACAAGCCTATTCAATGTACAATAAACTTAACATGACGAAAAACTTATCTTTTCCGTTCAAATCTGGCATTCCAACTGGTTTTGTTTAGCAAATACCCCCATATCCTCCCTCCGACCGAGCGAATCCGGATTCCCTCCGACCGGGTCCGGACCCAAAAAATAAAATCGTCATTATTTCAATAATTTATCACTTAGACTAACCATTCTTACATTTTTTGTAAACTCTTAATATGTTGCTTTCCATTGATCATTCGCCGATAACTGCTCATTCTTTGGTATTTGAGGAAAAAAGGATTATATTTTATGAACCCTATTCAGAATTGGATTCCCGCTCGCCGGATATACACCTCATTTAAAAATATGCTTTATTTTTTTTACTGTGCAAAATAAACAGACCATTCAAGGCCAATCACTTACATATGGATATATATGAATGACCGAAATAGAACCCATTGATTTATTTCACCAACCCACTCGATTTTTAAGGTTCATAAGTTAGTGTCATATTTTGACATTTTGGGATTTTGATTTTGCTTACATATGGCCATACACAAATACATTTTTTTTATCTATTTAGCTGTTATAACTGTATTTCTTCAAGCGTTTGTGATATATTATGTATTGTTTGTTAGGAAACAATTAGTTTTCCCTGAAAAAATGAATACAAATTGCAGAAATGTAATATTAAAAATTTACAAAAAAATACACTCCCGAAAATTCCGGACTGAATGAGAAATTAGAAAAAAAGGACACATAAAAAGCTTCTAATTTTTTTAACAACGTGAGAAATATCGGAATAACGATATTTGTCATTAGGGGCAATCAATATACTACCATAAAATCAAAAACCCATCAATCAGTTGTTATAACCCACTCGATTTATAAGGTAAAACAAATTAGTTTCATATTTTGATATTTTGGGATTTTGATTTTGCTTACATATGGCCATACACAAATACAATTTTTTGTCTATTTAGCTGTTATAACTGTATTTCTTCAAGCGTTTATGATATATTATGTATTGTTTGTTAGGAAACAATTAGTTTTTCCTCAATAATTGAATACAAATTGCCGAAATGTATCATCAAACATTTACCAAAAAATACACTCCTGAAAATTCCGGACTGAATGAGAAATTAGAAAAAAAGGACACATAAAAAGCTTCTAATTTTTTTAACAACGTGATAAATATCGGAATAACGATACTTGTCATTAGGGGCAATCAATATACTACCATAAAATCAAAAACCCATCAATCAGTTGTTATAACCCACTCGATTTATAAGGTAAAACAAATTAGTTTCATATTTTGATATTTTGGGATTTTGATTTTGCTTACATATGGCCATACACAAATACATTTTTTTGTCTATTTAGCTGTTATAACTGTATTTATTCAAGCGTTTATGATATATTATGTATTGTTTGTTAGGAAACAATTAGTTTTTCCTCAATAATTGAATACAAATTGACGAAATGTATTATCAAACATTTACAAAAAAATACACTCCGGAAAATTCCGGACTGATTGAGAAATTATCAAAAAAAGGGCACCTAAAATCTTCTTATTTTTATAATCATGTGGAATATATCGGAAAAATGATGTTTTACTCTGAGGGTTATCAATATGCTACCATAAAACCAAAAAACATTGATCAGTTGTTACAACCCACTCGATTTTATAGCTGAGGAAGAATTTCACTCTAATAGATATTTGCCTTAATGTTGATTTTCTAGGCTTTTATGATGGTTTTTCGTGTTTTCCGCTTAATGAGGCACCTATTTAAGTTGGAAAACACATGTTAAAGTTAGCCAAGACCTTAACGGTAAAAATGACAGCTTGTATGGACCAATGACATGCTCAGTTTTGTCTCTATGGTGAAAAGATCCGGGGTAGGTATGGTCAATATTGGCGTCTGGCGATCCAAATTTGGGGTAGGGGTCGATAAAATATTTTCTTGTCTTACGTTCACATATTTCAGTATAAATAAAGATTCAGGCATGTAGTAGACACCCTAAGCATTAGTTTGAGCTATAAAATACCTTAATGGCATGTCTGGGCGGTGCTGGGGGAAGATTTTCACTATAATTGATATTTGCTTTTATGTTGGTTTTCTTGGTTTTTATGATGGTTTTTCGTGTTTTCCGCTTAATGGGGCACCTATATATGTTTGAAAACACATGTTAAAGTTAGCCAAGGCCTTTACGGTAAAAATGACACCTTGTATAGACCAATGGCATGCTCAGTTTTGTCTCTAGGGTGAAAAGATCCGGGGTAGGTATGGTCAATATTGGCGTCTGGCGATCCAAATTTGGGGTAGGGGTCGATTAAATATTTTCTTGTCTTACGTTCACATATTTCAGTATAAATAAAGATTCAGGCATGTAGTAGACACCCTAAGCATTAGTTTGAGCTATAAAATACCTTAATGGCATGTCTGGGCGGTGCTGGGGGAAGATTTTCACTATAATTGATATTTGCCTTTATGTTGTTTTTCTTGGCTTTTATGATGGTTTTTCGTGTTTTCCGCTTAATGGGGCACCTATTTATGTTAGAAAACACATGTTAAAGTTAGCCAAGGCCTTTTCGGTAAAAATGACACCTTGTATGGACCAATGGCATGCTCAGTTTTGTCTCTACGGTGAAAAGATCCGGGGTAGGTATGGTCAATATTGGCGTCTGGCGATCCAAATAGGGGGTAGGGGTCGATTAAATATTTTCTTGGCTTACGTTCACATATTTCAGTATAAATAAAGATTCAGGCATGTAGTAGACACCCTAAGCCTTAGTTTGAGCTATAAAATACCTCAATGGCATGTCTGGGCGGTGCTGGGGGGAAGATTTTCACTGTAATTGACATTTGCCTTTATGTTGGTTTTCTTGGTTTTTATGATGGTTTTTCGAGTTTTCCGCTTAATGAGGCACCTATTTGTGTTGGTAAACACATGTTAAAGTTAGCCAAGGCCTTTACGATAAAAATGACACCTTGTATGGACCAATTGCATGCTCAGTTTTGTCTCTAGGGTGAAAAGATCCGGGGTAGGTATGGTCAATATTGGCGTCTGGCAATCCAAATAGGAGGTAGGGGTCGATTAAATATTTTCTTGGCTTACGTTCACATATTTCAATATAAACAAAGATTCAGGCATGTAGTAGACACCCTAAGCATTAGTTTGAGCTATAAAATACCTCAATGACATATCTGGGCGGTGCTGGGGGAAGATTTTCACTATAATTGACATTTGCCTTTATGTTGGTTTTCTTGTTTTTTATGATGGTTTTTCGAGTTTTCCGCTTAATGAGGCACCTATTTATGTTGGTAAACACATGTTAAAGTTAGCCAAGGCCTTTACGATAAAAATGACACCTTGTATGGACCAATGGCATGCTCAGTTTTGTCTCTACGGTGAAAAGATCCGGGGTAGGTATGGTCAATATTGGCGTCTGGCGATCCAAATAGGGGGTAGGGGTCGATTAAATATTTTCTTGGCTTACGTTCACATATTTCAGTATAAATAAAGATTCAGGCATGTAGGAGACACCCTAAGCATTAGTTTGAGCTATAAAATACCTCAATGGCATGTCTGGGCGGTGCTGGGGGGAAGATTTTCACTGTAATTGACATTTGCCTTTATGTTGGTTTTCTTGGTTTTTATGATGGTTTTTCGAGTTTTCCGCTTAATGAGGCACCTATTTGTGTTGGTAAACACATGTTAAAGTTAGCCAAGGCCTTTATGATAAAAATGACACCTTGTATGGACCAATGGCATGCTCAGTTTTGTCTCTAGGGTGAAAAGATCCGGGGTAGGTATGGTCAATATTGGCGTCTGGCAATCCAAATAGGAGGTAGGGGTCGATTAAATATTTTCTTGGCTTACGTTCACATATTTCAATATAAACAAAGATTCAAGCATGTAGTAGACACCCTAAGCATTAGTTTGAGCTATAAAATACCTCAATGGCATGTCTGGGTGGTGCTGGGGGAAGATTTTCACTATAATTGACATTTGCCTTTATGTTGGTTTTCTTGGTTTATATGATGGTTTTTCATATTTTTCGCTTAATGAGGCACCTATTTATGTTGGAAAACACATGTTAAAGTTAGCCAAGGCCTTTACGGTAAAAATGACACCTTGTATGGACCAATGCCATGCTCATTTTTGTCTCTACGGTGAAAAGATCCGGGGTAGGTATGGTCAATATTGGCGTCTGGCGATCCAAATATGGGATAGGGGTCGATTAAATATTTTCTTGATTTACGTTCACATATTTCACTATAAATAAAGATTCAGGCATGTAGTAGACACCCTAAGCATTAGTTTGAGCTATAAAATACCTCAATGGCATGTCTGGGCGGTGCTGGGGGAAGATTTTCACTATAATTGACATTTGCCTTTATGTTGGTTTTCTTGGTTTTTATGATGGTTTTTCGAGTTTTCCGCTTAATGAGGCACCTATTTATGTTCGTAAACACATGTTAAAGTTAGCCAATGCCTTTACGATAAAAATGACACCTTGTATGGACCAATGGCATGCTCAGTTTTGTCTCTAGGGTGAAAAGATCCGGGGTAGGTATGGTCAATATTGGCGTCTGGCAATCCAAATAGGAGGTAGGGGTCGATTAAATATTTTCTTGGCTTACGTTCACATATTTCAATATAAACAAAGATTCAGGCATGTAGTAGACACCCTAAGCATTAGTTTGAGCTATAAAATACCTCAATGGCATGTCTGGGCGGTGCTGGGGGAATATTTTCACTATAATTGACATTTGCCTTTATGTTGGTTTTCTTGGTTTTTATGATGGTTTTTCGTGTTTTTCGCTTAATGAGGCACCTATTTATGTTGGAAAACACATGTTAAAGTTAGCCAAGGCCTTTACGGTAAAAATGAAACCTTGTATGGACCAATGGCATGCTCAGTTTTGTCTCTACGATGAAAAGATCCGGGGTAGGTATGGTCAATATTGGCGTCTGGCAATCCAAATAGGGGAAGGGGTCGATTAAATATTTTCTTGGCTTACGTTCACATATTTCAGTATAAATAAAGATTCAGGCATGTAGTAGACACCCTAAGCATTAGTTTGAGCTATAAAATACCTCAATGGCTTGTCTGGTCGGTGCTGGGGGAAGATTTTCACTATAATTGTCATTTGCCTTTATGTTGGTTTTCTTGGTTTTTATGATGGTTTTTCGTGTTTTTCGCTTAATGAGGCACCTATTTATGTTGGTAAACACATGTTAAAGTAAGCCAAGGCCTTTACGATAAAAATGACACCTTGTATGAACCAATGGCATGCTCAGTTATGTCTCTAGGGTGAAAAGATCCGGGGTAGGTATGGTCAATATTGGCGTCTGGCAATCCAAATAGGAGGTAGGGGTCGATTAAATATTTTCTTGGCTTACGTTCACATATTTCAATATAAACAAAGATTCAGGCATGTAGTAGACACCCTAAGCCTTAGTTTGAGCTATAAAATACCTCAATGGCATGTCTGGGTGGTGCTGGGGGAAGATTTTCACTATAATTGACATTTGCCTTTATGTTGGTTTTCTTGGTTTTTATGATGGTTTTTCGTGTTTTCCGCTCAATGAGGCACCTATTTATGTTGGAAAACACATGTTAAAGTTAGCCAAGGCCTTTACGGTAAAAATGACACCTTGTATGGACCAATGGCATGCTAAGTTTTGTCTTTACGTTGAAAAGATCCGGGGTAGGTATGGTCAATATTGGCGTCTGACAATCCAAATAGGGGGTAGGGGTCGATTAAATATTTTCTTGGCTTACGTTCACATATTTCAATATAAATAAAGATTCAGGCATGTAGTAGACACCCTAAGCATTAGTTTGAGCTATAAAATACCTCAATGGCATGTCTGGGCGGTGCTTGGGGAAGATTTTCAATATAATTGACATTTGCCTTTATGTTTGTTTTCTTGGTTTTTATGATGGTTTTTCGAGTTTTCCGCTTAATGAGGCACCTATTTATGTTGGTAAACACATGTTAAAGTTAGCCAAGGCCTTTACGATAAAAATGACACCTTGTATGGACCAATTGCATGCTCAGTTTTGTCTCTAGGGTGAAAAGATCCGGGGTAGGTATGGTCAATATTGGCGTCTGGCAATCCAAATAGGAGGTAGGGGTCGATTAAATATTTTCTTGGCTTACGTTCACATATTTCAATATAAACAAAGATTCAGGCATGTAGTAGACACCCTAAGCATTAGTTTGAGCTATAAAATACCTCAATGGCATGTCTGGGCGGTGCTGGGGGAAGATTTTCACTATAATTGACATTTGCCTTTATGTTGGTTTTCTTGGTTTTTATGATGGTTTTTCGTGTTTTCCGCTTAATGAGGCCCCTATTTATGTTGGAAAACACATGTTAAAGTTAGCCAAGGTCTTTACGGTAAAAATGACACCTTGTATGGACCAATGGCATGCTTAGTTTTGTCTCTACGGTGAAAAGATCCGGGGTAGGTATGGTCAATATTGGCGTCTGACGATCCAAATAGGGGGTAGGGGTCGATTAAATATTTTCTTGGCTTACGTTCACATATTTCACTATAAATAAAGATTCAGGCATGTAGTAGACACCCTAAGCCTTAGTTTGAGCTTTAAAATACCTCAATGGCATGTCTGGGTGGTGCTGGGGGAAGATTTTCACTATAATTGATATTTGCCTTTATGTTTGTTTTCTTGGTTTTTATGATGGTTTTTCGAGTTTTCCGCTTAATGAGGCACCTATTTATGTTGGTAAACACATGTTAAAGTTAGCCAAGGCCTTTACGATAAAAATGACACCTTGTATGGACCAATTGCATGCTCAGTTTTGTCTCTAGGGTGAAAAGATCCGGGGTAGGTATGGTCAATATTGGCGTCTGGCAATCCAAATAGGAGGTAGGGGTCGATTAAATATTTTCTTGGCTTACGTTCACATATTTCAATATAAACAAAGATTCAGGCATGTAGTAGACACCCTAAGCATTAGTTTGAGCTATAAAATACCTCAATGGCATGTCTGGGCGGTGCTGGGGGAAGATTTTCACTATAATTGACATTTGCCTTTATGTTGGTTTTCTTGGTTTTTATGATGGTTTTTCGTGTTTTCCGCTTAATGAGGCACCTATTTATGTTGGAAAACACATGTTAAAGTTAGTCAAGGCCTTTACGGTAAAAATGACACCTTGTATGGACCAATGGCATGCTTAGTTTTGTCTCTACGGTGAAAAGATCCGGGGTAGGTATGGTCAATATTGGCGTCTGACGATCCAAATAGGGGGTAGGGGTCGATTAAATATTTTCTTGGCTTACGTTCACATATTTCACTATAAATAAAGATTCAGGCATGTAGTAGACACCCTAAGCATTAGTTTGAGCTATAAAATACCTCAATGGCATGTCTGGGCGGTGCTGGGGGAAGATTTTCACTATAATTGACATTTGCCTTTATGTTGGTTTTCTTGTTTTTTATGATGGTTTTTCGAGTTTTCCGCTTAATGAGGCACCTATTTATGTTGGTAAACACATGTTAAAGTTAGCCAAGGCCTTTACGATAAAAATGACACCTTGTATGGACCAATGGCATGCTCAGTTATGTCTCTAGGGTGAAAAGATCCGGGGTAGGTATGGTCAATATTGGCGTCTGGCAATCCAAATAGGAGGTAGGGGTCGATTAAATATTTTCTTGGCTTACGTTCACATATTTCAATATAAACAAAGATTCAGGCATGTAGTAGACACCCTAAGCCTTAGTTTGAGCTATAAAATACCTCAATGGCATGTCTGGGTGGTGCTGGGGGAAGATTTTCACTATAATTGACATTTGCCTTTATGTTGGTTTTCTTGGTTTTTATGATGGTTTTTCGTGTTTTTCCGCTCAATGAGGCACCTATTTATGTTGGAAAACACATGTTAAAGTTAGCCAAGGCCTTTACGGTAAAAATGACACCTTGTATGGACCAATGGCATGCTTAGTTTTGTCTTTACGGTGAAAAGATCCGGGGTAGGTATGGTCAATATTGGCGTCTGACAATCCAAATAGGGGGTAGGGGTCGATTAAATATTTTCTTGGCTTACGTTTACATATTTCAATATAAATAAAGATTCAGGCATGTAGTAGACACCCTAAGCATTAGTTTGAGCTATAAAATACCTCAATGGCATGTCTGGGCGGTGCTTGGGGAAGATTTTCAATATAATTGACATTTGCCTTTATGTTTGTTTTCTTGGTTTTTATGATGGTTTTTCGAGTTTTCCGCTTAATGAGGCACCTATTTATGTTGGTAAACACATGTTAAAGTTAGCCAAGGCCTTTACGATAAAAATGACACCTTGTATGGACCAATTGCATGCTCAGTTTTGTCTCTAGGGTGAAAAGATCCGGGGTAGGTATGGTCAATATTGGCGTCTGGCAATCCAAATAGGAGGTAGGGGTCGATTAAATATTTTCTTGGCTTACGTTCACATATTTCAATATAAACAAAGATTCAGGCATGTAGTAGACACCCTAAGCATTAGTTTGAGCTATAAAATACCTCAATGGCATGTCTGGGCGGTGCTGGGGGAAGATTTTCACTATAATTGACATTTGCCTTTATGTTGGTTTTCTTGGTTTTTATGATGGTTTTTCGTGTTTTCCGCTTAATGAGGCACCTATTTATGTTGGAAAACACATGTTAAAGTTAGCCAAGGCCTTTACGGTAAAAATGACACCTTGTATGGACCAATGGCATGCTTAGTTTTGTCTCTACGGTGAAAAGATCCGGGGTAGGTATGGTCAATATTGGCGTCTAACAATCCAAATAGGGGGTAGGGGTCGATTAAATATTTTCTTGGCTTACGTTCACATATTTCACTATAAATAAAGATTCAGGCATGTAGTAGACACCCTAAGCATTAGTTTGAGCTATAAAATACCTCAAGGGCATGTCTGGGCGGTGCTGGGGGAAGATTTTCACTATAATTGACATTTGCCTTTATGTTGGTTTTCTTGTTTTTTATGATGGTTTTTCGAGTTTTCCGCTTAATGAGGCACCTATTTATGTTGGTAAACACATGTTAAAGTTAGCCAAGGCCTTTACGATAAAAATGACACCTTGTATGGACCAATGGCATGCTCAGTTATGTCTCTAGGGTGAAAAGATCCGGGGTAGGTATGGTCAATATTGGCGTCTGGCAATCCAAATAGGAGGTAGGGGTCGATTAAATATTTTCTTGGCTTACGTTCACATATTTCAATATAAACAAAGATTCAGGCATGTAGTAGACACCCTAAGCCTTAGTTTGAGCTATAAAATACCTCAATGGCATGTCTGGGTGGTGCTGGGGGAAGATTTTCACTATAATTGACATTTGCCTTTATGTTGGTTTTCTTGGTTTTTATGATGGTTTTTCGTGTTTTTCGCTTAATGAGGCACCTATTTATGTTAGAAATTACATGTTAAAGTTAGCCAAGGCCTTTTCGGTAAAAATGTCACCTTGTATGGACCAATGGCATGCTCAGTTTTGTCTCTACGGTGAAAAGATCCGGGGTAGGTATGGTCAATATTGGCGTCTGGCGATCCAAATAGGGGGTAGGGGTCGATTAAATATTTTCTTGGCTTACGTTCACATATTTCAGTATAAATAAAGATTCAGGCATGTAGTAGACACCCTAAGCCTTAGTTTGAGCTATAAAATACCTCAATGGCATGTCTGGGCGGTGCTGGGGGGAAGATTTTCACTGTAATTGACATTTGCCTTTATGTTGGTTTTCTTGGTTTTTATGATGGTTTTTCGAGTTTTCCGCTTAATGAGGCACCTATTTGTGTTGGTAAACACATGTTAAAGTTAGCCAAGGCCTTGACGATAAAAATGACACCTTGTATGGACCAATTGCATGCTCAGTTTTGTCTCTAGGGTGAAAAGATCCGGGGTAGGTATGGTCAATATTGGCGTCTGGCGATCCAAATAGGAGGTAGGGGTCGTTTAAATATTTTCTTGGCTTACGTTCACATATTTCAATATAAACAAAGATTCAGGCATGTAGTAGACACCCTAAGCATTAGTTTGAGCTATAAAATACCTCAATGACATGTCTGGGCGGTGCTGGGGGAAGATTTTCACTATAATTGACATTTGCCTTTATGTTGGTTTTCTTGTTTTTTATGATGGTTTTTCGTGTTTTTCGCTTAATGAGGCACCTATTTATGTTGGAAAACACATGTTAAAGTTAGCCAAGGCCTTTACGGTAAAAATGACACCTTGTATGGACCAATGCCATGCTCAGTTTTGTCTCTACGGTGAAAAGATCCGGGGTAGGTATGGTCAATATTGGCGTCTGGCGATCCAAATAGGGGGTAGGGGTCGATTAAATATTTTCTTGGCTTACGTTCACATATTTCACTATAAATAAAGATTCAGGCATGTAGTAGACACCCTAAGCATTAGTTTGAGCTATAAAATACCTCAATGGCATGTCTGGGCGGTGCTGGGGGAAGATTTTCACTGTAATTGACATTTGCCTTTATGTTGGTTTTCTTGGTTTTTATGATGGTTTTTCGAGTTTTCCGCTTAATGAGGCACCTATTTATGTTGGTAAACACATGTTAAAGTTAGCCAAGGCCTTTACGATAAAAATGACACCTTGTATGGACCAATTGCATGCTCAGTTTTGTCTCTAGGGTGAAAAGATCCGGGGTAGGTATGGTCAATATTGGCGTCTGGCAATCCAAATAGGAGGTAGGGGTCGATTAAATATTTTCTTGGCTTACGTTCACATATCTCAATATAAACAAAGATTCAGGCATGTAGTAGACACCCTAAGCATTAGTTTGAGCTATAAAATACCTCAATGGCATGTCTGGGCGGTGCTGGGGGAAGATTTTCACTATAATTGACATTTGCCTTTATGTTGGTTTTCTTGGTTTTTATGATGGTTTTTCGTGTTTTCCGCTTAATGAGGCACCTATTTATGTTGGAAAACACATGTTAAAGTTAGCCAAGGCCTTTACGGTAAAAATGACACCTTGTATGGACCAATGCCATGCTCAGTTTTGTCTCTACGGTGAAAAGATCCGGGGTAGGTATGGTCAATATTGGCGTCTGGCGATCCAAATAGGGGGTAGGGGTCGATTAAATATTTTCTTGGCTTACGTTCACATATTTCAGTATAAATAAAGATTCAGGCATGTAGTAGACACCCTAAGCCTTAGTTTGAGCTATAAAATACCTCAATGGCATGTCTGGGCGGTGCTGGGGGGAAGATTTTCACTGTAATTGACATTTGCCTTTATGTTGGTTTTCTTGGTTTTTATGATGGTTTTTCGAGTTTTCCGCTTAATGAGGCACATATTTATGTTGGTAAACACATGTTAAAGTTAGCCAAGGCCTTTACAATAAAAATGACACCTTGTATGGACCAATGGCATGCTCAGTTTTGTTTCTAGGGTGAAAAGATCCGGGGTGGGTATGGTCAATATTGGCGTCTGGCAATCCAAAAAGGATGTAGGGGTCGATTAAATATTTTCTTGGCTTACGTTCACATATTTCAATATAAACAAAGATTCAGGCATGTAGTAGACACCCTAAGCATTAGTTTGAGCTATAAAATACCTCAATGGCATGTCTGGGCGGTGCTGGGGGTAGATTTTTACTATAATTGACATTTGCCTTTATGTTGGTTTTCTTGGTTTTTATGATGGTTTTTCGTGTTTTTCGCTTAATGAGGCACCTATTTATGTTGGAAAACACATGTTAAAGTTAGCCAAGGCTTTTACGGTAAAAATCACACCTTGTATGGACCAATGCCATGCTCAGTTTTGTCTCTACGGTGAAAAGATCCGGGGTAGGTATGGTCAATATTGGCGTCTGGCGATCCAAATAGGGGGTAGGGGTCGATTAAATATTTTCTTGGCTTACTTTCACATAATTCAGTATAAATAAAGATTCAGGCATGTAGTAGACACCCTAAGCATTAGTTTGAGCTATAAAATACCTCAATGGCATGTCTGGGCGGGGCTGGGGGAAGATTTTCACTATAATTGACATTTGCCTTTATGTTGGTTTTCTTGGATTTTATGATGGTTTTTCGTGTTTTCCTCTTAATGAGGCACCTATTTATGTTGGAAAACACATGTTAAAGCTAGCCAAGGCCTTTACGGTAAAAATGAAACCTTGTATGGACCAATGGCATGCTCAGTTTTGTCTCTACGATGAAAAGATCCGGGGTAGGTATGGTCAATATTGGCGTCTGGCAATCCAAATAGGGGTAGGGGTCGATTAAATATTTTCTTGGCTTACGTTCACATTTTACAGTATAACTAAAGATTCAGGCATGTATCAGACACCCTAAGCATTAGTTTGAGCTATGATATACCTCAATGGCATGTCTGGGCGGTGCTGGGGGAAGATTTTCACTATGATTGACATTTGCCTTTATGTTGGTTTTCTTGGTTTTTATGATGGTTTTTCGTGTTTTTCGCTTAATGAGGCACCTATTTATGTTGGAAAACACATGTTAAAGTTAGCCAAGGCCTTTACGGTAAAAATGAAACCTTGTATGGACCAATGGCATGCTCAGTTTTGTCTCTACGATGAAAAGATCCGGGGTAGGTATGGTCAATATTGGCGTCTGGCAATCCAAATAGGGGTAGGGGTCGATTTAATATTTTCTTGGCTTACGTTCACATATTTCAGTATAAATAAAGATTTTGGCATGTAGTAGACACCCTAAGCATTAGTTTGAGCTATAAAATACCTCAATGGCTTGTGTGGTCGGTGCTGGGGGAAGATTTTCACTATAATTGTCATTTGCCTTTATGTTGGTTTTCTTGGTTTTTATGATGGTTTTTCGTGTTTTTCGCTTAATGAGGCACCTATTAATGTTGGAAAACACATGTTAAAGTCAGCCAAGGCCTTTACGGTAAAAATGACACCTTGTATGGACCAATGGCATGCTCAGTTTTGTCTCTAGGGTGAAAATATCCGGGGTAGGTATGGTCAATATTGGCGTCTGGCGATCCAAATTGTGGGTAGGGGTCGATTAAATATTTTCTTGGCTCACGTTCACATATTTCAGTATAAATAAAGATTCAGGCATGTAGTAGACACCCTAAGCCTTAGTTTGAGCTATAAAATACCTCAATGGCGTGTCTGGTCGATGCTGGGGGAAGATTTTCACTATTATTGTCATTTGCTTTTATGGTGGTTTTCTTGGTTTTTATGATGGTTTTTCGTGTTTTTCGCTTAATGAGGCACCTATTTATGTTGGAAAACACATGTTAAAGTTAGCCAAGGCCTTTACGGTAAAAATGACTCCTTGTATGGAACAATGGCATGCTCAGTTGTGTCTCTACGGTGAAAAGATCCGGGGTAGGTATGGTCAATATTGGCGTCTGGCGATCCAAAATGGGGTTAGGGGTCGATTACATATTTTCTTGGCTTACGTTCACATATTTAAGTATAAATAAAGGTTCTGGCATGTAGTAGACACCATAAGCATTAGTTTGAGCTATACAATACCTCAATGGCATGTCTGGGCGGTGCTGGGGGGGAAGATTTTCACTATAAATGATATTTGCCTTTATGTTGGTTTTCTTGGTTTTTATGATGGTTTTTCGTGTTTGTCGCCTAATGAGGCACCTACTTATGTTGGAAAACACATGTTAAAGTTAGCCAATGCCATTATGGTAAAAATGACACCTTGTATGGACCAATGGTGTGCTCAATTTTGTCTCTAGGTTGAAAAGATCCAGGGTAGGTATGGTCAATATTGGCGTCTGGCGATCCAAATTGGGGGTAGGGGTCGATTAAATATTTTCTTGGCTTACGTTCACATATTTCAGTATAAATAAAGATTCAGGCATGTAGTAGACACCCTAAGCATTAGTTTGAGCTATAAAATACCTCAATGGAGTGTCTGGTCGATGCTGGGGGAAGATTTTCACTATTATTGTCATTTGCTTTTATGGTGGTTTTCTTGGTTTTTATGATGGTTTTTCGTGTTTTTCGCTTAATGAGGCACCTATTTATGTTGGAAAACACATGTTAAAGTTAGCCAAGGCTTTTACGGTAAAAATGACACCTTGTATGGAACAATGGCATGCTCAGTTTTGTCTCTACGGTGAAAAGATCCGAGGTGGGTATGGTCAATATTGGCGTCTGGCGATCCAAAATGGGGATAGGGGTCGATTACATATTTTCTTGGCTTACGTTCACATATTTCAGTATAAATAAAGATTCAGGCATGTAGAAGACACCCTAAGCCTTAGTTTGAGCTATAAAATATCTCAATGGCATGTCTGGGCGGTGCTGGGGGAAGATTTTCACTATAATTGACATTTGCCTTTATGTTGGTTTTCTTGGTTTTTATGATGGTTTTTCGTGTTTTTCGCTTAATGAGGCACCTATTTATGTTGGAAAACACATGTTAAAGCTAGCCAAGGCATTTACGGTAAAAATGACACCTTGTATGGACCAATGGCGTGCTCAGTTTTGTCTCTACGATGAAAAGATCCGGGGTAGGTATGGTCAATATTGGCGTCTTGCAATCCAAATAGGGGTAGGGGTCGATTTAATATTTTCTTGGCTTACGTTCACATTTTACAGTATAACTAAAGATACAAGCATGTATGAGACACCCTAAGCATTAGTTTGAGCTATGATATACCTCAATGGCATGTCTGGGCGGTGCTGGGGGAAGATTTTCACTATTATTGACATTTGCCTTTATGTTGGTTTTCTTGGTTTTTATGATGGTTTTTCGTGTTTATCGCTTAATGAGGCACCTTTTTATGTTGGAAAACACATGTTAAAGTTAGCCAATGCCTTTACGGTAAAAATGAAACCTTGTATGGACCAATGGCATGCTCAGTTTTGTCTCTACGATGAAAAGATCCGGGGTAGGTATGGTCAATATTGGCGTCTGGCAATCCAAATAGGGGTAGGGGTCGATTAAATATTTTCTTGGCTTACGTTCACATATTTCAGTATAAATAAAGATTCAGGCATGTAGTAGGCACCCTAAGCATTAGTTTGAGCTATAAAATACCTCAATGGCGTGTCTTAGCGGTTCTGGGGGAAGATTTTCACTATAATTGTCATTTGCTTTTATGGTGGTTTTCTAGGTTTTTATGATGGTTTTTCGTGGTTTTCGCTTAATGAGGCACCTATTTATGTTGGAAAACACATGTTAAAGTTAGCCAAGGCCTTTACGGTAAAAATGACTCCTTGTATGGAACAATGGTATGCTCAGTTTTGTCTCTACGGTGAAAAGATCCGGGGTAGGTATGGTCAATATTGGCGTCTGGCGATCCAAAATGGGGATAGGGGTCGATTACATATTTTCTTGGCTTACGTTCACATATTTAAGTATAAATAAAGGTTCAGGCATGTAGTAGACACCATAAGCATTAGTTTGAGCTATAAAATACCTCAATGGCATGTCTGGGCGGTGCTGGGGGGAAGATTTTCACTATAAATGATATTTGCCTTTATGTTGGTTTTCTTGGTTTTTATAATGTTTTTTCGTGTTTGTCGCCTAATGAGGCACCTACTTATGTTGGAAAACACATGTTAAAGTTAGCCAATGCCATTATGGTAAAAATGACACCTTGTATGGACCAATGGCGTGCTCAATTTTGTCTCTAGGTTGAAAAGATCCAGGGTAGGTATGGTCAATATTGGCGTCTGGCGATCCAAATTGGGGGTAGGGGTCGATTAAATATTTTCTTGGCTTACGTTCACATATTTCAGTATAAATAAAGATTCAGGCATGTAGTAGACACCCTAAGCCTTAGTTTGAGCTATAAAATATCTCAATGGCATGTCTGGGCGGTGCTGGGGGAAGATTTTCACTATAATTGACATTTGCCTTTATGTTGGTTTTCTTGGTTTTTATGATGGTTTTTCGTGTTTTTCGCTTAATGAGGCACCTATTTATGTTGGAAAACACATGTTAAAGCTAGCCAAGGCATTTACGGTATAAATGACACCTTGTATGGACCAATGGCATGCTCAGTTTTGTCTCTACGGTGAAAAGATCCGGGGTAGGTATGGTCAATATTGGCGTCTGGCGATCCAAATTGGGGGTAGGGGTGGATTACATATTTTCTTGGCCTACGTTCACATATTTAAGTATAAATATATATTCAGGCATGTAGTAGACACCCTAAGCATTAGTTTGAGCTATAAAATACCTCAATGGCATGTCTGGGCGGTGCTGGGGGGAAGATTTTCACTATAAATGATATTTGCCTTTATGTTGGTTTTCTAGGTTTTTATGATGGTTTTTCTTTTTTTTCGCTTAATAAGGCACCTATTTATGTTGAAAAACACATGTTAAAGTTAGCCAAGGCCTTTACGGTAAAAATGAAACCTTGTATGGACCAATGGCATGCTCAGTTTTGTCTCTACGATGAAAAGATCCGGGGTAGGTATGGTCAATATTGGCGTCTGGCAATCCAAATAGGGGTAGGGGTCGATTAAATATTTTCTTGGCTTACGTTCACATTTTACAGTATAACTAAAGATTCAGGCATGTATGAGACCCCTAAGCATTAGTTTGAGCTATGATATACCTCAATGGCATGTCTGGGCGGTGCTGGGGGAAGATTTTCACTATGATTGACATTTGCCTTTATGTTGGTTTTCTTGGTTTTTATGATGGTTTTTCGTGTTTTTCGCTTAATGAGGCACCTATTTATGTTGGAAAACACATGTTATAGTTAGCCAAGGCCTTTACGGTAAATATGAAACCTTGTATGGACCAATGGCATGCTCAGTTTTGTCTCTACGATGAAAAGATCCGGGGTAGGTATGGTCAATATTGGCGTCTGGCAATCCAAATAGGGGAAGGGGTCGATTAAATATTTTCTTGGCTTACGTTCACATATTTCAGTATAAATAAAGATTCAGGCATGTAGTAGACACCCTAAGCATTAGTTTGAGCTATAAAATACCTCAATGGCTTGTCTGGTCGGTGCTGGGGGAAGATTTTCACTATAATTGTCATTTGCCTTTATGTTGGTTTTCTTGGTTTTTATGATGGTTTTTCGTGTTTTTCGCTTAATGAGGCACCTATTTATGTTGGAAAACACATGTTAAAGTTAGCCAAGGCCTTTACGGTAAAAATGACACCTTGTATGGACCAATGGCATGCTCAGTTTTGTCTCTAGGGTGAAAATATCCGGGGTAGGTATGGTCAATATTGGCGTCTGGCGATCCAAATTGGGGATAGGGGTCGATTAAATATTTTTTTGGCTTACGTTCACATATTTCAGTATAAATAAAGATTCAGGCATGTAGTAGACACCCTAAGCATTAGTTTGAGCTATAAAATACCTCAATGGCGTGTCTGGTCGATGCTGGGGGAAGATTTTCACTATAATTGTCATTTGCTTTTATGGTGGTTTTCTTGGTTTTTATGATGGTTTTTCGTGTTTTTCGCTTAATGAGGCACCTATTTATGTTGGAAAACACATGTTAAAGTTAGCCAAGGCCTTTACGGTAAAAATTACTCCTTGTATGGAACAATGGCATGCTCAGTTTTGTCTCTACGGTGAAAAGATCCGGGGTAGGTATGGTCAATATTGGCGTCTGGCGATCCAAAATGGGGATAGGGGTCGATTACATATTTTCTTGGCTTACGTTCACATATTTAAGTATAAATAAAGTTTCAGGCATGTAGTAGAAACCATAAGCATTAGTTTGAGCTATAAAATACCTCAATGGCATGTCTGGGCGGTGCTGGGGGGAAGATTTTCACTATAAATGATATTTGCCTTTATGTTGGTTTTCTAGGTTTTTATGATGGTTTTTCGTGTTTTGCGCTTAATAAGGCACCTATTTATGTTGGAAAACACATGTTAAAGCTAGCCAAGGCCTTTACGGTAAAAATGACACCTTGTATGGACCAATGGCGTGCTCAGTTTTGTCTCTAGGGTGAAAAGATCCGGGGTAGGTATGGTCAATATTGGCGTCTGGCGATCCAAATTGGGGATAGGGGTCGATTACATATTTTCTTGGCTTACGTTCACATATTTAAGTATAAATAAAGTTTCAGGCATGTAGTAGAAACCATAAGCATTAGTTTGAGCTATGATATACCTCAATGGCATGTCTGGGCGGTGCTAGGGGAAGATTTTCACTATGATTGACATTTGCCTTTATGTTGGTTTTCTTGGTTTTTATGATGTTTTTTCGTGTTTTTCGCTTAATGAGGCACCTATTTATGTTGGAAAACACATGTTAAAGTTAGCCAAGGCCTTTACGGTAAAAATGAAACCTTGTATGGACCAATGGCATGCTCAGTTTTGTCTCTACGATGAAAAGATCCGGGGTAGGTATGGTCAATATTGGCGTCTGGCAATCCAAATAGGGGTAGGGGTCGATTAAATATTTTCTTGGCTTACGTTCACATATTTCAGTATAAATAAAGATTCAGGCATGTAGTAGACACCCTAAGCATTAGTTTGAGCTATAAAATACCTCAATGGCGTGTCTGGTCGATGCTGGGGGAAGATTTTCACTATAATTGTCATTTGCTTTTATGGTGGTTTTCTTGGTTTTTATGATGGTTTTTCGCGTTTTTCGCTTAATGAGGCACCTATTTATGTTGGAAAACACATGTTAAAGTTAGCCAAGGCCTTTACGGTAAAAATGACTCCTTGTATGGACCAATGGCATGCTCAGTTTTATCTCTACGGTGAAAAGATCCGGGGTAGGTATGGTCAATATTGGCGTCTGGCGATCCAAAATGGGGATAGGGGTCGATTACATATTTTCTTGGCTTACGTTCACATATTTAAGTATAAATAAAGGTTCAGGCATGTAGTAGACACCCTAAGCATTAGTTTGAGCTATAAAATACCTCAATGGCTTGTCTGGGCGGTGCTGGGGGAAGATTTTCACTATAATTGTCATTTGCCTTTATGTTGGTTTTCTTGGTTTTTGTGATGGTTTTTCGAGTTTTCCGCTTAATGAGGCACCTATTTTCGTTGGTAAACACATGTTAAAGTTAGCCAAGGTCTTTACGGTAAAAATGACTTCTTGTATGGACCAATGGCAGGCTCACTTTCGTCTCTAGGGTGAAAAGATCCCGGGTAGGGATGGTCAATATTGGCGTCTGGCAATCCAAATAGGGGGTAGGGGTCGATTAAATATTTTCTTGGCTTGCGTTCACATATTTCAGTATAAATAAAGATTCAGGCATGTAGTAGACACCCTAAGCATTAGTTTGGGCTATAAAATACCTCAATGGCATGTCTGGGCGGTGCTGGGGGGAAGATTTTCACTATAAATGATATTTGCCTTTATGTTGGTTTTCTAGGTTTTTATGATGGTTTTTCGTGTTTTTCGCTTAATAAGGCACCTATTTATGTTGGAAAACACATGTTAAAGCTAGCCAAGGCCTTTACGGTAAAAATGACACCTTGTATGGACCAATGGCGGGCTCAGTTTTGTCTCTTGGGTGAAAATATCCGGGGTAGGTATGGTCAATATTGGCGTCTGGCGATCCAAATTGGGGGTAGGGGTCGATTAAATATTCTATTGGCTTACGTTCACATTTTACAGTATAAATAAAGATTCATGCATGTATGAGACACCCTAAGCATTACTTTGAGCTATGATATACCTCAATGGCATGTCTGGGCGGTGCTAGGGGAAGATTTTCACTATAATTGACATTTGCCTCTATGTTGGTTTTCTTGGTTTTTATGATGGTTTTTCGTGTTTTTCGCCTAATGAGGCACCTACTTATGTTGGAAAACACATGTTAAAGTTAGCCAATGCCATTATGGTAAAAATGACACCTTGTATGGACCAATGACGTGCTCAGTTTTGTCTCTAGGTTGAAAAGATCCAGGGTAGGTATGGTCAATATTGGCGTCTGGCGATCCAAATTGGGGGTAGGGGTCGATTAAATATTTTCTTGGCTTACGTTCACATATTTCAGTATAAATAAAGATCCAGGCATGTAGTAGACACCCTAAGCCTTAGTTTGAGCTATAAAATATCTCAATGGCATGTCTGGGCGGTGCTGGGGGAAGATTTTCACTATAATTGACATTTGCCTTTATGTTGGTTTTCTTGGTTTTTATGATGGTTTTTCGTGTTTTTCGCTTAATGAGGCACCTATTTATGTTGGAAAACACATGTTAAAGTTATCCAAGGCCTTTACGGTAAAAATGACACCTTGTATGGACCAATGCCATGCTCAGTTTTGTCTCTACGGTGAAAAGATCCGAGGTAGGTATGGTCAATATTGGCGTCTGGCGATCAAAATAGGGGGTAGGGGTCGATTAAATATTTTCTTGGCTTACGTTCACATATTTCAGTATAAATAAAGATTCAGGCATGTAGTAGACACCCTAAGCCTTAGTTTGAGCTATTAAATATCTCAATGGCATGTCTGGGCGGTGCTAGGGGAAGATTTTCACTATAATTGACATTTGCCTTTATGTTGGTTTTCTTGGTTTTTATGATGGTTTTTCGTGTTTTTCGCTTAATGAGGCACCTATTTATGTTGGAAAACACATGTTAAAGTTAGCCAAGGCCTTTACGGTAAAAATGACACCTTGTATGAACCAATGGCATGATCAGTTTTGTCTCTACGGTGAAAAGATCCGGGGTAGGTATGGCCAATATTGGCGTCTGGCAATCCAAATAGGGGGTAGGGGTCGATTAAATATTTTCTTGGCTTACGTTCACATATTTCAATATAAACAAAGATTCAGGCATGTAGAAGACACCCTAAGCATTAGTTTGAGCTATAAAATACCTCAATGGCATGTCTGGGCGGTGCTGGGGGAAGATTTTCACTATAATTGACATTTGCCTTTATGTTGGTTTTCTTGGTTTTTATGATGGTTTTTCGTGTTTTTCGCTTAATGAGGCACCTATTTATGTTGGAAAACACATGTTAAAGTTAGCCAAGGCCTTTACGGTAAAAATGACACCTTGTATGGACCAATGGCATGCTCAGTTTTGTCTCTACGGTGAAAAGATCCGGGTAGGTATGGTCAATATTGGCGTCTGGCAATCCAAATAGGAGGTAGGGGTCGATTAAATATTTTCTTGGCTTACTTTCACATATTTCAATATAAACAAAGATTCAGGCATGTAAAAGACACCCTAAGCCTTAGTTTGAGCTATAAAATATCTCAATGGCATGTCTGGGCGGTGCTGGGGGAAGATTTTCACTAAAATTGATATTTGCCTTTATGTTGGTTTTCTTGGTTTTTATGATGGTTTTTCGTGTTTTTCGCCTAATGATGCACCTATTTAATTTGTAAAATACATTTTAAAGTTAGCCAATGCCTTTACGGTAAAAATGACACCTTGTATAGACCAATGACATGCTCAGTTTTGTCTATAGGGTGAAAAGGTCCGGGGTAGGTATGGTCAATATTGGCGTCTGGCGATCCAAATAGGGGGTAGGGGTCGAATAAATATTTTCATGGCTTACGTTCACATATTTCAGTATAAATAAAGATTCAGGCATGTATAAGACATCCTAAGCATTAGTTTGAGCTATGATATACCTCAATTGCATGTCTGGGCGGTGCTGGGGGAAGATTTTCACTATAATTGACATTTGCCTTTATGTTGGTTTTCTTGGTTTTTATTATGGTTTTTCGTGTTTTCCGCTTAATGATGCACCTATTTAATTTGTAAAATACATTTTAAAGTTAGCCAAGGCCTTTACGGTAAAAATGACACCTTGTATGGACCAATGAAATGCTCAGTTTTGTCTCTAGGGTGAAAAGATCCGGATTAGGTATGGTCAATATTGGCGTCTGGCGATCCAAATAGGGGGTAGGGGTCGATTAAATATTTTCTTGGCTTACGTTCACATATTTCAGTATAAATAAAGATTCAGGCATGTAGTAGACACCCTAAGCATTAGTTTGAGCTATAAAATACCTCAATGGCATGTCTGGGCGGTGCTGGGGGAAGATTTTTACTAAAATTGATATTTGCCTTTATGTTGGTTTTCTTGGTTTTTATGATGGTTTTTCGTGTTTTTCGCCTAATGATGCACCTATTTAATTTGTAAAATACATTTTAAAGTTAGCCAATGCCTTTACGGTAAAAATGACACCTTGTATGGACCAATGAAATGCTCAGTTTTGTCTCTAGGGTGAAAAGATCCGGGGTAGGTATGGTCAATATTGGCGTCTGGCGATCCAAATAGGGGGTAGGGGTCGATTAAATATTTTCTTGTCTTACGTTCACATATTTCAGTATAAATAAAGATTCATGCATGTATGAGACACCCTAAGCATTAGTTTGGGCTATAAAATACCTTAATGGCATGTCTGGGCGGTGCTGGGGGATGATTTTTACTATAATTGATATTTGCCTTTATGTTGGTTTTCTTGGTTTTTATGATGGTTTTTCGTGTTTTTCGCTTAATGATGCACCTATTTAATTTGTAAAATACATTTTAAAGTTAGCCAAGGCCTTTACGGTAAAAATGACACCTTGTATGGACCAATGAAATGCTCAGTTTTGTCTCTAGGGTGAAAAGATCCGGGGTAGGTATGGTCAATATTGGCGTCTGGCGATCCAAATAGGGGGTAGGGGTCGATTAAATATTTTCTCGGCTTACGTTCACATATTTCAGTATAAATAAAGATTCAGGCATGTAGTAGACACCCTAAGCATTAGTTTGAGCTATAAAATACCTCAATGGCATGTCTGGGCGGTGCTGGGGGAAGATTTTTACTAAAATTGATATTTGCCTTTATGTTGGTTTTCTTGGTTTTTATGATGGTTTTTCGTGTTTTTCGCCTAATGATGCACCTATTTAATTTGTAAAATACATTTTAAAGTTAGCCAATGCCTTTACGGTAAAAATGACACCTTGTATGGACCAATGAAATGCTCAGTTTTGTCTCTAGGGTGAAAAGATCCGGGGTAGGTATGGTCAATATTGGCGTCTGGCGATCCAAATAGGGGGTAGGGGTCGATTAAATATTTTCTTGGCTTACGTTCACATATTTCAGTATAAATAAAGATTCAGGCATGTAGTAGACACCCTAAGCATTAGTTTGGGCTATAAAATACCTTAATGGCATGTCTGGGCGGTGCTGGGGGATGATTTTTACTATAATTGATATTTGCCTTTATGTTGGTTTTCTTGGTTTTTATGATGGTTTTTCGTGTTTTTCGCTTAATGATGCACCTATTTAATTTGTAAAATACATTTTAAAGTTAGCCAAGGCCTTTACGGTAAAAATGACACCTTGTATGGACCAATGAAATGCTCAGTTTTGTCTCTAGGGTGAAAAGATCCGGGGTAGGTATGGTCAATATTGGCGTCTGGCGATCCAAATAGGGGGTAGGGGTCGATTAAATATTTTCTTGGCTTACGTTCACATATTTCAGTATAAATAAAGATTCAGGCATGTAGTAGACACCCTAAGCATTAGTTTGAGCTATAAAATACCTCAATGGCATGTCTGGGCGGTTCTGGGGGAAGATTTTTACTAAAATTGATATTTGCCTTTATGTTGGTTTTCTTGGTTTTTATGATGGTTTTTCGTGTTTTTCGCCTAATGATGCACCTATTTAATTTGTAAAATACATTTTAAAGTTAGCCAATGCCTTTACGGTAAAAATGACACCTTGTATGGACCAATGAAATGCTCAGTGTTGTCTCTAGGGTGAAAAGATCCGGGGTAGGTATGGTCAATATTGGCGTCTGGCGATCCAAATAGGGGGGGTCGATTAAATATTTTCTTGGCTTACGTTCACATATTTCAGTATAAATAAAGATTCAGGCATGTAGTAGACACCCTAAGCATTAGTTTGAGCTATAAAATACCTTAATGGCATGTCTAGGCGGTGCTGGGGGATGATTTTTACTATAATTGATATTTGCCTTTATGTTGGTTTTCTTGGTTTTTATGATGGTTTTTCGTGTTTTCCGGTTAAAAAGGCACCTATTTATGTTGGAAAACACTCGTTAAAGTTAACCAAGGCATTAACCGTAAAAATGACAGCTCGTATGGACCAATGACATGCCCAGTTATTTCTCCAGGGTGAAAAGATCCGAGGTAGGTATGGTCAATATTGGCGTCTGGCGATCCAAATTGGGGGTAGGGGTCGATTAAATATTTTCTTGGCTTATGTTCATATATTTCAGTATAAATAAAGATTCAGGCATGTAGAAGACACCCTAAGCATTAGTCTGAGCTATAAATACCTCAATGGCATGTCTGGGCGGTGCTGGGGGAAGATTTTCACTATAATTGATATTTGCCTTTATGTTGGTTTTCTAGGTTTTTATGATGGTTTTTCGTGTTTTTCGCTTAATGAGGCACCTATTTATGTAGGAAAACACATGTTAAAGTTAGCCAAGGCCTTTACGGTAAAAATGACACCTTGTATGGACCAATGGCGTGCTCAGTTTTGTCTCTAGGTTGAAAAGATCCAGGGTATGTATGGTCAATATTGGCGTCTGGCGATCCAAATTGGGGGTAGGGGTCGATTTAATATTTTCTTGGCTTACGTTCACATATTTCAGTATAAATAAAGATGCAGGCATGTATAAGACTACCTAAGCATTAGTTTGAGCTATGATATACCTCAATTGCATGTCTGGGCGGTGCTGGGGGAAGATTTTCACTATAATTGACATTTGCCTTTATGTTGGTTTTCTTAGTTTTTATGATGTTTTTTCGTGTTTTCCGCTTAATGATGCACCTATTTAATTTGTAAAATACATTTTAAAGTTAGGCAAGGCCTTTACGGTAAAAATGACACCTTGTATGGACCAATGAAATGCTCAGTTTTGTCTCTATGGTGAAAAGATCCGGGGTAGGTATGGTCAATATTGGCGTCTGGCGATCCAAATAGGGGGTAGGGGTCGATTAAATATTTTCTTGTCTTACGTTCACATATTTCAGTATAAATAAAGATTCAGGCATGTAGTAGACACCCTAAGCATTAGTTTGGGCTATAAAATACCTTAATGGCATGTCTGGGCGGTGCTGGGGGATGATTTTTACTATAATTGATATTTGCCTTTATGTTGGTTTTCTTGGTTTTTATGAAGGTTTTTCGTGTTTTTCGCTTAATGATGCACCTATTTAATTTGTAAAATACATTTTAAAGTTAGCCAATGCCTTTACGGTAAAAATGACACCTTGTATGGACCAATAAAATGCTCAGTTTTGTCTCTAGGGTGAAAAGATCCGGGGTAGGTATGGTCAATATTGGCGTCTGGCGATCCAAATAGGGGGTAGGGGTCGATAAAATATTTTCTTGGCTTACGTTCACATATTTCAGTATAAATAAAGATTCAGGCATGTAGTAGACACCCTACGCATTAGTTTGAGCTATAATATACCTCAATGGCATGTCTGGGCGGTGCTGGGGGAAGATTTTCACTATAATTGATATTTGCCTTCATGTTGGTTTTCTTGGTTTTTATTATGTTTTTTCGTGTTTTCCGCTTAATAAGGCACCTATTTATTTTGGAAAACACACGTTCAAGTTAGACAAGGCCTTTACGGTAAAAATGACACCTTGTTTAGACCAATTACATGCTCAGTTTTGTCTCTAGGGTGAAAAGATCCGGGGTAGGTATGGTCAATATTGGCGTCTGGCGATCCAAATTGGGGGTAGGGGTCGATTAAATATTTTCTTGGCTTACGTTCACATATTTTAGGATAAATAAAAATTCAGGCATATAGTAGACACCCTTAGCATTACTTTGAAATATAATATACCTGAATGGCATGTCTGGGCGGTGCTGAGGGAAGATTTTCACTATAATTGAGATTTCCCTTTATGTTGGTTTTCTTGGCTTTTTTGATGGTTTTTCGTGTTTAACGCATAATGAGGCACCTATTTATGTTGGAAAACACATGTTAAAGTTATTCCAGGACTTTACGGTAAAAATGACACCTTGTATAGACCAATGAAATGCTCAGTTTTGTCTCTAGGGTGAAAAGATCCGAGGTAGGTATGGTCAATATAGGCGTCTGACTATCCAAATTGGGGGTAGGGGTCGATTAAATATTGTCTTGGCTTACGTTCACATATCTCAGTATCAATAAAGATTCAGGCATGTAGTAGACACCCTAAGCATTAGTTTGAGCTATAATATACCTCAACGGCATGTCTGGGCGGTGCTGGGGGATAATTTTCACTATAATTGATATTTGCCTTTATGTTGATTTTTTAGGCTTTTATGATGGTTTTTCGTGTTTTCTGATTAATGAGGCACCTATTTAAGTTGGAAAACACAAGTTAAAGTTAGACAAGGACTTTACGGTAAAAATGACACCTTGTATAGACCAATGACATGCTGAGTTTTGTCTCTAGGGTGAAAAGATCCGGGGTAGGTATGGTCAATATTGGCGTCTGGCTATCCAAATTGGGAGTAGGGGTCGATTAAATACATGTTTGGCTTACGTTCACATATTTCAGTATAAATAAAGATTTAGGCATGTAGTAGACACCCTAAGCATTAGTTTGAGCTATAATATACCTCAATGGCATGTCTGGGCGGTGCTGGGGGAAGATTTTCACTATAATTGATATTTGCCTTTGTCTTGGTTTTCTTGGCTTTTATGATGGTTTTTCGTGTTTCTCGCTTAATAAGGCACCTATTTATGTTGGAAAACACATGTTAATGTTAGCCAATGCCTTTACGTTACGGTAAAAATGACACCTTGTATAGACCAATGACATGCTCAATTCGGTCTCTAGGGTCAAAAGATCCGGGGTAGGTATGGTCAATATTGGCGTCTAGCTATCCAAATTGGGGTTAGGGGTCGATTAAATATTTTCTTGGCTGACGTTCATATATTTCAGTATAAATAAAGATTCAGGCATGTAGTAGACACCCTAAGCATTAGTTTGAGCTATAATATACCTCAATGGCATGTCTGGGCGGTGCTGGGGGAAGATTTTCACTATAATTGATATTTGCCTTTATGTTGATTTTCTAGGCTTTTATGATGGTTTTTCGTGTTTCGAATCCATAATTCGGATATGTACGGACTTTCATCCATGTGAACCTAGAGTAATGTTAATTCAATTCATCAGGATATTTCAAAACTTTTGTCACTTATAAGATTTACTACTACTATAAGTTGTCATAAAAGGCTAATACACCAAATTTAAATCCAATAAAACCAGATTTTAATTATTTTATTATATGGCTATAAATTATTCGCCATGTCATTTGGTAAAAACAAAGGAAATTATTTTTGTTAAAATATTTTATTTATTGCGGCAAAAATTACGAGAGGTGATTATAAGGCTTAGACTAGCGTCCATGTAGCTTAATATATTTTATTTTTATTTTCTTCTTGTTTTCGGTGTATTTGGTCTCTTCTTTTTTTTTGTTGGGGGGGGGGGGGCATATTTGTTTGTTATGACCTTATTGAAAATGTAGACTTATGAAAATTATCCAGTGTATGCAAAAGAACTTAGTGGCAATAAAGCATAATCTGGATTGGTCCAGACTTTTATCTCCGGTCCAATGTAAATTAAAAAATTTTGTAATTTTTCGCTCCGGATATTTCCGGACTTGTACCACCGGTCTGAGGGAATTTAATGAGATTTTCACCAAAAATCCGGAAATATCCGGACTTTCAAACCCGGTAAAAGGTAAACCAACAAAGTTATTACTATAACCACTCCGTATAATTACACTCTTTTTTTACCAGTCTGAGGGAACTTGAGATTACCACCCATAATGCAGTTATGTCCGGATATTCAACGGAGGTCATAGGGAATATTGCGAAATGATTATCATATCACTTCCGATATTCAGGACCGAATATTTAGGCAGTCTAAGTACGCTTATTGAGATTTCTTTCTTAAACTCGTATTTGTCTTGGCATTAATCTTGGTCAAATAAAAACCTGCAAAATTGCTTTTATACCACTCCGGATATTTCCGGACTTCTTTATCCGGTCGGAGGGAATTATTGAGATTTCCACCAATAATACGTATACGTCTGGACTTTCGTCCTCAATCAAAGGGGAACAAACGACATTGTGTTAGAAGTTTACCACTCTGATTATTTCCAGACTTCTTTCATCGATCTGAAGAAATCAATTGAAATGTCCACCCATGATCCGGTCATATCTGAATATTTATTGGAAGTGAAAGGAAATCTAGCAAAATTGTTATTGTACTACTCCGGACTACTTTCGCTAGTCTGAAGGAACTTATTGAGATATACATAGGTAATCCGTATATTTCCGGACTTTCGTTCATGGTCAAAGATAGAGAAAACGACGAAATAGTCATTATACCACTTCTTTCGTCGGTCCGAATCAACTTATTTGGATTTCAATCCATAATCCGGATATGTCCGGACTTTCATCCATCGGAACTTAGAGTAATGTTAATTCAATTCACCAGGATACTTCAAAACTTCTGTCACTATTGAGATTTACTACTACCATAAGTTGCCATTAAAGGCTAATACACACAATCTAAATCCAATCAAACCAGAGTTTAATTATTTTATTATATGGCTATAAATGTTTCGCCATGTCATTTGGTAAAAACAAAGGAAATTATTTTTGATAAAATATTTTATTTATTGCGGCAAAAATTGCGAGAGGTGATTATAAGGCTTAGACTAGCGTCCATGTACCTTAATATATTTTATTTTTATTTTCTTCTTGTTTTCGGTGTATTTGGTCTCTTCTTTTTTTTTTGGGGGGGGGGGGGCATATTTGTTTGTTATGACCTTATTGAAAATGTAGACTTATGAAAATTATCCAGTGTATGCAAAAGAACTTAGTGGCAATAAAGCATAATCTGGATTGGTCCAGACCTTTATCTCCGGTCCAATGTAAATTAAAAAAATTTGTAATTTTTCGCTCCGGATATTTCCGGACTTGTACCACCGGTCTGAGGGAATTTAATGAGATTTTCACCAAAAATCCGGAAATATCCGGACTTTCAAACCCGGTAAAAGGTAAACCAACAAAGTTATTACTATAACCACTCCGTATAATTACACTCTTTTTTTACCAGTCTGAGGGAACTTGAGATTACCACCCATAATGCAGTTATGTCCGGATATTCCACGGAGGTCATAGGGAATATTGCGAAATGATTATCATATCACTTCCGATATTCAGGACCGAATATTTAGGCAGTCTAAGTACACTTATTGAGATTTCTTTCTTAAACTCGTATTTGTCTTGGCATTAATCTTGGTCAAATAAAAACCTGCAAAATTGCTTTTATACCACTCCGGATATTTCCGGACTTCTTTATCCGGTCGGGTGAATTATTGAGATTTACACCTATAATACGTATACGTCTGGACTTTCGTCCTCATTCAAAGGGGAACAAACGAAATTGTGTTAGTAGTTTACCACTCTGATTATTTCCAGACTTCTTTCATCGATCTGAAGAAATCAATTGAAATTTCCACCCATGATCCGGTCATATCTGAATATTTATTGGAAGTGAAAGGAAATCTAGCAAAATTGTTATTGTACTACTCCGGACTACTTTCGCTGGTCTGAAGAAACTTATTGAGATATACATAGGTAATCCGTATATTTCCGGATTTTCGTTCATGGTCAGAGATAGAGAAAACGACGAAATAGTCATTATACCACTTCTTTCGTCGGTCCGAATCAACTTATTGGGATTTCAATCCATAATCCGGATATGTCCGGACTTTCATCCATCGGAACCTAGAGTAATGTTAATTCAATTCACCAGGATACTTCAAAACTTCTGTCACTATTGAGATTTACTACTACCATAAGTTGCCATTAAAGGCTAATACACACAATCTAAATCCAATCAAACCAGATTTTAATTATTTTATTATATGGCTATAAATGTTTCGCCATGTCATTTGGTAAAAACAAAGGAAATTATTTTTGATAAAATATTTTATTTATTGCGGCAAAAATTACGAGAGGTGATTATAAGGCTTAGACTAGCGTCCATGTACCTTAATATATTTTATTTTTATTTTCTTCTTGTTTTCGGTGTATTTGGTCTCTTCTTTTTTTTTTGGGGGGGGGGGGGGCATATTTGTTTGTTATGACCTTATTGAAAATGTAGACTTATGAAAATTATCCAGTGTATGCAAAAGAACTTAGTGGCAATAAAGCATAATCTGGATTGGTCCAGACCTTTATCTCCGGTCCAATGTAAATTAACAAATTTTGTAATTTTTCGCTCCGGATATTTCCGGACTTGTACCACCGGTCTGAGGGAATTTAAGGTAGCAATACACAGTTAGGAGTTTAGTTTCGCATTATGGCCCCTGTGGATTTTTCAAATAGGAAAGTTATTGTGAAATAAAATTCATTTTTAGACAGATGAGTGCTAATTTAGCCTTCAAAGGTGGTTTATAAGAGCATCAAGATTATTTTTTACATGTTTTATGGGCTGTTTTCTGTTTGACAGTCCGTATTTTCATAGCTAGTCCGGCCATCGGTCCAGAAATTAATGTACTGTTTACAAACACTCTTTTTCTACACGACGTTTTTGACGCAACTTTACAAAAAAATGAGATGAAAGACATATGATTTTCATTGGATTTGCTGAATGATATATGTACACAGTTTCAGAAAAGGTATTACTTCAAGCAATTGAAATTCTACTTTTAGTCAAATTTTGGGGAAATATGTGACACCTTTCCCCCCCTTTTTGCAATATTTTATAACAAATTAATGCAGATTGTTGCCATGGATACACCAAAAAGAAATTATATTTTACCATTTTATATACTGGAAATAAAATCTCTGGAAGATTCTGATTACATACATATGCCCATATATGACACAAACAGTAAGCTTCATATTGCAAGAAAGCAATGAAAAGGGAATGGTAAAATTCATAAGGGCAAATTTTAGTATTTTTTCCTAACTGTTTATTGCTACCTTATGGCATACTTACCAAGCTCAGAATTGTATAATTTAAGACTTTTCATGCCACAAATCTATTGATATTTAGATTCAAAATCAACTTCTGGGTAAATTAAGTGTTTAACAATGACAATATGTGTCAATTTTATTGTTTACAGCCCTTAGCAACCAAAATTAGACATTTTGACACTAGGCTTTTATTTGTTCTCTATCGGCTTAACGCTTGCTTCTGAAGGATGGGGCTGCATGTAGTAGCCAAAGTATTGAAGGCGTTGGTTTTTTTTCTTGCGAATACATCATATTATTGTTTTTATCAAGATTTCATGTTACATTTTGGCATATATTAGATGTATAGTTAAATCAGATGTAAGAAATTGATTCCCTATCACCAAGTTTTTTAATCAAGTCTTTGGTATGCAATAAGCATAAAGATTAACATTTTTATGCTTAAAATTGCTTAATTTTGTACAATGGTGAATCATCAGAGATCTTATTATGATATTCAACATTAAAAAACTGACAAAAGAGGTACAATTTTTAAGATTTGGCTAAAAATTGAGGTAGAGACAAGATTTTACACTTTGACTTGGCACCTTTCTTAAAATCAGTTTTTGTCGCGTTTCAGTGTCAACTGCTAACCTTCATAAAATATTCATTACTCAACCAATTTTCAAAAATAAAAGGCCAATTTACTCGTTTTAGCTAGCAGAACTCAGAAAATAAGTTAAAAGGGAGAATTTGAAAAAAATATTTACTATTAAGGTAGCAATACACAGTTAGGAGTTTAGTTTCGCATTATGGCCCCTGTGGATTTTTCAAATAGGAAAGTTATTGTGAAATAAAATTCATTTTTAGACAGATGAGTGCTAATTTAGCCTTCAAAGGTGGTTTATAAGAGCATCAAGATTATTTTTTACATGTTTTATGGGCTGTTTTCTGTTTGACAGTCCGTATTTTCATAGCTAGTCCGGCCATCGGTCCAGAAATTAATGTACTGTTTACAAACACTCTTTTTCTACACGACGTTTTTGACGCAACTTTACAAAAAAATGAGATGAAAGACATATGATTTTCATTGGATTTGCTGAATGATATATGTACACAGTTTCAGAAAAGGTATTACTTCAAGCAATTGAAATTCTACTTTTAGTCAAATTTTGGGGAAATATGTGACACCTTTCCCCCCCTTTTTGCAATATTTTATAACAAATTAATGCAGATTGTTGCCATGGATACACCAAAAAGAAATTATATTTTACCATTTTATATACTGGAAATAAAATCTCTGGAAGATTCTGATTACATACATATGCCCATATATGACACAAACAGTAAGCTTCATATTGCAAGAAAGCAATGAAAAGGGAATGGTAAAATTCATAAGGGCAAATTTTAGTATTTTTTCCTAACTGTTTATTGCTACCTTATGGCATACTTACCAAGCTCAGAATTGTATAATTTAAGACTTTTCATGCCACAAATCTATTGATATTTAGATTCAAAATCAACTTCTGGGTAAATTAAGTGTTTAACAATGACAATATGTGTCAATTTTATTGTTTACAGCCCTTAGCAACCAAAATTAGACATTTTGACACTAGGCTTTTATTTGTTCTCTATCGGCTTAACGCTTGCTTCTGAAGGATGGGGCTGCATGTAGTAGCCAAAGTATTGAAGGCGTTGGTTTTTTTTCTTGCGAATACATCATATTATTGTTTTTATCAAGATTTCATGTTACATTTTGGCATATATTAGATGTATAGTTAAATCAGATGTAAGAAATTGATTCCCTATCACCAAGTTTTTTAATCAAGTCTTTGGTATGCAATAAGCATAAAGATTAACATTTTTATGCTTAAAATTGCTTAATTTTGTACAATGGTGAATCATCAGAGATCTTATTATGATATTCAACATTAAAAAACTGACAAAAGAGGTACAATTTTTAAGATTTGGCTAAAAATTGAGGTAGAGACAAGATTTTACACTTTGACTTGGCACCTTTCTTAAAATCAGTTTTTGTCGCGTTTCAGTGTCAACTGCTAACCTTCATAAAATATTCATTACTCAACCAATTTTCAAAAATAAAAGGCCAATTTACTCGTTTTAGCTAGCAGAACTCAGAAAATAAGTTAAAAGGGAGAATTTGAAAAAAATATTTACTATTAAGGTAGCAATACACAGTTAGGAGTTTAGTTTCGCATTATGGCCCCTGTGGATTTTTCAAATAGGAAAGTTATTGTGAAATAAAATTCATTTTTAGACAGATGAGTGCTAATTTAGCCTTCAAAGGTGGTTTATAAGAGCATCAAGATTATTTTTTACATGTTTTATGGGCTGTTTTCTGTTTGACAGTCCGTATTTTCATAGCTAGTCCGGCCATCGGTCCAGAAATTAATGTACTGTTTACAAACACTCTTTTTCTACACGACGTTTTTGACGCAACTTTACAAAAAAATGAGATGAAAGACATATGATTTTCATTGGATTTGCTGAATGATATATGTACACAGTTTCAGAAAAGGTATTACTTCAAGCAATTGAAATTCTACTTTTAGTCAAATTTTGGGGAAATATGTGACACCTTTCCCCCCCTTTTTGCAATATTTTATAACAAATTAATGCAGATTGTTGCCATGGATACACCAAAAAGAAATTATATTTTACCATTTTATATACTGGAAATAAAATCTCTGGAAGATTCTGATTACATACATATGCCCATATATGACACAAACAGTAAGCTTCATATTGCAAGAAAGCAATGAAAAGGGAATGGTAAAATTCATAAGGGCAAATTTTAGTATTTTTTCCTAACTGTTTATTGCTACCTTATGGCATACTTACCAAGCTCAGAATTGTATAATTTAAGACTTTTCATGCCACAAATCTATTGATATTTAGATTCAAAATCAACTTCTGGGTAAATTAAGTGTTTAACAATGACAATATGTGTCAATTTTATTGTTTACAGCCCTTAGCAACCAAAATTAGACATTTTGACACTAGGCTTTTATTTGTTCTCTATCGGCTTAACGCTTGCTTCTGAAGGATGGGGCTGCATGTAGTAGCCAAAGTATTGAAGGCGTTGGTTTTTTTTCTTGCGAATACATCATATTATTGTTTTTATCAAGATTTCATGTTACATTTTGGCATATATTAGATGTATAGTTAAATCAGATGTAAGAAATTGATTCCCTATCACCAAGTTTTTTAATCAAGTCTTTGGTATGCAATAAGCATAAAGATTAACATTTTTATGCTTAAAATTGCTTAATTTTGTACAATGGTGAATCATCAGAGATCTTATTATGATATTCAACATTAAAAAACTGACAAAAGAGGTACAATTTTTAAGATTTGGCTAAAAATTGAGGTAGAGACAAGATTTTACACTTTGACTTGGCACCTTTCTTAAAATCAGTTTTTGTCGCGTTTCAGTGTCAACTGCTAACCTTCATAAAATATTCATTACTCAACCAATTTTCAAAAATAAAAGGCCAATTTACTCGTTTTAGCTAGCAGAACTCAGAAAATAAGTTAAAAGGGAGAATTTGAAAAAAATATTTACTATTAAGGTAGCAATACACAGTTAGGAGTTTAGTTTCGCATTATGGCCCCTGTGGATTTTTCAAATAGGAAAGTTATTGTGAAATAAAATTCATTTTTAGACAGATGAGTGCTAATTTAGCCTTCAAAGGTGGTTTATAAGAGCATCAAGATTATTTTTTACATGTTTTATGGGCTGTTTTCTGTTTGACAGTCCGTATTTTCATAGCTAGTCCGGCCATCGGTCCAGAAATTAATGTACTGTTTACAAACACTCTTTTTCTACACGACGTTTTTGACGCAACTTTACAAAAAAATGAGATGAAAGACATATGATTTTCATTGGATTTGCTGAATGATATATGTACACAGTTTCAGAAAAGGTATTACTTCAAGCAATTGAAATTCTACTTTTAGTCAAATTTTGGGGAAATATGTGACACCTTTCCCCCCCTTTTTGCAATATTTTATAACAAATTAATGCAGATTGTTGCCATGGATACACCAAAAAGAAATTATATTTTACCATTTTATATACTGGAAATAAAATCTCTGGAAGATTCTGATTACATACATATGCCCATATATGACACAAACAGTAAGCTTCATATTGCAAGAAAGCAATGAAAAGGGAATGGTAAAATTCATAAGGGCAAATTTTAGTATTTTTTCCTAACTGTTTATTGCTACCTTATGGCATACTTACCAAGCTCAGAATTGTATAATTTAAGACTTTTCATGCCACAAATCTATTGATATTTAGATTCAAAATCAACTTCTGGGTAAATTAAGTGTTTAACAATGACAATATGTGTCAATTTTATTGTTTACAGCCCTTAGCAACCAAAATTAGACATTTTGACACTAGGCTTTTATTTGTTCTCTATCGGCTTAACGCTTGCTTCTGAAGGATGGGGCTGCATGTAGTAGCCAAAGTATTGAAGGCGTTGGTTTTTTTTCTTGCGAATACATCATATTATTGTTTTTATCAAGATTTCATGTTACATTTTGGCATATATTAGATGTATAGTTAAATCAGATGTAAGAAATTGATTCCCTATCACCAAGTTTTTTAATCAAGTCTTTGGTATGCAATAAGCATAAAGATTAACATTTTTATGCTTAAAATTGCTTAATTTTGTACAATGGTGAATCATCAGAGATCTTATTATGATATTCAACATTAAAAAACTGACAAAAGAGGTACAATTTTTAAGATTTGGCTAAAAATTGAGGTAGAGACAAGATTTTACACTTTGACTTGGCACCTTTCTTAAAATCAGTTTTTGTCGCGTTTCAGTGTCAACTGCTAACCTTCATAAAATATTCATTACTCAACCAATTTTCAAAAATAAAAGGCCAATTTACTCGTTTTAGCTAGCAGAACTCAGAAAATAAGTTAAAAGGGAGAATTTGAAAAAAATATTTACTATTAAGGTAGCAATACACAGTTAGGAGTTTAGTTTCGCATTATGGCCCCTGTGGATTTTTCAAATAGGAAAGTTATTGTGAAATAAAATTCATTTTTAGACAGATGAGTGCTAATTTAGCCTTCAAAGGTGGTTTATAAGAGCATCAAGATTATTTTTTACATGTTTTATGGGCTGTTTTCTGTTTGACAGTCCGTATTTTCATAGCTAGTCCGGCCATCGGTCCAGAAATTAATGTACTGTTTACAAACACTCTTTTTCTACACGACGTTTTTGACGCAACTTTACAAAAAAATGAGATGAAAGACATATGATTTTCATTGGATTTGCTGAATGATATATGTACACAGTTTCAGAAAAGGTATTACTTCAAGCAATTGAAATTCTACTTTTAGTCAAATTTTGGGGAAATATGTGACACCTTTCCCCCCCTTTTTGCAATATTTTATAACAAATTAATGCAGATTGTTGCCATGGATACACCAAAAAGAAATTATATTTTACCATTTTATATACTGGAAATAAAATCTCTGGAAGATTCTGATTACATACATATGCCCATATATGACACAAACAGTAAGCTTCATATTGCAAGAAAGCAATGAAAAGGGAATGGTAAAATTCATAAGGGCAAATTTTAGTATTTTTTCCTAACTGTTTATTGCTACCTTATGGCATACTTACCAAGCTCAGAATTGTATAATTTAAGACTTTTCATGCCACAAATCTATTGATATTTAGATTCAAAATCAACTTCTGGGTAAATTAAGTGTTTAACAATGACAATATGTGTCAATTTTATTGTTTACAGCCCTTAGCAACCAAAATTAGACATTTTGACACTAGGCTTTTATTTGTTCTCTATCGGCTTAACGCTTGCTTCTGAAGGATGGGGCTGCATGTAGTAGCCAAAGTATTGAAGGCGTTGGTTTTTTTTCTTGCGAATACATCATATTATTGTTTTTATCAAGATTTCATGTTACATTTTGGCATATATTAGATGTATAGTTAAATCAGATGTAAGAAATTGATTCCCTATCACCAAGTTTTTTAATCAAGTCTTTGGTATGCAATAAGCATAAAGATTAACATTTTTATGCTTAAAATTGCTTAATTTTGTACAATGGTGAATCATCAGAGATCTTATTATGATATTCAACATTAAAAAACTGACAAAAGAGGTACAATTTTTAAGATTTGGCTAAAAATTGAGGTAGAGACAAGATTTTACACTTTGACTTGGCACCTTTCTTAAAATCAGTTTTTGTCGCGTTTCAGTGTCAACTGCTAACCTTCATAAAATATTCATTACTCAACCAATTTTCAAAAATAAAAGGCCAATTTACTCGTTTTAGCTAGCAGAACTCAGAAAATAAGTTAAAAGGGAGAATTTGAAAAAAATATTTACTATTAAGGTAGCAATACACAGTTAGGAGTTTAGTTTCGCATTATGGCCCCTGTGGATTTTTCAAATAGGAAAGTTATTGTGAAATAAAATTCATTTTTAGACAGATGAGTGCTAATTTAGCCTTCAAAGGTGGTTTATAAGAGCATCAAGATTATTTTTTACATGTTTTATGGGCTGTTTTCTGTTTGACAGTCCGTATTTTCATAGCTAGTCCGGCCATCGGTCCAGAAATTAATGTACTGTTTACAAACACTCTTTTTCTACACGACGTTTTTGACGCAACTTTACAAAAAAATGAGATGAAAGACATATGATTTTCATTGGATTTGCTGAATGATATATGTACACAGTTTCAGAAAAGGTATTACTTCAAGCAATTGAAATTCTACTTTTAGTCAAATTTTGGGGAAATATGTGACACCTTTCCCCCCCTTTTTGCAATATTTTATAACAAATTAATGCAGATTGTTGCCATGGATACACCAAAAAGAAATTATATTTTACCATTTTATATACTGGAAATAAAATCTCTGGAAGATTCTGATTACATACATATGCCCATATATGACACAAACAGTAAGCTTCATATTGCAAGAAAGCAATGAAAAGGGAATGGTAAAATTCATAAGGGCAAATTTTAGTATTTTTTCCTAACTGTTTATTGCTACCTTATGGCATACTTACCAAGCTCAGAATTGTATAATTTAAGACTTTTCATGCCACAAATCTATTGATATTTAGATTCAAAATCAACTTCTGGGTAAATTAAGTGTTTAACAATGACAATATGTGTCAATTTTATTGTTTACAGCCCTTAGCAACCAAAATTAGACATTTTGACACTAGGCTTTTATTTGTTCTCTATCGGCTTAACGCTTGCTTCTGAAGGATGGGGCTGCATGTAGTAGCCAAAGTATTGAAGGCGTTGGTTTTTTTTCTTGCGAATACATCATATTATTGTTTTTATCAAGATTTCATGTTACATTTTGGCATATATTAGATGTATAGTTAAATCAGATGTAAGAAATTGATTCCCTATCACCAAGTTTTTTAATCAAGTCTTTGGTATGCAATAAGCATAAAGATTAACATTTTTATGCTTAAAATTGCTTAATTTTGTACAATGGTGAATCATCAGAGATCTTATTATGATATTCAACATTAAAAAACTGACAAAAGAGGTACAATTTTTAAGATTTGGCTAAAAATTGAGGTAGAGACAAGATTTTACACTTTGACTTGGCACCTTTCTTAAAATCAGTTTTTGTCGCGTTTCAGTGTCAACTGCTAACCTTCATAAAATATTCATTACTCAACCAATTTTCAAAAATAAAAGGCCAATTTACTCGTTTTAGCTAGCAGAACTCAGAAAATAAGTTAAAAGGGAGAATTTGAAAAAAATATTTACTATTAAGGTAGCAATACACAGTTAGGAGTTTAGTTTCGCATTATGGCCCCTGTGGATTTTTCAAATAGGAAAGTTATTGTGAAATAAAATTCATTTTTAGACAGATGAGTGCTAATTTAGCCTTCAAAGGTGGTTTATAAGAGCATCAAGATTATTTTTTACATGTTTTATGGGCTGTTTTCTGTTTGACAGTCCGTATTTTCATAGCTAGTCCTCCCATCGGTCCAGAAATTAATGTACTGTTTACAAACACTCTTTTTCTACACGACGTTTTTGACGCAACTTTACAAAAAAATGAGATGAAAGACATATGATTTTCATTGGATTTGCTGAATGATATATGTACACAGTTTCAGAAAAGGTATTACTTCAAGCAATTGAAATTCTACTTTTAGTCAAATTTTGGGGAAATATGTGACACCTTTCCCCCCCTTTTTGCAATATTTTATAACAAATTAATGCAGATTGTTGCCATGGATACACCAAAAAGAAATTATATTTTACCATTTTATATACTGGAAATAAAATCTCTGGAAGATTCTGATTACATACATATGCCCATATATGACACAAACAGTAAGCTTCATATTGCAAGAAAGCAATGAAAAGGGAATGGTAAAATTCATAAGGGCAAATTTTAGTATTTTTTCCTAACTGTTTATTGCTACCTTATGGCATACTTACCAAGCTCAGAATTGTATAATTTAAGACTTTTCATGCCACAAATCTATTGATATTTAGATTCAAAATCAACTTCTGGGTAAATTAAGTGTTTAACAATGACAATATGTGTCAATTTTATTGTTTACAGCCCTTAGCAACCAAAATTAGACATTTTGACACTAGGCTTTTATTTGTTCTCTATCGGCTTAACGCTTGCTTCTGAAGGATGGGGCTGCATGTAGTAGCCAAAGTATTGAAGGCGTTGGTTTTTTTTCTTGCGAATACATCATATTATTGTTTTTATCAAGATTTCATGTTACATTTTGGCATATATTAGATGTATAGTTAAATCAGATGTAAGAAATTGATTCCCTATCACCAAGTTTTTTAATCAAGTCTTTGGTATGCAATAAGCATAAAGATTAACATTTTTATGCTTAAAATTGCTTAATTTTGTACAATGGTGAATCATCAGAGATCTTATTATGATATTCAACATTAAAAAACTGACAAAAGAGGTACAATTTTTAAGATTTGGCTAAAAATTGAGGTAGAGACAAGATTTTACACTTTGACTTGGCACCTTTCTTAAAATCAGTTTTTGTCGCGTTTCAGTGTCAACTGCTAACCTTCATAAAATATTCATTACTCAACCAATTTTCAAAAATAAAAGGCCAATTTACTCGTTTTAGCTAGCAGAACTCAGAAAATAAGTTAAAAGGGAGAATTTGAAAAAAATATTTACTATTAAGGTAGCAATACACAGTTAGGAGTTTAGTTTCGCATTATGGCCCCTGTGGATTTTTCAAATAGGAAAGTTATTGTGAAATAAAATTCATTTTTAGACAGATGAGTGCTAATTTAGCCTTCAAAGGTGGTTTATAAGAGCATCAAGATTATTTTTTACATGTTTTATGGGCTGTTTTCTGTTTGACAGTCCGTATTTTCATAGCTAGTCCGGCCATCGGTCCAGAAATTAATGTACTGTTTACAAACACTCTTTTTCTACACGACGTTTTTGACGCAACTTTACAAAAAAATGAGATGAAAGACATATGATTTTCATTGGATTTGCTGAATGATATATGTACACAGTTTCAGAAAAGGTATTACTTCAAGCAATTGAAATTCTACTTTTAGTCAAATTTTGGGGAAATATGTGACACCTTTCCCCCCCTTTTTGCAATATTTTATAACAAATTAATGCAGATTGTTGCCATGGATACACCAAAAAGAAATTATATTTTACCATTTTATATACTGGAAATAAAATCTCTGGAAGATTCTGATTACATACATATGCCCATATATGACACAAACAGTAAGCTTCATATTGCAAGAAAGCAATGAAAAGGGAATGGTAAAATTCATAAGGGCAAATTTTAGTATTTTTTCCTAACTGTTTATTGCTACCTTATGGCATACTTACCAAGCTCAGAATTGTATAATTTAAGACTTTTCATGCCACAAATCTATTGATATTTAGATTCAAAATCAACTTCTGGGTAAATTAAGTGTTTAACAATGACAATATGTGTCAATTTTATTGTTTACAGCCCTTAGCAACCAAAATTAGACATTTTGACACTAGGCTTTTATTTGTTCTCTATCGGCTTAACGCTTGCTTCTGAAGGATGGGGCTGCATGTAGTAGCCAAAGTATTGAAGGCGTTGGTTTTTTTTCTTGCGAATACATCATATTATTGTTTTTATCAAGATTTCATGTTACATTTTGGCATATATTAGATGTATAGTTAAATCAGATGTAAGAAATTGATTCCCTATCACCAAGTTTTTTAATCAAGTCTTTGGTATGCAATAAGCATAAAGATTAACATTTTTATGCTTAAAATTGCTTAATTTTGTACAATGGTGAATCATCAGAGATCTTATTATGATATTCAACATTAAAAAACTGACAAAAGAGGTACAATTTTTAAGATTTGGCTAAAAATTGAGGTAGAGACAAGATTTTACACTTTGACTTGGCACCTTTCTTAAAATCAGTTTTTGTCGCGTTTCAGTGTCAACTGCTAACCTTCATAAAATATTCATTACTCAACCAATTTTCAAAAATAAAAGGCCAATTTACTCGTTTTAGCTAGCAGAACTCAGAAAATAAGTTAAAAGGGAGAATTTGAAAAAAATATTTACTATTAAGGTAGCAATACACAGTTAGGAGTTTAGTTTCGCATTATGGCCCCTGTGGATTTTTCAAATAGGAAAGTTATTGTGAAATAAAATTCATTTTTAGACAGATGAGTGCTAATTTAGCCTTCAAAGGTGGTTTATAAGAGCATCAAGATTATTTTTTACATGTTTTATGGGCTGTTTTCTGTTTGACAGTCCGTATTTTCATAGCTAGTCCGGCCATCGGTCCAGAAATTAATGTACTGTTTACAAACACTCTTTTTCTACACGACGTTTTTGACGCAACTTTACAAAAAAATGAGATGAAAGACATATGATTTTCATTGGATTTGCTGAATGATATATGTACACAGTTTCAGAAAAGGTATTACTTCAAGCAATTGAAATTCTACTTTTAGTCAAATTTTGGGGAAATATGTGACACCTTTCCCCCCCTTTTTGCAATATTTTATAACAAATTAATGCAGATTGTTGCCATGGATACACCAAAAAGAAATTATATTTTACCATTTTATATACTGGAAATAAAATCTCTGGAAGATTCTGATTACATACATATGCCCATATATGACACAAACAGTAAGCTTCATATTGCAAGAAAGCAATGAAAAGGGAATGGTAAAATTCATAAGGGCAAATTTTAGTATTTTTTCCTAACTGTTTATTGCTACCTTATGGCATACTTACCAAGCTCAGAATTGTATAATTTAAGACTTTTCATGCCACAAATCTATTGATATTTAGATTCAAAATCAACTTCTGGGTAAATTAAGTGTTTAACAATGACAATATGTGTCAATTTTATTGTTTACAGCCCTTAGCAACCAAAATTAGACATTTTGACACTAGGCTTTTATTTGTTCTCTATCGGCTTAACGCTTGCTTCTGAAGGATGGGGCTGCATGTAGTAGCCAAAGTATTGAAGGCGTTGGTTTTTTTTCTTGCGAATACATCATATTATTGTTTTTATCAAGATTTCATGTTACATTTTGGCATATATTAGATGTATAGTTAAATCAGATGTAAGAAATTGATTCCCTATCACCAAGTTTTTTAATCAAGTCTTTGGTATGCAATAAGCATAAAGATTAACATTTTTATGCTTAAAATTGCTTAATTTTGTACAATGGTGAATCATCAGAGATCTTATTATGATATTCAACATTAAAAAACTGACAAAAGAGGTACAATTTTTAAGATTTGGCTAAAAATTGAGGTAGAGACAAGATTTTACACTTTGACTTGGCACCTTTCTTAAAATCAGTTTTTGTCGCGTTTCAGTGTCAACTGCTAACCTTCATAAAATATTCATTACTCAACCAATTTTCAAAAATAAAAGGCCAATTTACTCGTTTTAGCTAGCAGAACTCAGAAAATAAGTTAAAAGGGAGAATTTGAAAAAAATATTTACTATTAAGGTAGCAATACACAGTTAGGAGTTTAGTTTCGCATTATGGCCCCTGTGGATTTTTCAAATAGGAAAGTTATTGTGAAATAAAATTCATTTTTAGACAGATGAGTGCTAATTTAGCCTTCAAAGGTGGTTTATAAGAGCATCAAGATTATTTTTTACATGTTTTATGGGCTGTTTTCTGTTTGACAGTCCGTATTTTCATAGCTAGTCCGGCCATCGGTCCAGAAATTAATGTACTGTTTACAAACACTCTTTTTCTACACGACGTTTTTGACGCAACTTTACAAAAAAATGAGATGAAAGACATATGATTTTCATTGGATTTGCTGAATGATATATGTACACAGTTTCAGAAAAGGTATTACTTCAAGCAATTGAAATTCTACTTTTAGTCAAATTTTGGGGAAATATGTGACACCTTTCCCCCCCTTTTTGCAATATTTTATAACAAATTAATGCAGATTGTTGCCATGGATACACCAAAAAGAAATTATATTTTACCATTTTATATACTGGAAATAAAATCTCTGGAAGATTCTGATTACATACATATGCCCATATATGACACAAACAGTAAGCTTCATATTGCAAGAAAGCAATGAAAAGGGAATGGTAAAATTCATAAGGGCAAATTTTAGTATTTTTTCCTAACTGTTTATTGCTACCTTATGGCATACTTACCAAGCTCAGAATTGTATAATTTAAGACTTTTCATGCCACAAATCTATTGATATTTAGATTCAAAATCAACTTCTGGGTAAATTAAGTGTTTAACAATGACAATATGTGTCAATTTTATTGTTTACAGCCCTTAGCAACCAAAATTAGACATTTTGACACTAGGCTTTTATTTGTTCTCTATCGGCTTAACGCTTGCTTCTGAAGGATGGGGCTGCATGTAGTAGCCAAAGTATTGAAGGCGTTGGTTTTTTTTCTTGCGAATACATCATATTATTGTTTTTATCAAGATTTCATGTTACATTTTGGCATATATTAGATGTATAGTTAAATCAGATGTAAGAAATTGATTCCCTATCACCAAGTTTTTTAATCAAGTCTTTGGTATGCAATAAGCATAAAGATTAACATTTTTATGCTTAAAATTGCTTAATTTTGTACAATGGTGAATCATCAGAGATCTTATTATGATATTCAACATTAAAAAACTGACAAAAGAGGTACAATTTTTAAGATTTGGCTAAAAATTGAGGTAGAGACAAGATTTTACACTTTGACTTGGCACCTTTCTTAAAATCAGTTTTTGTCGCGTTTCAGTGTCAACTGCTAACCTTCATAAAATATTCATTACTCAACCAATTTTCAAAAATAAAAGGCCAATTTACTCGTTTTAGCTAGCAGAACTCAGAAAATAAGTTAAAAGGGAGAATTTGAAAAAAATATTTACTATTAAGGTAGCAATACACAGTTAGGAGTTTAGTTTCGCATTATGGCCCCTGTGGATTTTTCAAATAGGAAAGTTATTGTGAAATAAAATTCATTTTTAGACAGATGAGTGCTAATTTAGCCTTCAAAGGTGGTTTATAAGAGCATCAAGATTATTTTTTACATGTTTTATGGGCTGTTTTCTGTTTGACAGTCCGTATTTTCATAGCTAGTCCGGCCATCGGTCCAGAAATTAATGTACTGTTTACAAACACTCTTTTTCTACACGACGTTTTTGACGCAACTTTACAAAAAAATGAGATGAAAGACATATGATTTTCATTGGATTTGCTGAATGATATATGTACACAGTTTCAGAAAAGGTATTACTTCAAGCAATTGAAATTCTACTTTTAGTCAAATTTTGGGGAAATATGTGACACCTTTCCCCCCCTTTTTGCAATATTTTATAACAAATTAATGCAGATTGTTGCCATGGATACACCAAAAAGAAATTATATTTTACCATTTTATATACTGGAAATAAAATCTCTGGAAGATTCTGATTACATACATATGCCCATATATGACACAAACAGTAAGCTTCATATTGCAAGAAAGCAATGAAAAGGGAATGGTAAAATTCATAAGGGCAAATTTTAGTATTTTTTCCTAACTGTTTATTGCTACCTTATGGCATACTTACCAAGCTCAGAATTGTATAATTTAAGACTTTTCATGCCACAAATCTATTGATATTTAGATTCAAAATCAACTTCTGGGTAAATTAAGTGTTTAACAATGACAATATGTGTCAATTTTATTGTTTACAGCCCTTAGCAACCAAAATTAGACATTTTGACACTAGGCTTTTATTTGTTCTCTATCGGCTTAACGCTTGCTTCTGAAGGATGGGGCTGCATGTAGTAGCCAAAGTATTGAAGGCGTTGGTTTTTTTTCTTGCGAATACATCATATTATTGTTTTTATCAAGATTTCATGTTACATTTTGGCATATATTAGATGTATAGTTAAATCAGATGTAAGAAATTGATTCCCTATCACCAAGTTTTTTAATCAAGTCTTTGGTATGCAATAAGCATAAAGATTAACATTTTTATGCTTAAAATTGCTTAATTTTGTACAATGGTGAATCATCAGAGATCTTATTATGATATTCAACATTAAAAAACTGACAAAAGAGGTACAATTTTTAAGATTTGGCTAAAAATTGAGGTAGAGACAAGATTTTACACTTTGACTTGGCACCTTTCTTAAAATCAGTTTTTGTCGCGTTTCAGTGTCAACTGCTAACCTTCATAAAATATTCATTACTCAACCAATTTTCAAAAATAAAAGGCCAATTTACTCGTTTTAGCTAGCAGAACTCAGAAAATAAGTTAAAAGGGAGAATTTGAAAAAAATATTTACTATTAAGGTAGCAATACACAGTTAGGAGTTTAGTTTCGCATTATGGCCCCTGTGGATTTTTCAAATAGGAAAGTTATTGTGAAATAAAATTCATTTTTAGACAGATGAGTGCTAATTTAGCCTTCAAAGGTGGTTTATAAGAGCATCAAGATTATTTTTTACATGTTTTATGGGCTGTTTTCTGTTTGACAGTCCGTATTTTCATAGCTAGTCCGGCCATCGGTCCAGAAATTAATGTACTGTTTACAAACACTCTTTTTCTACACGACGTTTTTGACGCAACTTTACAAAAAAATGAGATGAAAGACATATGATTTTCATTGGATTTGCTGAATGATATATGTACACAGTTTCAGAAAAGGTATTACTTCAAGCAATTGAAATTCTACTTTTAGTCAAATTTTGGGGAAATATGTGACACCTTTCCCCCCCTTTTTGCAATATTTTATAACAAATTAATGCAGATTGTTGCCATGGATACACCAAAAAGAAATTATATTTTACCATTTTATATACTGGAAATAAAATCTCTGGAAGATTCTGATTACATACATATGCCCATATATGACACAAACAGTAAGCTTCATATTGCAAGAAAGCAATGAAAAGGGAATGGTAAAATTCATAAGGGCAAATTTTAGTATTTTTTCCTAACTGTTTATTGCTACCTTATGGCATACTTACCAAGCTCAGAATTGTATAATTTAAGACTTTTCATGCCACAAATCTATTGATATTTAGATTCAAAATCAACTTCTGGGTAAATTAAGTGTTTAACAATGACAATATGTGTCAATTTTATTGTTTACAGCCCTTAGCAACCAAAATTAGACATTTTGACACTAGGCTTTTATTTGTTCTCTATCGGCTTAACGCTTGCTTCTGAAGGATGGGGCTGCATGTAGTAGCCAAAGTATTGAAGGCGTTGGTTTTTTTTCTTGCGAATACATCATATTATTGTTTTTATCAAGATTTCATGTTACATTTTGGCATATATTAGATGTATAGTTAAATCAGATGTAAGAAATTGATTCCCTATCACCAAGTTTTTTAATCAAGTCTTTGGTATGCAATAAGCATAAAGATTAACATTTTTATGCTTAAAATTGCTTAATTTTGTACAATGGTGAATCATCAGAGATCTTATTATGATATTCAACATTAAAAAACTGACAAAAGAGGTACAATTTTTAAGATTTGGCTAAAAATTGAGGTAGAGACAAGATTTTACACTTTGACTTGGCACCTTTCTTAAAATCAGTTTTTGTCGCGTTTCAGTGTCAACTGCTAACCTTCATAAAATATTCATTACTCAACCAATTTTCAAAAATAAAAGGCCAATTTACTCGTTTTAGCTAGCAGAACTCAGAAAATAAGTTAAAAGGGAGAATTTGAAAAAAATATTTACTATTAAGGTAGCAATACACAGTTAGGAGTTTAGTTTCGCATTATGGCCCCTGTGGATTTTTCAAATAGGAAAGTTATTGTGAAATAAAATTCATTTTTAGACAGATGAGTGCTAATTTAGCCTTCAAAGGTGGTTTATAAGAGCATCAAGATTATTTTTTACATGTTTTATGGGCTGTTTTCTGTTTGACAGTCCGTATTTTCATAGCTAGTCCGGCCATCGGTCCAGAAATTAATGTACTGTTTACAAACACTCTTTTTCTACACGACGTTTTTGACGCAACTTTACAAAAAAATGAGATGAAAGACATATGATTTTCATTGGATTTGCTGAATGATATATGTACACAGTTTCAGAAAAGGTATTACTTCAAGCAATTGAAATTCTACTTTTAGTCAAATTTTGGGGAAATATGTGACACCTTTCCCCCCCTTTTTGCAATATTTTATAACAAATTAATGCAGATTGTTGCCATGGATACACCAAAAAGAAATTATATTTTACCATTTTATATACTGGAAATAAAATCTCTGGAAGATTCTGATTACATACATATGCCCATATATGACACAAACAGTAAGCTTCATATTGCAAGAAAGCAATGAAAAGGGAATGGTAAAATTCATAAGGGCAAATTTTAGTATTTTTTCCTAACTGTTTATTGCTACCTTATGGCATACTTACCAAGCTCAGAATTGTATAATTTAAGACTTTTCATGCCACAAATCTATTGATATTTAGATTCAAAATCAACTTCTGGGTAAATTAAGTGTTTAACAATGACAATATGTGTCAATTTTATTGTTTACAGCCCTTAGCAACCAAAATTAGACATTTTGACACTAGGCTTTTATTTGTTCTCTATCGGCTTAACGCTTGCTTCTGAAGGATGGGGCTGCATGTAGTAGCCAAAGTATTGAAGGCGTTGGTTTTTTTTCTTGCGAATACATCATATTATTGTTTTTATCAAGATTTCATGTTACATTTTGGCATATATTAGATGTATAGTTAAATCAGATGTAAGAAATTGATTCCCTATCACCAAGTTTTTTAATCAAGTCTTTGGTATGCAATAAGCATAAAGATTAACATTTTTATGCTTAAAATTGCTTAATTTTGTACAATGGTGAATCATCAGAGATCTTATTATGATATTCAACATTAAAAAACTGACAAAAGAGGTACAATTTTTAAGATTTGGCTAAAAATTGAGGTAGAGACAAGATTTTACACTTTGACTTGGCACCTTTCTTAAAATCAGTTTTTGTCGCGTTTCAGTGTCAACTGCTAACCTTCATAAAATATTCATTACTCAACCAATTTTCAAAAATAAAAGGCCAATTTACTCGTTTTAGCTAGCAGAACTCAGAAAATAAGTTAAAAGGGAGAATTTGAAAAAAATATTTACTATTAAGGTAGCAATACACAGTTAGGAGTTTAGTTTCGCATTATGGCCCCTGTGGATTTTTCAAATAGGAAAGTTATTGTGAAATAAAATTCATTTTTAGACAGATGAGTGCTAATTTAGCCTTCAAAGGTGGTTTATAAGAGCATCAAGATTATTTTTTACATGTTTTATGGGCTGTTTTCTGTTTGACAGTCCGTATTTTCATAGCTAGTCCGGCCATCGGTCCAGAAATTAATGTACTGTTTACAAACACTCTTTTTCTACACGACGTTTTTGACGCAACTTTACAAAAAAATGAGATGAAAGACATATGATTTTCATTGGATTTGCTGAATGATATATGTACACAGTTTCAGAAAAGGTATTACTTCAAGCAATTGAAATTCTACTTTTAGTCAAATTTTGGGGAAATATGTGACACCTTTCCCCCCCTTTTTGCAATATTTTATAACAAATTAATGCAGATTGTTGCCATGGATACACCAAAAAGAAATTATATTTTACCATTTTATATACTGGAAATAAAATCTCTGGAAGATTCTGATTACATACATATGCCCATATATGACACAAACAGTAAGCTTCATATTGCAAGAAAGCAATGAAAAGGGAATGGTAAAATTCATAAGGGCAAATTTTAGTATTTTTTCCTAACTGTTTATTGCTACCTTATGGCATACTTACCAAGCTCAGAATTGTATAATTTAAGACTTTTCATGCCACAAATCTATTGATATTTAGATTCAAAATCAACTTCTGGGTAAATTAAGTGTTTAACAATGACAATATGTGTCAATTTTATTGTTTACAGCCCTTAGCAACCAAAATTAGACATTTTGACACTAGGCTTTTATTTGTTCTCTATCGGCTTAACGCTTGCTTCTGAAGGATGGGGCTGCATGTAGTAGCCAAAGTATTGAAGGCGTTGGTTTTTTTTCTTGCGAATACATCATATTATTGTTTTTATCAAGATTTCATGTTACATTTTGGCATATATTAGATGTATAGTTAAATCAGATGTAAGAAATTGATTCCCTATCACCAAGTTTTTTAATCAAGTCTTTGGTATGCAATAAGCATAAAGATTAACATTTTTATGCTTAAAATTGCTTAATTTTGTACAATGGTGAATCATCAGAGATCTTATTATGATATTCAACATTAAAAAACTGACAAAAGAGGTACAATTTTTAAGATTTGGCTAAAAATTGAGGTAGAGACAAGATTTTACACTTTGACTTGGCACCTTTCTTAAAATCAGTTTTTGTCGCGTTTCAGTGTCAACTGCTAACCTTCATAAAATATTCATTACTCAACCAATTTTCAAAAATAAAAGGCCAATTTACTCGTTTTAGCTAGCAGAACTCAGAAAATAAGTTAAAAGGGAGAATTTGAAAAAAATATTTACTATTAAGGTAGCAATACACAGTTAGGAGTTTAGTTTCGCATTATGGCCCCTGTGGATTTTTCAAATAGGAAAGTTATTGTGAAATAAAATTCATTTTTAGACAGATGAGTGCTAATTTAGCCTTCAAAGGTGGTTTATAAGAGCATCAAGATTATTTTTTACATGTTTTATGGGCTGTTTTCTGTTTGACAGTCCGTATTTTCATAGCTAGTCCGGCCATCGGTCCAGAAATTAATGTACTGTTTACAAACACTCTTTTTCTACACGACGTTTTTGACGCAACTTTACAAAAAAATGAGATGAAAGACATATGATTTTCATTGGATTTGCTGAATGATATATGTACACAGTTTCAGAAAAGGTATTACTTCAAGCAATTGAAATTCTACTTTTAGTCAAATTTTGGGGAAATATGTGACACCTTTCCCCCCCTTTTTGCAATATTTTATAACAAATTAATGCAGATTGTTGCCATGGATACACCAAAAAGAAATTATATTTTACCATTTTATATACTGGAAATAAAATCTCTGGAAGATTCTGATTACATACATATGCCCATATATGACACAAACAGTAAGCTTCATATTGCAAGAAAGCAATGAAAAGGGAATGGTAAAATTCATA